>NC_065537.1:8978121-10178121 GCF_932294415.1 Quercus robur
GAAAACAGTGGAATCTGGTCTCAAGAGGTGGGTCTAGTAATCCATAAGATTAACTAGTCTTGCTCAGAACATTGTTTACCTTCAGAAAACTATACTATTAAGGCCTAGTTCTACTGCAATTAGAATTCTACCAAAACCGTAATTATCAAAAACTAACGATTTTTTTTTTTTTGGTTGAAAATTTCAAGAATGAAATAAGGTTCACAAGAAGCACAAAAAATCAACTAGAATCTCTCCTCGGCAATGGCGCCAAAATTTGGTGTGCTGTCACACACAACAAAAAATAAAACCTATACTCCTAAAAATATATGTAGTAGTGCGAGTAAAGATTGTTCCCACGAAGAGTATCTAGCCTGGTTTTATGCTATGTGAACAAGGAAAGGGGGGGGGGGGGGTTGAGTATAATGAAAACAATTTTAAGAAAAAAAAAAAAAAAAAACAACAACAACAACAACAACTAAGGAACAATTCAAATTAAAGTATTGAAATCAATCAAGAGAATAAACCTTGGTCTAAGTCAACATCCACGATCGAAATTTTACAACTAATCATTGACGCAAGTATATATCAATTCACACTTTGAATACTCACCGTTGGAACTATTTTCCTATCTCTCCTTAGTCGTAGTTAATTAGAAAACAAGCGATCTAATAAACCCTAACTATTAAACAACCTAAGACAAGCGCTAAAGGTTTAATCTAGTAGCAGCCTTAAGAATTAGAGAGATCAATGAAACTAAACAGCACAAGCATAAGCGGTTGTGTTTAATTTAGTCGAGCATTCTTCCTAAGATCTAATAATTTCTGACGTAGCAAATCATTAAATCTTAGTTGTTTCACAAGTTAGAGAGATCAAACAATTATGGATTTGATATCTAACCTAGCAGTAGATTGCAACAAATAATAAACTAGTAGGCCTCCTAGTAATTAAACAAGACAATCATGAAAATAGGCACAGAAGAACATCCGATATTCAAAGCATAAATTGAACAATAAAAACAAATTAGATCTCACAGTTTTATTGATTCCAAGGCTTTAGTTTCCTTTGACCAAGTATAAAAGTTTTAGCCACGCAAGGCTATGATGAAAACTCAAAGGAGAAAATCAAAGAAGAGGGGAGAGAGAGGCGTGTGTGTCCAATTCTGATTTCTCCTCCCCATTTTAGACCTTAATTCCCCCTTTCCCAAGCCTACAAAATCTCCTAAAAATATTCTTAATAATAATATCCAAATTTGACTAATTAAGGAAAAATATTAAAAATAAAACAAAGTCCAAATATAACTGGTAAAGTGGTGTTTTTCAGCTGGAATTTTCGTGCATCAGATCTGGAAGTTTCCAAAAATAAACCACATCAGATATGTGTAGTAGAATTGCAGGCAAAGGAACATTTCAGAACGTCAACAGTGCAGGTGCAGCAATTTCAAGCCCGATTTTGACCTTAATGCAGCCGGTATCTCTCAAAACTCAAAACATGAAAGTTGTAGAGATTTGTCTTGGTGTTCCATAGCATCTTGAATCATCTGAATCGGAGCTTGGATGAGAGAGTTATGCCCAGATTACAAAGTGATATCAAAGTTGTCCAGAATCACCCAATTAGCTACATTATGCACTTAATACCTCCATTTGCATCCTAAATCAAAATTTAAGAATAATGAGTAAATTTAGACACCAAATAAATATAAAAGACTAAACATTAAGGGAGAAAAATATGACATTTTGCATTCTCATCAATCAATGATTGTGCGATCTAGTCTGGAGGTAGTGCAATGGTGTTTTTGGTGGGTGTGGCGATATGGATTGATGATGGTGTGATTTGGTTTGTCTCTCTTCTCCTCTCTCATTGTCAGACAATCAATATAAAGCATGACATTAGACTCATGTATATATATATATATTTTTTTATCAAATTGTATGTATATATATATATATATATATTTTTTAATCTGAGATAGAAATCTCATTCTAACATAATCTGAATGTATATGTGTGTGAAACTCTTGTGGAATCCTAACTCTTACTCTCTACCATACAAGAACTTACACTTGTGAAGAGACTATAATGCGATGGGTATGCAATGATGTATATCATGTTAATAGACATGTGTAGGGAATTTAACCGAAATCCCAACCTGTGAGAAAAAAAAAAAAAAAAAAAAAAAAAAAAAAAAAAACCAAAAAAAGAGAGAGAAAAAACACACTCCAAAGAAAAAACAATCATACGCACAAGACAATATTTATGTGGTTTGGCAATTTGCCTACGTCCATGGAGTTGTAGGGATTTCACTATTATCAGGGAAAAGTACAAAGTTCAGCTACAATTTTTTTTCTCTTTAATAAAAACACGGCAACACCATCCACAATCAAACCCTATGCCTCAGTAAATCTCCCATTAAAAACCATGCAATATTATTCGGGTCGGGTCGTCGAACCGGATCAAACAAAACTAGGCTCCACAAAGTCCAACTCGGTTTATCAGGTAAGCTACAGTGCTAACAGCATTAGCTCAGAAAGTTTTTGGTAGTCTAGCATGCAACCTCATACTTCTAGCATGCTCATTGCGAATTCTGTTCATGCACTCAGCCACACCATTCTGCTGTGGTGTCCTAGTAATGGTCTTCTCCATCCTAATTCCCTATACAACACAATACTCACTAAACCCTCCATCTATGTACTCACCTCCATTATCTGACTTCAAACATTTTACTTTCAAACCTGTTTCTGTCTCAACCATGGCCTTTCACTTCTTAAAAGTTTAAAATACATCAGATTTATTTTTCAGAAAATAAACCCATACCTTTCTGTTTGAGTCATCAATGAAAGTGTTGTAGTACCTTGAACCTCCAAGGGATGCAACCGGAGAAGGCCCCCACAAATCAGTGTATACTAACTCCAATTTTTCAGCCTTCAGTGTCCTACCAGTTTTCAAAAAGTTCACATTTTTCTGCTTTCCTATGATGCAACTTTCACACATGTCAAAATCAATAGACTTCAATTCTAGTAGTTTTCCTTTTGACAGCAGCATCTTCATCCCTTTCTCACTCATGTGACCAAGTCTGCGATGCCATAGGCTTGTATCAATACTTGCATCAGCAACTGCAATTATGTCTCTTGGACTTGAGGTCATATATAGAGTATCAGTCTTCTTTCCACAAGCCAATACCCTAGCTCCCTTTGTAACCTTCCAAGTACCACCAACAAATAGTGTTGCATGTCCTTCATCATCAAGTTGTCCAACAAAAATCAAATTTCTCCTTAGGTCAAGAATATGTCAAACCTTCTTCAGTAACCAAATAGATCCATTGGGCAACAATATCCGGACGTCTCTCATACCTATAACATCCAAGGCTGAACCATCAGCGAAATACACCTTACTAAAATCACCTGCAACATAATTCTGTATGATTTCTCGATGTGGAGTGGTATGAAACGAAACTCCTAAGTCCAAAACCCAATCATCAAGTGGACTGTCTATTGCAAGAAGTAATGCATCATGTACCTCTTCTATTACAACATTAGCAGAATCATCTTCATTCTTCTTCTTAGGACTTTTGCATTGCCTCCTAAAGTGACCTGTTTTCCCACAGTTCCAACATTGTACTTGTTGGCTTGATCTAGATTTACTTATGTTCTGATTAGAATTTTTAGATTTTGATCTGCCCCGATTTGAATTTCTGTCATTACCTCTGCCTCTTGTCTCAAGGTTTAGGGCAGAACTAGATCCTGAGGTTTCATCTGCATCTCTCCTGCGAATCTCTTCAGCCAAAATTAAATCTTGTATATCATTGTACTTGAGCTTTTCATTTCCTGTAGAATTGCTTACTGCCATCCTCATTGCCTCCCAACTGTTTGGCAGAGAAGCCAAGATGATCAGAGCACGAATCTCATCATCAAAATCAATTTCTACAGACAACAATTGATTTGTGATAGTGTTAAATTCATTTAGATGTTGTGCTACTGATGCATTCTTTCCCATCTTCAAATTGAACAGTTTCTTCATCAGATGCACCTTATTGTTTGTTGACGGCTTTTCATACATACTAGACAAAGCCTTCATCAAATCTGCTGTGGTCTTCTCTTTTACAACATTGTGGGCAACAGACCTAGACAGAGTTAACCTGATAACTCCCAGTACCCGTCTGTCAAGAAGATCCCATTCCTCAGCCTTCATAGCCTCAGGTTTTTCCCCTAGAAGCGGCAGATGCAACTTCCTCCCATAAAGGTAATCCTCGATTTGCATCCTGCAAAATCCAAAGTCTGTGCCATCGAACTTTTCTATTCCAGACGCCTTTTCTGCTTCCTCTGTCATTTCTCCCACTCAAACCTAACCCTAGGCTCTGATACCAGTTGTAGGGAATTTAACCGAAATCCCAACTTATGAGAAACAAAAAAAATAGAGAAAAAACACACGCTAAAGAAAAAAAAATCACACGCACAAGACAATACTTACGCGGTTTGGCAATTTATCTACGTCCACAGAGTTGCAGGGATTTCACTATTATCAGGGAAAAGTACAAAGTGTGTTTTTTCTCAATAAATCTTCCATTAAAAATCACGCAATATTATTCGGGTCGGGTTGGGTCGTTGAACTGGATCAAACAAAACTAGGCTCCACAGAGCCCAACAATATGCGACATATAAATATAATAATATTGAGTATGTTTAGCAATATTACCCTATATAATATTTAGCATGAAACCATAGGATTTTTAATCCATTAAATAAATTCTATGATTTTAGATAGAATCAATGTGATAATAGATATATTAGATGGTACAATTACTAATATGTCACACAAATATCCTTTGGGTTTGAAAGACACAGTGAAAACAACTACCTTTTATAAATTGGACAGAGCTTGAATTTGGACAGAGTTTTATGTTGATCACGTATTATTAAATAAAAGAAATAATTAGTAAGACACGGAAATACGAAGATGAATATGAACTTCTCAAGTGGTCATCAACACTTTTTTTCTTGGAAAAAAAAAAAAAAAAAAAGGAGGCATCCACACTTTTCAATTGATACGAGGATTTAAGTTTGATATATAGCACTTGAGTACACGTGATATATATATATTGGAGAATCGAGTACAATTGATATAAACTGCTCGATACAGTATATTATCCCAAATATAAAGATGCTTGAAGATAATTGGAAGAAGGGTGCTTTCATTGCTAAGCCGAGCCCAACAAGACAAATGATGGCGCACATGGTATTGTAATAAGATTTTTTCTTTTTTCTTTTTGCATGAAAACATTATTAAAAAAGGTTACCAATTATATTGACCAACAATAGTTGCGTCTCTCTCTTCTCCCAATCATTCGTCACATTACCGCACGTCACATTGGGTAATAAAAACTGTGATTTGATCTATTCAATTTGAGTTGATCTATTCAATTTGAGGAAAGACATTGAATATAGAAAATGGATAAAACAAAACTAGTACTTTTAAGATAATTCTTAATGGTACGTTAACCGTAAGTTGCCACTTAAGCAATTTTAGAGAATATAGAGTCAATATAGTTAATTTTTTAAGTTTCATTTTATCATTTCAGTACTATTTTTAATCACCTCATAAATTTATACAAGTTCTTATTAGATGGACATCACAATAAATCATTCTTTTTTTTTTTTTTTTTTGAGAATCCACATCAGAAGATTTTTATTCAACTAAGGCTATGAAAATCAACCTGAAGTACATCTGCAATCTTTGGTGGTACATCTTCCATCCAGACTTGTAATGTTGAAAAAGAAATTGCCCGCCTCGCAATCGAGTGAGCTACAGTATTACAATGCCTCCTTACATGAGAAAAAGAAATAATGGAGAACTTAGAGGCTAAGTACTGTATATCATTGATAATATGACCGAACTGTGCAAGGCTATGAGAGTTTGACTTCAGAGCGCTCATGAGGATCAATGAATCACCCTCCAACACCCCCTTATTGAGACCAGTTTCCAATGCCAACTCCATTGCACGCCTAGTTGCTAAGGCCTCAACTTCAATAGCTGTACTAGGCAGTGGAATTCGCTGTGCCAAGGAGACCATCACCTCCCCCTTGCTGTCCCTAATCACCACCCCTATTCTGGCCTGGTTTCATCCTTGAAAGTGCCCCATCAAAATTAATCTTGTACTGTTGGTGTGCTGGTGGCTGCCACTGCATTGGAGGTCTGCCCGTAGATGCTGTTGCTGCAGAATTGTGTAGCAAAAAATCATGTAACCTATTTTGAGCTAGCTACACCAAGTTTGGTAGATTTTCACCTCTTTTCCCAACCCTCATATCATTCTGTCTCTTCCATACAGCCCATACAACCATAGCAAACAGGTTTGAATCCCTGTTCTCTGCCAAAATGCATCCCATAAGATCAACAAAGCTCTTTGTTTTCCTTAGACTACGCTGGTTCCAAACTTGTACCGAGAGCCAAATTTCCTCCAATTTCGGACAGAGGTATAGAGCATGGAGTGTGTCTTCTTGCTGCATCTTACAATGACCACAGTGGTCATCAGTTAACACCTTTCTTTTAATTAAATTTTTCTTCGTGGGGAGTGAGTTTTTCGCAGCTCGCCAAACTAAATTTTTTACTTTGCTTGGCACGTTGAGACCCCATATCCCCTTCCATAGTGGCTTGAGCATCAAAGGATCGGACTGACACGGTTGTTGATTCTGAAATTCCGTATCCAGAAACCGATAACCCTACTTGACTGTGTAGGCTCCATTTGCACTGTGAGGCCAAATTAGTTTGTTCGGTTGCTCGGTGAGGCAAAGGGGAATGCTTTTCACCAATGTTGCCTCATATTCTAGCAAGGTTTCATCAATTAACTCAGTCTTCCAGGATCTTTGTTCTTCATTAATCAAGCTTTGGACTTTTGCTTCAGCCAAAACATCTATCCGTGAGATAAAACTAGTGCTGAATGTTTTTGTGGCAACCACCTATCCCCCCAAATATGAGCTGACTTCCCATCTCCAATTCTCCAAATAGCTCCACGTTTAATCACATCTCTCCCTTTAATGATACTCTTCCATGCATAGGATGCCGAGCTTGGACAAGTGGCCTCCATGATTGAACAATTTGGGAAAAATCTCGCTTTAAAAATCTGGTAAAACAGTGAGGATTTATCATGTAGAAGTCTCCAAGTTTGTTTAGCGAGCAAAGCATCATTAAAATGGGACAAATCCTTGAATCCCATCCCTCCTTGCTCCTTTGGCTTACATAACTCTTCCCACCTTACCCAATGCACCTTTCGACTATCTCCTCGCTGCCCCCAAAAAAATTTTCGAATAAGAGCTTCAGAGGGCGTTTGGGCTCTGCGTTTCTGCATTTGCGTTTTCTCCAGTTCACGTTTTCTCCTTTTTTTTTTTTTTTTTGGCCCCCATTTGTTGACTTTGGGGGACAAATTTTACTGTTATGAATAGTGAATACACTGTTCACGCACTGTGCTGACACTGTTCACGTATTAAAAAATATTAAAAATGGGTCCCACGGTACTATTTACACATTTAAAAATTATTTTGCAACAGTGTTTTCAGTTTTCAGCTTTCAGTTTCAACAACAATAAGCTCAATCCAAACGGACCCTCAATGTCATGACAGAGAGTAACTAGTAGTTTGAAACATGACATAGTGTAGGTAGGTAATGCCTGAGCCACTGCTTTAATTAAAATTTCTCTCCCCACTTGTGATAAGAACTTGCCTTCCCACCCTTGGAGCTTTTTCCAGACTCTTTGCTTAATGTTGGCAAAGCTATCCTTCTTTTTTCGCCCTATGAAACTTGGCAATCCCAAATACTTCTCATATTACTTGACCACGGGTACTCCAAGGGCTGCTTGAATTGAAGCTTGCATTTGATGGGAAGTGGATTTGCTAAAAAATAGAGTAGTTTTATCTCTATTTATTTGTTGCCCCGATGCTTGCTCATAAGTGGCTAGGATCTCCAAAAGCTTCTCACACTCATTAATTTTTGCCCTACAAAAAATAAGGCTGTCATTTGCAAAAAGAAGGTGTGTTAGCTTTGGTGCACTTCTACAAATAGAAACACCCCTTATATCTCCATTCTCCTCAGCTTTTCTCAACAAACCATGAAACCCTTCCGTGTACAATAAGAATAAGTAAGGAGACAAAGGATCTCCTTGGCGCAGCCCCCTTGAAGGTGTGATGTGACCATGTGGCTCTCCATTAATTAAAACAGAATAAGTAGCCTTTGAAATACATTGCATCATCAGATTTACCCAAGTGTCTCCAAAACCCATCTTCTTCATCAATTTCTCCGTATACAACCACTCCACCCTATCATACGCCTTGCCCATTTCTAGTTTAAGTGCCATATACCCCGTCTCCCCTGAACTATGGTTCCTCATATATTGGAGGGTTTCGAAAGCCACCAGAATATTGTTAGAAATCAATCTGTCCTTCACAAAAGCACTTTGTTGTTCCGACACTAGGTTGGGAAGAATTTTCTTCAACCTATTAGCCAAAACTTTTGAAAAAATTCTGTACAAGACATTGCTGAGACTTATAGGGTGATATTGTGAAATATATTCAGGACTATGAACTTTAGGGATTAAAGTTATGAAAGAATGACACAAAGATGGAGGGAGATTACTCGAATTAAGGAGATACAGAATATCATCAACCACATCATTGCCCACCAAAGACCAATAATGTTGGTAGAAAATGGGTGGCATTGCATCCGGTCCAGGTGATTTCAGAGGAGCCATCTGCTTAAGAGCTGTCTCTACTTCTTTTTGGAACTCTGCCATCAAATCATTATTCATATAATCTGTTACAACCTGGGGTATTTGAGCCAAAATCTCATCAAAATTCTCCGTGTTTTGGGAAGTGAAAAGAGCCTAATAAAACTCAAACACAATCTCCTCCATTCAGCTAGGATTAGTGCACTATTGACCTTCATTATCATACAACCCCTTGATGTAGTTTTTCCTTCTTTGTTGTGAGGCTTTGCTATGAAAAAACGTCGTATTCCTATCCCCATCTTTCAGCCATTGCACCTTAGCCCGTTGCCCCCACATCTATGCCTCTTTATCGAGTACATTTATTTCTTTCTCTAATTTCTTTATCAGTATCACCGAACCCCCACTGCATGCTACCCTCTCGGCCTGAGCTAGTTTTTTAGTCTTTTGTTCCAACTCCTGTCTCACATTCCGGAAACAAGTCTTACTCCATTTGGTTAGGCTTTTCTTGCACTTATCCACTTTTTTTATCACTCTCTCATGTCTCAATTGTTGCCCCACACCCCGGTTCACTCATCCACATCTGCTCAAAACGAAAAGGCCTCTGTTGTTTATAGTCCATTCTATCCGGAATGATTAACAAGGGCTTATGATCTGAAGTGGTAACATCAAGATGATGAACTTGTGTATCTGGAAACAAAGAAAACCACTCATTGTTTGCCACTGCCCTATCTAATCTCTCCCATACTGTGAAATTATCGTAATGCTTATGCCATGTGAACTTTGATCCCACAAACCCAAGGTCCATAAAACCACACTCATCCAATACATCTCTAAAAGCTTGCATCTGACTATGAGGCCACGTTCTACCACCCAATTTTTCAGATTGCTTTGTAACTTCATTAAAATCTCCCGCACATAGCCAAGGTGCATGACTTCGTGTTTTCAGATTTCTCAAACGTGCGCAAGCTTCATGTCTGAGTTGTGTGTCTGGTTCTCCATAAAAACATGTGAATCTCCACTCCCCTTCCTTATTTTTGCAAATTGTGACATCAATATGGATCTTTGAAAAAGTCTCTATAGTTAAATCAAACTCCTCCTTCCGGTACATCACTAAACCTCCTGATTTATTTCTCCTAGTTGCAATAAATCTGTGCTTAAACTTCAAACGATCTTGAATGAAAATTAGCCTAACTTCATTCGTCCATGTCTCGGCTAAAAACACAATAGAGGGATCTTTTGCCACACTATTTCTGCAAGCTGATTTTCTGTACATTGGTTCCCAAGCTCCCGATAGTTCTAACATAAAAGACTCATTGGTTCTAGCGGGCTGGGAACCAGCCTCCACCAATATCTCTTTGTCACCTTTGCCAACCCGAGAAACAATTTTCTTTTTTTTTCTATAACTCCGGCTGACCCCCAGTAGGATGAGCACTCTGCTTTGAACTCACTGCATCTTCCATGATAACATTTGTGCCTGTGGTATACCTCACTTGATGTTTCCAGGTAGCTCCATTCCCTATGTTGAGTTGTGAAGTATCGGGTAGAACAGATAATGGTGCATGGTTACTGCCTGATGGTGTTGCACATGCTTGAGTGGCCTTTGTGTAAATTTCATTAAATGTCATTGATTCCAAAATATTTTCCTTACCCGTGGGAGAGTTTGATTTGAACTGAAATTCAGTTGCCGTGTCAAATTTGGTCAAATCCCGATTAATCTCCTCTAATTTCTCTTCAAAAAACTCAGCAGATAGGCTCCCTTTAATCTGATCCGTATTACCAGCATTGACTTCAATATCCACGTGTGAACTTGTATGGAAAGGCATGGATTCTACCGGATTTGTCTCCTGAAAATCAGGAGATTTATTTCCATCCTGATTTGGCGTCTCACTCCCTTTTCCAAACCTGATAATCTTCGGCACCGAACCCCCTCGTCGAATCATCACCCGTGGTTTTGCAAGCTGCTTTGTGGTAGTGGTGTACTTGAACCTATAGTCGTTTGCTTGTAGAAACCTGGAACAGAGACAGAGCTTCTTTTTGATCGCACAAACGGTAAAGCTCTGATCCATGCACCATACTGTTGTGCTTCAGATGGTAACGTGCCACCACTCTCAATCCACACCTCGCAATCCTGATCGTCATGTGTGAGATTGCCGCACCAGTAGCATAGGTTTGACAGCCTCTCATACTTAAAAGAAACCCAGATTTCCTTCCCATTCTCCGAAGAAACCACACAGCCCCTGCATAAAGGTTTTGAAATATCCACCTTGACTCTTACTCAAACAAAACCATCTCCCATACTGTCACCTTCCTTCGTGTTTTTGTCTACCACACCAGCAGTGCCACAGATCTTTTCCGCCACAACCCTTGTTTGAAACCGAACTGGTAATTCGTGTACCTGTATCTAGAAAGCCACCGTATTAAAATCAATCTCTGATACCTCAACCTGTTTGTCGTACCTATGCAAAACCATAAGGTGCTTATCAAAGCTCCATGGTTCTGTATTAAGAACTTGCTCCAGATCAATTTGGTTATCGAAACTAAAGAGCACCACGTGGTCACTCTCCTTTGTCACCCTAAAACTATTTTTCATCCTCCATATGGGTGTAAATGTTTTGGCAATAGCCTCCACATTCAAAGCCCTCTTGGTGAGAAATTTTGCTGCAAGTACGAACTCTGGAATTGCTTCTTCCTCTGTGATACTAACTTGAGAACCCTCCACGTCCGAGAGAGTAAGACAACTCCAAGACTTTGCTAACTCCTCCATCAATCTGAAAAAAGCTAGAAACAGCCGACAACGAATACAAAACTCAAGAATAAAACAAAGAAAAAAAGTGTTTCCCCAGCCCCGAAAGAAAGGAAAAACCACTAAACCTTGAAGGTAAACCTGTTACCTCAGGATACAGAGACGCCTTCCAAGGAAGGGACGACTATTCTACGACCTAGGAGAAGATGGAGCGGAACCACCTTTCGCTAGCGAAGAAAACCGATTTTGCTAAACGTACAATAAATCATTCTTATTAGGCATTATAACATTTTCCAATTGTTAATAGAGTTTCATATTTATTTATGGTATATGTTACTAAACCATGTTAAGAAAATTTTTTATGGGAAAACAAAAAATTAAGTGATTAACTTTTAAATATTTTTTTTTAATTTTTCATAAAAAAATTTGTAAAATGAATAATTAATTTGTGCCTTAAAGGCATACATTAAATAGTTTCTAAAAAAATTATTACTTTTACTTCTTTCGATAAAAATTTTATAAAAATATATTCTAAATTAATGTTTTAAAACTTTCATTAAGTGCATTTGGCTCCAGTTGAAAAAGTCGGTTTATTTTATTATTCAATTTATTTTTGTTACTATTCATGGGTCTTATTGCAGTTTTTGGTATTATTTATGCGTCTCATTATACTATTTTAACTAACTTTTACCTTTATCTACAGTAGTTTCAGTAAAAAATTTTAATTTCAGTAAACACAATCTAACTTTAAAAATCATTAAAAAATAATTATTTTATTTTTACATAAAAAATTTTAAAAATAATTTTTAAATCTGGTACATTAGTTAATTTTTCCCAAAAAGCAACAAAAAAAATAAATAAAATAAGAATTCTTCTGTAGCAGACACAGGAAATCTATATTAATGTCTCGTTAAAAGCCTCTTTTCATAGTCCCCAAACTATAGACTACCTACAATGTCCCACAGTCCACTTCCACATGTACAGCTATCCGGAAGGCATAACTAGCATTTTTTATTTGGCTGAATTGAAAGTAACAACAGTGCTTGCCGAACAAGAATGACTGGATAGCAATCACATTTTGTAGGTGCAGCACAGGTAATAAAACACGTGGCTCAATTCGGAGGGATATATTTTATGTATTTGGTGTTATTTTAAAGAAGTTTTAATATTATTTTTATGAAAGATATAAAAAAATTGTCAAAAATATTAGTTACTTTTTTAATAAAAAATTTCTAAAAATAGTTCCTAAACTAATATGAAATTAATTAACATATATGATAATAATGTTATATTATAATACTATTATATATTATTACGAGTAGGTTAGTGTGTTATTTTAGAAAAATTATTAATAAATTATTTTTAAAAAGTTTTTAATATCACTTTTTAATATCATTTTTTTCTAAATTATTTTCTAAATCAATATTTTTATGGTGTGTTTGAATAATAGGATTTGGACATTTGAATTTGGATTTAGGTAATTGAAATTCAAATATCTTTTTGGACGGTTTAAAAATTGTCAAGGATTTGGATTTGACAAATCTACTAAGAATTTTATATCTTTAAAATGCTTGAATTTAAAATAATTTCTAAAATTAATGAATTTGAAATCAAGAGATTTCAAATCTATTAATTTAAAATTCAAATCTAAATCTAAATCCAAGTTTCCAAATACAACCTTAGAATATTTGTTACAAAATTCTATCATTACTATGAGAAAAAAAGCTTTTTTTTTTTTTTTTTTTTTTTTTTATGTTAGGGAGTATGTGTTACAAATTTTCTCCTAAAATTTAAAATCAAACAATTTTATCCTTTTTGGAAATAAGCAAATATTTTCATTTAGTTGCAACCTTTTGTCTATCTTTCCCACAATTTTACAAAAGCTCTTTTCCAAACAAAAAAGGTTGACCCTTTCCAAACTTAGCTACCCCTGCTCTCAGCCAATTATTGCCCCACCTTATACTTAGCGGTGAGGACTTTAATACATAATCTATTTTTCCAGGACAAACACAAAACCCTCCATGCAAGCTACCCTAACAAAACAAAGTTACCAAAAATTTTAAACTCCAATTTTCCTTCATTCATCGATCCATAATGCTTAGACCTGGCTATATAAGTATAAAAAAACTACCCTTATAGAGAGCATCAATGGGGTGCTAGCTAAAAACCCTCTGAAAGTTAAGTTAATAATAGAAGAATCTCCAATAACTCAAAAGTGTAAGAGTTAGGAAAATTTATGTATTGTGGAGAAGAGGAGAATTGGTACTTACATAGGGGTGTAGGGTTGATGAACATCCTATAAACGAAGGATCTTTCCTTGTAGGAAAGATATGAGAGGATACGAATATGTAGAATAATCTTTGGATGTGGTGTGCAAGTGCTTTCCATATGGGGATGTATAAGTGGAGAACATGCAAATGGCATAAGACTAAGTGTGATCTATCGTCGGTATTGGATAACCCGACGGATACTTTCCTACCTAATGGTGAATGTGAGTGGAGAGTGTTAGGGTCATATTTTGTGCAATTAGCTAATCTTTTGACAAAATGCATTTTACTTATAATTGGGTAAATCTAAGATGGGTTTAGTACTTCAAGAAACATGTTGTTCAAATCAAGTATTAAAGACATGAAGATTAGTCCAACAAATAAGTGAAGAAAAGCTATTCATTAAGTCTTGACAGATAGCTCGACTACAGCTCGATCTATCGAGAATTATGATTTCAGAATTTCCAGATCTGAAATTTGACCCAGCCTTGCATATTTGTTTGGGGTTTCTTTTCTCACAACCCTAGACATATATAAGGTTTATTTTAAAGGCTGTCACACACGAATACAAAGACTAGGAGACTTATTTTCTCCGTGAAAAGTTACTGTGTTTGTATGTCATAGAATTTTGTAACCAAGTGCTTTAAGATCTTCATTGTTGATGAAGTAAAGAACTTTGCAGCCAATAACATCTGTTCAAGTTGCTGGAGTTAGTCATGTACTTGGGATCCATGCAAATGGTTAGTCACAAATTGGAGGTTTGTGCATCAAAGGAAAGAAGGCTACTACAAGATCAAGTCTAATTGGGTATTGGAGCAAAGGTTCAACTGTAGGTTGGTATTTTGGGATAGGTCAAGGGTAATTGGTGAGATTTCTTATATTTGTAACCACTTGATTATTGATTAGTGGATTTTTGGGAGTGATGGCCTTAAAATCACCTAGTGGGGTTTTTGCCTTGCGAGATTTTCCTCATTTGTCAACAAATCACCGTGTTCAATTTATTTTTGCTGCATTTAGTTTATTTGGTGATTTGTTAGTGCCTCCACGATTTTCATGTAATTTGACATAATAAATCAACTTAGGTAATTGAATAAATTAACCGGGGTCAAGCTATCTTAACCCAAAAAGTGGTATCAGAGCTGGCACACTCTGATTAGTTTTTAATCTTTGTTGTGTGATCCATTGACCCCTGCTGTTATAGATTGTGAACAATCTTTGATTATTCCTTCTTTATTTGATGGAACTAACTATGCATACTAGAAAGTATGCATGAGAGCTTTTTTGCAGTCCTTAGATGAGAAAGTCTAGCTAGTAGTTCAAGTAGGTTGGAAAAAGCCTGAAGATCCACCTGCAACATGGGATGACACCAAGATCAAGGCTACCAACTTTAACAGTAGGGCACTGAATGCTCTTTTTAGTGCTGCAACAAATGAAGAATTCAAGAAAATCTCTTCGACTGACAATGTCAAGGAAGTTTGGACAATACTTCAGAACACTTATAAGAGTACTAAAGCTGTTAAGAACTCTAAACTTCAAAGGCTCACTACTAGCTTTGAGGAAATGAGGATGGATGAGAATGAATTGTTTGATGAATTCTATGCCAAGCTCAAGGACATAGTGAATTAAGCATTCAATTTTGGAGAACAGATTCTGGAGCCTAAGATTGTTAAAGAGATCCTCAGATCTCTTCCAAAGAGATTCCATGCCAAGATCACCACCATTGAAAAATCAAAAGATCTTGACTCTATTCCTTTGATTGAATTGATTGGTAATTTGCAAACCTATGAACTAGGGTTAGCAAGAGTTGGCAAAAGTGGCAAAGGCAAGAATATGGCCTTGAAAACCAAGAATGATGACAATGATGAGGATACCAAGCTAAAGTCATATATCACTAGACAATTCAAAAAGTTCATAAAAAATGCAAATGTCAAAACTGGAGATAAAGATCGCAAACAGACTGCTTTCTCTCAATATAATTCCCAAGACAAGGGTAAGAGGGAATCCAAGGATGTAGGTCAAGGTAACGGTATTTGTAAAGTTGTAATTTACAACTATATGTTTTGTTGGCTTTTATTCCGTGTCAAATTTGATTGTAATTTTATTCAATCTTTTATACCCTATATTTATTATGTGATTTAATTGTAAGGGTTGTGTGATAGAGAGAGAGTGTGTGTGAAGATTTAAGCAATTGAAGACAGAAGAGTTTACGCGAGTAGCTCACGACTAAGCATCCTGCGAAATGATGCATGTGCCCTGCACATGACTGGAATGTGAAGAGTTAGGATAGATGGACACCGTTGTGTTTCATGAGTAGCTCGCAGGTAAGGCCCTCCCGCGAGACACTCACAAAACATTATGTTTTGCCAGATTGTGCTATCTGATACACACTTTCTGTACTCACACTATATATACCCACATTACCACAAAAGTTAAGGAGTGCTTAAAAAAAAAAACCCTAGCCACAAACCTTAAAAGTTAGAGATTGTTATACCCACAATCCTCTACACAATTGCTTGTGGATTTTCCTCAACTCCTACCTCTCCATTTCCATATCATTGAGAGGTTGATAACCTAAACATTTACCACACCCTTTCAAAGTGTCAAGTAAGATTTTGGTGCTACTGGGAAGCATTGGAAGAAGCCAAGGATGGCAGATGTAACATGGTACTTGTTGCGGGATCCGAAGAGCTAGACAAAGCACGGTTCTGAGAAGCCTTATTGGAGTAGGAGCTTAGAGGGCTTAGGTACATTGGGTATATTAGGCTTGAAGGGTCTTTTGCTAACCCATGTATTCCCCACTAATTGTCTAGTGGATCGATTACTGCTTGGAGGGCAGCAAAGAGGTTTTTTGCTGAGTTCTTTGGTTTCCTCTTCAATAACACATCGGCGTGTTATCTTGTGTTTGCATTCTTCTTCCCTACTCTTTTACCTTTCATTTTACTGCTGTGTTATAATGTATGGGTTAGAGTAGCTTGTTTGTTTATCTGCTCGCATTTACTCTATTTCGCACTTAGTAGTAAGTTAGAGTAAAATCATTCGATCCGTAACTTTAATTTGGGGGTCGAAATAGCTCTTGTGTTTTCACACATTTTTTACCATTCAATTGGTATCAGAGCGAGTACTATCGCTGTGGTTTAAATACCTGTGATCCTTGATCCTTTGTAATGGACCGGTCACAATCTCTCAATGCCCCACCATTCTTTGATGGAGGCAACTATGCCTTTTGGAAGGTTCGAATGAGGGCTTTCTTGTGTGCTATATATGGATCTGTATGGGATTCTATTGAGAATGTGTATGTTAAACCCACAACTGCCAAGTCCGAATGGGACAAGGCAGCTCTTGCATTAGCTAATGTGAATAGTAAGGCCATTAATGCTATATTCTATGGTGTGTCCCCTGATGAGTTTCACAGGATATCGCATGTGGAGATAGCCAAGGAAGCTTAGATGATCCTTGAGACTACCTATGAGGATACCAAGAAAGTCAAGGACCCGAAGCTCCAAATGCTTACCACCATATATGGAAGAGCTTAAGATGGGAGATGATGAGGCTTTTGATTCTTTCTATGGAAAGCTCAATGAAATTGTAATTGCCAAGCTCAATCTCGGGAGAAGATTGAAGATTCTAAGGTGGTGAGAAATATTTTGATGTCTTTACCGGAGAGTTTTCGAGCAAAAGTCACAGCTATAGAAGAGAGTAAAGACTTGGATGAGATCAAAATCCAAGAGCTAATTGGATCTCTCCAAACATATGAGCTAGGACTGTCTTCTTATAAATCGAGCAAATCTCTTGCTCTTAAAACCATCACCGAGAGAATGGACGACTCCTTCGAAGAGGATGATGCGGAGAAGGAAGTAGCATTCCTTGCAAAGAACTTCCGAAAATTTCTGAAGATGAACAACAGTGGGTAGCCTTTCAATAAAGGAAACTTTTCATCTCCCAAGGGTGATAGGAAGGAATTTAGGAAGAAAGATGAGAAGAAGTCTTAATCTACTCAAGGAATCACTTGCTTCGAGTGCAATGGACATGAACATGTCAAGAAAGAATGTCCTAATTATTTGAGAATGAAGGGCAAGGCATATGCCACAACTCTTAGTGATTCGGACTCTTCCAATTCAAACTCGGAAGAGAGCTATGATGGAGAAGGGAATTACTCCGCTTTTATGACTATTGCTCATGTTGAGTCATTAGAGGACTTGAGTTTGCTTATGAAAGAGCTTGGGAAGTATAGTGAGGTGGAGTCAATGGGAGTTGTAGAAGAATCGGACAAAACAGCCATACTCATAACTAATTAAAACCCATTTCACAAACAAACACACCCAAGGCAAAACACCTAAACCCGCCACTGAACTTAATGACCCACAACGACAATCAACCCAACCACACCATCGTCAACCACAACTACAATGGCAACTCTAGGAATTTTTTCCAGAGTGTTCCTCAACAAGCATAAATTACACAATCTAATAAAAAGAAAATTTTATATATTGACAACAACAATAAAAAAAAAAAATAGGCAAATACATAAACAAAAGAATAAACAATAAACTATAAGTTCATTTGAAATATTAATAAAATTATTAATTATTGTTGTTTAGTTGTTTTATTAATTTATTTGTCTTTTATAAACTATAATTTGTTATATTTTTGTTTCATTAATTATAAAATTATTAATTGGTGTTTAACCTAATATAATTTTATTTATTTTTCTTTTATAGTGTATTGGTTAATTATATTACTTTAATTATTGTTGTTTAGCCTAACAATAAACTATATTACTTTAATTTTTTTGTCATTAATTATATTTATACTGATGGTGTCACAAATTATCCCAAGTCCATAATTCGTCCATATGTATCGTCCAACGACAGAAGCAACAACAAGCGTACCAGCGACCCTCGTCCGTATATGGACGAGCTTAATACCTCTAAGATCTACTTGTCATTTATGAACGGCAAGCCTTCCAAGATGATCTCGTCCGTCTTTCACTAAAAGTGGACGAGATCATCCTGGAGGTCTTGTCCATCCTTGCTATGGATGGACTAAAAGTGGACGAGCTCCTCATGAAGGTCTCGTCCATCCTCACTATGGATGGACGAGTTCATCGGCCCCTCCGACCTAAATAACTTCCACAGCGGTTACTCCCAATTCTCCGGACTCCTCGACACTGGGAACGGTTACCAAATAGATAACCGTTCCACACACTATATAAGGCTTCTTCGATGAAAGAAAAAGGTAATTCAGACATTTTCTTACTTTTAAGAGAATACTTCTTCGTTACAGAGAGTTCGAAGTAACTAACTTGATCATCGGAGGATTTTTGGCCGGTCACCACCGGTCCCCTCTGATTCTGTGTCTTTGGTATTACAGGAGATAGCCCGAAGATCAACGTTCAAGTCTTATCAACCCACTGATAATCAAGGAATCATCATATACTACTTTAATTTGTTATGTTGTAGAGCCAGCCCACTGCCCAACCATGTGCATTTGTACACATAAGCACATTACACATCCCATGTGTAGTACAATAATTAAAGCAGTGTCATGTGCAACACATTATACTACTTTAATTATTATTTATCTGGCCCTATGTGCCCATCCACCCCTCTCTCCACTCAACAGACAAGCAAAAGCCTCGTAAACACCCAAACCCACCACAAAACAGCCATACTCACAACTAATTAAAACCCATTTCACGAACAAACACACCCAAGGCAAAACACCTAAACCCACCACTGAACTTAATGACCCACAACGACAATCAGCCCAGCCACACCATTGTCAACCACAACCAGTCTTTGCTGTGTGTGTAATTGCTCTTTTTTGTGTTTCTGACCTCTTTCCCTTTTTTCTTGTGCGTGACTCTCTCTATTTATAGAGAAATTCCAAAGAAACTGTGCCCTTATTTTCCTCTCAACTGATCAGCTCATGGAGAAGTTTGCGTCAGTTTGTTTTTTCTCCACAATTCCTAATTTTGTGTTCAACCATGCCCACTATTCAGCTTTTTGCTCTTTTTACTCGTTCCGTCCCACTTTAAATTCCCTCTTTTCCGCTGGTGACATCTCCACTTTTCAACTTTTCAGGCTCACTTTCCTTGTTTTCTAATTGGGCCATTTCCCATTTCACTTTTAATTTTTTTTTTTTTTTTTTTTTTTTTTGTACTTGTTTTGTTTTTATCTTTTCCTTTTCATAGGTACTAGGCAATAGATCACTCACGTGGCTTTTATTTTTATTTTTTTCTTATTATAGGCTAGTCAAATTTTTGTAGCTGACCATGCATGACCTTTAAAACCTACCTTATTGTTTAGTCCACAGTTGCCGTGTAAATACAGGTACCTATGACACTTTTTATAAAGTATTTTTTTAGTTTCAACCATGATTTTGAAACTTAGACCGTGTAATGAATTGTAAAAAGGTGAGGTTCAAGGTTTTGGAGGTTAGACTTAGGTCGAACCGTGATGATGCCATAATTAATTTAATAATTATTTAAAATATAAATAAATATATTAAATTAGTAAAAATTAAAAATTTATCTAAAAATAAAGATAAATAATTAAATGTACACACACACACACATATATTTATTTATTTATATATATTTAAAATTTTTGTTAGAGCTCCTAAGTCATGACAAAGCTCATTTGAGTACCCAATAATTTTTATTTTTATTTTGAGACCTAATAAAATGGTTAAGAGATAAATTAATCTGTCTGACCATGGCCAAGCCCATTTGGCAACGCAAACTTTTTTTTTTTACCCAAGCCCATTTGAATAGTCCACCATTTATGAATAAAAATAAAAAAATAAAAAACAAAAAAAACCTACAGGATGTTCGCGCATTTAAAAAAGGTTAAATACAAAAGCTAGAAGTGTTTGACGGTAAAGCATTGGCGGTTGACAGTAAAGCAAGCAGCAAAAAAGAGGACTCCATCTACCAAAAAATAAGAAGACTCCAGAGGGAAAATGAAGAAACATCATCGTCAAAAACACAAAGAGGGAGTGCAAGCGAGATAGAGAAGAAGAATAGGAAGATGGGGCTGCGATCTCATGTCTGATAGCATCTCACGGTGGTTGAAGCTTCAGCCTTCAACAATGGCTGTAAGCGTGTAACTACCAAAAAAATTTCAAAAAAAAACCTTTAACGGTCTGACTGTGAGAATCGTTTATGATTTTGAAATCCAAGAGGTTCAACCGCGGTTGGCACATTTCACTAACTTTCTTGCATAAGCCGGTTCTTGAGGTTTAAAGAACCGTCTTGATAAATAATTCTGGTTAAGTCGGTTGGATCGTGAGGGCTGGTCCGGGTTTCACAAGTGTTAAACCTGAATGGTTCATTGTGTTTGGACTAGTCAAAGTCTAGGCAAAGACTACAAAGGCCATCAATCCATCAATCACAGAAATTGGACTTTAACAAAATGTGAGCAACTTAGTGTGAAAACTGTGTGGGATTTTGGTATAAACTGTTCGGTAAAAACAAAAAAAACATTTTGGTATAACACTGGATATATGTGGGATTATCATTGTAGCCCAAATACTTTTTTTTTTTTTTTTTATGAACAGCCCAAATACTTTATAATCTTTCAAAAATAACAAAAGCCATACTCCTGGATTTAATAACTTTGGCTTTTGTTCTAGAACATGTACAATGGCAACCTAGGATTCAAGGACTAACGCAAAAGTGTAAACCAAACTCTAGGAAAAGATATCTCTTTGGAACAAATCTTCATATCACTAACTCTTTTAATTCTTTGATTCTAATAAATGAAAAATCATATCTGGAACAATTGGTTACTTCTTCAATTAACTCCAAGGAAAAATACACCTCTTAGCGTCTTTAGTAATGAAACCCTTCTTATGAAAACCCTAATTTATCTTTTCCTCCTTATATTTTAAGGCATCAGAGATGTGGGCTTGGTGGGGTAGTATGCTAGGGTTTAAAACCCACTTGAACTTATCTCTTTAGTCTCTAAAAAGCCAATAAAACATCTTCCTCTTTTATTTATTTACTAGACGCAGACCCGCGCAATGCGCAGGGAAAAAAAACTATTTACTGTAGTGAAAAATACTATTTCTCTTTTAAGAACTCAAATAATAAAGCTAAAAGCTAATGATTAATTAAACCAATATAATTTTTTCCTATCAAGGGTCTTAAATTTAAGTATGAATTTCAAATTTGTGTGTTTTCTATAACAGGAAGTCTCAAACAGTAGGATGATTAAATAAAGATGGATTGAGTATAATATTATTAACAGAAATAGTTAAAAAAAAAAAAACCAATAAACTGGACCAAAAATGCAATTGTAATTAAAAGTTAAAAGTGAAATTTCAAGTTCTATTACAATCTCTCACAGCATATTTGGTTCACAAACTACAATCATTGTTACTCATACAGAGTTTGGATTATGCACCTATACTTGCAGCTTAGAATTTTGACATTGAAATTGATAGATGGTAAATTCTCTTTAGAATCTTGCATATCCTTTGAGACCTCAACTACTTCAAATACTTTGTTTTATCCACATGACTCCTGGAATCAAAACTCAAATTGAAATAATAAGGTCATCACCATAAAATATAAATGCCTCTAATTTGACAATAAGATCTGACAAACTAATCACTCACCAAATACAATTATTCCTACCAATCATAACTATTTGAGCCAAATACCAAAACTAAAAATCATTTAGATGGAGACAGAGAAATAAAAAATGAAACAAAATTCCTACAGAATGCAATAAAGAAAGAGAGGCAGAGACAAACCAACTCTTAGGAACAAAAGTGCAAGAGCATGTCAGCAAAGAATTAAGACTTGAAGAGATGCCCAAAGAACCAAAAGAGAAGACCATGGTGCTTGATTAAACTTAGGTTCCACTTACAACATTACAAACCACTTAGCTACCAAGTGCCAATACTCAACTTTCAACAAACACCTGCTGCCCACCAAATTGATACCAAGTGAAGGCCTAAGGCCCTGACACAGCAACTTTGAAAAGTATTATAGGTCCTAATAGTTTATGTTTCAACAGTTTGTACCAATTTAAAAATATGCCAAGCATAGTACAACAAACATCTATGAGACAAAATAAATACCTTACATGAAACCTAAAGTCCAATATATATATATATATATATATATATAGAATAAAAAATAAAGAAGCTTGTTCTACAAATTCTCTCATGACTTTGATAGGGAGAACCCTCAAAGATAACAATATAGCAGTAGTCTTCCTATGCACTTTTCAACTTTGACAGCCCATGAACATATTGGAACTTTTTCAAATTCTTACACTAAAATGAAACACCAATCCATTTGCCTTTCTTAGACTTTGAAGCTTCCGTGAGGACCATGATTTGCCTGAGAATAGGAAAATTTTTCATCTGTTTCAATGTTGTTGCAGACTTTGTTTCTTAGCATTTCTCTCCTTCCAAAAGCACTACATAAAGACAACATTCTATTAGACATCTTCTCTAATAAAATATGATCAATAAAAAAAAAATGTTTGCTTCTCCTTCCAAAGGCAACAACAGAGAGGTACACCCCAATAAGAAATTGAATGATTAATAAAATCTCTTAGTTTCCGTTTAGTTAGCTGTGCCCATACTTATTGAATTATTGTTTAAATCTATTGCCGGAGAAAAGAAGAAGCAACTATTAGACAATATTGTATAAAAATAAAAATGCTATATTTTTTCATCTCAACGATTCGACATACAACATTGTTCATTTTGCACAGATGATAAGTCCTTGACCCTAATTGCACAAAGATTAAACTCACATTGAATAAAGTCAAGTAAGACCCACATTCTTTTTTGCTAAATAATCAAGTGAGAGTGGCCCTTAAACACACTTCAATCATTGAATTTTTAATTCCATTTTAAAGAACAAACCACTTGAAAGATAAATATTCACATAAAAAATAGGCAGGGAAGGGAGGAATTTAGTTTAAATTGTTAATTTTTTTGGATAATTGGTCGTCTCTCTTGATGGTTTTTTTGTGTAAGTTATTCTGTCCTACTAATGATCTTCACACATTTCAAGTCACAGTGAGAGTATAGAAATTTGACAGAAAGTCTCAAACCCATTAATCTTTCTAAGCTTCACAGTGAAGTCTGAAGGGTATCAATAAGATCAAAAATAATTTAATCCTATAAAAGATTAAAAAAAAATGTATAACCACATCACTTCAAAAACATTTAAGGAGCAACATAATTGGCAATTCAAATATCAAATATAAATTAGAAGACGAAAGATTTATATTAAGTAATGAAGCACACTTGCAGCCCATGCCTCAATTCCAATATGGCAACAAACAGAAGCCAAATTCTCAGCCTCAATGCTTAAATCAAGGAGCTAATTTACCACATATAAAGCATGACAGATTGCCCCCTAATATCACGCCCAATGTCTGACTTTGTTCTTTGCAATTACCTTAGGAATATATTATGCATTTACTTTATAACTTTTCCTTGTACAAATTACTTTCTATACATGATGTAAATAGAATTTCTAATAAACATATTTCAAGCCTGAATCACTGTTTATGATTCCAACAGTATTAAAAACATGTAATATTTTCAAATTGATCATACCCTTTCTGGCAGAAACAATGGTGTATTTTGTATTGCATGAACATGGCAGTGATCACTTGGACTTCTTCTTTCTAGAGCTGCTAGGTATTGATTCGTCAGATGGAGCCAATGACGCCAAAGCTAATTTGTTATATCAGCATAGTTGATTCCTATTGTAAAAAGCATTGAATGTTTCTTCAAAGTTTTAAGTAAAAATTTATTTAAAATTGAAAGTGAATAAGAAAAACCTAAACAATGAGAGATGTGGATAAGGGATTCACCACTTAAAATTGAAAGTGAATAAGAAAAACGTAAACAATGAGAGATGTGGATAAGAGATTCACCATCATTGTCTAGTTTAAGATTTTAATGGTGACCCAATCATCAAACCTGATAATGTTCATCATTGCTATATCTTCATCATCAACTTGCGCAGCCTCAGAAGCATGAATACTCCAATATCCCTATACTTAAAATAAAAATAAAATACACCTAAATATATTAATTGATTTTACAATCTTTAGAAGTATGCACACAATCATAGCACAACTTAAAAATGCTTGCACAGTTACTTAAGTTTCACGAATTTGATAAAAGAAATTCACACATTCTTAAAATTGAAACCATGAATATCAAACCATGTCTAAACCAAAGACCATGATAAACACAATTATGCAGAAAATTCAAACACCAAGAAAACAATTTTCTTTGATTCTAAAACTCAATCAATATATTATACAATCATACAAAACAAACAGTGGAAGCAAACACCACAACACTACAGTAACAAATCAGAGTCACACTAAGTCGTTGGAATCGCACAAGATAAGACCCAGCAATCAAAAATTCAACACCCTAAGAAAAATGATTTATAAAGTAATTAAATTCAACATAACAATCATCCACACCACAACACGAAAGACGCAATAAAAAGGGAAAAAAAATCATGCAAAAGAATAGAGCACAAAAGAAATTTGGATTTAGAGATACCTTAATTGAATCGTCTAGCTGCTGTCAGTATTTATATATTGTAAGGAGAGGAAGACAGGAATGAAGGAAAACAGAGAGGTTGCCGTTAGAAGGGAGAGAGGCTGGCGATGATTAAATGTGAAACCGTAGAACAGAGAAGGTGGGGAAGGGTAAAGAACTAAAACGTGGGAGACAGGAAATTAAAACCGTGTGCAACAAAAGGAAAGGAAAAACAAAAAGTTGCAACCGTGAAAGCATAGGGTTTGAAAAGGCTTTGGGTTTGGGCTTTATGTGAAATTAAATTTGTAAGAAGTGGGCTTTATAGTGAAGATAGGGATGAAAATTATTTTATAATTATCTGTATTTAAAATTGATAAAAATTATTTTAAAATTGTAGGATAAATTTAGAAAAGAAGATAGAAATGACATGGCTGCTGATGTGGCTCAATGTGAGAGTAGCAACATTAAATGCTACGTCGCAGCTTTTAGTAATATATTGATTAAATTTGTAAGAAGTGGGCTTTATGGTGAAGATAGGGATGAAAATTATTTTATAATTATATGTATTTAAAATTGATAAAAATTATTTTAAAATTGTAGGATAAATTTAGAAAAGAAGATAGAAATGACATGACTGCTGATGTGGCTCAATGTGAGAGTAGCAATATTAAATGCTACGTCTCAGCTTTTAGTAATATATTGATTTATTTTAATTGCCACACTAAATTGTACGCACTAAAACTTTACTTCTCTCACCTATTTGTAGCATCACAAAATTGTCTACTCTCATCTTACTGTGCACACACATATAATACCTCAACTTTATATTAAAAATGACAAGGTACAGTGATAATCATAAAAACAAACTTGGGGTATTACAGAATGGACCCTAGACCCTAAAGTGTGTACAAATGTTTTAAGCTTTTAAGTTTTAACATTTGTTTAGTCTTTTTTTTTCTTTCTTTCTTTCTTTTTTTTTTCTTTTTTTGACTCAAATATTTGCTGGACACCACAAACATAAAGCATATTCTAGTAGAGCCTTCACTCTTCTTCCATTAAAAGGAAAACTTGAATGGCTGAACAACAAAAGCTTGCCATAGAGAGACTATTATAGAGTCATAAAGAGAGTGAGAAACTTACCAAACGTTCATAGTGAAGATAGATTGAGGTGGCAAAGGCGAAGGTAGCTTGACTGCTTCTGGTTAGGGAAGTTTAGATCTTTAGGTTACCAAGTTGGGAAGTTTGGGTTGTGTTTGTGAATTTTTTTTTTTTTAACCGTGTTTGTGAAGTTTAATGTTGTGATTTGTATCTATTTATTTGGATTTTATAGTCTTGATTTAATTAGAATTTGGTGTCCTAATTTAATTAGGAATAGGAATCTGACTAATAAGTGATTTGGCTTTTTTTTTTTTTTTTTTGGCAAAATTGTTTATTGGCCAAATGAATGGACTAAATTTTAAGACTGAATTGTTATATGTATTTTTTGTCAAAAATATGAGAAGGGGGGGGGCGGCTCTTGCATTTTTTTTTAGTACCATGATTCTAGGAATTTTTCAAAGCCATGGCCCCCCTGGCTTTGCCTATGATTACCACACAGATCAAAATTTCATTGAAAAAATAAACACCATCTTATATCACAATCAAAGAAAATCGGTCCCATCACCACCAAAAAAACCAAACCACCCTTGCTGGCCACAACACGCGGCAGTTGGAGTTCTCCGACTGCAGATGGAAATGAGAGAGAAGAATGGGAAATCGGACACGCTGATTAGATTTATTGCTCATGCATATATGTATTGCAGATTCTTCATTATGATTAAATGTATGAGTGAATTAATCGACTTCTATATATATATGTATATATATATCTTTTGTAGATGACTAGCGTTCCCAATATCCAGCGCAAAGAGCGTGCTGTAAAGAAGCTGAACGAGGCAACGGAGCAGGATAAGCCAAATCAAAAAGAAAAGGCTTATAAGCTTTATATGGAGGCATTAGAGGACGCGGGCGTTTATCTTTTCTTTGAAAAGGACCCGAAGATTAAGAAAGAGTGTAGGCAGAAATTTGTGGGCCATTATATAAGGGCAACAAATTAAGAGACAGTAGTACTGAATACGTTCAAGAATCCTATTTATCTCATAGAGCAGAAGTCGGTCTTGGCCTAGCAGACTCGTCCTTGAAGTTGAGTGATGTGGGTGGACTTGATACTTGCAAAAAATTATTGAAAGAAGCTGCCATACTGCCTATTGAGTTTCCTCATTTTTTTACTGGTAAGCTCCTCCTCTATCATTGTGGTTTTGTTAATCTCTGTTTTTTGTTAGTTTATCTTGATATTCTTAGTGGTTAATAATTGTTGCAAACAAACAGTTATTTATAGTTTTACACACCCCTCATTTTTAAATTAAAACCGTAACTTTGAAGTTATAATCATAATTTCTGTTAAAAAATGGACATGTGTAAAACTATGTGTAATAGATTGTGTGTATGAGTACAACCATTCTTATTTTCATTACTAATAAGAACGGCTGGATTAGGTTACAAGACACCAACATATTAAAATAATATAAACTATTTCTACCCCCGTACTCCCACAAGAGCCATTTCATAGCCACAAAACAACAGCAAACAGTCACACCCACGGCCAAACCTCCAAACCCACCACAAAACAGCCATACCCATTTCACAAACAAACACACCCAAGGCAAAACACCCAAACCCGCCACCGAACTCAATGACCCACAACGACGACCAGCCCAGCCACACCATCGTCAACCACAACTAGCCAGCAAAAATACCAAGCACAACTAGCTACAATCACAACCCACCACCACTACCACCCACTCCCACAAGCCACAAAACCCACCAATTTCAACAAATCGCAACCCACGAACCCAGAACACCAACGACGATCTTAACAATCACCACGCCAATGCTGCACACCGATCTCTACCGCCACTGCACGCCCAAGCTGTCACCAATCTCAATACCATTGCTGATCCGGAGCAACAAAAAAAAGAAAAAGAAAAAAAAGATGCCCTTGGTGACAAGGCATTGGTGAGAGGTGGAATAGAGAGAGATGGAGCAGAGGGTGAGATAGTGATGGAGCAGAGAGGAGAAGAATATAGAGAGAGTAATGTGGGTATTATAAAAGATAAAAGAGAACCCAAATACCGAATAAAATATTATTATTTTTGTATAATCTGTAGCAGTTTTGAGTACCTAGGTATTTTAGAGCCTCTGTTTGGTTGGTTAATTTGAGGAATGTTGTTAACTTAGAGCATTAGCATTGAAAAATGCTAATGTTACTCTATTTTACCATTATAAAAACTCACTTTATCATTATACCATCTTATATTACAATAACTCCACATCCCAAAACTCTATTTCTATTAAAATATTATTTTTTAATATTTCTTTATAACTGTCATTTTTTTTCAGACCCATATTTCCTAGGCTTTCCAACAATCTTTGTTTTTTCCTCTCCTTCTGCCTCAACCTCTAGCAACACACAAGCCATCAACAACCGATCAACTCAAGCCACCGATCAAGCCATCAACAACCACAGCCACGCCACCAAAAACCCAAGCCACCGATCAAGCCATCAACAACCACAGCCACGGCACCAAAAACCCATTAGCACCTCAACCCATCAACAACCACAGCCACGGCACCTCAAGCCATCAACAACCACAACCATAGCCACGGCACCAAAAACCCATCAGCCCATGCCGCCGATTTGAAACCCACCGGAGCTACCGATGATCAACCCAACTGATCCACCCACAGATCAACAGATCCACTGTTTCAAACCCACCATCAACCAAAAAAAACCACAACCACCACAGTGACCCACGCCGTCAGCCACGCCAAAAAAAAAAAGCAACCACAGAACTGCCGGATTGCAACCCACCGGAAAAACTGAGCCACTGTGATGTGTGATGTATGTTGGGAGGAGAATGGAGTTTGGGTCTGAAGAGAGGATAGAGCAGATGGAGAAAGAAGGAAGAGAGAGAAGATAACTGAATAATGAGATAGAGGAGAGAGATTTCGGGGGAAAAAAGGGAATAAAAAAGTTTTTTTTTTAGAATACTTGCTACAGTACAATTCTAACTTTAGAATTGTACTGTAGCACTATTGCAAAAAAATTTGCAATAGTTGAGTTTAGCATTGTCTGATGCAAAGGATTTTAAAGCTTAAAATGCCAAATTGGTCTTAGATATAGCATTAGCATTTTCTAATGCTAATGCTCTAAGAGTATATTTGATATATGTGTGGATAAAAGGGTGTGTTAAAATATTTGTAAGATTGTTTAAAATGTGAAAATGTTAGTTAAAACTAAAAAAAAACTTTTTAACACCTTGGTGTAACGTGGGTATTATATTTTTTTTCTTCTTGGGAAAAATTATCATTTGAGCTTCTGTTTAGGGAATCGAAAACCATGGAAGGCTATATTACTATATGGTCCACCTGGGACAGGGAAGACCCACGTGCAAATGCGATTGCAACAGACGCACGCACAGCTTTCTTTAGGTAAATATTTATATTTTGACCAATACCAATACATTGCAAGCAACTGGATTACAATAACTGATAATTATGCATGGCAAGAGAAGAAAGAACTAATCTTCATCTTCTAAAAGGTAATACATATTGCTAATTGCACTTAATTGTGATTCTTATATTTTGAAGTCTATGTGGCTTTTCTTTTCCATGTTTCAGTTTTCCTGCATAATTTCTATGCAAATTAACTCGTGAGTCAGGCAGCAATTCACAATCACATACTATTCTTATTCTCACCCATTTTCTATAGATTTTAATTGCTATTAAAGGCCTAGAGTAGAAATACAATGTCGATCCAATAATTGAAATGATGGACAAAAAATATTCTTGTTGAAATGTAATTGTAAACACAAATTTTTCTCAATTGTAGAAAATCAAACAATTGAAAAGAAATAGGTTTGCAAATATAAATTTGTATTGATGTATAATGAGTACAATCTCTATTTCAATTCTTTTACAAAAGAATACCCTCTGATTCTATCTTCATTGAACTTGACTTGAACAAGGAATCTTCTTGACTTTAGTTGAAAGATGGATTCAACGGTCTCCACAACAAATCTCTAGCTTCAAGCTTATTAGAGATTTATTGTTCTTCAAGTCTTTGAATATGAAGGCTTTTAGGTTGAAGTTCTTTGGGGCTTTAGAGGCTTGATCCGTTGAGCTTCAAGGATTTGAGGTTTGTTGAAGTTTATGGTGGCTTTTTCAGCTTAATTCCAATAGAACTTCAAAGAACTTATTTGAATGTTCTTCGTGTGTTCTTGAGACAGAATTTCTCCAGAGCTTTGACGTCTTGAAAACTTCGTCTCGAAAATGAGAAGGGATGTCCTCTATTTATAGTGATTTTAGAGGATAGCTCCACTTCGAATTGATATACTTGAAAGTATGTAGTAGATTTTTGATTGGTCCAAATTCTTCTTAAAGATAATTATCTTTATTTATCTATTTTGATAAATATCATATTTTGATAAAGATAATAATCAACAAAGATAAATAATTATCTCTATTTAATTTATTTAATAAAGATAATTATCTACAAATTTTGAATAGAAAATTTATCTTTATTTTATTTATTATTTGTTTTAATAAAGATAATTACCCATAAAATTTGAATAGGAAGTTTACCTTTATCTTGTGGGCCAAATGACACATGGCAAATCTTGGTATGCTAATGTGATGCCAATTTGAATGACACATGTCATCATTTGATTTAATTAATTTAATGACATATTAATTTAAAATTTGTCACTAAATTTTGGTGTGGCATTTTATAATTGGCTTAAAATTTTGCCTCCTACCGTAAGATATTTGAGTTTCAGCAAATGTGGACTAAGGGTTTTCTGTTTGGTTTTTTAATGGAGCCTTGAGTTCTTAATATTTTATATTGTTGACGCAGCTTAATTTCTTACTTCATATGGTTGGATCTTTTGAGTCCCTTTCATATGCTTTTTCATTGCAGTTATCACATTATTGGAATGTGTTGAATTTCTTAATTCATCATCTACGCCATTATGCTTCAATTGATTCACATCTCCGATTGTTTTGTTGTCTACTTCTTCCAATTAGTTATTTTGGGGTGCATTATTACAACTCATGTACAAAATTCCCATAGATGTAGATGCGTTTGCTCTGTAATCATTCAATATAGATGGAATGTTGCCAACACAATTACATGTGTACTGTCTATACACAGTGTTTCGGCATCGAACATTGTATCCAAATGGATGGGAGAAGGTGAAAAGCAAGTCTCAAATATTTTCCAATCTGCTCGTTATGAAGCTCCATCCATTATTTTTATTGATGAAATTGATTCCTTATGTGGCCCGCGAGGTAAGGACAATGAGAATGAAGCCTCTCGACGAATCAAAACAGAATTTCTTGTACAAATGCAGGTAATATGTTTTCCCTGGAAATAGATTAGAGTGCTTTTTTCCAAGAATTTATATATAATATAATTGACATGCTTAGATTAATTGGAGCAAGTAGTTTGTCAATAACTTAATGCAGTTTATTACTATTCTGTTGGGTATGAATTTTTTACATTTCATGATATGAGTTGCAAGGCATCTTATTGAACATTTTTATACTTAAAATGGAATTGAGGGATTTGATGGAAAATTTAAACTGAAATGTTTGGTATTGGTAACCTAACTTTAAGGTATTTAAGCTTAAGCAACTTGAAATCATGTATGTGGTCCAAAGAAGGATGTAGTTTCTTTTGAACTTTAGGTTTTAGTTTTTCTTTTTGATTTTTACTCTTGTGCATGCCTAATAAGTGGAGGAGAAGTACTTTGATACCTATCTACAAGAACAAGGGAGATTTTTTTTTTTTTTTGAGAAGCGAACAAGGGATATATTTAAAATTGTATAAATTACTATGGAATTAAACTTATGAGTCACACTATAACATTTGGAAGAGAATAATTGAATGTAAGTTATGACAATAAACAACAACATTAGAGAATCAATTTGGTATTATGTCCAGACAATCTACCATGGAAGTTATTTTCTTACTTAGACATCTAATGAAAACAAAAATATAGAGGCTTGTAAATATCTTCATATGGTCTTTATTGTTCTTGAGAAAGCACATGATATGGTCCCTAGAAAAGTTATGTGGTAGGTTTTTGAAAAGCAAGGCTGATGTGGACAAGAAAGAGTTTAATGGAATACAAGATTAAATATCAAAAGAATCAAGATTTGTGGTCTAGTTATGATGTCATACTTTCTTCACAAATTTCATAGGTTGTTTTAATTATTATTGAGTCTTAGTATTATGTTTTTATGGTTAAAAACTTCCTGGTTTAATTTTAATAAAATAAGAGTAGTTTAATAATTTCCAAATTTTCTGGAATTGGCTGTCCTGGAGGCCCGTGAGTCTTCTTCTCTGTTTTGAGTCCCTTTCCTATTTGGTTTAGAAGTTATTAAATCCTTTTTGGTTTGTTATTAGTATTCCTTGTCATCCTAGGAATAGTTTATTTATAAGGCTATATTGTATTCAATAATATTCATATAGTGATTGATTAACAAAATTCGTGCGGCTTATTTTAAGCCTTGAGGGTGTGATTGCCTTCTCTTACATAAGTTTGATTATTTAGGGAGACGTAGATGTGATTGCCTAGTGTTTTATCTATTTTATTTTTTGTTTAAAACTCTGTTTTAGGCTTTTAGCCCTAAACAACCATCAAAGATCCATTCTTTTCTAACTTGAAACCCTTAAACATGAAGAACCCTTAAAGAACTCATCAAGAAATCTAGTATAGTGCTGAATTCTAAAAGATCCTGCATCAAGAGAAAGTCCCTTGGTGTATGCTTTATGCAAATAATATAGTTTTAGTAGATGAAACTAGAAGTGGAGTTAATGTCAAGATAGAAATTTGGGGAGATGCTCTAAAATCTGAAATTTTTTTATTAAGTAAATCTAAAACAGAGTACATGGAATGCAAGTTTAGTAAAATTGTAAATAGAGCTAGATGAAGGGGTTGTAAGACTTGATAGTCAAAAGATGGTAAAGAACAAGAGCTCCCAATATCTTGGATCAATAATTCATAAAAGGTGGAGAGATTGAAGACAATGTAAAGCAAGATGGATGAAGTGGAGAAGTGCATAAAAGTATTTTGTGATCGTAGAGTGCTTATTACATTAAAAGAAAATTTTTTATAAAATTGCTATAAGACCAACTATCCTCTATGGTACTAAATGTTGGTTGTTGGGAAGAAACATATTTATAAAATGAGTTTAACTGAAATGCAATAGTTAAGATTGATAAGTGAAAATAGACAGAAGGATAGGATTTTAAATGAAAAAAAATCCACTTAAAGATTGAGTTTGCTTCTAACAATGAAAATATGAGGGAGAGTCACTTGAGATGGTTTGATCATATTCAGAGGAGAGTGACTAATTCACTAGTAAGAAAAATAGTAGAGGAAGACCAAAAATAACATCAATTAAGGAAGTGATGGAAAATATTACTTCGAATAGAATATAATGGAAGAAATGAATATATGTATCTGACTCTAGTTTATTTGTTGAGGGTCCATAATCAACTCCAAAAAAATTGCTTTTTTGTTGTTGTTTTTACTCTTGTATACATCCCATGCACTATGTTCTATTATTTGTGATTTTAATTAAATCTATTAATTAATTAAAAAAAGAGGAATCATTAACATACAATTAATAGAGGAGAAAATGACAAACCATTTCCTTGTAGCCTTGTTTTCCTTAAAATGGCTGGCTAGTTTGCAATGCAGTTCATAATAACTTTATGTTTTATTAGATAGTTAATCCATAGCATTATCTTACAATATTGTTTCCTTCCACTCATCTACTTGTAATATTGAAATAGAAATTTTCTTTAATACATTTCAGGCTGTATCCAACGATGCGAAAAATGTTCTGGTTCTAGCAGCCACAAATACTCCTGATGATTTGGATGTGGTGAGAAAAAAAATACGACCCTTCTAACCTACGGCCATGTATTGAAAATATTTTATGATCTACATTGCTTTAGGTTTGAGGCTAATGCTAAGTTAATTAACGTAGGCCATGAGGAGGCGTTTTGATAAGCGAATCTATATCCCTCTCCCAAATAGGAAGGCAAGGAAACAAATATTTAAGGTACATCAGTTTCGAAATGCAATGCATTTGGAAAATCAAAGGAATGCAGTTATAAACCCATTGTGATTAATGCTTTTGTTGTTTATCTATGTCTTGTTTAATATCCTCTAGTTTTTTTTATTTGAGCAGTTGCATATTGGGAACACTCCTCACAACCTTAGTACAAAGGATTTTCAAGATTTAGCAAAGAAAACACGAGGTTTCTCTGGTTCAGATATATCCATTTTCGTAAGTATCAATTTTACATTAGATGTCAGCATTTCCTCAAAGTTATTATGGGTCTGTTTGGACACTACTTATTGCTAAAAACTGAAAACACTATAACAAAATAATTTTTAAACGTATGAATAATGCCATGGGACCAAATTTTAAAGTTAAATTTGCATTTTTTCCAGGTTGCGGGTCTCATGAACAGTGCTCATAGACCCACAGAAATGAAACACAGAAGCACTGGATAGCACAAAACGCGCTATCCAAACTCACACTATATGGCTGAAAACTGGTAGTTACTTGTAGGTTAAAGATGCACTATATCAGCCTGTTCGTGCAACTCTTGATGCTAAATTCTTCGAAGAAAATCGTCAAGGTATGTGGGTCCCTTGCGAAGGCAAAGGTACTGACCAAAAAGCCAAGGAGATTACCTTAGAGAAACTTAAAGCGGAAGTCGGAGCTGAAAAGGTATGGATTTGCTAGGAAACTGATGTTCAACACATGAAATTATTCCAATAAATCATGTTTATGGTTGAGTATTAGTAACTAATAAATAAATTTCTTGAACATATGTAGATTGTCCTGACTTTAGTAGTTAGTTAATTTATGGAAAATAGGATTGAAGAAAAACGCAAAAGAGGGGAGGGGATTAGTGTACTGGAAAGAAAGATAAAAAAAAGCATGTCTCATTCAATTGCATTGATTCATGTTTGGTGTTGATTTTCTCTTCCATTAATATAGGCGGATTCTTTCTCTTTTTTTTTTCAAGTTCGGTATTTGTGGTAGTATTTTTGTAGACCCCTATGTTCACTTTGAATTTTCATATTCGTGTGTCTGGGAATTGATGACTTGCAGATCCAGCTACCACCCAACACAAAAGCAGATTTTGATAGTGTGCTTGAGAAACAAAAGCCAACTGTGAGTAAAGCTGAAATTGATGCGTGTGTGAAATTCACCAAGGATTTTGGGAGTGACAGTTAAGGGCGAAAAATGTAGAGGCACATATTATTATTTCTATGGTTTCTTCCTATTGTGTTTCTAATTATGGTTTTTTTTTGGGGAGGATAAAAGTATTTGTTATCCATTTGCTAGTGTTTTGTGAATGTATCTGGGCTAGACATTTGTCAGTATGGTTAGAAGCTTTCTATCCCTTTTCCTTTATGTCCAACTTTTTATTTTAATAAAAAAGCAATAAACTAGCTTATTTTTTTTTTCTTTTTTCTTTTTTTTCAAAAAAAGTTAACTTTTTTATGTTTTTGAATTTTTACTGACTTTTGACAAATAAGAAACTATATATGGGATGACATAATTAACTTTTGTGAATATGATCTGCCATGTCATGTGATGCCATGGGATTGTTCTAGAAAATGTTAGAGAAATGAATAGTTGGATCATAGGAAGTCTATAAATACAAAATTGAAAAAGTAGTTAGGAATTTAGGATGGACATATTTTTGGCAGCTTAAGTGTTTGTTTGAGAACTACTTATTTAGCTTTTTATTGAAAGTATGCTAAAATATAATTTTACCTTAAAAAAGTATGAAAACGTAATATTTTAACAAGCTGTACATAAAAACTAAAACCTAAAACTTGAGCTTACAAGCTGATGTCAATTAGGCACTTTAGTGAGAGAGCAATAGTTTATTTATTTATTTTTAAATAAGGTGAAGTGTATGTTAGAACATTTATTTATTGAATTAAAAAAAAAAAACCTTTATTTTGAGACATTTTAAAATATAATAGTCTAACAATTTGGAACATAGAGAATAGCAAAGAAGCTTAATTTAAAAGACAACAAAATTGAAAGAATGAAACATAAAATTTAGGAACGAAAAGTAAGCATAAAAGTTCAGGTTTGATGAGGCAAAATTGAAAAAGAGAATAAAGAAGATGATAAAAAGATACAAGAAACTCAGAAGTAGCTCCCATTCTGGCTTACAAGTTAAAAGTCAGCTTTCAATTAGTTGACTTAAGGAACCACCTGCCAACCGTACACTAATCAATTCAGCAACAAAAATTCTTAATGGCTTGTTTGGAAGTTAAAAAATGGAGGGGGAGTAGAGTAAAGGAAGGGGGAGTAGTTCAATTACCTTGTTTGAGAGTTTTTTTAAGAAAGGATGGGAAGGGGTTTGGAGGGATTTGGAGGGGTTTCAATTACCCCTAACCCCTCATTTTTAATTCCCCCAAATTGGAGAGATTTGGAGGGAGAGTAGAGTAGATAAATTATTGACCAAATGAATTCCCTAATTTACCCTTTCTTAATTAACAAAATTACAAACATATAATCTTTGTTTGTTTTATGAGAAAATAAATAATTTAATGCTAAAATTTTAGAAATTCAGAACCGGAAAAGCCACAAAAACAAACATTTTTCTGTTTCAAAAAGTGTAACTATGAGTTTTATTTTTCTAACAAACAAAATACACAATACTCAAATCTCAAATCCTTTCCCTTTTCCTCCATTTTCAGAGCACCCAAACAGAAATTAAAGCCACAAAATTTTTCTCAGAATCTCACAGCTGTAACCTGAAAAAAGCACGAGAAATCAGTCGCCATTCGCCGCCGAGTCGTGGGTCGTCGTCGATGACGTCCAAAGGACCATGACGCTCACGACTCGGCGGCGATGACGTCCAAAGGTCCACGACGCTCACGACTCGGCGGCGACTACGTCCAAAGGTCCACAACACTGGCGGCGATCGGGATTGAGCTCAGGCCCTCAAGCTCAATCGAGCCTCAAGCCACTTCGTCGCCGATGAAGCACGACGGCGACTCTTCCCCTCTGATTCTGGAGAACTATCTCGACAACGACGACGAGGATCTCGCTTTGCTTGCTCTTCGTTCTCCAGGATCTCGCTTTTTTTTTTTTTTTTTTTGGTTGTGTGCGTTTTGGGGGATTTGGTTTGTGTTTCTGTGAAATTTTTTTTTTTTTTCTTCCTCTACTTGTGCCTGTGTTTGGTTGCTCAGAAAATGTGGAAAAGAAATGGGAATTTGGATTTTGGTTAGAGTTTTAAAAAACCTACTAAATTTGGCAATGTTTAGTATTTATTAATACTAATATAAACTATTTGTTTTCAAATATTCAGAGAACAGTTCAATTTTGACTGATTTTTACTCTTTTTTTTTTAGTTTTTAGGTATACATTTTTTTTTGAAACATTTTTATTCATTTATTCTTCTCAAAAAAAAAAAAAAAATCACTAACATATTCTATGATTGGACAAATGTTTATCAAGTTCAAAACTTTACAAAACTGATAAATTAATCATAAACTAATATTACAAGTTCATTTTCAAAGAGGGGTAAATTTGTCTATTTTAATCATTTTCTCTCCTCTCCATCCTATTTTTTAAAACATCCAAACAATGGGAAGAGTTTATTACTTCCTTCTCCCTTACTAATTTTAAAAACATCCAAACAAGGTGAAGGGGAATCATTCCCCTCTACTCTCCTCCCCACTACTCTCATCCCCTCTACTCCCCTCTACTCTCCTCCCTCTCTAAAGTTCAGGTTTGATGAGGCAAAATTGAAAAAGAGAATAAAGAAGATGATAAAAAGATACAAGAAACTCAGAAGTAGCTCCCATTCTGGCTTACAAGTTAAAAGTCAGCTTTCAATTAGTTGACTTAAGGAACCACCTGCCACCCGTACACTAATCAATTCAGCAACAAAAATTCTTAAGAGTTTTAGAGCAGCTACAGTGAAAAATTACAATTTTTGAACACTATGCCATCCTGACAGATGAAAGTTATGATTGAGCCAGGGGTATACATGTCTTTTAAATAAACAGATACTAATCATTTATTAAATTTTCAAACATGAACAAAGTTTGCTTACAAACTCCCTCTATATCTTTTTATTATTAGATGTGAATTTTTTATAAATCTATTATAGAGCTTGATCAATATTGGGTTTATTTGTTGGCCCATGTGAATTGGACAAAATTTTGAATCAGATTGGGGTCAATTTGAACGGAAAAAATCATTTGTCTTTGAGGTGTAAACATCTAAAATAAAAATAAAATAAAAATTGGGATCACTTTATTTGGGCTGACCCAATACTTTGATTCAATTTGGGATCACTTTGACCAAAATTTTGCTCATTATCCGTTGACCGTTGTTTTGAAGAGAAGTGATAGACCCTTTTCTTTCCCGCGAGCTGAAACGGCAAAAGGGAAGTCATTTCTCTCAAAAACTTTTGATTTCTCAAGACCCATCAAATGAATGGTTTATTCATTTGGAGTTTGTTGTGGTTAAGAGAGTACTCCGTTATTTAGATAACTTTTCTGTGTTTCAAACTTGAGTTTTTATTTTTTGGAGATATGGGTTTGTATGTTTACAATGTGGGTGGTGGTGGAAAAAATATGGGAATTTTGATACTTGGTTTGTTGGATTGTATATGGGACGACTTCAAATTTGAGATCATGGCTATGTATGTCCGCCAAGTGTTTGTTGTTGGGGTTGAATGTAGAGGCTTGGTATTTGGTGTGGTTTGGGAATTTTGATGCTTGGTTGTCAAACGAAGAAATTTTGATGTTTGATTTGTTAAGTGCTTGATGTGGTTTTTGTGATTGTTTATGACTGTTGAAATTGATGAATGTAGCTGGAACAATCAAACTTTAAGAGTTCATCATGCTTAAGAATTTGATAGTTTGAGTTTGTGAACGGATTTTGAAAATGATTTTGGGAGTGGTTTTTGAGAGCATGTGAATTTGTTCGCTTATTGCTTGATTTTGTAGCGGTATTGTATTGATGTATTTGGTTATGTGTTTGAGCTAGGTGAACCTCTGTTAAGTGTTGGAAACAATTTGGTTTGGAGTTAATGCATGAAACCACAAAGGACCGCAACTGCTGTTAGTGCAGTCGGCACTCCAGTTCCGGAGCAATTTGCATTTTTGTTTGTTTGTTTGTGTCTGTTAGAAATATTCAAATTTCTACCTTGCCTTTGTCTTTTTCCATTTTCATGCTTTGATTTGTGATCCTGATGAATGCAAGTAGCCTCAGTGTACAAGAACAAAGGGTCTACAAAAAATTTATACCAATGGGGGCACTCAATAAATTCCATGGTTGAAAGAAAAACCAGAGGAGCTAGATTTGGTCAATTCTTGGATGTAATTAGGGGTGGCAAAGTAAGTCCAAACCCATTTGCTCACCCAAACCCATCCACTCTAATTGAACCTAAATCCACCCAATTATTAGTTGGGTTAAATGGGCATCAACCCAATTAGACCTAATGATTATTGGATTTTAACTAAAAACCCATTGAGACCCATTTAACCCAAAAACAATATACTCAAATTCAACATAGCTCTTCCCATAAAAATAAATAAATAAATAAACCCATCAGACGTTTCAGTGTTTTCATTTTCCTTCATTTTCTCGGCTTCCAAACACTTCTTTCTCTCCTCTCGCTTGCTCTCTCTCTTTCTCTCTCTAGCTCTCATAGAGAACAATGAGGCACAACAAACACATTTCTCTATAGCAATCTGATCTACATTTAGCAAATCAAAAGCACGAAAATTCAAACCTGCAAGTTTCACTGATGCGTGGATCGGTGTTGCCCAAGGTTTCGATCTCGATCTTAAGCCCTTCTTCATAGCAAGCGATTGAGCGATCCACCTGTCCAAGCATCGAAAACATGTCGACCAATTGCATGTGACCAGAAAACGCCGCAAGAGCGTGATCAGCGCCTTTAGGAGGATCTGGAACCTGAATGGCCCGCTCCATAACCGGAATCGCCTCCTCGAATCGCCCTAAACTTGAGTAGATCGGCGCCAAAACGTGAAGGCTCATCGCCAAGTCCAGACTCGGCTTGCCGTCATCTCCACCAGAGCACTGCTTGAACACGTACTTTTTAACTTGATAGATTTCACATTATATCTCAAACACCATTACGGGGTTTGAATTTTTTATTTTTTATTTTTTTTATTTGGGTAATTTAAGAATGGAGTAATTGATAAGCATGTGTTCATTTTTCTCTTTTTTTGGTTCAGAAGAATTTCTATTTGTTTCAAAGACAGTTGCTTTCGAAATTCCAGGAAAGTTTTGAGCTTGAAATGACATTTCTTTGTATTTGTTACATTGTTTGGTTGCCAAGAAAGTGAGAGAAAATAGAAAAGAAAAGAAAATATTTTTTTACTTGGATTTTTAATATAATTGCTGATGTGGATGTGCTTATGTAGAATTTTTTAATCCCATGAATAGAGACTAGAGAGAGTGGAAAAGGGAATCCAAGAAAGTATTGGGTTTTTACTTTAATGGCATTTTAGTAATTTTGATAATTGGGTAATTGGGTGAGTTGGGGTTTACCCATTATAATTGGGTTGGGTTGGATTTGGGTTAGAAGCAATTAGTTAAATAGGTTTTAATGGATAAATGTGTTTTATATACCCAACTCAATTATACTCACCCCAAACCCACCCATTTGACACCCCTAGATGTACTTTTTAATGACAGGTGCAAGTGCACAAAGATTTGATCCTCATGAGGGCTCTAGCTGAGTGATTATGGAAAATTATGAACTCATTTCATTTCTGGGAGATCAGAGGAGTAATCTTAACTCCAGAGGAATTTTTTATGCTCATAGCCATGAAGATTGTTTGGGATAGGCTGGAGATCGCTTATGCTATTGGCAAGAATAGAAAGCAATGGAGTGTGAATATATGGGTCCTTTGTGCTGCTGATGATCGGGAGTGTGCTAGTGCCAAGCACGAAAGATGTGGTGAAATTGCATTTTTTTTTTTTTTTTTGGGTGGTGGGGGGGAATTTTGCAGAGTTCAGACAAGATTGGGAGTTTTGACTGGGATGGGGATGCTTATTACATGGCACAATACTCTCATTGTGTTATCAAGCATATCGGTGGCCCCGTTGTGGTTTGGGAGGTAAGAACCGCTTTTCTTCAACCCTTATCCTTTTGATTTACTAAACTTGCCACTAACATCTTTCCTTTTATTTTTCCATTATCAACTGTGGGCTTACGAATACTTCAAGTTTGGATGCCCTCGATTGAAGCAAAATAAGTAGACCGAGTATCCTCTGTTGGTTCTTGATGTTTTTGTCCCTTAGTACATTTCCTATGTACTGGGCTGTGTTTTCTTTTTAAAAAAAAAAAAATTTAAGTTACTAAAAAAAAAAAAAAAAAAAAAAAAAAAAAAAACCTAAAAGAAAAATTAAAACCTAAAATTCAAAAGTGAAAGTTCAAAAACGTGTATAAAAACACTTTTGAACGTTTAGACCCCCAAATTACAACTTAACCAATACAAGCAATATGTTAAACAACTAGTGTGCGGAAACTTAACATATGCTATAATATGAATTTGGTTAAAAACTATCTAAGCCATAACAAAATAAAATCCACAGCAGATAATATAAAGGCAAAGATAGAGAGGAAGGAAGATGCAAACACAAAGACAACACGCGATGTGTTATCGAAGAGGAAACCGAAGTTCTCGGCGAAAAACCTCTTCGCCGCCCTCCAAGCGGTAATCAATCCACTAGAAAATAAAGTTGGGATACAAGGACAACAATAGACCCTCCAAGCCTAATCTACCCAGTGCACCTAAGCCCTCCAAGCTTCTTGCTCCAACGAGGTTGCGCCGAATCTTTTTCTTTTCTAGCTTCCCGGATTCCGCTACTAGACCGTAGCATCAACCAATGAAGATTGGCTCCTTCCTAACTGCTTCCCAGAAATCCAAACAACTGTCTCACAAAGATGATAATGGTGAGAACCAGGTTTGGTATAATGCCTCTCAAGGATTTGACAATGGAAAGGAAGAGAGTTGAGGAATTTGAAGAGACTCTAAGGTATAGATTGTGGGTGAAGCAATCTGGTTTTTCTTTAGGGTTTTTCTCTCAAAATTCTCTCTGGAAGCTCTCTTTCAATCGTGGGTAAAAGGGGTATTTATACTGGAGTGGGAGAGGAATGTGAAACGTCAGGTTTTACAAAACAGGGGTGGCTCGCGGCTTGACCTCGCGGCTTGACCAAGTCGCGAGATCCAGTCGCGAGTTAACCGTATGGCCAGTTGTCCTGTTTTGTCCTGTAGTGCTCCAGCTAGCATGACTGTTCATCTTCCAGCATGCTTGGCACGTGTGCTGCTTCTGGCGGCTTGCAGCCGCGAGTCCACCCGCGAGTCCCAGCCGCGAGTCTCTGTTTTCTTGCACACTCTTGAGCAAACTTCATTCTATCTCACTCACTACCCTTACAACAAACCCACCTAAATACAGGGTTACTAAATGCTGAATTACAAGCAAATTTGGCACGGAATAAAGCCAATTAGATGGTTGAATAAATTCAACCTTACAATCTCCCCCTTTGGCTATTCCGTGACAAAACCCTAAAACAGACTCTAGACTTAACATGTGAGTTGGGAACAGTTGAACAAAACTCACTCACACCTAACTCTAGAAGCTGTGAAGCACTTGAATCATATGAACATAATACTCCTGAAACACAACAATACACCATGATCATTGAAAGCAGAAAATTATAAATGCATATGAAACAGGCAATATGTGATCAAGCAAAGATGGAGTTAATAAACAAACCATGGCTTGATCAACCAAGTGAACACCACAAGGTAGTGATCACAGTGCTCATTCACACTTGGAATGAACACAATGACATACAAGATAACAAGCACAAGGCAAGACACTTGTATGCTCAACACTCAACCAATGCATAGCACACAAGGCATATGCATCTAGGAACAATCCTACAAGGGCACAAGAGTGACAGTACATAAACCAAAATGCAGAACATTTAGATTAAAGTACTGATATCAACATAGCATAAAGGCTGCATTAAGCAAGGTACATACCATAAAGCCTACAAACTATGCATAAAACATTAACCCTAAAAGCTTACAAAAGCACATGGGTACAAACACAAAAACATCCTGAATAACATCATCAAAATATATTAAAGTTTAAACCAAGAGTATATGAAATGAGTTAGAAACAGCTATACACAAAATACCCAAAAAAAAAAGCAAATATAAACAAAGTTTCTGAATTTGATAACTATGACAGCTCCCCCTCAACACATTACTCCCCCTTAAGATTTGCTTTTCTGCTTTTCATCATCAATGACATAATTTCTCCCCCTTTTTGACCGGAATGGCCAAAGGGTCACTGGTCACGCTGAGTTGTGAAACTGTCAAGTTTAGCAGCCAAGACATCAATCTGGTCTTGCATGGCTCTCATCCTGTCAGAGTGCTCAGTTTGGACTGCCCTGATCCCATCAAGCCTTTCCAGAATGATCTGGAAAGCATCTGGAGGTGTATCTGCAGAAGTTGAAGCTCTGTGTCTTTTGCCACTCCTCCTAGGTGTTGAGGTTGATGCAAGCCCTGCTGCCTCTGCTTCAGTCTCCATTGGGATATCCTCTCCTTCATCACCTTCATCTTCTTCTCCTGGAAGCCTAACACTTATCCTTTTGCAAGTAAGCTTATTGATTGCAGAGGGTGTGGACATGGGACTGATGTCTTGAGGGATTGGAACACCCTTCCTTCTAAAAATCCTCATTAGCAAACTGGGAAAGATCAATTTAGGCCTAGAGGTTGTTCTAGTCTCATCCACAATGGTGTCATAAATGTGGGAACTTATGTCTATGAAATTCTTTTCTTTGAGATCCATCAGAAAAACTGCTCTAGCACAATTGATTGTAGTCAATTTCTTAATGGGATAGAGGTTAAACATCATGATTATTGTAAGGCACCTCATGTCCACTGGAAAGGCAGTGGTATTCAAACATTTCCCTTCTCTCTGCCCACCTATCCTTTGTTGAACTGTTTCAATAGAAACACTCCTATCCTTGTAATTGATAAATTCTTCATCATCTAATCCTTCAAGCCCTAATGCATCATCTATGACATGAGCATCCAAGACAAATTCTTTACCTCTCACCCAGCAACTTAATTCATTCTCCTTTATCACAGCATTTGAGTAAAATTCCCTAATTAGGGGTTCACACACAACAGGGAAACCACTCAGAAGCTTTTCCCATCCTCTTCCTTCAAAACAACTGGGAATAAAGGTTTGTCTTAAGTCCTCCAAATCTACAAATCTTTCTTGAATGATTCCTGCATTCAAGAAGTTATCCTTGTATCTCTCAAAGTGGTGAACTGACCTAAACAGTTTAGAATCCATCTTTAATCTTTTGTCGGCCTTCTTTGCAGTAGATTTCTTCTTCTGAGGTGAGGGAGCCATCTGTGAACAATCAGAAAAGGCCACAACAGCATAGAACAATATATGTGCAGAACCAGTCAGTACCATGTAATTAACAAAGAGATATCATTCATACAAATTAACTTTGAACACTTAAACAATAAGCTACTTAATCAATCACATGGATAAACCAAGCCTAAGATAGGAAACACATGAACAACATGGAGAAACTATCCTAAAGGCAGATATATGTCATTGAGACATATAATGAAAAAAAATGACATGACACACAATCATTATTATGAGACTAACAGAAGCTCCCAACAGATTAACACAATAAAACATGCATATTTAGCACAGTAAAACTCACAACCTCAAAATGAACAGATAGAAACAACTCAACAGCTCAAAGTTCATATTAAAATAAAAGTAACACTTAGCTAAGCACAAGATGAAGAGCAATAAGGATAAGACTATCATCATCACAAACTATAGCAACAGCATCCACAAGCTAAGCATGAACAAGGAGCAGAAACTGAAACATAAACCCATTTCTAAATCACAATCATATGCGAAAAAAAACAAAGGGGAAAAGCACAAAATCAAGTAGAAAAGAGTGTAAAACTGAAAACCTATACCTGTAACTTGACGATTTTGAGCTACAAGAATGCAACAATGGAGATTGGAAATGGGAGCACGGAGTGTTTGGGAGGGAGATAGTTTAGAGAGAAGATGAACAGTCACAAAAGTTCGAGGGAAAACTGAAAAAAGTTTAAAAACTGCTCCTGTTTCTGCAAAACACGCGATTTTCGCGACTTGATTAAGTCGCCACACAGTCGCCAGCTCAAGCCGCCAAATCACTCAAGAACAAAATTTTGAAAAATTTTTCTAAGTGTTTTTCGCGACTGGAAGGTCTACCCGCGAGTGAGTCGCGAGCTGAGCCGCGAAAATCTCTGAGTGAACCTCGCGACTGGACCTTCCTCTCGCGAACAAGTCGCCAAAAATGACCAGCGAGGATGCGACTGAGGCTCGCGACTTGACATACCCGCGACTGAGCCGCCAAAACAGGGCAAAACTGTATTTTTTGAAATTTTCAGATTTTTCAAACAAAATACTTTCCAAAAACACCTAAAACACTCAAAAATCTTTTTGTGCTTGAATTAACAAAGATTGAGCATGTGAAAACACATTTCATCATGTACAATCACACAAATGAATATGGCATTTATTGAACATAAACTTGTGTGTTGTATGTGGATATCAACAATGAGATAGTCCTCTGTCTAATGTGAAGCTTCAATGATCAATTCAACCAAGGCATACACAATTAGCACTAGATCATGTGACCCATCTCAATAATAGAAATATGTATATATGACCTCCCACACAACTTGATAACATAACTTGGAGCTTTACATTTTACTCCACTATTAGTCATAACATTTGATCTTTTTGATCTTTTTGAGGCAATCATCTCTCATTGTGAGAGTGATATATGACATTTCACTTTAAAGAACAGGCCTTTTTGAATAAACATTCACTTTAATATGAGGTCGCTTACCCTTTTTCCTAGTCAAATACTAGAATGTGTGACAGGCTTTTGCAGCTCAATATCTCTTTTCATTTGGAGATTTACATTTGGTGAGCTCTTTTTAGCAAAACAAAAATAAAAAGTGGGAAGATATATAGACACAAGTCTATGCATGTCTCAAGATCAACATAACCATTCACTAATCATTCATGACAAGTTTGAAGATCTATTTACAACAATCACATAGATTTCAAGATATTTCCCACAGTGATATAAGTGCATGAAAACAAGCAATGCTCGAAAATGCACAAAGCCATTAGCACAAAGGTACAAGGCAAAACAAGTTTTGAGACAAAACTCAACAAAGTCAATCAAGCTTTTTGATTTTCTAATTTTTTATGTGATTTTTGGATTTTTGACACAAGAAACAAAAAGTTGATAAAACAAAATTAAAAATATTCACAAGAAGACAAGCAAACAACCAACATAAAAAAAACTGCAAGCAAACCAAACAAACATTGTCACAAAGCATAGAAAGTATTAATGCATGGACATGTTGTAATGCTTATGCATGAGTACCCTTTTTCACCCGCACGTCACTTGCGTTTGGGGTGATTTCCTTATAGGATTGGGTACGGGAGTTAGGGCTTTCAAACCTTCGTGAGAAGCTTTCCAAGCAGTTGGTGAATGCACCAATCATCTTCATCACGTTCATCATTCCTGGATCTCCATTTTGATCTCTAGATTGATCACCTGCCCAAATTCTCCTATCATTTCTGGGTCCTCCTGACCTTTGAGGAGTTGCATTGTTCTTTGCTCTCAGCTTTTGGCAATTTGGTCGAGTATGCCCTTGAAGTCCGCAATAATGGCACACATAAGTTCCTCTAGGACCTCTTTGTGGTCGTGGACGTGACTTGGCACGAGATTCAGACCTGCCCACAGACTGATTACAGGAATTCAGCATCCGTTGGTTCATCACATTCTTCTTCTCCTCCACCTCGAGCTTCTCACCAGTAAGGTCAGCTACAACTGGATCTTTGGCCTTTACAAACTTCACTTCTTTAATGACATTTCCAGATGAACTACTTCCTCCGGTATATCCCAGTCTGGATTTGTCTGAAAAGCTCTTTTGAGATGATATAACATCATCTAGCTTCTTGGTGGTGACCCTCTCTATTTTAGCATTCGCTTGCACAACCTCATTCTCAAGAAATCTCACTTTTGTGTAAGTTTCGGACACCTCACCATTCAGTGTTTCTATCTCACATTTGGCCTCCCTATATCGAATTAGGAGACTTTTGTAGTCCTCCTCAGCCTTCTTCATTTTTCTCACAGCAGCCTTGGCCACCCTCGTGTACTCACCCGACTTCTCCAAGAGTGAGTTATAGTTCTCTTGAAGATTTGCTGTGCTTTCTTCTTCTTCAGCTTCTGATTCTTCAACAATTCCTAGTGATTCATCATCACTATGTTCTCCAAGGTCTCGTACAAGCAGATTCAACTCATCCGAAGACTCAACATGAGCAATAGTCATAAAAGCTGAATAGTTCCCTTCTCCATCACAGCTCTCTTCATATTCTGAGTCAGACGAATCTGAGTCACTCAAGGTCGTGGCATACACCTTGCCTTTCGATTTCAAATAATTCGGACATTCCTTCTTAAAGTGTCCATGCCCGTTACATTCAAAACAAGTGACACCTTGTGTGGGTTGGGATTCTTTTCCATCTTTCTTTTTGAAATCCCTCTTCTCCCTTCCAGAACTTTGGAATTTTCTTTTATCATCAAATTTGCCATTATTTTTGAATTTCAAAAACTTTCTGAAATTTTTGACAAGGTAGGCTACATCTTTGTCTACCACATCTTCTCCCGATGAGTCTTGATCTTCCACCTTCTCATTAATGGTCTTTAGAGCAAGGGATTTACTCTTCCGTTGATTGGGCAGCGACATCTCATAAGTCTGCAGAGACCCAACCAGCTCCTGTACTTTGATGTCATCAAGATCTTTGCTCTCTTCAATTGCTGTCACTTTAGCACGAAAACTTTCCGGCAATGATCGAAGGATCTTCCTTACAATCTTTGAGTCCTCCGTTTTCTCCCCCAAGTTGAACTTACTGACAACCACCTCATTTAGCTTCCCATAGAAAGAGTCAAAAGACTCATCCTCACTCATTTTGAGCTCCTCAAACTGAGTGGTCAGCATTTGTAACTTGGTGTCTTTCACTTTCTTCGTGCCTTCATAAGTTGTTTCCAGAATCTCCCATGCTTCTTTGGCAATGGTAATGTGAGAAATCCTGTGAAATTCATCTGGAGACACACCACAGAAAATAGCATTGAGTGCTTTACTGTTAGCATTAGATGCAGCAAGTGCTGCCTTATCCCATGTGGATTTGGCTGCCTCAGGTTTGGTCCAACCAATCTCAACAGCATCCCAAACGGATTCATCAATAGAACACAGAAAAGCTCTCATGCGAACCTTCCAAAAAGCATAATTACTACCATCAAAATATGGAGGTGCATTTAGGGATTGAGACCTATCCATCTCAAAAGGGGTCAAGGATCACACAATGGTAATGAAACCAACAGCAGTGTACCTGCTCTGATACCAATTGAAAGTTCAAAAACGTGTATAAAAACACTTTTGAACGTTTAGACCCCCAAATTACAACTTAACCAATACAAGCAATATGTCAAACAACTAGTGTGCGGAAACTTAACATATGCTATAATATGAAATTGGTTAAAAACTATCTAAGCCATAACAAAATAAAATCCACAGCAGATAATATAAAGGCAAAGATAGAGAGGAAGGAAGATGCAAACACAAAGACAACACGCGATGTGTTATCGAAGAGGAAACCGAAGTTCTCGGCGAAAAACCTCTTCGCCGCCCTACAAGTGGTAATCAATCCACTAGAAAATAAAGTTGGGATACAAGGACAGCAATAGACCCTCCAAGCCTAATCTACCCAGTGCACCTAAGCCCTCCAAGCTTCTTGCTCCAACGAGGTTGCGCCGAACCTTTTTCTTTTCTAGCTTCCCGGATTCCGCTACTAGACCGTAGCATCAACCAATGAAGATTGGCTCCTTCCTAACTGCTTCCCAGAAATCCAAACAACTGTCTCACAGAGATGATAATGGTGAGAACCAGGTTTGGTATAATGGCTCTCAAGGATTTGACAATGGAGAGGAAGAGAGTTGAGGAATTTGAAGAGACTCTAAGGTATAGATTGTGGGTGAAGCAATCTGGTTTTTCTTTAGGGTTTCTCTCTCAAAATTCTCTATGGAAGCTCTCTTTCAATCGTGGGTAAAAGGGGTATTTATACTGGAGTGGGAGAGGAATGTGAAACGTCAGGTTTTACAAAACAGGGGTGGCTCGCGGCTTGACCTCGCGGCTTGACCAAGTCGCGAGATCCAATCGCGAGTTAACCGTATGGCCAGTTGTCCTGTAGTGCTCCAGCTAGCATGACTGTTCATCTTCCAGCATGCTTGGCACGTGTGCTGCTTCTGGCGGCTTGCAGCCGCGAGTCCACCTGCGAGTCCCAGCCGCGAGTCTCTGTTTTCTTGCACACTCTTGAGCAAACTTCATTCTATCTCACTCACTACCCTTACAACAAACCCACCTAAATACAGGGTTACTAAATGCTGAATTACAAGCAAATTTGACACGGAATAAAGCCAATTAGATGGTTGAATAAATTCAACCTTACAAAAAGAAACCATAGCCTTCTTTGGACCACATAAATGATTTCAAGTTACTTATGCTTAAATACCTTAAGTTAGGTCACCCATACTAAACATTTCAATTTAAAATTTTCCATCAAATTCCTCAATTCCATTTTAAGTATAAAAATGTTCAATAAGATGCTTTGCAATTCATATCACAAAATGTAAAATATTCATACCTAGCTGCATGGTACAAACTACAATAAGTTATTGACAAACTACTTGCCCCCAATCTTAATCTAAGCATGTCAATTATATTATATAAATAGAAGCTTGGAACAAATGACTTTAATCCATTTCCAAGGAAAATAAATTACCTGCATTCGTATAAGAAGTTCTGTTTTGATTCGTCTGAGATGCTTCATTCTCATTGTTTTCACCTCGTGAACCACATAAGGAATCAATTTCATCAATAAAAATAATGGATGGAGCAGCATCACGGGCCCGTTGGAAAAGAATTGAGACTTGCTTTTCACTTTCTCCCATCCATTTGGAAACAATGTCGGATGCAGAAACACTGTGTATAGACAGTACACAACACATGTAAATGTCAGTGTATAGACAGTGCACAACACATGTAAATGTGTTGGCAGCATTCCATCTATATAAAAACATTAGAAAGCAAACACGTCTACATCCTTGGGAAATACATTAGCTGTAATAAATGCACCCAACAATAACTGCTAGGAAGAAGCAGAGAACAAAAACAATCGCAGATGTGAATCAATTGAAGCATAGTGGCATAGATGATGAATTCAGAAATTCAACACATTTTTTTTTTGGTCTAAAGGAAAATAAATTAAACTAACTGGAAGAAAAAGAACCAGGACAAAGCCTGTTATAGCAAGCACCCAAAGAATCAGCCTCAATCAGAGGGATCAACTCTACAGAGGGATAAGAATGAACAGAAAATTCCAAAGATTGAACTAGGCCTAACTTAGCTAAACGATCCGTACATTTGTTAGCTTCCCGGAAAGTATGCTTAACACGAACCTGAGGGAATTGATCAATTAGGAGTTTGCAATCATCCAGAAGGGGAGAAATCATAGAATTGCAGTATGAAGAATTATTTAGAACATCCACCAGCGACTTTGCATCAAGTTCAATCATTACAGCACAAACATTCAGTTGACAGCAAAGCTGGAGTCCATCCCAGAGAGCCCAAATTTCAGCCACAAAGCTGTCAGTTCTTCCAATCTTCCTAGAAAAACCCATCACCCAATTGCCACGGGCATCCCTTGTCAAACCACCACCAGCTGCAGTACCTAACGAGCCACTTGATGCACCGTCTGTATTGAGTTTAAACCAGTCCGAATCTGGCTTTTCCCATCTGACTTGCTTAACCACCATATGAATATTACGATTTGGTTTTGAACCACAAAGCAGAAACTCAGTAGCTAGTTTAGTTACCACCTTGTCAAGATTCGGATTGGGCCTTTTGTTGGAAAAACAAACATGGTTTCTCTGTTTCCAGATCATCCATATCGCATATGGGAAGAGAATATTCCAAGGTAAACCAGCTGCATTCTGGGAGGACTTGAGGCTGGAATTAGAAATCAACCAATCTTTAGTGCCCTGGGAGAAGAAAGGACACAGACAGTTGGTTCCAAGTTTAAGCCAAATCGGTTTAATCATGTTACAATCCCGGAGCGCATGAGTTAAAGATTCAGCATCAGAGTGGCACATCGGGCAAGAGGTATCAATAAGGATTCCTCTTTTTGCTACAACCTCCTTGACTGCAATACTATTGTGCATGCATCTCTAAATGAACATTTGGATTCTAGGCAGAGTTTGAAGCTTCCAAATCCAAGAGCTAGCAAAAGATTATGCTTCCATAAGATTTGAGGCAATAAGATAAGCACTCCCCATGTCAAAACTCCCTTTTGGAGAATACTTCCATGCCAACTTATCATTGTTCCTTTCTATAAGGGGATAGGGGTTGCTTGGATTTCATCTCTGATCCCCAAAGGGAGGTTGAAAGGAATCTTCGACCAATCCCATCTTCCATAGATATCACATCTTTAAGCTTGAGGGTGGACGAGTCTAGAGGGAGGGGACCCTGAATGAGGGCTCTAATGGAGCCAAGATTAGACTAGCAATCAGCCCAAAAATTAAGGTTTCTCTCATGCCCTGGGATCCACTTTAAACCTTTCTTGAAAGTATCCTCACCTATCTTCATACCTTTCCAAGTAGGGGAGCTTGGGAGTTTAGCTTCATTCCTCGAGTTGATTCTCTGCCTCGTACAATATTTATATTTAAGAACCTTGACCCAAGGAGCATCATTCTCAGTGTGAAATCTCCAGTTAAGTTTGGTAAGGAGAGCTGTGTTCCTGCCTTTAGCCGACTGCAGTCCAAGACCTCCCAGCTTCTTCGGCTTAGTGATAGCATCCCATTTGACCCAATGCATTTTCCTAGCATGATCAGAAGATCCCCACAAAAAGTTCCTATTGACCCTATCAATGCCCTTGAGGATTTTGTTCAGAAGCGAAGCCTGTAGCATGACATAATTCGAAATGGTGGAGGAAGAGGCTTGGATGAGGACCAGCCGACCAGCCATGGAGAGTAAATTAGCTTTCCATCCTGCTAGCTTTTTCTTGACTCTATCTAACACAAAATCAAAGTCATGCTTTCGAGTCCCTGCATGTTTCAAAGTGAAACCCAAATACTTGCCAAGATTGTCAGTAGAGTTGAAGCCAAGCATATTAGATAGAAGGTCTCTTTGATCAGGGTCCACATTAGGCGAAAAGAAAACACGAGATTTTGCTTTGCTTACCTTCTGGCCAGATCTAGAACAAAACTCCTGAAGAGCTTCATTAATAGCAATACAATTTTCCATGTCAGCCTCTGTAAATAAAACCAAGTCATCTGCAAAGAAAAATGAGGAAAAGAAGGTCCGTTCCTTGAAGTTTTAACTGGGATCCAAGCCTTGGCAGCACACTTTTCTTCAATTAAATGCCCCAAATATTCCATACAAAGAATGAATAGATAGGGCGATAAAGGGTCCCTTTGTCTGATGCCTCTAGACAGCCAGAAAGAGTCTAAGTAGCCACCATTGAAGAGGAGAGAGGTTGAAACCGAAGAGACACAACTCATGATAATATCTGTAAGCTTACTGGGAAAGTTGAACTTAACAAGCATTTCCCTGATAAAACTCCACTCAATTCTGTCATAGGCCTTCTCCAAATCAATCTTAATAGCCATGTACCATTTCCTTCCTTTTGCATGACCAATGGTGTGAATTAATTATTGCACAATGATAACATTATCCGTACCTCTCCTACCCGGAATGAATGCTGTTTGGAAGGGAGAGACAATGTTCTCCAAGTGAGGTCTAAGCCGATTAACAATGACTTTGGAAATGATCTTGTAAACAGAGTTACAAAGACTAATAGGCCTATAGTTCCCAATAGATTCCAGCCCTTGGATTTTTGGAATGAGAACAATGAGGGTTTTGTTGAGATATTCAGGCACTTTTCTATCAAGAAAAACTCTCATTACTTCCTTCTTCACCGAATCCCCCACTGTGAGCCAAAAACGCTGATAAAATCCAGCATGTAACCCATCCAGACCCGGAAATTTGTAGGGTTTCATAGACCAGAGAGCTTCCTTAATTTCCTCCAGGGTAACCATCACATCTAAAGAGCAACTAGCTTCATCAGGCAGCTGCACTTGCCACTGAACATGACTTGGAACCCTCTTTACCTCCAAAAGGGAAGTGGTATATAAGGAGACAAAACCCTTCCTAAAATGCTCCCTCACGTCTCCCCCATCAGTAATCCACTACCCCCTCTCATCCTTAACAGAGGCTATATGATTTCTTTTCCTCCTAGCAAGAGCGGAAATATGATAGAAGGAGGTGTTGTGGTCCCCTTGAATCATCCAGTTAATCCTAGACTTCAACATCCAGAGGTCTCTCTCTTGGTCAAGGATAGACTCAAGCTCTATCTGTAATTGATTCTCCAAATTAATTAAGGAGGAACTAGGGAAGTTAGAAAGAGCTTTCTGTACCCCATAAATTCTAGCCAAGATTCTTCTTTTCCTATGGTGAATATTGCCAAAGTGTGACCTGTTCCACAAAGTTGCCTCTTTAGAGAAAGTATCTATGGCATCCACAAGGCTTCTATCACTACTCCACGCCTTAGAAACAATGCTGGGAAAGGTCAGATTAGACAACCAGAATTCCTGAAATCTAAAAGGCTTGTTAAAAGCCTGGGGACAGATAGGGATGGCTTCCATAAGCACAGGGCAATGATCAAAATGACAACGGGGGAGATGGGTAACTTTTGCATCCGGGTACAACACACACCAGTCCGGATTCATGAAGTATCTATCTATCTGCTCCAAAATCAGATTACTAATATCTCTCTTATTAGTCCAGGTGTACCTAGGACCAGCAAAACCCATATCAACCATATTACATCCATCAAGACAATCTTTGAAGGCCAGAGAACGGTTAACACTAACTCCCTTACCTCCAAATTTTTCTTCGTCTATCAGAGGTTCATTAAAGTCACCAACCATAACCTATGGCTTATTGTGAAGCTCTGCAACCTTTGTGAGATTATTCCATAATACACATCTATCTTTATTTCTAGGACTAGCATAAATGGCAGAGAAAATCCAAGAAAAGTTTGATGCATGCACCTTTACTTCGACATGAATTTCCTGTTCTGTCTTAGCTAGCTCCTCCACCAATACTTTATCAACATTCCACAGCAACCAGAGACCTCTTGAGAGACCGATAGTTTCCGTATGAATTGCTCCATCAAAAGGCAACCTATTCATGATCTCCTTTGCTCTGATACCTCCCAATTTTGTCTCCATAATTATAAATATGGCAGGATCATATTTCTGAGTAAGCTCATGGATGTAATTTTGAAAAGAGGGCTTTTGAGCCCCTCTACAATTCCAAATTAAAAAATTCATGGGGGAAAAATAAAGGAAAGAAGAAACAAATCAAACAGAGGAGGGCGTTCCAACCCCATCCTCCAATTCCATACCAGCAACACCCACACCATCTCGGTTTGACCCTTCACTGACACAGGGGTAAGGGCGAGCATCAAAACTCTCATCGTCATTGCCTTGTTTGATAGGTGAAACAACCTTGATTGGATCGACAAAGTGTTCGCTGCCATTTTCACCGTGAAGCTCATGCCCATCTAAGGAAGGTGCCATGAACTCAAAGACGGGTTCAGTGGACCCACACTTCTCACGGTTGGTAGGAGAGGCGCGGTCGGAAGAGATAGAGTTGATGTTCACAGTGAAGCTTTTAGAAAGAGGGTTGACAGCGTCACTGGGTTTGGCTTTTAAAGGAGTACCTCTGGCAATAGTTTTCTTTCCTTTAACTGAAGACGCCAGCTAATAGAATGTATTACTGGGCTTGAGCTAGTGCCACTGCTTTGGCTTGAGTTATAAACTATGGGCTTATCAAGCCCCAAATTGTTTCTATTTAGGCTCGAATTTGAAGCGCCCACAGGCCCATTGGATCTAGCAGCCCATTTCTCAGCCCCCCTTCTGAGATATCCTCCTTCTTTGCGTGACACACTCGGTCTATCCAAAGGACCGTTAGACAGCATGCTCAACACATGCGGATCCTTTTTGGTACCCTTACTCCCGTACCTTTTCCTGGCCACTACCATCCAAGGGCCGTACTGACCCTCACATTCCACTTCCTCATTTCCATTTGTTGTGTTGCAGTCCGTAGTAGGCCGTTGGTCCTCATGCTTATCGCGTGAGTTGCCAGCTACGCCATCCCGGCCATCCTCTGCCGGAGTTACCGCATCATTCCCACGCCGAATCATGTATGGGCAAGTTTCCACCTTATGGCCAACTCTTCCACAGGTAAAACAAAGCTTATGAATGCCCTCATACATTACCAGCTGCTCGAAACGCCCAATAAGAATCGCGTCTACCAACGGCTTGCTAACGTCAATCTGGATACACAACCTCGCATATTTCCCCCGAGCTTCCATGGCAGTATGGGCATCTATTCTTAACACTCTACCCAAGGACTCACCAATTTGTTTGAGTGCATCAGTCTCGTACAGTTCAATAGGAAGCTCATGAAGCCTAACCCAAACAGCAATGGAGGACACGCTTGCCGCTGAAGGTTTGAAAAAAGGTTCCTATGGACTTAAAGAAAGGAAGAAGTCGCCGATAAGCCACGACCCTTTATCCAAAACTGCATCCAAATCCTCTTTAGCGTAGAACCGAACTAGGAAGAACTCGTGTGTAAGGTCCACACAGTCCATACGCCCCGTCGGTCTCCAAAGTTGAACAAGCTTGCTTTGCATGTAGCTGAATCCGACTGCCCTGCCCACCAGCTTCACAATGACAGTCTTAGACCAGGATTTCCTAATGCGATTCTTGGTTTCCTTTGTTAACTTAACTGCTACCATTCCTTTTCGGAGCGACCCATGTACTTCAAGATCGTCATCGTCGGAGTATACGTCTTCATCCATTTGGTCGGTCAGGTCGAAAGCTTTGGCGAAAGCCCCTGGAATAGTACCTATCAATTTGTCCTTGAAGGAAGCGTCCTTGGCATATGGGTGATTTGACCAGTCGGAGGGAGGGGGGTCTCTAGACCGGTCACAATACCCATCCTTAAACCCTTCGTGATGTCAACCCTTAACCTTTTTGTTATTGCGCACTAGTTCAGCCTCCTCCTCCCTAGAGAGCATTCTTGGCTTCACCCGTACCAAAAAAAACGTATTATCCAAATACTAGTTTGCAACCCTGGACTGGATATCTGACATCACAGTCTCATGCTCTAAACCTTTTAGAGGCCCTTCTCAACACATTCCAATAACGTGATGACTGCAATGAAAAAGCATATGAAAGGATTCAAAGACCCAACCATATGAAGTAAGAAAACTACATCAACAATATAAAATATTAAGAACTCAAGTCCACATTTTCTGAAACTCAAACATCTTAGGTTTCAACAAGAACATTTAATCTATTAAATCCAAATTTCATGAATTTTGTCCATCATCTCAATTATTGGACAATGTATTTCTGATCTAGGCCTTTAATAACAAGTAAAATCTACAAAAAATGGGTGAGAATAAGAACAACATGTTAACTATAAAATGCTGCCGAAGTCACAAGTTTTCAAAAGAAATTATGCAGAAAATCTGAAACATAGAGGGAAAAAAAAAAGCCATATAGACTTCAAATATAAGAGTCACAATTAACTGCAATTGGCAACATGTATTTGCCTTTTGAAGATGAAGATTAGTTCTTTTATCTCTTGCCATGTATAGTTCTTACATCATCACTTATTGTAATCCTGTTGCTTGCTATGTATTGGTATTGGTAAAATTATAAATATTACCTAAAGAAAGTTGATCCTGTTTCTGTTGCGATTGCATTTGCTAGATAGGTCTTCCCTGTTCCAGGTGGACCATATAGTAATATAGCCTTCCACGGTTGTCGTTTTCCTAAACAGGAGTTCAAAACATTATTTAGCATAATGTCCACATTAGTGGTCACTATAACCCAACTCTTATTATTAGCATTGAAACTAAGAATAACCAAATAAACTAGAAGCAGAGATTAAAAAACCCAAAAATTAAATACAATGATGGAGGGAGATCTTACCAGTAAAAAATTGAGGATTCTCGATAGGCACTATGGCAGCTTCAACCAATACCTCTTTGCAAGCCTGAAGTCCGCCCACATCACTCAACTTCGCATTCGACTCTGTAAGACCAAGCCCGCTTTCTGCTCTATTAGATAAAGAGGGTCCATGTAAGTGATGACGGCCTCTTATTTTTGTTGCCCTTCTATAATGGCCCAAAAATATCTGCCTATTCTGCTTCTTAAGCCATGGATTGTTCTCATAGAAGAGATAAGTGCCCGCATACTCTAATGCCTTCATATAAAAGCTTATAGGCCTCTTCAAATTGTTCAGCCATTTCCTCCACAACTGCCAGTTTCACATTCTTTTCAGCAAGCTCTAAGAGCTCGCCAGTAGTAACAGTAGTCATCTATAAAACACACACACACGCACACACACACACGTCAATTAGTTCACTCATACAGTTATTCATAATGATGAATTTGCAATAGATATGCTTGATGAGCAATAACTCTAATCAGAGTAGTCATCTAAGACTCTAACACACGCACACACACATATATACACATACAGTTATTCATAGTGATATGAATTTGCAATAGATATATGCATGATGAGCAATAAATCTAATCAGAGGAGTCATCTAAGACTCTAACACACACACACACACACGCACATATACACATACAGTTATTCATAGTGATATGAATTTGCAATAGATATGCCTGAGCAATAAATCTAATCAGCGCGTCTGATTTCTCTTGATCTTCCTCTCATTTTCATCCGTCATTTTCATCCGCAGTCAATAGGGGGTTTTCTTTGGGCCGGGGCCACCTAACTGACCATGACAATTTTGGCGAGCCCCAGCCGCCGCGTGTTATGGCCGTGAGCGAGGGTGGTTTGGTTTTTTTTTTTTTTTTTTTTTTTTTGGGGTGTCGAAGGTGTCTCAGCCACCGTGTGTGGTGGCCGAGATTCAGATTGAATGAGGGTTTTCCTTTTCATGTTTAGGGGTATAGGGTAATGGCATGGGCGCTGTTATGAATTCTTAGGTGTGCGTATAGGTGACAATTTTCATTAATTGTGAACTGTGACTTTCAAAAAAAAAAAAAAAAAAAATTAATGAAATTGTGACGTGTGATTTTGTAACGGTAAAGGTAGAGTTTTCCTGTTTTGTTTATGATCTTCGAATGAATATTATAAATCTATAATATGGAACATAATAATGATCTTAGCCAAAGGAAAACATAGATCAAAAATATTAATCAGACCCATTACTAGCTTTTTTGCAAAGTGAGTAAAAAAAAAAGGGTGATTGTTTAATACCTTGACAAGTGAGAACGCTATTTGTTTTGCTTCCAAGAGATCGCTGAGATAAATCAAAGTTCAGACAAAGATATCGTTTGTAATTGTGGGGTGTGGGTAGAATTGATATGATTTTTTTTTTTTTTTTGGGAGAAACGATTGATATGAGATATGAATGATAGAAATCTAGAACATAATCTATATATAATTTGAATTATTCCTCCACGGCACAAACCCTAAACCTAATACAGCATCTTTTTATTTGACTTATAATCCTACTGTAAAGCAACCCACAGTGGAGTTGCCAGCACTAAAATTGGACCATATAGCTTCAAGTGAAATAAACTCAGTTTGGAAAAGAAGGAGAAGGTGGTTTTCATGCTAGCCATCGTTGCTTGGCAATTTACAATGTTGAAGCTTCTTAGAGAGCAACCTTATTGCAAGGCTGAAGGTAAATAAAATTTTCTACCCTTTTAGGTATATATATAATACTAATATTTTTCCCGGAAAGAAAATCTTTTGAATATTTTTTGTAAGTTTATTTGTTTTTCATGATTTCAAATCCTATGAGAATCACTTTTGCTATGGAATACCAGACATATTTCACCATTAATTTGTTACGAATATATTTGTATTTTAGCGTTCATATACAATGATGCTAGGTGTAATCAAGAAACTATAATAATTTATAATAAAAAAAACTAACATATAAAATAATTGTATACTTTGATTTATAACTTTGTTTTATTTTTTTTTTTATTGTTGGTATGTAAAGAAAAGGTCGGCTAAGAGGCATGAAATACATCTTTATAGATTTGAATTTATTTTTAAATTATGAAATATGTTATTAGTAGCTCATCTTCTGCTGGAATTTAATGCCTCACCCTTTATTTTTTTTTTCATATATTTGATCAATTTGCATTTTTACTCGATTAATACTCTTTTTTTCCTTTCAATTGGTACCTCTTCTTCTTTATTACATTCATATATTTCAACATCTATTCTTTCCAAATTTCTCACGTTTGTGTGCGTGATGAGGGTTTGTTTTGTTTATTGGCTTAAAAGTGTCCAAATGAATTTTTTTTTTTAAAATAGTTTTACTATTTAATCCAGATTACTAAAGCAATCTTTACTCAATATTTGATACATTTATTTGTCTTCACTCCCTAACAATGTCATTTTATTCATCTAAAGGTCGAGACCATACAACATTATTGGTGTTAGAGCTTCACTTTTGGTCTTAGTATTTTTTTTTTTTTCCTCTTAAGTTGTAACTTTTATAAGTGAAAATTTATAACTTTTGTTTAACTCTTCCGTGCATTGCACGGGTTAACGACTAGTTATATCATAATAATGGGGGATAGAGATCAATGTGCTTTCTCTCTACCTTAACATGCAAGGTATAGGGGGTAGTAATAATAATAATAAAAAAGTCGAAGGTATACAACATTCTAGAATATGAAGTGTAATAATAATAATAATAATAATAAATCTAACATAAATTACAATTAGTTTAAAATATCCAAAATATTTGTGTTGTTCCTTAGTAAGTAAGAAATAGTTTTTTTTTTTTTTTGGTTGAGAAAATGTAAGCAATAATTATATTCAAGAACCAAAAGTGCTTCTCTCTATCTTCCACATGCACGGTATGTAGGAAAAACGTAATAATATAATAATAATATTAAAGTCGGTGGTATAATAGATTCTAGAATGTGAAATCTAATGATTCTTAAAAAAAAAACATCAATATAATTAGTTTAAAACATCCAACATATTTGTGATGTTCCGTAATAAGTAAGCAAACCACTTATCTTCTAAAAGGACTAATCAATTTTTTATTTGAAATTTTCATAATTACCAAGAAAACCAATATTCATTTAGTAAACACTAAATGTTGCTCTCAATATGTACTCACACAATACATATTATAACGATTTAAATCAATCAAATTTATACAATTTGGAATATAACAATCCAATTCAAAGTTAGTTCACATACTTTTTTTTTTTAGAATTTTAACTTATGATAGCTATAATTGAACCTCAAATTTCTTATTCAGCTACCAGAGACTTTATTAATTGAGTTAACTAAAACTCATTGCTATTTCATATACTTTTTTTTTTTTGATAGTTATTTCCCATACTTGGTTATATATTTTGCCACAACTTCCATTAATAATAACTTGTAATTAGATTATATTACTTATACATTAATTTGCTACTAATTCTTAATAATACATGTTTAGCAAAAAAAATAAATACTTAATAAAAAGTTATTCAATTATCCTCTGTCACGTGTCTTGGTGTCTAATAAATTGGTGGTTGTTGGCAGATTCTGTTCTGTTTTGACCGTGCAATGCAGTACACATTGGTGAGACTGTTTGCTTGGACTCATTGGTCATGACCAGTAGGTCTAGAACTAAGCAAAATTAAGAAAAAAAAAAAAAAATTTAATGTGACTAATCATATCTGTTAGGTAATCTATTATGAGTTTTACTAACGCATGTTCTTTGGGATATGCTAGTAAATCATTTCAGAAAAATTTCTATTCGAGAATTGAAAAAGCTATTAAACTAACGTATGCCCTTTAAGCATATGTTAGTAAATTATTTCAGAAAAATTTTTATTCAGAAATTGAAAAAATTGTCATACTTTTTTGACAGCTTTTTCAATTTCTGATAAAAATATTTCTAAAATGAATTATTATTATATGTCCTTAGACCCATATTTTATTAAAAGCTAGTACTATTGCAAACTTAAATATATGAAAAACATTTAAAAGATGATAAAATTTCTAGAGATATTGTTCTTATGTTCATGGAAACTGACATTGAGATTCTATTTCAAGAATATACATGTGCTAAAATTATGTTTGATGCTTTTACTAGAGCATCTAGTGTATGCTTTAAAGCATATACTTAACTTTTAGTTGAGAGATTCAATGGAATTGTAGCGAAAGAGTTAGAGATATATTAGTCCAATAGTGTAGATCGAAGCCTAATCTTACTTTGTGTATAAGTCATTGATATATACTTTCACTAAAAAAAATGTCACTGATATATACTTGTACTACAAGTTTATTAATCATAGTAGTGTATGATTACTAGTTAGTATAGAGTTTAACCTATTATATTTAGCACATGCTTAATTAGTTAATTAAAATAAGTTAGGCTAGGCATATGTGCAATCAATCAATCAACCAATAAGAATTAAATATGCCATATATAAACCCTCCTGTAATTATAAGTGTGGAAGGTCATAACAAGAAAGTTAATTGCATCTTTATGTTCTTTTCTCCCATCTAATGGAGAGAATGAATTTCCATAAGATCCACCATTTTTATTTCCTTCTAAATTGTAAGGGAATGAGAAAGTAGAGCGAGTTATATACGATATGAGGCCCACCTCTTTCCCTTCTTTTCTAAAACCTTGCAAACCCAAATACTATGAAGGGGAACTATTCTCTTTTCTCTTTCTCTTTCTTTTCCTCTCTCCTCTTTCCTTTGTTTTCTCTTTCCTTGTATTCCGTTTTGTCAAACAGTGTAAAAGTTTCCTCTTTCACTCTTATTTAAATGATTAGTTATTTACCATGACTTTTGAATGAAATTTGTAATATGCTTTTATGTTAGAACCAATTTCCCTCTCTGTTATGTGTGTTTTTTTCTCAATTTTTTTTATTAATTATTTATTTATGAATCTCTATTACTCTCTTAATCACTTTTTCCTTTAGAAGGTCGTGACTCCCTTTATCTATTTATTCACCACACATTCCATTCCAAACCTTAAATACCATACTATCCTAAATATACTCAAAACCCTAAAGCAATCCCAACCAGGTTCCTAAGCTTTCATCATCTTAAACACTCAACTCAATTCAACATGACCTTAACCCTAACTGTGCTCCTATCAGAATACATCTGCACTCTCCCAACATGTTCAAACTTGGAGACTTATGCATCTAAAACCATGCATGTGCATGCTCCTAGCATATCTGCATATGCATGCATGGCTCTTATGAAATAAGATTTTCTTTCTTTCTTTTGCGTAAAAGAATTACCAACTTTAAAGTTTTAATAAATAATTTATTAATATAACCATTAAGATTCATTGTTATGTTATATAAAAAAACACACACACACACATATATATATATATATATATATATTTATATATATATATATATGTTATAACATTGACAGAGACTCAACTATTTTGAAGTTTTTTCCATAACTTGTTATGATAAATTATAATATGAACATTATTTTAAAAGGAGTCCACTATTAAAATTTTCTTCTTTTTTGAGCTGACCTAGAAATTTTAATCTAACCTACATATAATTCTTCCCTAGCTGGGGCTAAATCCGTGATCCATCCCCCACCCCACAATTACTAACCATCACGTGGCTTAAAATCTTCTTTATTATGCACCAATCATAAAAAAATATACTTCTTAAGAAAAAGAAATTCCTTATTTCAAGAAAAAGAATGAATAGTTGACTCCTAGTAAAATATACAATTTTGCTGATTGATTGTCATGGCAATAAATCGATTGTTTTAGTAAAATTACCATCGAGTTTCTGGTTTGGGCAAACTAACAAAATAAACCATTGTTGAAATTTCATGAGTTTGACTCTAGATAACCTTAAAAAAGGAGGTAGTTCCAACATTATTGTGATTATCTATACTAAATCTCAAAAGAAAATTGTAATAAGAACCTAAACTAGCGAACTTGAGTTGTCATAGGCCAATTTGTTGTGGATTTGGGGTCCGATGAGCTATTGTACAGTGCAATTACCCCTTAATGTGTGTGAGAGAAGTAAAAAGAGTGAAATTTTTTTTAAAGTAATAAGAAGAAGAAGAAGAAGAAGAAGAAGTGAAAAAGTTATGATCCAATTGTTGAGATCAAAGATAAACTTTTCAATTTTCTATCTCAACCATTAAACAACTATTTCAATTGTATCTCAAATCTCAATCCATTGGCTATAGGTAGCTTCCCCAAGGCTTCAAACTGATGTAGAGGTTGTTTGGTTCAACCATTTGATTTTGGATTTTTGGAAAAAGTGGCGATTTGTAATTGCTGCTTAGGAGATGCAAATTATGCAATTGCAGCATAAAAACACACTTTTTCACCAAATGCCCTATGGTCACGTTTTTAAACCACCAATATGATTTTGGCCCCAAAAAAAAAAAAGCTCTAACAAAACAGGCACGTAGTAGGCTTCATAGGTTGGGCCTTGCACTGCTGAAAATTAAGGTAAACTTGACTGTGAGTCCGTGACTCATTGTTGGGTTCTAGGCTCTCAAAGTGTGGGCTTCGATGGGCTGATATTATTATGCGTTTTTGAATGGGTCGGGTTGTTGTTGGACAATTAGAATGGGCTTGGGTTATTTTCTCTTCAATGGGTCGGGTTAAGAGCTTTTGCTTCGCTTAAGGATGTGGAGGCTAATCTAGGATGATCAGGTTTCGGTCAGTTGAGACTGTTACCAATTTGGGACAGACTCGAAGGTTTGCTTCATGTTACTCTCTGACTCTCTTTGTTCACTGTAAATAATATTTCGTCTGTGACTAATTTTTAGTATTAATAAATTGAAATAGTTTTGGACTTCATAACAAACACATTGGTTTTCAAACTAGTTTGCTTCTCAGATCAATGCAGTTCAGCTGTTTGATAAAATTCTTCTCAAAATATGCACAATATGCCGTCTAATATGTGTGTATTTTGTGTTTGTGTCTATGCTTTTAAGCATGCACCATTGTTTGCAGTGTGAAACCCAGACCCAGTTGAAATTTTCACCATTTCAATCGGTCTTTTTTTGGTTTGGATAAGTAACTTAATTGATAAAGGAAAAGGACTATCTCTTGTACATAATAAACACACAAGATAGTCTGAATAATTACATAAAAAATTATTACTTTTTTGTTCAATAAGTTGTTGTATTTTATTAATGGAAACGATCAATATATGCTGAAGATAATGAGCATGAGCACACAGTAACATTAAAAAATTCTGCTTAAAAAGATTGCTTCTTTCAGTTTTGTGCACAACTATTATTCAGATGGTTGTCTTATATTCTGCAATGTTCTGTCGATCAAATTGGCTACTACCTAATAATCCTAAGTAGGTGACTTTATCTACCCATTAGTAAGCCATTCTTTTTCACATCATTGCCAAAACTTCTATTTTGCAAAATGCTTTGATATGCTTATCAAAGCATTTGGATTAATTACGTTATGATTGAAATACCATTATTAGGCATGGTAACTAAATTATGGTGAACAAGTTATTGCTTATTGTTTCATTCCCAAAAGCAAAAGACTTAGAGACTAAACCTTTTGCTTAGGATAAAAAAAGATCCCTTTGATGAGAGAGTAAATCTCCTACTGTCCAGAGCAAAATACACATCGTAAAACTCTAGAAGGATCTAATTTCAACACCCACAATCTCTCTTTCTCTCTCTTATTTGATTGTGTAAATGGAAGGGGATTTTGGCTCCAAGGGTGGCTAAAATGCACCATTTCTCATTTTGGTCCATGTTTGTTTTGCATTTTGCATTTATGTGTAGTCTGGTTTTCTTAAATTTTCTTTGTAAATCGTAAATTTTAATGTAAATAACACACAGACATGCACACATGCAGGGTTTTGAAGGTGATATAAGTTTTAATAAAATGTCGTATCCTGTTAAAATTATTTGAAAATAATTTTATTTGTTAAATCTAATTTCATTGAGTTTAACAGAAAACCATGACTTGCAAGCTTTCTAAACTTGAGGAACACATTGGACATCCATACGGTGGCCAATTGTTACACTGCACAACTGCAACTATTCAACTCTTTCGTGATATGAGGTGAGACAAACTTAGGCCTGACAATTTCACTTTCACTAGTGTTCTTGGAGTGTTGGTGCTAATAGTCGAGGATGAAAAGCATTGCCAATGAAAATGCGTTGTGCCGTGCTAAAGCCGGGAACAGGGTCTGTTAGTTCAGTGTTGAATGCGCTTATATCCACTTATGTTCGGTGTGCATCTTCACCAATAGTATCATATTCTTTATTAATGGGTGCAGCTAAAATATTATTTGAGATGACAGAGAAGGATGAGTTAACATGGACGACAATTATTACAGGGTATGTGGGGAAAGGTGATCTTGATGCAGACCGTGCAATTCTTGATGACATGACTGAAAATATTGGGGGTTGCATGGAATCCAATGATTTCGGGTTATGTGCACCATGGTTTTATTCATGAGTTTACCCACACGAGTGTAATAAGTGCTTGCACTAATGCTGGATTGTTCAAACATGGAAAGCAAGTGCATGCCTTCATTTTTAAAACAAAAGAGAATCCTAAACCAGAATTTTTGCTGATAATGCATTAGTTACACTATACTGGAAATGTGGTAAAGTTGATGAAGCAAGGACGATTTTTGATAACTTGCTCATAAAAAATATTGTTTCGTGGAATGAAATCTTGTCTGCATATGTTAATTTAGGGCACATTGTGGAAGCTAAGTCCTTTTTAAAGGAGATGCCTGAGAGGAATCTTCTGGCATGGACAATGATGATATCTGGTTTAGCACAAAATGGCTTTGGGGAAGAAGGTTTGAAGTTATTCAACCAAATGAGAATAGAGGGCTTTGAGCCATATGATTCTGCATTTGCTGGAGAAATTACATCTTATGCAGTGCTGGGAGCTTTGGAGCATGGACGTCAACTCCATGCTCAACTAGTTCAGCTAGGGCATGAAACAAGCCTCTCAGCTGGAAATGCAATTATCACATTGTATGTGAGATGTGGCATTGTTGAGGCTACAAATTGTGTGTTCCTTACAATGCCTTATCTGGATTGAGTACCTTGGAATGCCATGACTGCTGCTTTAGGGCAACATGGACATGGTCTGCAAGCAATAGTACTTTCTGAACAGATGTTGAAGGAAGATATAGTGCCTAATCTGATAACTTTTCTCACATTTCTCTCTGCTTCTAGCCATGCTGGTTTAGTCAAAGGACATTGTTATTTCAATTCAATGTATGTTTGTTACGATATAGTCCTGGGTGAAGATCATTATGCTCGATTGATTGATTTGTTGGTTTGAGCTGGGAAGTTTTCAGAGGCAATTGATGTGATTGAATCAATGCCTTTTGAGCCAGGTGCACCAATTTGGAAGCCTCTTCTTGCTGGTTGCTGGATGTATGGGAACATGGATTTGGGGATTCAAGCTGCTGAACGACTTTTTGAACTAATGCCACAGCATGATAGGAACTATGTACTTTTGTCAAACATATATGCCACTGCAGGCAGGTTGATTGATGCAGCTAAGGTGTGGAAATTAATGGGGGACTGGGGGATTAAGAAAGAGCCTGGTTGTAGATGGATTGAGGTTTAAAGCAAGGTTCATGTGTTCTTGGTTGCTGATACTGTGCATAATTATCTTGAGCAATTGCCATTTGAAATGAGAAAACTTGGGTGTGTCCTTAACACAAAGTATGTGCTGCACAATATGGAGTATGAGCACAAGGATTCTGTCTTGTAACTCATAGTGAGAAGCTTGTGGTTGTTTTTGGGCTTATGAAGATTCCTCTAGGAGCCACAATTAGGGTTTTCAAGAACCTTAGGATTTGTGGCAATTACTGGTAGCCGGATATTTTGTCTGCCAATTATCTTGAGGAAGGTTATTGTCAAAAACAGAAAGCCCCGTTCTTCACTTGTTCTTTTTTGCACTCCCATGGTGGGAATTTATAAAATGGACGATCATGCCAGCTATTGATCCAACTACTCAACCATATAATTACCTCGAAAAGACTTTTAGAAAACTACATAGAGGCAGATACATGAGTTTTTGACTTCAGTCTGTATTTTCTTTAGAGAAGATGGTGTAGCTCAATGGTGCAAATATGTAGGTGGTTTGGATACCAGAGTGTGGTATGAAAGGTTAATGTACCGTATTTTGTTTTGAGGTTAGGCAAATAATATGATTGTTGGTTAAACCATTAATTATGAATATGAAATTTGTTGATATGGCCATGATGGCAATTGTAATTACATTCAATAGGTGATTTTTATAAATTTCTCAATAGAATGAGCAGCAGCCTTGGACTTTAGTTTCTGTTTTTGGCGATACTTGTTAACTGACGTTTATTTTAGTTCTTGACTGACATGTTAGCTAACTAATATTTCTTATCCTCTTACATTGATGATCCAATAATATGTGAATAGCAACGTAATTTTGCATCCAATGATTTTTCTTATACTCTTACATTGTTGATCCAATATTAAAATTTTTACTGCATGAACATTTCAAAATGCCTTCTTTTTTTAAATGATTTAATTCACATTTAAATCAGAATTCAAGGATGGCATTCGAGTTAGTTAACTTTTGCATTTGCAAATGCTTGCGAGAGTCTGATTCTGTTTTTAAGCTACATACTTTCTTTTTTATTGACTTTATCTACCTAATTTTAACCTTTGATGTGAACTTAATTAAAATTTAACTGGTTTACCTTTTTTTTTTTTTTTTTTTTTTAAACGATTCTTTCAATCAAAATTAATTAAAAAAATTACTTTACCCTCTCCTCCTCCATTATTATTGTCATGCCCCTCTCGCTATTGCCTTCGTCCCCCACCCACTCGCCTTCCTCATACTCAAGCTGTTACCCTTTTCGCTGTTATGATCTACCCTCTCACATCCCGCCTCCTCAAGCTGTTACCCTTTTTGCCGCCATCATCTACCCTCTCACATCCCGCCACCATCATCTGTTTACTGAAGCCAAACTTCATTGTTTGATTCACTTCAAAGTCAGTCATCCTTACGGTGGTTTGATCATAAGATATGAAAAGTCAGTTCATACATTTTCCTTGTAATGGCAGAATGGACAAAATACCAAGGTGGAAATATTACATCTTCTTTAGCAATGATAAAATAGTTCCCTTAACTATTAACATTCTGATTTATTGTATAATCATTATATGACTTTTTTTTTTTTTTTTTTAATATCAAATTTTAAAATTGTGTTTAATAAATTTTTATGTCATGTCATGTAACCGAACAATAATAAATTCCAAGGTTTCAAATAGGTAGATAACTAGGTTGTTATGAAACTTTTACAATTATAACATGTTTATGCTTGCTTCTTAGAAGTTTAATATAAAAAAAATAAATAAAAAACTTTGATTTTCCAATATGATTTTCCTAGTTAGCCCAAGAGTCAGTTCATTTATTTATTTATTATTTATTTTTTATAACCTGCAATTCCATTCATGAAGAAGAAATTGATGGACAGTCTAGCTTACAGACAGCAGCTAAGGCTTCTGCTAGATTGTCCTTATTGAAAACAAAAGACTATTTAAAACTATAAGAGAATTTTGCTGCTGCTTGAGCAGCTACATTGCAATCCCTTCTGACCAACGAAAGAGACATCCTAAAAAACGAGATTTAAAACCCAAAATATTGCTAATTACATTATTGATCGACCACTCAGGGGAGACGTCATTAGAGAGTAGTGGGTCTAGACGATTCTTAGCATCACTTTCAAATCTGAAATATCTCCAACCTTCACAGAGAGCAAGCTGCACAATCCAAAGCATGGCCGAGGCTTCAGCCATTATAGGTGAACTTTTTTGATGTAGTTTAGACCAGACTTTAAGAACCTCACCGTTGTTGTCTCAAGTTAAAGCTGCTAAAGAGGAGATGGGATCAGCAATGACAGCGTCAACATTCCCAGACTAGCTGGTTTGGGGCAGGAGGGGGCATTCTCATTTGCAAGTGTTGAGGTGTACTCAGCTAGCTTATGTTGAACTCTTCTGATCGAAGTGACAATGAAAAGGCCTATATTTTGAAATAAAACTTGGTTCTTGAGATACCAAATTTCATCTAGAATAATGGCCATATTGAGGTTGATCATCCATTGGTCTTCCTTAGGACAGCTAGCCTCAGGAGGGTCTAAGATCATCTTGATGATATCTTCACAATTAGAGATGCCATGCATAGCTTTGAATCCCCAGCAGCAGGTATACCACAGAGCCTTTGCGACTGAGAAATTAAGAAATAAGTGGCAATTGGATTCCACTTCTTGACGGCATAGTGCACAACTTGGGTTGTTTATCTCCATCCTTCTTTGCATGTTTTCTTTTGCAGGGAGAACATCAACCCCAATCCTCCATAGTAGCATTTTTACTCTCAGAGGCTTTGATTTTCCACAGTTACCTCCATGGTAGCTCTTGGGAAGTAGGTGTTGCAGATTCGTTGGTTAAGAGCTTGAATGTCGAGTTAACCAAGAATATCCCTTTGGAGCTTGGAGTCCAAATGAGCTTGGCTCTAGCCTCCTGCTGGAGTGAAAAGGCAAGGGAAGAGATAGGACGGCTATAAGAACTTAAATACATCACATATATATATATATATATATATATATATATATATATAAACAAACAAACAAAAACAAAGCACAAACATTGTGTTTCAGAATTTTTTTTGGTGACATTACTTTCTATGAAAACCAAATAACTTTGTCTACTAACCAGGGGCGGCTTGATGTATTTGGGGGCCTAAGGTGAAAATTGATTATTTTGTTTTAGATGCAAAATTACTACTAATTAACATGAACTACATAGAATTTTTTCTTTTTTTTAGAAATTTTATAGACAGAAAAAACTTGACAAAATTTTTCATACTTATTGATGTGGTAGATTGTAGTGATAAGTAAAAGAGTGGGGTTAGTGATAGACTTAGATGAAAACTAGTAAAAGTTTGATAACTCACCTCTTATTATTAATTTTATTTTTTTTAGAAGTGCAACATTCACAATATTTTTTTAAAACAAATCCTAAGTTTTAAGTTGTTTTTTGTTTTCTATTTGAAAATATCACTATAATTATTTTTTTGCCATTAATAATAAGTTGTAACAATCTACTACTTAGCATTAGTTGAAAAAATGTTATGAAAAATATTGTAAACGTTGCATTTTTCTCTCTTTTTTATTTGTTTCTCATATGGGAAAAAAATATTATTTTATTTATTGATTATAAATAACCCTCTTGGTTAAAATTTGAGGACCTTTTTTTTACTTGGGGCCTTAGGCGACTGCATCTTTGGCTCACCCATTCAGCCGGCCCTACCACTAACCACATGGATCTTATTGCAGTAGGAAAAACCAATGCAAGAACAGAAAAATATCTGCTTATGATTACAATGTAATGAAAACACACTAAAACAAAGAGAAAAACCAGCAGTGTTGCAATACAAACCTAATACAAATATTCATCAATAAACATGCCTCTTTCTTTGAGACGGGTCTTTCCAATACTTGGTTTACTTTATAAGGTCTGTAGGGCGAAATATTTTCCTAATGATAGCATCCTGGAAGCTCCGGTTCATCCACAATGTTCTTTTCCTTGGAGGAGTATTTTAGAGGCAAGGGATGTCATTAATAAAGGTGCTGTTTGGAGAGTGGGGAATGGAGAGTCTATTAAAATTTTGGAGCATAGTTGTTTGCCAGACCATTCCAACAGTAAGGTTCTTTCTCCAAGGACTAACACTGATGCTTTCTTTGTGAAGGACCTGTTTTTGGAAGATAGAAGGGTGTGGGATCCTGGTTTAGTGGAAAGGATTTTTTGGCCGTGGGAGGCTGAGTTGATCCAACGGATTCCAGTGAGTGAAGATGTTGAAATGGCTTGAATTTGTATGACGGTGGATTAACTTGAACAAGATTCATGCATGGCCGAAATCTTAGACTTCTTGGTTGATAAAAGTCTTGGATTCACATTGGTATAGAACACATAGCCGAAATCTTTGACTTCTATGTTGATAGAAGAATTGCATATTCTCTCATGTTCTAGAACATTATAGATGCATCCATATTTCACCTTTTAGCCGAAATGAATGACTTTATGGCATTCATGAATTGTCAAGAAGGCAAGGAAGCAAACCAAATACATGCAAGCCGAAAAGTATGACTTGATTAACAAAGTATGGAAGCTTGCATGCATTGAATGCTTAATGGATTTGCTTAGCCACTATTGTTGACTTCCTTAACAATAGAAGTCTCTAGTGTGCTCTTTGTTTTGGTATTTCGGCTAGAGCTTGGCTATAAATAGAGATGGAGCAACAAAAAGACGCTTGTATGAGAACAAGGAGAGTTCCTAAGGAGATAGCAAAATAACTTCTTCTGTGTGTGTGCACCAGAGCTAGGAAGTTGTGTCTTGCAAATTATCTAAATACAATAGGGTGTTCTCTATTTTCTTGTGAGAGAACCAAGGGTGTATTTGGGGTTTGGGCTTGTGTGAGAGTGTCTTCAAGTCATTGTTGTAATCTCCACAATTATAGTGAAAATTTATTCTGTCGCCTCCCGTGGATGTAGGCATATTGCCGAACCACGTAAATTCCCTGTGTCATATTATCTTCTCTCTCTCTTCTTTAATCTTGTGTAAACAGATTTATTTCACCCAATTTTCACAACAGAAGAGTATGTTGAAGACCTGTTGATTTGGCCTCTAACTCGTACTGGGGATTATAGTGTGCAGAGCACCTATCAGATGTTGGAGACAAATGCAAGACGATTAAATCCAGGTTCTTTTTCACTGGATGGGCAGAGCAAGGTATGGAAGATCAAGACTCCAAATAGAATTCGTCATTTTTTTTGGCGAGTTGCACGTGACTCTCTACCTACAAAACAGAATCTTCGACATCGACATGTCCCTGTTGAAGCCTCCTATTCAACGTGTGATGAGCATACGGAATCTTTAATCCATTGTTTGTGGTTGTGCGATCATGCCTAGGCAGTTTGGAAATCTAATATTAGTTTTGTCAGGTTCTACAGAAAACAATATTGGAGCATTTTCGAGTTATGGGAGGAGGTATTATGTAGCGCTTCGGAGTATCAGGTGGCTCTATTTTCTACTATTTCTTGGTGTCTGTGGCAGAGGCGGAATAGATTGAGAGAGAACCAACCAACTTGGCCGTTGAAGGAAGTTGGTGAAAGGGCAATTGTCTTAGTGAGGGAAATCTTTGATGCATGCAAGTCTGATGTTGTCCCAGAGGATTCCTCTTCCTTTTTCAGTGGAGATGGTAGAAGCCATGGCAGCTCTTTTTGCGCAAGGAAGTTGTCTATCTAAGGAATAAAGCAAATGCAAAGTAAATGGTAGCTCTTTTTGACCCATAATAATAAATAATATATTATAAGGAATATAAAAAATAAAACAATGAAAAGTAAAGTAAAAAAAATCAAAATAAAGCAAATGCAAAGCACCTAACCTATCTGGGAAAGAGTTAAAAAAAAAAGGTCATGGGTCATCCGGTTTGGGAGAAAGTATACTATATTTTAGTAATACCAACTCAGCATTTATTTTGGTATTTCCTATTCATTTATAAATGAGTGATACATGTTCCAAAAAAACCACATCAACCTGTTGCATTGGACCAAAGCAAAAGCCAATTTTATCCTAAAAAATTTCAAACCAGTGCCACTTTCTTCCACACTTTACCAAACCTGAAATTGCAAAACCGATATGTTTCTCTCTCTGTCTCAAATGCTCCCTCTCCTTTCTCTCTCTCTCTCTCACCCCGAACCTCACTACCAAATACAGCCATTGTCGTGCATTGCTGGTCCAGCGAGATCGGAATTTGTATCCTTTGAAAACCTTGAAAATCATCTTTATTCTATTTCTGGCATCATTGTTAGAACCTGCACCACTTTCTCAGTCATCGATTCCAACACCCAACGATGCAAAGGGGTAATTTTTCCTTTTTATCTGCTTCTTTTCAATACTTTTTCACATCTTTTTCATTTTCTTTTTATTTACTTGCAAACTACTGCTGGGAGGCATATTTGAGCATGGAAAGGAGACAAATTTTTTATTTTCTTTTTATTTCTTTGCAACTATGGATGGGAGACATTTTTTTTCAATACTTTTTCACATCTTTTTCATTTTCTTTTTATTTACTTGCAAACTACTGCTGGGAGGCATATTTGAGCGTGGAAAGAAGACAAATTTTTTATTTTCTTTTTATTTCTTTGCAACTATGGATGGGAGGCATTTTTTTTTCTTTTCTGATAAAAGTTTAGAAGATGGGAGGCACATTTGAGTGTGGAAAGGAGATCGATTTTTCAGTTTCTTTTTATTTATTTGCAACTATAGATGGGTTTTTTTCACTTATCACCACACAAAATAATGCAAAGGCTCATTTTAGCGTGGAAAGGAGATAGATAGGAATACTAGAACTTGAAACTTGTTGTATATGTGATAGCCTAAAAAAGAAGTTTATTTTTGATATATATCCCAGTTTTTGTGAAACAAAGAGTTTAAGAAACTCATCAGGATATTGAAACTGATCTGTCTCTCTTTGAATTTGGCATTGGTGCAAGGATGTGATGCTTCTGTTCTATTCGGTTTGCTGAAGGAATTGATTCCAATAGTTAGTCTCTTTCTAAAAGTCTCCGCTAAGGCATTCAATCTATCTCTTCCTTTGTCTTTTTTTTTTTTTTTTAGTTTTAAGTCTCTGATTGTGTAATTATGGAAAACTATGAGTTTTGTCTATTCAAGTTGTTCATTCAATATTCTTTTTCATGATTAGGCTATACTAGTAATGGATTTTTCAGAAAATGCTCTTGATACAGTTGGTGACAATGAAAAAAAGTGAAAATCATGAAATATAATATTGGGTAAATACTATGAAATTAAACTTGGAATGCTAGTGAGTTCCTAAGGAGAAGCATATAACCTTTATAATAAGTATCAAGTATGCTTTAAACAAGGGGTTTGGCATTCGAAAAGGGGAGATGGTGGATCAAAATTAGATTATGACTGTTTTGAGAATACTATTTTTTATACCACTTATTAAACTAATAAGTATAACTTAATATGTGCACTATTTGTGGGAATCAATCGTCATTAGAACAATGTTTTAATTGGTCGTGCCTTGTTAACAGATGAGACTATTGAGAAGAAGTGGAAAAGATGAGAAGTGTAAAATATGCAACTAGTTCACTAGCTCAGCAAGCTAGTTCTATGATACATGGTATGTTCAAAAGTACTATTTTAGTCTCTCTTTTTTTCTTAGCTTTGCTTGTTAAGTTAAACCATTTGTTACTATCTTCTCTTTTTCTTAGGAGATATTCAATCATCATTATTTTCCCCGGAGTTGTCTATTACTTATCCCATGTTTAGTTATACATGAATGCTTCAAGAAAGTACCTTAATGTCACACATGAGCTAGGTACAATATGTTACTTTATAAACTTTTTACATTAGGGGAAAAAAAAAAGGCCCTTTAACATATAAATTTTTTTTCCAGGGCCCTACTTCAAGATTCTGAAGAATGATGGAGAACGTTTTTGGACAGTTTTTTGGAATAGCAAACTACACAAATATATGCACAACTAGTGGACAATATTTTTGGGCAACATATTTGACTTGGACAGTTTTTTAGATGGGATATCTAACAATTTGGACAATTGATATCTTTTGTAACAACTCTTTTGGATACATTTTGTAACTAATGTGGCTAAACAAAAATGATAGATTCTATATGAAAATGATGAATATTTTTAAATGTAATGGTAAAGTTCATTTCTATATGTGCATCTTTGAATAAGACAATTGTGGATGAAGGTCGTAAAATTCATTAAGGGAGAGGTTGATAATTTTGGAGGGTGATTACAATTCCTCCCATCTAGACAATTTGCAAATAGTCTTGGAGATGACTTCGGAGTTCTCATTTTCTTTTGCTTAAAGTTAACCTTACAAAGGACTTTTGTTCAATACGCGCAAAATTTAATTGTATTAAGGGTTTGTTTGGATATCATTTATTGCTAAAAACTGAAAACTGAAAACTGAAAACTGAAAACACTGTAGTAAAATAATTTTCAAATGTGTGAATAGTGCCATGAGATCCAGTTTTAAAGTTGTTTTTGTTGAAAAAAGTAGTTTGCGAGTCCTGTGAATAGTGCACGAGATCCACTGTTTTAAACGTAGACACAAATGTGCACCAAATAATCTATATCCAAACTCATGCTAAGATGAACTAAATACATTGATGTGCTCTCTAATTTGTGTTGCCAAAATGTTTAGCCATTCAATCTTCAATTTTTCTGAAATCCAACAATTATAATCAATTTACAAAACAATTTAATACATCAAATTTGAATTTGAGCTTTATGAGTAAATTGTTGTGCAATCATAAAATTCTGCTTAAAACTAGATCAGTCTTTACTTCATAATTTTTTTTCACCTTTGGGCGAGGTCCACCTCCATATATAATGATGAAAACTCAAGCATGCTTTATTTTATCCTAATTGGCTTGAAGATAATATTTGCAATTACAAACTTGAAAACAATATCTTAGCGAAAAACAAACTTGAAAACAATATAATTGTCCACTATTCATATATGAAAGTTGTATGACAAACATGAAATGAAACAATCTACTTATAAGACTTTTTTCTTAAATTATGGCTCTCAAAACAACTTGCGAGCATACAATTGCCTAAGTAGAAGACCTCAAATGTCTTCTTTTCTCAACATTCATAAATATAGATAGTGAGACAATTTGCAAATCACATCTTCCATCATTAACCCAGCATAAGCTACTTGATATTCGCTTTCAATGTTTTACAGCATTTAAGCTCCAGCCTTGGAGATTTATCTGTACAAAAAAAAGAAAAAAGAAAAAAGAAAAAAAGAAGGCACTCACATAAGAATAAGAAATTAAAGTACCTAACACAATCATAGGCATTAAACAGTACTAGTAATTGCAGAGTAAAATACAAAAACTATATGAATACTGAATAGCTTTGCCACTACAAATTTCCAACAAATCTGATGGTATCAAAAATAAATTCAAAGAAAGAAAATAGAATTTCATTCACTCATTTTGGGAATGATTAAACCCCAAACTTTTACTAAATGAAATGTATAAATTCAGTAAAACGAAAATGATATCCACCAATGAAACAGTCATGAAAGAAAATGTTAATAGCTATGTAGTAAGTATCACCAACAACAATGACATTGAAGACACAATTAAGAACATCAAACGTGCTAATAAGCATGTTATGTGTTATATCATACCTTTACGGCTTTACCAACAGTAAACTAAGACAAAGTATTGTACCTATCAAAGAATATGTCTAATTCCTCTTATCAAAATTATCCATTGACTGCCCACCTTCTCCTACAACGAGCTCTCTGCGTACAAAACTTCCTTGCAACCACCTTTTCTTTTGTACTACAACTCTACTGAGCCTAACACCACGTTTTCAAAAACCAAATAAATAAACAACAGAAAATAAAAATATTTTATTAACATAACTGATAATGGAAACAAAATTAACAGAAAATTTATAGTAAAAATAAATGTAATTTGTGCTTAGAATTCCAGATTATATTATTTCTTTGTAACTTTTAGTCTTCTAATTCTCCAATACCATAAAAGGATCTTTACGTTACAAAACTAGTCTACACATTCATATAAATATAATGGGTAAAAATAATAGATAAGCATAGTAACTTCAAATTTTTGGCCTGATCCGAACCTACCCACAAATTGCTATTTTCTTCATCCATACTTTTGAATACATTTTGGAGGTAGAGATAAGGGCTATCAGTGTATATGGATATTTTTAAAAAGAAAAAGAAAAAGAAAAAAAAGGAGAAAATTACCCCAAAGAGAGAATACCTAGAGGTGGTCGGAACCGCAAGTAGGGATGGTGCTTTGTGGTGGTCGGAACTGAAGGTAATGGCTATAGTTTGTGGTGGTCATAACTAAAGGTTGGGGAGAGTGGTGCGGTGAGGAAATGGAAGCTGTAGTTGCAGGTAGAATGGAGTTTGGGAGAGAGAGAGAGAGAGAGAGAGAGAGAGAGAGAGAGAGAGAGAGAGAGAGAGAGAGAGAGAGAGAGAGAGAGAGAGAGAGAGAGAGAGAGAGAGAGAGAGAGAGAGAGAGAAGAACTAAAGAAGAGTAAAGTTGATTTGGGAATTAGATTCCAAAAAGCGAAAGAAGGAGAGAGAGGAGTCATAAGGCGGGGTTTTGAAAAAAATTCAAGGTCAAGATGGTCTTTTTGTTTGGATTAGTAGAGGAGTCTGGTGTGATTTTTTGAACAACAAAATAGATGTCGAGTTGGTATTATTGAAACATAGACATGACAAAATGGGTCCAAATTTTTTGACCTGACCGACCCGAACTTTTTTAAAACTTTTTTTGGGTAAAAAATAAAATAAAATAAAGACAATATTGATTTAATTATTTGTTGTGAGTTTTAAGGAAACAATTGAAACATTTACATAACTACATGCAAATTAATTGAAAGATGAATGGTTGAGCATTCTGTAATGAGTAAAGCTTTTAGATATCAAATAGCAAAGTACATGCCAAGATAATTTGGTTACAGTACAGTTAAAAACATAGATTTAAAATTGTAGACGTGCGAGAAACATTCACAAGTGTGAAAATAGTGAAGCCAAAGTATCACATTAATATAAATTATGAATGCTTAGACCTATTTTTTTAACAATTTATGTCCAAAATAAACGGATTTTCAAAAAAAATTATGATATTTCTTAGAGTGTGTGTTGTTTAACAATGATATGATATTCATAAAAGAGACAATGTATAAATAAGTAAACAATCAAACTTTAATGTATATCTCAAATTGAAATAGAGTGCCAACCACAATTGACAATAAGTCATGATTGTAAATTTCTTATATTTTTTTTATTTATTTTTTGTCAAATGAATTATCCAATAAGTCCTTTGTAATTTTGTTTTATATTTTGGGATGTTGATATTGTATAGAAATAAAACTTGTGTATTTGTTTTACTTATCTTTGTGTTATTTTGTTTTAGATAGTAATGTTAGGATTTGTATAATTTTAAAATTATTGAATAAGTATTAATAAGTGTAGTTTATTCTTGATATAAGTGGTGAATTCAAAGTAATGCATTTTACATCAAGTAGTTTGTTGCATGACTTTCCAAATGGCAAATACATGTTGTTTTCTTTATAAAAAAAATTCATGTGAAAAATACAGGTCAACCGGACCCAACCCGACCCGCAACCCGATTGACCCGAACTCGTTTTTAACCTGCTTAAAATGACCCGTTTTTTACCTGCAACCTGTTTAACCCGCAACCCGATTAACCCGACCCGTACTCGACCTGACCCGCCTGTTTTGCCATGTCTAAACATGGTATACTTTCTCAATTAGGGGAGCTTAATTGGGAATTCACTCTCTGCCATAAATAACCATTTTCAGGTGTTCACTGAGGCTGCATTAGAGTTTCAAGGCGTATTGAGGATACATTGAATATGTTCTATATCATAAATATAAATAAATTGCACAAAGAATAACCAAGAAACTACTGACCAATGAAGGTAAATATTCAATGGATGTAAAGTCAACATTACAATCAATGAATGAATGACATAATAGACAAAACACTGAAACATTGATTTTCAGAACTTTAACAGTAAAATTAACTTACTCTGACTTCTTGTCTTGATGCCTCAGATGGATAATTGTTAACTGCAGGAGAAAGTCTAATCAGAGTACTTGGGGGAAGTAGGCCCATCCCCAACTGGGCTGCGAGAACTACAGCCCATGAGCATGCCATCACCTGGTTTTCTATGCTGTAAAAGTACATAATCAACAATTAGTTTTAAGGGTAATGTAATTAGAGCAAGAGCCAGAACAACAAAATGTGATACAAAACGCAACTTCAATAAGGACTCATACAAAAACATATATCAACTATGAAGGGCCTAAAAAAAAAAAAAAAGTGTTAGGACATATGTAGTTCAGGTTAGGAACATATGTCAATTTAGAATTGGCTAATCTTTGGACAAAACGCACTTTACTTGTAATTGGGTAGATTTAGAATGTGTTTACTACTTCAAGAAACAAGGTTTCAAGTTCAAGTGTTAAAGCCATGCAAGTCTGTCCAAGAATCAAGTGAAGAAGTGTTGAATTTTAAAACTCGACAGCTAGTATCTATCGAGGCTTAAAAGACTATTTTAGCCCGAGACTCGACTGCTGCTTGATAGATAGGATATCTATTGAGGTTTATGAAAACCAATTTTCCAGATCTGATTTCACTCCAATTCGTGAATAGATGTTGGGGTTTTCTTTTCTCACAACCCTAAACATATATAAAGATTGTTTTAAGGGTCGTCGCAGATGATGCAACGAAATGCAAAGGTTTCTCAAAAGCATATTGTGAACCGGAGACATATGCCTTAGTTCATCTTTCTATTCAAGAAACTGCTGTGTTTGTACACCGTAGAGTTTTGTAATCAAGCAACTTCGTGATCTTCATCGTGTGATGAACTGAAGAACTTTGTAGCCAACATTCCTTCTCAAGTTGGTGATTAAGTCGCATATTAGGAGCCGTGCATTAAAAGGAGATATTGTCACTACAGAACAAGTCCAATTGAGTATTGGGGTAAGGGTTCAACTATAAGTTGGTATAAGGTACTAGGATTCCTTTACTTGTAATCGCTTGTAATAACAGTGGATTCTCGGGAATGGTGACCTTAAAATCACTCGGTGTGGTTTTTGCCATGTAGGTTTTCCCCATTTGTAAACAAATTACCGTGTCAATTTATTTTCCATTGAATATTTAGTTTAATTGGTGATTTGTTTGTGTTGCCACGCATATTGTATGTGAATCTAATTAATTAATCAACTTGGCTAATTAATTGGTTAATTCATCACATGGGGTTAATACATTATTGGCCTATCAAAAAGAGCTTCAAAAATATTTTGTTCATGAAAGAGAGCATTAACCACAAGGTGGAAACAGTTACAATTTTACCAAAAAGGGATTCAAAATACCTGTACTATGTAGACTTCTTTGAGACCTAAAATTTAAGCTTAATGAAAAACATCTACCCTCTAACTTCTTCAAGATAAGTTTTTAAAATTGGAAAAAGTAGCAACACACATGCTAGGAGGAATATATATATATATATATATATATATGTCCACACTGTCAACGGCAGAAATTCACTTCCTTATTGATTTGTCGTGGGTAAGAGCCAACCACGACAAGCAGGGAGATAGTACCTATTGGTAGAACCTTAATTCCTCCAAAGCTGATCAATGACACACTTACTGGATGAAGTAACTCCTTCTTAATTCTCATTTGCTGGAAGGTTAGATAGTAGAGAATATCGGCTGAACTCCAGTTGTCCACTAACACCCTTCTAGTTGTATAATTTGCAATTGTCAGAGTAATGACAATAGCATCATCATGAGGGTGGTGAAGTCTTCTTGCATCTTCATATGTAAAAATTATGGCTAGCTCATCGTCTTTGATCATCCTTGGTAGTCGTCTAGATATCTGAACATTTTGAACTTCCTGTAGATAAGTCTTCTTGGCTTTGAACAAGCTTCTTGTTGACATGCCCCTACAATGATCTTTATTTCTCCAAATGGTGGACGCACTGGTTCTTCAACACTTATACTCTGTCACATCACAATTGTGGTAAGAATTGGTTTTACAAATGAAATTTATAATGTGTTGTAAAATTTATAAGAAGTAATTTATATCAGAATTTTTTTTTTAATTTTTAATTTTTTTAATAAATTTTGAAATCTAAAAACAACCTTATGGAAATGTGTATAACGTTGCAAATAGGGTGGCAAAATAGGACAGTGAATTTTGTTCCATGTTAGTGCAATTCTTCAAAGCCTAACTTTTGCCTTAATCATTGGAGTGTTTTCAAGACCTCAAATTATTTCATAATTTCTTTGTCACAATTCTATTGTGGCAGACTGTAAATATTTACTTATCATTTACATATTGGCCTACTATTTTTTATCTATTACTTATACTCTGCCACACCATAGTTGTAGCAAGAATTGGTTCTTACAACTGAAATTTTATAATGGATTGTTAAATTTCTACGAAGTAATTTGTATTAGAAATTGTTTTTTTAAAAGTTCTTTAATTTTAAATTCTCAAATCTATAAACAACCTTATGGAATTGTGTACCACCTTGCAAATATGGTGGCAAAATTGGATGATATGAATTTTGTTAATGTTAATATAATTCTTTAAAGTCCAACTATTGCCTTAATCATTGAAATGGTTCTACGATCACAAACTATTTCACAACTTCTTTGTTAGAATTCTGTTTTGACAAACTATAAATGGTTGCTTATCACTTATATATTTACCGGCCATTTTTTGTCCACCATTTATATTCTATCATGTCATAGTTGTGGCAAGAATTGGTATTATAATGGAATGTTAAATTTATATGAAGTAATTTATATTAGAAATTATTTTTTAAAACTATTTAATTTTAAATTCTCAAATCTAAAAACAACCTTATAGAATTGTGTTCCACATTGCAAATAGGGTGATAAAATAGGATGATATGAATTTTGTTCCATGTTAATACAAATTTTCAAAGCCAGCTTTTGCCTTAATCATTGAAGTGGTTCTAGGACCACAAACTATTTCACATTGAAAGCATGATAGGCCCACGTACATGATCCATAAAGTAAAGATGTCAACAATGTGAGAAAATTGAAAACAAGACAGGTTTAGTACACAACAAAGTCATTTGTCGTACCATTATTGAGGGTTAATATCATTCTAGAGCATCACTTATCTATTATCATATGAAACTTGAGAGCAATCAGAGCTATAAAAGTATAAACCGACTTTTCTAAAGGTCCAAAATATATTTACCAGCCATTTTTTGTCCACCATTTATATTCTGTCATGTCATAGTTGTGGCAAGAATTGGTATTATAATGGGATGTTAAATTTATATGAAGGAATTTATATTAGAAATTATTTTTAAAATTATTTAATTTTAAATTCTCAAATCTAAAAACAACCTTATGGAATTGTGTTCCACATTGCAAATAGGGTGACAAAATAGGACGATATGAATTTTGTTCCATGTTAATATAATTTTCCAAAGCCAGCTTTTGCTTTAATCATTGAAGTGGTTCTAGGACCACAAACTATTTCACAATGAAAGTATGATAGGCCCACGTACATGATCCATAAATTAAAGAAGTCAATAATGAGTACACAACAAAGTCATTTGTCGTACCATTATTGAGGGTAAATATCATTCTAGAGCATAACTTACCTGTTATCATATGAAACTTGAGAGCAATCAGAGCTATAAAAGTATAAACCGACCTTTTTAAAGGTCCAAAATAACTAGAAAGGTGAGAACATTATGAACCATACATTATAAATAGTGCAATTCTTTAAACATTATGAACCATACATTATGAATAGTGCAATTCTTTAACTACGTATACCTTGAATTGTTGAAATTGGTAGAAATCAAAGTTTCGAAGCCACTAAAAATACCCATCATTTTTCTTGTTCTCATTTTTCCTTTCCTTAATTTTGACTTTAATGGCAGAAAAAATTGTTCACGTTACGTGTGTTAAGTGCAATTCTTTAACTAGCTGCCAACTTACTTTTCGATGGTTAGAGCATTAGCATCCGAAATTGCATAACAATTCCTATTTTAACATTTAAAAAGTTACTTTAGCTATTATACAATATACCTAACATCCAAGTTTTTTATTTTAACATACAACACATTAAAATAATATAAATTATACAATTAAATAATATAAAATGTTAGGTTCTAAAAGTTTAGAACAATTGGCAAATCGTCTTGTGTAGATATAGATCCTAGAGTCTATAGGTATTATTAGACAATGCTCAAGGTGATTCAAGTCAAGATTCAAGAACATACAAGCTGAAGAAAGAAGATTTCAGAATTTGCTTGGTTCGACCGATCGAGAGACAGGCTCGATCGATCGAGAGTCGTATCTGCAAAATTTTAATTAAGCTTGAATAGTAGTTCAAGCCCAAAAAGGATTAGGGTTTCAGATCTACTTCTTCTAGTATATAAAGGAAACCCTAAGCACGTTTTTATAAGGCTTTTTAGAGAGAGAAGAGTGTGCCTCTTTTGTTTCTAGGGTTTTGTACCCAAAAAACTCTCTAGGCGTTATTCCTTGATGAATCTCAAGATTCGGTGTTGTAGAAGTTGCTGTCTTCTCTAGTCATCAAAGGAGTTGATGATATAAACCTTCAAGGGTGGTCTTGGAGTCCCAAACAGGAGAGGGTTATGGTGTTTGGTGGTAATTTACTAAACCACACTCTGGCTGGACCTTTCAAGGTGGTAGGAAAGGCTTTGCACATAATTTCATCTGGAACACCTTGAAGATTCCTGGTTGTTCTAAAAGTGGCAATGTGATCGCAGGGGTCAGTGTCCCATCATATGAATCCAGGGTAGGCATTTTAAACTTGGAAGAGAATGGATGATTTATGATGGACGCGATAAAGGGGGAATCAGTCTTGTGGACGAGATTATCCACATAATTTGCTCTCCTCATAGAATCTTTCATGTCTTCCATGACTCTTTTCATTTGGTCCATCTCTCTCTCTCCAAATGTGAAACCCTGCGAGTGACGATACCCCTAGACTGGTCTCCTTTAGTGTTATTCTTAGCACCTTCATTTCCTGAATTTTGGCCTCATTCTCCACCATGGTATTAACATTGTTTGTTGACTTCTCTAGTTAACTCATGATTCCGTTGTGTCAATTCTACCATCACTGCTGCCATGAACTGTAATCGTTGTTTAACGGTCATGGGGGGTGGTGGTGCACGATTTGGATGACTGGAGGCATTCCCACTCTCCTAGTGTCTTGGACTAATGGCCATTAACCTAGTCCGACCCATCCGGCCTTTTTGTCTTGGAAAGCGGAAAAGTTAGTACTTAGAAACTTTTTAACTCTCTTCTTCCCCACAAATGGCACCAATTGATGATGTATGAAAATCAGTAGGCTGAAATACTTCGGGCTATGGTAATGGCTGTAAGTCCTAAAAGGAAAGAAAGAACTGTCAAAGGTGACCGGTGTGAACTAGCCAAGGATCCTTGACAGTTAAGTTAGTTTTCTCTCTAGTACACAAGGATAAAAAATAGTGAATGGTTAGAACTTAACTTGGGTGAATGAGATTTGATCCTTTTTATAGAGAGTTAGATGTGGGTCTACTTGTTTGGATTCACTACCATCATGGGTAATGTGGGCAGTTTTTAGAGAAAATGGGGTATGTGAAGCGTAGTTCGAGGAATCTCTTCCACGTGTTAAGAGCAACATGTCGTGGTTTGTTCATGTAGAACCTTTGGAGAATTCTTTGTAGAATTTACTAAGTATAATTTGGTCGTCCATGGATCTAGTCATCTATGAATATAGTCTTATAGTCTTTTATGGACGAGTTCTTTCAATTGGATTTTATTATTCCTGACGAAGGGTCTTCTTCATGCATTTTGTCATTCTTGGATGGTTTTCTTTAGACGTAGTCTGGTCATGGACGATAACCAAGGACGGATTATACTTAATTGATTCCCATCAAATAGTATTAAAAAAAACTATCCAACCCATAGGTTCAACCCGACCTAACCCTAATCCATATGGGTTGGGTTGAACCCCTGTAATGGGTTAGGTTGGGTTGTATTTTTTATAAACCATCATGGTGAGTTAGGTCGAAAAATCTCCTCAATCTGACCCAACTCGATCCATGCACACCCCTGCTTGAGACCAATGAGAGCTATAAAAATAAAGATAAAATATAACTTGTCCCTATCAAACCTAACCAAGAAAGCAAGAACATTTTAAATAGTAACATTTGGAATCATGTATATCCTAAAATCACTCACCCACAATGAGGGTGATAATATTAATGTTATGAGAAAACTCTCTCTACTGGGTATGGATTATTCACTACTTGGAAATATTTTGGAATAAATAAAGACATTAGTGGCTGATCTTCGCAATTACTATTTCTAATGTGTCAGGTGATTTGGTAACTCAGTGGCGCACTCTTTAGCTAAATTTGTTAGTTTATCTCTAATGATATAACTTGGATGAAAGGCCCTCCTCCCCTTGCCTTAGAGGCTCTATTCTTTAATGTAAATGTTTCTCTTTTATAAATGATAGTCTTTTGAGCCTAAAAATAATTAATATATATAAACTCAAATTAGCTAAGTTTCGCTTTCACCTGTCAAGAGTAGAACTTCTATTCAAATACCAAAATTGGAGCTAGATGATCCACCCGATAGAGAGATTATTGATATATGTTGTTATTATTATTATTTTTTTTTTCTTTGCACGTAAAAAGCTAAAACAAATAAAAACACGTATTAGAGCATGTACCCACAATAAATCAAATGATGCAAAAATCGTCACAATTAACAAGAGATTTTTTAAAACCCTATTCCCCCCCCCCCCCCCTCTGTTAGTGAATTTAATTGTGATTAATGCATTGTAAAATTAGTGTTAATAGTAAACTTAGTGAAAGTGATGTTACTATAATTAGACTTGACTTCAATCCAATGCATTGAAGCACTAAACTCATGCTTTACCTGTTCTAATTACAATTTATCACTTTAATAAATTGTAAAAAGCTTTACATCTCTAACATGACACTATTCCATGTTATCATATTTATCCTCACTTCACGCTTCTATTCAATAGCGACTTCCAAAACTTTGCATTGCAGGGGTTTCAAATTCTATTACCCCAACACGCCTTAAGTGCAATTCATTAGCTTGGGAATATCAAAAGGAGGGGGGGGGGGGGGAGGAGGTTGTATTTTAGAATCAATATGTTTTCAAATAGTTGATTTGAAAAGTTGAAAGCCCTCTTATTGGATGATCATGATACCTCTTGGAAATTGAAATTCTTAGACAGTTATAGTTATGGTTGTTGATCACCCAAAGAATATTTGTTTCAAATAAATTGAGCTAATATATAATACAAACTAAAAGAATTCTTCGTGTTACATGTATTAAGTGCAATTCTTTAACTACCTTGAAAGTTGAAATCAGTAGAAATCAAAATTTTGAAGCCACTAAAAATATCAATTCTTTTTGTTTTTGTTTCTTTATTTGGATGTTGTATATTAATTTGGATTCAACTCATTCATGAAATTAAAACTTTTGTTTTATTTTGACTAAATGGGATGACCCAATACATTTTGGGATAGAAGGTGATAAATTTAGAAAATTTTTTAATATTTAAAAAGCAATTATTCAATTATATATGTCTTTCTTTTGAACCCATTCTTCTTGCTTTTGAAGATACAAAATTACTATTATAGCTTTTGTATTTAGATTTTATTAATATCATTTTTTACAAGTTTTTAGGAAAATCGATTGTCAATAATTATTCAACATATTCATAATAATTAAGCTCATAGCATTTTTTTTTTTCCTTTTTGTGAAACAATTGCGTTGGATTATTGGCCCAATATTTTTGAGGCCTTCTTAAAGTTGGGAAAAGAATGTAAAATCTTTATAAAACCCTAGTATGGGGTCTAGTGGTCTAGCGCCACAACCAACTTGCAATCATATATATGAGACTTATTAGCACTAGTGTTGTTGGCTAATGTGAGAATCCTATAGTATACCTTATTAGAGAAATGATATGTCCACAACATTTTTACAATATTTTTACAACAAATTTTAAGTGGTAGGTTGTTACTGGTTGTTATTATTGGGACCAAAAAGTAATTTTAGTGTTAGGTTTAAATTTGAACCAATAATAACTAACCACCTATGATTTGTTGTAAAAATATTGTGAAAATGTTGTGAACGTAGCACCTTTCATCTTATTAAATAGGACATGATTTGCTCTGATGTTTACCATTTTTTTTTTTATTTAGCAGAAAAAGAAAAAAAGAACAATTATCAGTATACCTATACAAGGAAAATGGTCGTAATCTCACATTTGTAAAAATAACATAAGACTAAGAAACAAACAAACACTAGATGGAGTCGGCCATCTCCATGATAACATATTAGCATTGGGTCAGTCAGAAATCAAATTTGAACTCATTGAAAAAAAAAAAAAATCATAACACTTTTTCACACGTGGCAATCAAATATATATACATATATATATATATATATATATATAATATGAAAATTGTAATTTTATTAAGACGAAGATAAAAACATTACATCTTGAGTTAAAGTGGACTTAATGAATGAAGGATTTTTCCTCTATCCATGTTACATAATTGCTAATATTCTTGACGTGCTGAGCTAACAAATGAGCAAGACGATTACCTTGTCTTTTAATATGTGTAACTAGAACCAGGCAAGACTCTCTAAACTTGTATTAAATCCTATCAATTGTATTAACAATTCGTAGTTGCTTTACTGGAATCATTTAAGGCGTTGAAAACAATCTTTGAATCACATTCGCACAGCGCAATCGAATTGATACACACCTTTAAACAGAAATCTTCAAATAATCCATATAAAGGAATTTCATCCCATATTATTATTGAGACAATAATCGAGACCTATCCTATCTTTAACTTATACGTACGTGGCTATATATATGCCATTTGCATTTATGTATGAAATAGGTACGCATAATTCTCGATTCCTCGTACTGTAGAGGTAGACTTTGTCAGTGCCTTAGAAGAATATAATACCCGAAAAGGTTGAGAAACACAAAATGTTTGGCACTTCTTTGCCAAGCATAATTGAGTCAACACATTTAATGGTATTTACTGTACATTTGTCGTATTAACATCAAAAGGCTATCAAGATCCAATTGTCAAATACTTGAGGTACCTTCAAATAAAATACTTGAGAGGTACGGCCAAAATGGCCCATTAGCATTAATTTTTGAAATATTTAGCAACAGAGCACTGTTTCGGAAATAATTAGGGAAATACCACTTTTTCTGGTACTCGAGCATGGTAAGCTCGAGTACCATCTTTTCATTGGTCAAACATCTTCTCAAAAAAAAAAACGCCGCTATAGGGCCCGAAAACGTCACTATAGGGCTTAAAAACGCCACTATAACGCCCCTTGAACCTGTTATGGGACTTCTAAAAAAAATTTGTAGGAAAACGCCGCTATAGGGCCCAAAAACGTCACTATAGGGCTTAAAAACGCCACTATAGGGCCCCTTGAACCTGTTATGGGACTAAAAATTTTTTTGCAAGAAAACGCCGCTATAGGGCCCGAAAACGTCACTATAGGGCTTAAAAACGCCACTATAGGGATCCTTGAATATGGGGCGATGGTGAATTAAAAAAACATGGTACTCGAGCTCCCCAAGCTCAAGTACCAGAAAAAGTGGTATTTCCCTAATTATTTCCGAAACAGTGCTCTGTTGCTAAATATTTCAAAAATTAATGCTAATGGGCCATTTTGGCCTAAGAGGTACTCTTCAAATAGTAGAAATTAGGAATGAAACTTAAAATAAGGTACAATATTAGGTGCGTCGTGGAGTGTTTAAGACCTTCCTCGTATGTAATTGAATTTTTGAGTCCACGTCTTTAGTTCAAGACTACATTTATCTTCCTTCTTAGTTTGGGAAATTTTCTTGTAAAAAAATAAAAAAATAAATAACAGTAAATCTCACGACAACCATTAAAGTTTAGTTCAAGATATGTGCTACAATTATTGAATATTAAATTGGGAAATTTCATAAACAACACTTATCGTCTCAAAGAGTGACTTAATTTGGGCCTTAACTCCACCACCTTTTATTAATAAACTTATTTGATGCAAATAAAAAGAAAGTTCAGGTAATATTTCTCATATTTATTTCCAATATCTATACAATACTTAAGATCAATTTGTAATTTGTACAATAACATGAGTATATGACGCATGTAAATATTATGCGGGATTTTAATGTTAGAAAACCGATAAGCATATCTATTATATTTTATTTTATATATCTGAATAGGTTGTGTAGTAATTATTTTTCATTGTAAAAAATCCACTTTTAATTCTTATATAATGGTTTTTAGTAATTAGATAAACCTTAAGTACAACTTATCAGGTTTTGTCAAACTCATAAAATGATTAAATTATAAAAAATTTTGAACTATTTAGTAGCTTTTTTTTTTTTTTTTGAAAACATATATAGTAACTGATGATGTACAAAAAATCAGTAGATTGAGTGCTCCGAGCTTCAATGGACTTGAGGTTGTCTAGAAGACCTGAAAAAAAGTACAAGATCAAAGGTGACCGGGTTGAACTGACCAAGAGCCCTCCGATGCTTAAGTTAGTTTTTCTCTCAAGAACTCAAGAATCCCAACTTTTAGGAGTGGTGGAAACTTACCTTCATTTGATATGTATAAGTCCTTTTATAATGAGTTTTGGAGCGGTTACTTGTTTAATAACTTTCTCCACGTGGATGGAAGTTGGAAGGTTTAGACTTAGCTTCCTCAACTGCTATAGAAGTTAGAAGGTTCAGTCATATCTTCTACAACTACTATAGAAGTTAGAAGGCTCAGACTTATCTTCTATAACTGCTATTAGAAGTTAAGAACTTAGTGGGAAGTTAGAGTGATGAGTGAGGATTTTGCTTATACTTCAAAATAGTAGAATGTTGTCCGAATTATAAGCTTTTGCAAATAAATCCGTTCTGGAAATTTTCTAAGTGTTGAGGGGTCGTCTAGGTGCTTCCCTGATGGACGACCTTCGTACCCATGGACGACCTCCCCACGGTGGACGACATTCTTATGTTGGGTTAACATTTTTGGCCCTGGACGACACTATGGACAAACTGGAGATAGCCCGATTTTTGGTTCACCATCAATTGCCCCCTTTGTCCAAGGGTCATTTAGAACACTGTAGTATAATTGTTGGTTTTTTCCACGCGTCAAATTTTAATGGTCAATAGTTGCGCCATGTGTCGTCTTTACCTTGGTTGAATTTTACTGTTCAAGATTGTGCCACGTGTCATAATATCATTAGTGGACTTGTTGCGTCGATTCATCTTTTTGAGTAAAATGCCACACGTCATTCTTTAGTTGGTCCATGTCACTTTGTTGACCTCACCTCTGGGCCCTATAAATATGTGCTTTCTCTCTCTTACCCCTCACTTTTCTGATAATTACTTTTCTGCCATCTCATCCATGAGCCTCGTCTAGTCCTCGTCTTCAAGTCTCGTTAGGTACTTCCTTTCCTTCATCTTTAGGTTTTCGTCTTATTCATTTTTCTAATTATGTCTGCTTCTAGTAGTAGTCTAGAAAGAGAGATAGACAAGTACTAGGATGTGTCCCATGGAAATGGTGAGGGTAGTACAAGTAATAGTAGTGATAGTAGTTCCTTAGATGAGCATTATTTGTCTAGGGTCCCTGGTTTTCCCTTAAAGGATTTCTAGGAGATGCAATGTAGGATGGCTTCTGGGGCTGAGGCTAGCTCGTCCAGAAAGTCACCTAGTCCTCCTCAAGATAAAGAGGAAGAAGAAAATGTAATCTATAGTTTTGCCCCTGAGGTGGTGTCTACTCTGGACACAATTAAATTAAATACCCTTGTAGGTAGATACCAAATTCCTGGTGAGTTTAGACCTCGTCTACCTGAAGAGGGGGAATGGTGTTGTTCTCCTTCTTCTGGTTTAGGTGTTTATACCTTTTATCTCCTAGCAGGTCTTAGGTTTCCTTTAAACTCTTTTTGTAGAGGTCTTCTCCATAGGTTGGATTTTGGACCAAACCAACTCAATCCTAATGGGTGGAGGACGATAGTTGCCATGCAAGTGTTATGGTGTGAGGCACTTGAAGGGAACCGTCCAATCACGGTGGACGAGTTCCTTTATTGTTATAAGCCCTCAGAGAATGAACAACCTGCTTGTTTTTACCAGTTCTAGTCTAGGGGCCCTCAATTTAGTTTGATTAAGGGTTGTAGTTCTTCTGACAGGTTTTGGAAGAAAGAATTCTTTATTATTTCTGGAAATTGGGCTGGGGACCCAGTTGATGTAAATAGTGCCCCCTTCCCTCCTTTTACCAGCCCCCTAGGTTGTCTTCGTCCTGAGGGTATGTCTTTCTTCCTTTTTTTTTTATTTTTTTATTTTATCTAATTTTTTTTTCTCATCTAACCTTTTCTTTTATTGGTGCAGTTGTTACTCGTCCATGCTTGGACAGTTTTCATTTAGAGCATATTGATAAAGTTCGTGCCTTCCCTGAGAGGTCTTTTCACAGCTTGGTGACTCTTAGTCGTCTAGCTGCTTGGGGACTTGGTCTTGAGCCTACTGTTGAAAATCTTGCACACGAGGAGACCACTCGTCAAAGTAAGTATCGTCCATTCCTCTTATATATATATATATATATATATATATAGCTTTGTCTTCTTTACCATAGGGTTGGCCACCATTAAGGAAAACAAGGAGAAGGCTGTTGCCAGTGATACTGAAGGTGAAAAGGATGTCCAATTCCAAAAAATTGTTGTCCAAGCATGGAAGAGGAAAGGCATATCTAGTTCTGTGGACCTTGGTGACCTTCCAAGTTGTCGAGGCTCCAAGAAGCAAAAGTCTAACAAGACTCCTCCCAAGGTTCCAAAATTTACTCCTCCGATGGTAGACTTGGATAACTCAGCAGAGAACTTGGTACCCGTCCAGACCATTCCATTTGTCCAGCCTGAAAACCTTCCTTCTCTTGCAGCCAAAGCTCTTCATAGGACCCATCCTTCAGAACCAGCCAAGCGTCCTCCTAACTTGGTGTTGGACGAGGGTTATGCTTGGAGGTCGTTCAAATGACTCGTCACTGATAATAAGGTGAATGCTTGTTACAACCTGTTAGTGAAGGACTTTGAACGTTCTGCCATCCATGACCTTTTTAAGATAAATAGCTTTTCATTATCTCTAGTTCCCTTTCTAAGAAATTTAGAGAATTTCTAACTTTCCCTTGTCTATCCATTTTTCAGGCCATGTCGAAGTTTTACACTACATCCACCCAAGCCAAGGAGCTTTGTGATGGGGCTAAGGCTGCTAAGGAGAAGAATAAGGAGCTGGCTAATGAGGTCTTCTTGAAGAAAGGGGAAGTAATCAAGTAGAGTAAGGAGGTCACTCGTCTTCTGGCAATTGAGGCGAAGCTAAAGAATGAGGTGGAAGAGCTCAAGGCAGACTATGTTAAGAAGGAGTCTCGCATAAGTCACCTTGAGGTGAAAGTCCAAGAGCTTACCTCGTCTCTGAAGAAGGTTAAGGAGGAAGCCATTGCAGCCTTTATGAAGTCAAACAATTTTACTACTCGTCTAAATCGCTACTATGCTACTGGCTATGAGGACTTCTGTGTTGATGCCAAGGAGACTTACCCTGAAATGGATTTTGACTCCTTCAAGATTCCTACTACCACAGAGAGTTCCCTGCTTCCAACAAGCTCTGAGGATGTCAACATTGTGGACGACGCCCCAACAGAGCCTGCCAAGGATGCCACTGCTGCCAACAAGGATGACCCAAAGTCTGGGGTTGAAGCCCCCAGTGGTTTATTCTAGTAATTCATTTCTTTTTTAGAGAATTTATTTATTTTCGTTTGTTGAGGATGCCCATTTTTTTGGGCCTTATTTCAAAATTATTTAAGTACAATTCCCTCATCCGAGTTTATGGATGAGAAACAAATACAATTGCCTTAATTGGCTTTGAACAACTCAAGGGTTTTTGGACAGTGGTCGAATACCCTTTTTAAAATTTTATGAATGAATGTCTACCTTTATTTTCATTCCTCATTTGATGTTGAACATGTTGTATGCTTTATGTATGAACGAATTTCCTTTGTTTACATCGTCCATGTTATTTTTGTGGTTTTACTTGTGATCCGTCCTCTCATGAAGACATTTTATATTGTCCTGTTTGCATGAATGAATTTCCTTTGCTTATATCGTTCATGTTAGAATAAATTTTTCATGCTCAACACCTTTACCATTCTTTATGTTTTCCAAGTATAACTCGTCTATGATTGGTATTTCTTTTGCTAGCTTTATTCATCCATAAATTTGACTTATAGCTTGCATTATTTCTCGTCCATAGGCTGGACGGTCCTTTATTCGTCTTTGGGTAAGACGTTTCCAGCATTTACTCGTCCAAAGATCGGACTATTTGGCTAGTCACATTCAACCATGGATTTTAAGTATTTTTACGTGCACATTTTTCCTCATCCATTGGTTAGACGAATACACCTTAAGTTTTTACCTCGTCCGTTGATTAAACGAATATACCGTAGGTTTATTTTTCTGTGCTTGATCCTTGTATCAAGGAAAGCTTATAGATGTTACATCCCTACGACCAGATATTTTACTCTTCTTGGGCTTTTAGCCTTCTTGTGGACTAGTTTGAATGAAAATAACAAAAGAATTAGAAATTCACACATTATATACATTGGGAATCCAAACTGTATATACACAACATAAACATCGTCCACAAGCGTAGCACATGCTTAGAAGATAGTGCCTTCAGGGAATTAAAAATACTTATATACAAACAGACAGACTAAGTACGTGACTTCGTCCATCACAAATTTGTCCATAGACAACGCAAAAGTTGGAAACTGATGCACTTTTAGGGATTAAAGACATAGTACTAGCAATAAGCACAAATAAATCTAGAGAAAATAACATATAGCGTCAACTTCGTCCATGATGATGCTCGTCCAGGCTGACCCTTCATTGACAGTATCTTCTTAGATGCTCAGCATTCCAGGGGTGCTCTAGCTTCTGTCCATCCAGGGCTTCCAAGTAGTATGATCCTTGCCTTTTGCAATTGATAACCCTGTAGGATCCTTCCCACTTAGGTCCCAGCTTTCCATGGGCTGGGTTCCTGATTGCCAAGGAAACCCTTTTTAGGATGAGGTCCCCAATGTTGGAGCACTTAGGTTTCACCATTGCATCATGTTGTCTAGCCATAAGATTTTTGTATCTTGATGTCCTGTGCTCTGCATCCATCCTTACCTCGTCTATAAGATCGAGGTTAAGATGAAGTTGCTCTTCATTCTCCTCGTCTTGATACCTCATCACCCTATGGTTGGCCATGTGCACTTCTGCTGGTATGACTACTTCACTTTCATAGGCTAGTTTGAAAGGAGTTTCCCCTGTGGAGGTTCTCACAGTCGTCCTGTAAGCCCATAGTACACCTGGTAGCTCATCTGGCCATGCTACCTTTGCCCCCTCAAGCCAAGTCTTGATGATCTTCAACAAGAATTGGTTTGCTACTTCTGCTTGTCCATTTGCTTGTAGGTGGGAGGGTGAAGAATAATGATTCTTGATTCCCAGCTACTCGCAGAATTCTCTAAAGGGTGTGTTATCAAACTATCGTCTATTGTCTGACACTAGTACTCTAGGTACCCCCAAACCTACATACAATGCTCTTTCAGACGAAACTTTTGACATTTTGCTGTGTGATTTTTGCTAAGGGTTCAGCTTCCACCCACTTAGTGAAGTAATCAATCCCCACCATCAAAAACTTTATCTGCCTAGTTCCAATTGGAAAGGGATCCAAAATATCCAATTCCCATTGTGCAAAAGGCCATGGGGCCATCATCGGGATAAGGTACTTCGATGGTTGTCTAGGGACGTTACCGAAGCGTTGACATTGATCACATACCTTCAAATAAGCCTTAGCATCTGCTTGAATTGTCAGCCAGTAATAGCCTACACGGACGACTTTGTGGACGAGTGCTTTAGCTCCTGAATGGTTGCCACAATCTCCTTCACGAACTTCTCTCAAAACGTAGTTTGCTTCATCTGGAGTTAAGCACCTTAGGTAAGGCTGAGAGATGCCTCTTTTGTATAGCACCTCATCTATAAGGACATACTTGGTTGATCTGACCATTAGCTTTCTGGCTTCATCTCTCTCCTCTGGAGGACTTCCATCCCTTAAGTAAGCTATTATTGGTGTCATCCAATTCTCTTCATCTTTTATTTGCTGCACCTCTGGAAGATCTATGCCAGGCATATATTGGACTTCATCAAGCTCCTCCACCCATCCCTCTGTAGATGCTGCCATTGCCAAGGTGTCTGCTTCCATGTTTTCCTCCTTTGGGATTTTTGAAAGAAATTGGCTTCCTTAAACTTCTTAATAAGGCATTTCACCCTACTAAGGTACTTCTTCATCCGTTCTTCTTTTGCCTCACATGTTCCATTTACTTGGCCCATGACTAATTGAGAGTCTACTTGGACGATTATTGACTTTGCCCCTAAGGACTTAGCCAATTCTAGCCCTTTAAGAAGGGTTTCATATTCAACTTCACTGTTGGTTGTTTGATACTATAGATGAGCCGTATACTTTAGCTTATCTCCTTCTGGGATTGCAATACAACTCCTATCCCTCCTGCATATAGTGTAGATGACCCATTTACATGGACGACCCATGTCTTAGCCTCTTCCCCTCCATCTAGATCACCATGACCTGGAGTGAATTTTGCAATGAAATCTGCCAGAGCTTGAGCCTTTATTGCATTCCTAGGTTGATACCTGATATCAAACTCACTTAGCTTTGTAGCCCATTGGATCAATCGTCCTGCGGCTTCCAACTTGTTTATCGCCTTCTTGAGCGGATGATTCGTCATAACGTTGATGACATGTGCCTAGAAGTAATGCCTTAGTTTCCTAGAAGTTGTTATGAGTTTAAAGTCTAACTTTTCAATCATTGGGTATCATCCTTCTGCTTCTCTTAGCACTTGGCTTGTATAATACACAGACTTCTACACTTTCTTTTCTTCCCTGATTAATGCTGAGCTTACAGCATGTGGGGACACTGCTAAATATAAATACAACTCCTCACCTGGTATGATAGGCTTAGCAGGGGAGCTGTAGTAAGATAGACCTTAAGATCTTGGAAGGCCTTCTAGCACTCATCCGTCCATTCAAATGCTTTCTTAAGAACTTTGAAAAAAGGCAAACATTTATCTGTAGCTTTTGAAACAAATCTGTTTAAAGCTGCAACTCATTAAGTGAGGGATTGGACTTCCTTGACATTCTTTGGAGGTTCCATGTTCAGTATAGCTTGGATTTTATTAGGATTCACTTTAATTCCTCTCTATGAAACAATGAATCCTAGAAACTTTCTCGATGAAGCCTCGAAGGCGCACTTACTTGGATTCAGCTTCATATTGTATTGTCTAAGTATGTCAAAGGTCTCTTGTAGGTCTTCCAGATGTTTCTTCTTGTCCAAGCTCTTCACCAACATATCGTCCACATAAATTTCTACATTCCGTCCTATCTGTGGATGAAACATGTGATTCAAATCAGTGAAGTCTACTCACAAATCAGTGAGGTCTACTCACATCCTCCACTTGCCATTAGCCTTCTTGACCATCACCATATTAGCTAACCAATCTGGGTAATAGACTTCCCGAATAAATTCTACTGTAGTTAACTTCTAAACCTCTTTTTTGATAGCCTTATCTCGCTCAGGAGCAAAGACCCTCTTCTTCTGACAAACAGGCTTGGAAGATGGATACATATTCAAGCGATGAGTAATGACACTTGGGTCAATTCCTGGCATGTCTTCATAACTCCACGCGAAAACATCAGCACTCTTCCTTAAGAATTGGATGAGGTCTTGCTTCGTCTTTTTCTCCATACTTGTCCCTATTTTGGTAAACTTCTCGGGTCACCCTCGTCCAAAGGAATGTCTTCCAGTACTTCAGTGGGCTTTGTAGTAACCCTTCTCTCCTCTATGTTTATCGTCTGTACATGCTCTTTCATAGCCAACATGGCTAAGCAGCATTTTTTCGCAGCTAACTAGTCTCCTTGCACTAGCCCTACTCCATACTTAATTGGGAACTTGACAAATAAGTGGTAGGTAGATGTCATTGCCTTCCAATTGTTTAAAGTTGGTCGTCCAATGATGGCATTGTAGGAAGACGAACAATCTACAACGAGGAAATTCACTTCTTTGGCTATCTGTTGTGGATATGTCCCTACTACTACAGGAAGAGTAATAGTGCCCACTGATTGTACTTTCATTCCTCCAAATCCTACTAAGGGCGAATTCACTGAACGAAGTTGATCTCGTCCAAGCCTCATCCGCTAGAAAGCATGGGTAATATAGGATATCTGTTGAACTCCCATTATCTAGCAACACCTTTCTAGTCATGTAATCCGCAATGAGCAAAGTGATGACGATTGCATCGTCATATGGATGATGGACCCTTCCAACGTCTTCGTTTGTGAAAGTAATGTCCTGCTTGTCTGCCCCCTTCATCCTTGGAACTCATCCAGAGAGTTGGTCATTTTGCACTACTTTCAAGTAGGTTTTCCTTGACTTGGAAGATTGCCCTATTGAAGTTCCTTCTACAATAACTCTTATTTCTCCAAGTGGGGCTCGTGATGGCTCTTCTACCTTTCCTTTAAACTTCTCGTCCTTGTAATCTCATCCAAGAGAATTTTTCAACTTTCCTTATTTAATGAGATTTTCAATCTGTAAGGTTGAATTTATTCAACCATCTAATTGGCTTTATTCCGTGCCAAATTTGCTTGTAATTCAGCATCTAGTAACCCTGTATTTAGGTGGGTTTGTTGTAAGGGTAGTGAGTGAGATAGAGTGAAGATTGCTTAAGAGTGTGCAAGAAAACAGAGAGTCGTGGCTGGGACTCGCGGGTGGACTCGCGGCTGCAAGCCGCCAGAAGCTGCACACGTGCCAAGCATGCTGGAAGATGAACAGTCATGCTAGCTGGAGCACTACAGGACAAAACAGGACAACTGGCCATACGGTTATCTCGCGACTGGAACTCGCGACTTAGTCAAGCCGCGAGGTCAAGCCGCGAGCCACCCCTGTTTTGTAAAACCTGACGTTTCACATTCCTCTCCCACTCCAATATAAATACCCCTTTTACCCACGATTGAGAGAGAGCTTCCAGAGAGAATTTTGAGAGAGAAACCCTAAAGAAAAACTAGATTGTTTCACCCACAATCCCTACCTTAGAGTCTCTTCATATTCCTCAACTCTCTTCCTCTCCATTGTCAAATCCTTGAGAGGCATTATACCAAACCTGGGTCTCACCATCATCATCACTGTGAGACAGTTGTTTGGGGTTCTGGGAAGTAGTTAGGAAGGAGCCAATCTTCATTGGTTGATGCTATGGTTTAGTAGCGGAATCCGGGAAGCTAGAAAAGAAAAAGGTTCGGCGCAACCTCGTTGGAGCAAGAAGCTTGGAGGGCTTAGGTGCACTGGGTAGATTAGGCTTGGAGGGTCTATTGCTGTCCTTGTATCCCAACTATATTTTCTAGTGGATTGATTACCGCTTGGAGGGCGGCGGAGAGGTTTTTCGCCGAGGACTTCGGTTTCCTCTTCGATAACACATCGCGTGTTGTCTTTGTGTTTGCATCTTCCTTCCTCTCTATCTCTGCCCTTATATTATCTGCTGTGATTTTATTATGTTATGGCTTAGATAGTGTTTAATCTTTTTCACATTATAGCATATGTTAAGTTTCCGCACACTTGTTGTTTAACATATTGCTTGTGTTGGTTAAGTTAATTTTTGGGGGTCTAAACGTTCAAAAGTGTTTTGTACACGTTTTTGAACTTTCACAATCTGTTGCTTTAAGTCATAGCACTCGACCGTGTCATGCCCGTGATCTCTATGGAAGCGACAATACTTATTCTTGTTGTGCTTGTTAGGATCTCCCTTCATCTTCTCTGACCATTTCAAGGATGGGTCATCCTTGATCTGTATAAGCACTTGGTCAAGTGGGACATTCAAAGGCGTATAATGTCGACTTCGTCCTGAGGACGAACTTGCCTTCTTGTTTTCTATATCCCTTTTCTCTCCTGTTCGGGCCTTCTCAGGCTTTCTTTGGACAAGGTCCTTGTTCTGGATATTAAGGGAACTCTACTTCCATCTGTTCTGCTTTGTTCCTCTTCTTGGCAATGATTGCATCCTCTATATTCATAAAGCTTTGGGTTGAATGTACTAGTTCAGCCATGGCCTGTAGTTCTTGTTCATAAAGCTTGTGAATGAATAAATCTGCACTAACTCCATTGTAGAAGGCTACTAACAACAGCTTGTCGTCCATCTCGTCTACCGCCAAGGCTTCCCTGTTAAAATGAGTAATTAAAGACCGCAAACTTTCATTGTCCCCTTGCTCTATGGTCAATAGGCTGGACGAGGAGCATTTATGCCTTTGTCCCCCGATAAAGTTGTTGACGAACAACTTACTCAACTCCTCAAAAGAACCAACAGTATTCAGAGGTATTTTACTGAACCACACTCGTGCTGGCCCTTTAAGGGTGGTCAGGAAGGCCCTACACATTATCTCATCTGGAACTCCTTGAAGGTGCATTGTGGTCTTGAAGGTTGCAATGTGGTCACACGGGTCGCGTGTTCCATCATAAGAGTCCAAGGAAGGCATCTTGAACTTGGAAGGCAAAGGATGATTGTTGATAGAAGCTATGAAGGGGGAATCAGTTTGATGAACCAAGTCTTCTACAAGATTCACTCTTCTCATATTCTCCCTCATCTCGTCCATGACTTTCCTCATTTGATCCATCTCCTTTTCCAAGTGTGGCACTCTACGTGAAGCGGTACCCCTTGATTGATTCTTGTGCTCCACATTTTCTCCTTCTCTAACTTCTTGACTCTGAGCTTGTCCTTCTATACATCGTTTATGACGTTGCCTTCTATGGTTGATCTCTTGAGTCAATTCTTGGTTCTGATGGGTTAGCTCTGCCATGGCGGCTGCCATAGACTGCATTTGTTGGATGGAAGGCAGTTGCATGATAGGTGCTGATTGGTGAGCGTGGTTGGGATGGCTGGAAGCGTTTCCACTCTCCTAGTGGCCATTGACCTTATCCGAACCATACAACCTTTTTTCTAAGAAAGATAAATTACAAAATACAAATTTAACTTCCATAGATGGCGCTAACTAATGATGTACAAAAAATCAGTATGCTGAATGCTCTGGAGTTCAATGGACTTGAGGTTGTTTGGAAGGCCTGAAAAAAAGTACAAGATCAAAGGTGACCAGGTTAAACTGGCCAAGAACCCTCTGATGCTTAAGTTAGTTTTTCTCTCAAGAACTCAAGAATCCCAACTTTTAGGAGTGGTGGAAACTTACCTTCATTTGATATGTATGAGTCCTTTTATAGTGAGCTTTGGAGCGGTTATGTGTTTAATAACTTCCTCCACGTGGATGGAAGTTGGAAGGTTTCAGTGTTATCTTCTACAACTGCTATTGAAGTTAGAAAGCTCAGACTTATCTTCTATAACTGCTATTAGAAGTTAAGAACTTAATGGGAAGTTAGAGCGATGAGTAAGGATTTTATTTATACTTCAAAATAGTAGAATGTGGTCCGAATTATAAGCTTTTGCACATAAATCCATTCTGGAAATTTTCTAAGTGTTAAGGGGTCATCCAAGTGTTTCCCTGATGGACGACCTTCGTACCCATGGACGACCTCCCCGCGGTGGACGACCTTCTTATGCTGGGTTAACATTTTTGGCCGTGGACGACACTACGGACAAACTGGAGATAGCCCGATTTTTGGTTCTCCATCAGTAACTATTTTGGGCGTTTGAAACTTTAAAGTGTAATTTAAAACAATATCTATTTATGTTATATATATATATACACTTTTTTTGGGAAAAATAATAAGTGTGCTCCCTTTTCTAAGACGAAGACCTTCATCTAAAGAACTGATAATGTTACTTTCCGGATGATTTTTAACCACTTTAGATGATGGCTTCTTTGAGGTGGACACTTTATCATTTCGGGAGATAGGAGGATGAACTTCCGGAGGGGTGAGAGGGCTTGGGGATCTGGACAATGATCTTGTCTCCATTGTAAAGTTCACGGGAGTAGATTCTCTTTCCAGTGAACATTCTTCCACTTCCACACCTTAGGCTTCAATCTCAATGATAGCTTCTTTGGAGCTTGTTCCTTCTCCACTATCATCATTTGCTACGTTTATTATGGCATCATCAATAACCACATTGCTGGACTCCATCACCGTTTTTGTTTTCTTGTTAAAGACTCTATATGCCCGGCTTGTGGTTGAATACTCGATAATTATACCTTCATCACTCTTTGCATCAAATTTTCCAAGGTTCTCCCAATCATTTAGAATGTAACACTTTCTCCCAAAGACTCGGAAGTATTTCACTTTTGGTTTCTTCCCATTACAAATTTCATATGTGGTCTTCTTTGTTTCCGCTTTGAAGAATATTCTATTGTCAATGTGACATGAGGTGTTCACGACTTCCCCTCAAAATTTTTGAGGAATTTGCTAGTTGAGTAGCATAACTCTTGCCATTTCTTGAATCACTTGGTTCTTCCTTTCGACCACCCCATTTTGTTGAGGAGTTTTAGGATCTAAAAACTCTTTCTTGATCCCATTCTTCTCACAAAAAGACTCAAATTTTGCATTCTCAAACTCCTTGCCATGGTCACTTCTTATCTTGACAATTGGTACACCTTTCTCGTTTTGAAGCTTCTTACAAAGAATCTTCATCTTCTCACATGCTTCCGATTTCTCTCTAAGAAATTCCACCCATGTGTATCTTGAGAAATCATCGACAATGACCATATTATACTGTTTTCCTCCTAAGCTTTCCATTCTTGTGGGCCCCATTAAATCAACATGGAGAAGCTCTAAGAAACATGATGTAGAGATCACATTCACCTTTTGATGATTTTCCTTTGTTTGTTTTCCCATTTGACAAGCGCCACAAATGGTTTTCTCCACCTTCTCGAATTTTGGGAGCCCCATAACGTCTTCAAGTTTGGACACTTTCGCCACTTATTTGAAGTTTGCACGGCCGAGTCTTTGATGCCAAAGCTCCAACACATCGACTCAGGCACTCCTACAAGAGATATTTGGTGTAGGAACCACTCCATAGCAATTGTCGGTGGTCCTATATCCCTCCAAGACTTGAATCCCTACTTCATTTATGATTACACACCCTATCTTTGAGAATTGAACAAGAAAGTCCTCATCACATATTTGAGTGATGCTCAAGAGATTCGCCTTAAGCCCTTTGATATATAGAACATCTTTCAATAGAGGTAGCCCCGGTATCTCAATAGTCCCTTTGCCAAGAACTTGAGCATGGCTTCCATCCCCAAATGTTACATCGTCACCAACCTTCTCTTTGAGAGACTTAAATAGTGACCTATCTCCTGTGATATGACGAGAACATCCATTATCAAGATATCATAAACAAGAATTGAATACTTTCGTAGCAATGTGCACAAACAAGCAAGCATGAGATAAGCATTCTTGATCTTTAAAAAGAAAATCATCTTCATTTTCTATTCTCTTACTAGATTGAATTCTCTTTTTAAGGTGATCAACCTTGTCACACAATATTCTATTTCTTCTTTTATACTTCTCAATCAATGAATTTGACTCACATAGACTATTGTGTAAACCATGATTCTTGTGTTCAAGATACTTTAGCATGTGAACAAACATTCTAGCATGTTTATTTGTTTTTAATAACTCGAGGAGTTCATTGTTAGGACAATCTTTAAAAATACTCATAGAGTCATTATCACAAACATTTGCACCACAATTCAACATAGCCTTTTCCATAGCTTCATCCATAGCTACAAGGGGTCTAGGATCACACTAAGGATATTGAATTCCGTCAAAGTGTACCCGCTTTGATACCAATTGAAAACTCACTTAGTGTATAGAACACTTATGAATGTTTAGACCCCCAAATATAAATTTTCAATACAAGCTTATATTCAAATAATATATGTGCGGAATATGAAATATAAGCAATACCCAAATTTGCAAACTACTCTAAGCCATTAATTAATCACAACCAGCAGAAATTAAAAGCCAAGAGTAAGGGAAAGAGAGATGCAAATACAAGATAACACTGACACGTGTTATCAAAGAGGAAACCAAAGAACTCAGCGAAAAACCTCTCTGTCGCCCTCCAAGCGGTAAATGATCCACTAGAAAATCAGTTAGGATACATAAATAGCAATAGACCATCCAAGCCTAATCTATCCAATGTACCTAAGCCCTCCAAGTTTCTTGCTCCAACAAGGTTATGCCGAACCGTGTCTTCTCTAGCTTTCTGGATCCCGTAATTAGCCCATTGTATCAACCAATATGAATTGGTTCTCTCTTGAACTGCTTCCCAAACACCAAGAACCATCTCACTACTCTAAATTTGGTGAGGTAAGGATTTGGTTTATAATCCTCTCATGGGTATGACAATGGAGAGGGTGAGAGTAGAGGAATTTGGAGAATCAAATGTATAAGATTGTGGATGAATCAATCTTTTTTTATTGAAAACTCATTGTGAGAGACCTCAAAATTAGGGTGCTCTCAAAAAAGAGAGATTTTTGTGGTGTGCTTTTTACGGCACCTCTCTTTTTGGGTAAGTGGTGTGGAGTCGCCACTAATTCTTTATGTACAAAAAATAAGAAAAACTAAATAAAAAATACATAATTGAATTGCTTCGCTTCATTGATTGAATAAAGAGGATACATATTTGAAAGTTTGAACATTACATGGCTTTGGGTCCTAGTTACAATCTACCAAAAATACATGGCTTTTTGTCCTAGTTACAATCTACCCAAAAATAAAAACAAAGATAAAGCCTAGGTCTACCTATCCAAAGACACTAAATTTGAAGGTTAGGTTATGGAATGGGAAGGTGTTAGGCATCCATTCCGCCCAGACAGAGTCTGGTCTTCTAGACTCTTTTGACCAATGTACCATTTTTATGCATGACATGAATGATATGTTGAGCATGTGAAATAAAAATTAAGCCACAAAATTTTATTATGAATGAAGTCTCTTCTTTTGAAAAGAATCAGATCTGTTTTAGTTGGTAAAAAAAATTAATTTTGATTTATCAAAATACCAGATCTGTTTTGTAGTATGTAGAAAAAAAAAATGATTTTTGGAGATAAAAATTCAGATCTGTGTGTATCACATGAAATAAAGCCTTTTGATTTGAAAAATATAAGATTTGTTTTTTTAAGAACTTAGAAAAATGGTTTTTGATTTGTAAAAGATCATATTTGTTTTTTGAATAATAATAAATAAATAAAAAAGGTTTTTGATAATAGAAAAATCAGATCTGTTGTTTATATGTTTTGAAAGAAATTTTTTTTTTCTTTTTTTAAAGAAGAGAGTTTCACTCATAATTTAAATTCATGCAACATGGACTAAACACAATAAACACAATCATGTTTCATCTTTTTCTTTATTTCAAAAATCTGCATATGTTAAAGAAAAATCATATCTGTATCTAAGAAAGATACAAAACAGTTTTTAATTTAGAAAAAATCAGATCTGCATCTAATGAAGATGCAGATCCATAATGAAGATGCAAATCTGTTTTTATTTTAAGAAAAAGTTAGATCTACATCTAATGAAGATACAGATCTGTTTTTATTTTAAGAAAAAGTCAGATCTACATCTAATGAAGATGCAGACCTATTTTTATTTTAAGAAAAAGTCAGATCTACATCTAATGAAGAACAGAGTTGTTCACATGCAGATTACTGACATTCAAGAAAGAGATTACAACAATCACATAGAAAAATAATCATGCTTTAAACAAAACAATGATTAATAATTCAAAGATAACAAAACATTCATCATTTTAAACAAGAAGCATAAGGAAAAGAAAGGGTGATTGACAACAACCTCTTGCATGAGCACTCCTTGTTCCTGAGAGGTTATTTTAGGGTTCAAAGAAACCTATTCAGTTATCTTTGAAACCTATAAACCCTAATTTAAGCAGCAAATCTCAGAAAGGATCAGCAAGTATTAGCAATTTGAGAGCCTTAAAACGTGTACCTCTTAGAGCGTAAATAAAGGTGCTGAATTATGAGACCCAATCTCCATTTATAGAGGCTAGAAGACTCTAAAAAAATAGGCACGGACAATTAGGATATAAATCTAGATGCATCCTTTTGCGAAAAGATCGAAAAATGTGTGCCTTATCATCACCCGAAAGCCGTTGGGCCAAAGCCCAAAAGTGCCCAATGGTGCTTTTGGATGTCAAACCGACTTTCGTGTTCAGGTACCATTTGGACTCTCTTTCTAGGGTTTTTTGATCCAGTCCTTGTATCTAGACATGTTTTCATCCTCCGTCCATGATTTTTTTATTTTATTTTTATTTTTTTTTTATTTTATCTCATTTCTAGATAATTTAGGCTTTTTAAGAACAATTATCTTGTAGATAAATATCCTAAAATAAATCTTGATAAAGTTCAGATTATCCACAATTTTATTATTATCCAATTATCCCTTTTATTCCTATGCATGCAATCCTATTTTAAATACTAATTATCAACCAATCACAAAATTATTTAATCAATTTTAATTGTTTAACCAATCAAAATTAATTTAAATTAATCGTGTGTGGTCGACTCTAACTAGACACAATGCATATGGACCGTGCAAACTTGATCATGCGATATCTTTCAATCCGATGGTTCGATTTAGAGACCGAACATATCATTGTGACCGTTAGAATCTCAAGATCATTGTTATGATATGCAATGAAGAGACTGATGCATGCAATGCAAGAACAAATTGATGCATGTAATGCAAGAACAAATTGATGCATGTAATGCAAAAATGATTTTTTGGGTACATGGATGGTCATTCTAGTCATCTTCCTTGATTAAATCATAGGTGCAAAATTGAGTGTCTACACTCACTTAGTGTATAGAACACTTGTGAATGTTTAGACCCCCAAATACAAATTTTCAATACAAGCTTATATTCAAACAATATATGTGCGGAATATGAAATATAAGCAATACCCAAATTTGCAAACTACTCTAAGCCATTAATTAATCACAACCAGTAGAAATTAAAAGCTAAGAGTAAGTGAAAGAGAGATACAAATACAAGATAACACCAATGCGTGCTATCGAAGAGGAAACTGAAGAACTCAGCGAAAAATCTCTCCGCCGCCCTCCAAGCGGTAAATGATCCACTAGAAAATTAGTTGGGATACATGAATAGCAATAGACCCTCCAAGCCTAATCTACCCAATGCACCTAAGCCCTCCAAGCTTCTTGCTCCAACAAGGTTATGCCAAATCATGTCTTCTCTAGCTTTCCGGATCCCGCAATCAGCCCATGGAAAGGATCCCGCAATTAGCCCATTGCATCAACCAATATGAATTGGTTCTCTCTTGAACTGCTTTCCAAACACCAAGAACCTTCTCACTACTCTGAATTTGGTAAGGTAAGGATTGGATTTATAATCCTCTCATGGGTATAACAATGGAAAGGGTGAGAATAGAGGAATTTGGATAATCAAATATATAAGATTGTGGATAAATCAATCTTGTTTTTCTCTAGGGTTTCTCTCTCAAAATTCTCTCTGGAAGCTCTTTACATTTCATGGGTATAAGGGTATTTATAGTAGGGTATGAGATGGAATGTGAAAAGTCACTTTTTAGCAAAACGGGGTGCACTGGCGAGTCACTTTGTGAATGGGATGAGTCGCAAGTTCCAGTCGCCAGTTACTAGACTAGGCCAGACTGTATTTTTTGTCCTGTAGTGATTCAGTTGTCTTGACTCTTCATCTTCTTGCATGCTTCACATGTGTGCTTCATTTTGGTGAGTCACCACTCGCGAGTCATCTTCTTGTTGCACGCTCTTGATCAAATCTTCACACTCTCTCACACAGAATCCTTACATTATTCCCACCTAAATACAGAGTTTCTAAATGCTGAATTACAAGCAAATTTGACATGAAATAAAGCCAACACATAGTTGAATAAATTCAACTTTACACAAGATAAAGAAATTAGGGTTTCAAAATCCACTTTGTTGATTCATATAAGTATATATTCATGATCATTAATTTTTTTCCAGCCCATTGCATGATAATCTAAAAGTCAATCTTATTATCATGGAAAATATTATCATTAAAACCCTTATTTTAAAAATCTAAATCATGCTCTTTTTCGCTTCCTAATTATAAAATCAGATCATCAATTGTATAAGTTAACAAACAAATCACAAAAGATATCTAATTTTAAAATCAAATGATTATAAACCAAGTATTCAATTAATTAAGATAAATCCAAAATCATGAGAAAAACATGATTATATTGAACTCATATTAAGAATCTTATCATAGCCAATTGGTATGAAGCAAGAACAATTTGAACCATTAAAGAACAACAATTGTGGGAAAAATTAAATTACATAAATAATACTAATAATCTTAACCCTAATTGAAAATTTAGCTACTCTTGTTTGTTGAAATAAAACACAAAAATAAAATACTAAGAATTAAGCTAGACAAATAAAATAGAAAGAGATAATCACAATACAGCCCTAGCCTTCTTCTTCTTTTTCTTTTTCTTTTTTCTTTTTTCTTTTCACTGGTTAACGTACAAACTGACCTAGGGACTTATATAAGAAAAGAGCCGCTTGACACACTATGCTATAATCCTAATACAAGTAGAACAACGAATTTATATTTCCAAGCCACGCACATGCAAGGGATTCCTTGCGTTAAACGCTGACTTCTATTTCTTTTGTGACACGCCCCAATGCTTGATTTTAGGAGGTTATTTCCTTGCCAACTTCATCCATGTTGAATTGAATCTTGGACTTCTTATTTTTTCCTTTCTTTGTTTTTGGTCTTCTCTTGAATTCACGCTTGGGCTGGATGTTTACTTTGGACTGAATCTTTACTTCATGCTTCGCATCTGGGTCTTAACTTTGCTTGAAAATTGGCCCAGTCTCACTTTGTATGTAAATCCTTTATTACCTATAAACAAAGACAACTTATAATCAGTCACAAAATAGCATAAAAGTGGGGCTAAAATACAAATATGAGAGTACTTTTTTGTATATATTTCATGTACATCAATCTTCCATGTCATGTGATGCCATGGGACTGTTCCAGAAAATGTTAGAGAAACAGTAAGTAACATATATGAATCATTGGATGACATGAAGTCTATAGATACAGATATGAAAAGGTATTTAGGAATTTAGGATGGAAAGATTTTTGGTGACTCAAAATGAATAACGTAAGGCAACACCATTGAGAAAAAGAGAGGAAAAAACAAATTCCATATATCTCAATACTATATATCCATGTATTCAGCTGTGTCAAAATGACGGATAACGAGTCCCTAAAATGCAGGCCTTAGAATACTAGAAATAGTATTTGTTCTTAGTTTTCCACTCAGGATCTTTTTCACGTTACTTGTAAGCTATATTCCCAAGTTCATGATGGGAGAAAACACCATGATGGTGTATATAATTAATCAGAAATGAAACATAAACAACTGGATAGTGAACATACTATCATCATCCGTAACTCATTCTTTTTTTTCTTTTCTTTTTTCTGTTTTTATATGCTGAAAGCAATTTTTATCATCATCCGTTTACAAAATCTTGTGACAACCAACTATAGAATTTGCACTACTGGTAAAATTATTTCAAGTAAGGCAACCACGAAAAGTCAATTAAAGAAAAGGTTTAACCATTCTAATCCCTTCACGTTTACAACATACAAATATATATATGCATAATTCTTTTATATCTCTTGCGTGCATAATTCTTTCATCATCAATTATTGTAATCCAATTGCTTGCTATGTATTGGTATTGGTTTTGGTAAAAATATATGCATATATATTACCTAAAGAAAGTTTATTTTGCTTCTGCTGCAATTGCCTTTGCTACAAGGTTCTTCCCTATTGCAGGTGGACCATAAAGTAATACAACCCTCCATGGTTTTCGATTACCTAAATAGGCGAACAAATGATTATTTTTTCCAAAACAACAGTATAATATCCACATTAGTAGTCCCCATAAGTCCAGCTTGTTGGGAAATTTAGACTCCGGTTGATAGAATTAATAAGTTTTAAACCCAAGTTGTTAATTAGATTTATTATGAATGAACTTTGTTAAAACAAACTAACATCAATATCATGTCAAAATCAAGAAGTGGAAAAGTAAATAAGACAAGATATGATGACCCAGGTAAACCAATGAAACAAACTAGTTTCACAGTAAAAATCCTGGGGGGAAACCTTCCTAAAAAACAATTCACTATAGTAAAGAGAAGTTTCAGATCTAGTATAAAACTTTTGTCCATAGACTCTACAATCTCTATAGATGAACTTATAGCAAAAACCTTCTACTACTTCAGAACTTTTGAACTCTTCAATATATGAATGCCACCTTTTTGCACGGATCCCAGTATATAACTAACCAAAAATGCATGGTTCCCAATACGTGACTAATACACCAACTTGAAGAAGATGTTAGTTGCAAAGTTCTTCACTTCATCAACAATGAAGATCAAAAAGCACTTGGTTACAAAACCCTAAGGCGCAAAGATGCAGTAGCTTCTTTCAAAAAGAATAAGGCACTCAGTCACCTTTTGCATGTGTTCTCCTTATTTTCTCTTATGTGACGGCCTTTAGAATAAGTCTTATATATGTCTAGGGTTGTGAGAAAAAAAACCCTACACATAAATGTCAGCATGGGCCTAAAATCAGATCTGGAAATCTGAATTTCGTAATTCTCGATAGATACATCTGTCAAGCAGCTGTTGAGACCTTAGTAGATAGTATCTGTCAAGAGTTGTCGAGACTCATTAAACCTCAATAGATATTATCTATCGAGAGCTGTCGGGAATCTGTCCAGCTTTAATGAATAACCCTTCTTCATTTGTTTCTTAGTCCAATCTTCATGGCTTTAATACTTGACTTGAACAACATGTTTCTTGAAGTATTAAACACATCCTTGATCTATCCAATTACAAGTAAAATGAATTTTGTCAAAAGATTAGCCAATACTATAACGACATATGTTCCTAACATAATTCACATATGTCCTAACAATCTACCTCTTTGGCAATCCGTGACAAAACCACAACAAACAAATGAACATATAAAAGAAGTCATAAATCACTCAACTCATACTCATTTGTTGGTTAAAATAAAATCTATCCTAACACAAACTCTTGAAAAACTTTAAAAGAGAGTTCATGGAAAGAAGACTTTGACAACCTATATTTCTGAAACACTTTAAATAAAACTCATCACAGTATCTTAATGTGAGACAGAAATAAAAGATTTTATACAATAAAAAAATATGTGTATAAAGAGAGAAAAGAAACAATACATGTAGAGGTAGGTAAAGAAAACATACATCATATATATATATATATATATATATCAAAGATAAGCACAATATATGTAAACATGGTCACAAGAACGGTGTATAAAAAGAAGAAGCTAAAAGAAGCTCTTACAATAACAAGGAGGTAAACACTCCCCCTAACAAGTTGAAACACATCTCCCCCTTACAAAGGCATGTATTTCTCCCCCTAACATATAGAATCTTAAAAAAAGAAACCACAGTTTCTCCACAATTTCTCTCCCTTTTTGTCATGATTGACAAAGGGTACAAGAAGCTCAAAAACTTCACTCGAGAAACATAAAGATGATCAAGTGAGCACAAGGAATCCATATAAATGCATGAATGTAATGAAATAAGATGCTATGGATGACAAAATAAAAGAAAGATGCAAAACATGTGAAAAATAATGCATGCAAGAGGATCTCGATGGATGGAGAGCTATCAAGCTGCTATCGAGCCAATCTCGATGGACCAAGAGTCTGTCGAGGATCTATCGACCAGACAAAAAGTTTCTCGATGGATTGAGAAGCTATCGAGAAGCAATCGAGGCGAAATCCTTAAAAACATTGATGGATTGAAATTGCGATAACAACTATCGAGAAAGGAAGATCAGAGGCTCGATAAATAGCCTAGCTGTCGAGAGGTGTCGAGAAGTTGTCGAGATTACTCAAAAATAGTTTTTCAAAGGAGAGAAAATATAGAAATAAATGCAATCAAACATGCTACTCAACCAAAGATCCAAACAACATTTTAAACTTTCAAAATCATCTCTCATCAAGAAAAATGACAAGCATTTAGATCCCAAACACATACACACACTAAACAATTCTAGCCAATTTTATATTTCAAAAATAAGTCAAGACAGTTTAGTAAGCATACATTAACATATGTATTTCTTGTGATGGCCAAATCACATTGTAACTGTACATGTATCAAGAGTAGCAAAGAATATTCAGTGTCGTGTGTGAAAAACATTGCAAGATTGCATAAGTGTCAACATGTTATGACAATTTGAGATATGAGAAAATCGCTTTAACTCACACATAATCATAACTGCTTGATGGGGACTATCATCTTTGAGGTACATCCTGTAACTCCCACATCTCCTAGAAGACACGTTTGCAATCATATAAAAAGCATTTTAATTATTTTTGCTTTTATTTTTCTTTGCATATTTTCTTTTTAAGCATATCATGCATGGACATATAAGAGAGAGAAAAGAAACACCAAATTATGTTAAGCTTTTGACATTGCACTTTTACTATGCCGAAGCATACAGATGTCATTTTATGATTGGCGGGTAACAGTGGTGAGATAATTATTTATGCCTTTCTCTTAGGATTTTCTAGTCCTTCCCGTCAAAAAGAGTGATACGAGTGTTAAATACAGGAGATTATTTAATCTTACTCATCACAAACATGAGCCACAAAGCTCATTTGCTTAGTTGTGCATAGAGATGCTCATCTAAGTTACAAAAGATACAAAGTTTAGAAAACTTTGTTTCAATGGCCATCCAAGGTATACAAGTACAAATGTACACAAACACAAGTTGTTTTTATATTTTTCTAATTTTTTTAATTTTATTTTGAAAAAAAAATAAAATAAAAACTAAACGACCAAACAAAAATATACAAACAACATGAAAGTATGAAGATAGATGCAGATGCATGAAAGCATGATTCCAAAAATAGATAAGAAATCAAACAAAGAGAGTCCTACTTTAGATAGAAAGAATTAAAGTAGAGGACAAACAGAAAAGACAATTAAGTCTTAGGCTCCTTTCTCACCCACACAACACAAGTTTTTGGTCGTGAAGATGAAAAGGCACCTGTCTTATACTATGTCTACTAAAGGACATAAGAAAATTAGAATTCTCCTGAAATTGAGTTAAAAAACTCAAAACTTTTATAAATCTCCAAAAAAATGTGTAGGTCCTTAAGAGAAAACCTATAACCGTTTGGACACTTGCTTTTGAGGATACAACTTAAAGCAATTAGGACGAATGTGTCCAGAAACACCACAATGATGACAAACATGAGGTTTAACAAAGAATTTAGGATTAGATAAATCAATTATGGATTTCATACCTTTATCACATTTCTCAGATTGGGGCACAAAGACAATCCTTGATCCAGAAGCCGTGGAAGAGGAAGGGCCGGAAGAAATAGCATATCATAAGCTAGTCTTATCAGAAATAGGCTTTTAAGCACTCAATACCTCATCAAGCTTTGCACTAGACATCCTCTCTATTTGAGTTCTAACTTAACTATGCTTAACCTCAAGATTCTTGACTTTCTCTTCTGATGAGGTGTTCTCCACAATAAGAGTCTCAACAAACCTTGTAGTCTCATCTAATTTGACTAATAGATCAATTTTTTCAGTTTTTACCTCATTAAGCTCTTTTCTACAAACATGAGAGGTCTTTTTAGATTTTATAAATTTAATGGATAACTTATCATAGGTTTCTTGAAGGGTCATCTTCTTTGGTACTTCATCATCAGAAGAATCCTTACTGTCACTAGCACTCTCCATAATCACCTTATTGGTTGTGGCAACAAAAGCTATAAAGTGATCACATTCATCCATATACTTATTGGAAGAGTCATCCTTAGTATCACTCCAGGTAGCAACCAACCCTTTACCTTTTGAATTCTTGGTCTTTTCCTTCATAAGATAGTTTAGGCAATCTATCCTCATATGACCAAAATCTTTGCACTCATGGCACTGGATAAGGGGTTTCCCATTCTTACCCTTCCTAGAGGATTTAGATTTCCTAGGAGGTTGGTCCTTATCCTTTTTCCTAAATTGAAGAAGTTTGTTAATCTCATCAGTTATGAAGGTTAAGTCCTCATCCTCATCCTCGTCTTCATCTTCAGAGTCATCACTCTCTTCCTCTACACCCTTAAAAGCCAAGTTTTTACTCCTTCCACCTTTTCCCATTAAACCTAATCCCATCTCATAGGTTTGAAGGTTCCCTACAAGCTCAGTTAAAGGAATATGATCAATATCCTTTACTTCTTCAATGGCAGTGATTTTGGCATGAAATTTTTCAAGTAAGAACCTAAGGATTTTCCTAACAATTTTGAATTTTGGTATAGATTCTCCAAGGTTGAAGACAAAATTCATAATATCCTTGAGTTTGGCATATAACTCATCAAAGGTCTCATCCTCCTCCATCCTTATTTCTTCAAAACTACTAGTGAGTCTTTAAAGTTTCATAGTCTTTACTGCCTTGGTACCTTCATAGGAGGTCTCAAGAATGGTCCATGCTTCCTTGGCAACTTCCGTGGATGATATTTTCTTGAATTACTCATTGGTCACCTTACAAAATAAAGCATTCAAGGCCCTACTGTTGAAATTTGCCGCTTTGATTGTTGCTTCATCCCAATCCACTGGTGCTTCCTTTGGCTTAATCCAGCTAATTTCAACAGCTTGCCATACCTATTCACCTAGAGCCTGCAAAAAGACTTTCATATGAACTTTCCGATACGTATAAAAGAGGAATCAAAAGAGATTGTCCACGATCCATGACAACGGGGGTCAAGGATCATGCTTAGGAAATTAATCCAATCAGAGTGTATCCACTCTGATACCACTTGTTGGGAAATTTAGACTCGGTTGATAGAATTAACAAGTTTTAAACCCAAGTTGTTAATTAAATTTATTATAAATGAACTTTGTTAAAACAAACTAACATCAATATCATGTCAAAATCATGCAGCAGAAAAGTAGATAAGACAAGATATGATGACCTAGGAAAACCAATGAAACAAACTAGTTTCACAGTAGAAAACTTGGGGGGAAACCTTCTCAAAAAGTAATTCATTATAGTAAAGAGAAGTTTCAGATCTAGTACAAAACCTTTGTCCTTAGACTCTATAATCCTCGTAGATGAACTTACATGAGAAACCTTCTACTGTTTCAAAACCTCTGAACTCTTCAATATATAAATGTCACCCTTTTGCACAGATTCTAGTACGTGACTAACCAAAGATGCACGGCTCCCAGTACGTGACTAACACACTAACTTGAAAAAGATTTTAGCTACAAAGTTCTTCACTTTATCAACAATGAAGATCAAGAAGCACTTGGTTACAAAACCCTAAAGTGTAAAGATGCAGTAACTTCTTTCGGAAAGAATAAGGCACTCATCACCTTTTGCATGTGTTCTCCTTGTATTCTCTTATGTGACGGCCTTTAAAATAAGTCTTATATATGTCTAGGGTTGTGAGAAAAGAAACCCTACACATACATGTCAGCATGGGCCGAAAATCAGATCTGGAAATCTGAATGTCGTAATTCTTAATAGATACATCTGTCAAGTAGCTGTCGAGACCTCGATAGATAGTATCTTTCGAGAGCTATCGAGACTCATTAAAGCTCGATAGATATTATCTGTCAAAAGCTGTCGGGAATCTATCCAGCTTTAATGAACAACCTTTCTTCATTTGTTTCTTAGTCCAACCTTCATGGCTTTAATACTTGACTTGAACAAAATGTTTCTTGAAGTATTAAAACATCCTAGATCTACCAAATTACAAGTAAAGTGCATTTTTTCAAAGGATTAGCCAATACTATAATGACATATGTTCCTAACATGATTCACATTTTCCCTAACACAGCTATTCTTATTAGCATTGAAACTAAGAATATACAGATAAACTATCTGAAAGCAAATATTAGAAAACCCAAAAGTTAAATACAATGATGGTTGATGGAGGAGGAACTTACTAGTAAAAAATTGTGGATACTTTTTAGGCCATATGGTAGCTTCTATCAAAACCTCTTTGCAAGTCTCAAGCCCGCCCACATCATTCAACTTCAAGAACGAGTCTGTAAGGCAAAGCTCGAATTATACTATACGAGTTATAAAGGATTCAGGAACTTTTATAATGGGAAAGAAATTTCTTGTCAAAACTGCTCAAAATGCCTTCAAATAAAGTTCATAAGACTGTTTATCTTAGTCGTTATTGTTTTCATTTGCCTTAACTGCCTTAGGCAGTTTACAATGAAACACTACAAAAAACGCGAGCATTAGCTATGTTTTTTTAAGCGGTGTTTACAAAAACGCGGCTATAGACTGGCTTTGAGCCGCATTTGGCAAAAACACAGCTACACCAACCGCATTTACCAAACGCAGCCCAAAGATCAGCTCTATAACCGCATTTTTTGATGTTTGAGTTGCATTTTTATGGGTTAGGCTTAGGCCGCATTTTAAAAACATGGCCATAGATCCATCTGATTTTTTTTTTTTTAAATATTTCCTAAAGCCGCGTTTAAAAAACGCGGCCATAGACATACCTAGAGCTACGTTTTCTATAAATGCAACTACAACTATATACCTAAGCCACGTTTTATATAAATGCAGCTTAAAGCATGTCTATAGCTATGTTTGTTTAAACATGGCTACAGGTTTGGTATAAATTTTAAAAAAAATCCCTCAATTCCTGGATTCCACTCTCTCTCTAACCCAATCTCTCACCTTCTATAGAGAAGTCCCATAGTCTCCTTTTGACTCCCAAACCCTCACCGCCATCCACCCCTCTCTACCACTGATCCTCCTTACCGTGCCACTGCCGACGAAGCCCAGGCCTCTATTACCGACGTTGCCAATCTCACCTAGTAGCGTTGTGTCTTCCTACAGTCTTCCAAGCTAGTCTCGCCGCCCTTCCTTGGGTCTCTCTCTCTCTCTCTCTCTCTCTCTCTTTCTCTCTCTCGAAGACCTTCTCAATCTTACTCTAAACACTCTCTCCAAATCTCAATCTCACTCAAGACACTCTCACAATCCACCTAACTGTAAGTTTTTAAATTTTTTTTTTTTTGGTTTAGGGTTTCGATTTTGGGTATTTCTATGACATGCTGTCTTTTATCTGATAAATATGTGTGTTTAATATATGAAAAACATACCCATTACTTTTTTTTTTTTTTTTTAATGTGGTTGTTGATGTTCAATGAGTTCGTATGAAAAGGCATTGGATGTCTTGTCCTCCTTTATTACGCTGCATAGTCCGTCTGATAAGCGTAGCAAGTGCTTTTGCTTCGAGTTCGTCTTTGATTATATTAAGGTAATTTATGAATTTGGCAAATATGACATTTCATTCTTTTTTCTGGTCCAAAATTGTATAAATTTGTGGTGTATGGACAATTGTAGATTCTGGACTTGGAGGAGCCTATTTCAAAGATGAAGATTATCCACGTAGCTGGCACAAAAGGGAAGGTACTAAATTATGTGAAGAATTATTACTAATTTGTAACAGAAATTTATGTGAAGAATAAATGTACACTCAATAATTTTTTTTTGTATATGTAGTAAGACACTAATTAATCTTGTAGTGACCCAAAAAGAGGGGTCTTACATTCCATGGAATCCTACATCGCCTAAGGAAGCACATGGGAATGTGTTTATAAGGAATGACCTCCCTTCAATGTGTAGAGGCCTTTTCCCCCACTGCTGTGTGCTTTGAGGGAGAACAAAATCGTAAGGGGTATGGGCCCCAAAGCGGACAATATCTACACAGTTGGGGCGGGGCCGTTATAGATGGTATCAGAGCCGGCCCGGTAATCCCGTGTAGGCTCAGAGACACTACCCTACAAAGTGGGCCCTAACGAGAATGTTAGAGATTTAAGTGGGGGAGATTGTGAAGTCCCAATTTGATTGATTGTGTGATGTGTGTGGGTGTGTGATGAGTCCCATATTGGGTATTTATTGGATTGAACTGGGCTTTATTAACAATTACAAGGAACCTCAATTGCGACTAGTCCTTTTGAGGTATAGCGCAAATGTAGCTAGCCCTTTTCCTTAGGTCGTTACATATGGTATTAGAGTTGACCCAATAATCCTGTGTGGGCTCAAAGACACTACTCCATAAAGTGGGCCCTAACAAGGACATTAGGGATTTAAGTGGAAGAGATTGTGATGCCTCAATTTGATTAATAGTATGATGTGTGTGGGTGTGTGATGAGTCCCACATTGGGTATTTACTGGATCGAACTGGGCTTTATTAACAATTGCAAGGAGTCTCAATTGTGACTAGTCCATTTGAGGTATAGCGTAAATATGGCTAGAGCTTTTTCTTGGGTCGTTACATATGGTATCAGAGCTGGCCCGGTAACTCCCTGTGGGCTCAGAGACATTACCCCATAAAGTGGGCCCTAACGAGGACATTAGGGATTTAAGTGGGGAGATTGTGATGCCCCAATTTGATTGATTGTGTGATGTGTGTGGGTGTATGATGAGTCCCACATCAGGTATTTATTGGGTAAATCTGGGCTTTATTAACAACTACAAGGAACTTCATTTGTGACTAGTCCTTTTGAGGTATAGCGCAGATGTAGCTAGCCCTTTTCCTTGAGTCGTTACATATGGTATCAGAGTTGACCCAGTAATCCCATGTGGGCTCAAAGACACTACTCCATAAAGTGGGCCCTAACAAGGACATTAGGGATTTAAGTAGAAGAGATTGTGATGCCTGAATTTGATTAATAGTATGATGTGTGTGGGTGTGTGATGAGTCCCACATTGGGTATTTACTGGATCGAACTGGGCTTTATTAACAACTACAAGGAGTCTCAATTGTGACTAGTCCTTTTGAGGTATAGCGTAAATTGGCTAGAGCTTTTTCTTGGGTCGTTACATATGGTATCAGAGTTGGCCCGGTAACTCCGTGTGGGCTCAGAGACATTACCCCATAAAGTGGGCCCTAACGAGGACGTTAGGGATTTAAGTGGGGAGATTGTGATGCCCCAATTTGATTGATTGTGTGATGTGTGTGGGTGTGTGATGAGTCTCACATCGGGTATTTACTAGGTTAAACTAGGCTTTATTAACAATTACAAGGAGCCTCAATTGCGACTAGTCCTTTTGAGGTATAGCGCAGATGTAGCTAGCCCTTTTCCTTAGGTCGTTACATATGGTATCAGAGTTAACCCAGTAATCCCGTGTGGGCTCAAAGACACTACTCCATAAAGTGGGCCCTAACAAGGACATTAGGAATTTAAGTGGAAGAGATTGTGATGCCTCAATTTGATTAATAGTATGATGTGTGTGGGTGTGTGATGAGTCCCACATTGGGTATTTATTGGATCGAACTGGGTTTTATTAACAACTGCAAGGAGTCTCAATTGTGACTAGTCATTTTGAGGTATAGCGTAAATATGGCTAGAGCTTTTTCTTGGGTCGTTACATATGGTATCAAAGCTGGCCCGGTAACTCCGTGTGGGCTCAGAGACATTACCCCATAAAGTGGGCCCTAACGAGGACGTTAGGGATTTAAGTGGGGAGATTGTGATGCCCCAATTTGATTGATTGTGTGATGTGTGTGGGTGTGTGATGAGTCCCACATCGGGTATTTATTGGGTAAATCTAGACTTTATTAACAACTACAAGGAACTTCATTTGTGACTAGTCCTTTTGAGGTATAGCGCAGATGTAGCTAGCTCTTTTCCTTGAGTCGTTACATATGGTATCAGAGTTGACCCAGTAATCCCGTGTGGGCTCAAAGACACTACTCCATAAAGTGGGCCCTAACAAGGACATTAAGGATTTAAGTGGAAGAGATTGTGATGCCTCAATTTGATTAATAGTATGATGTGTGTGGGTGTGTGATGAGTCCCACATTGGGTATTTACTGGATCGAACTGGGCTTTATTAACAACTGTATGGAGTCTCAATTGTGACTAGTCCTTTTGAGGTATAGCGCAAATATGATTAGAGCTTTTTCTTGGGTCGTTACATATGGTATCAGAGCTGGCCCGGTAACTCCGTGTGGGCTCAGAGACATTACCCCATAAAGTGGGCCCTAACGAGGACGTTAGGGATTTAAGTGGGGAGATTGTGATGCCCCAATTTGATTGATTGTGTGATGTGTGTGGGTGTGTGATGAGTCCCACATCGGGTATTTATTGGGTAAATCTGGACTTTATTAACAACTACAAGGAACTTCATTTGTGACTAGTCCTTTTGAGGTATAACACAGATATGGTTAGCACTTTTCCTTGAGCCGTTATAGTTGGTATCGAAGCCGGCCCGGTTATCCCATGTAGGCTTAGAAACACTACCCTACAAAGTGGGCCCTAACGAAGACGTTAGGGATTTAAGTGGGGGAGATTGTGATGCCCCAATTTGATTGATTGTGTGATGTGTGTGGGTGTGTGATGAGTCCCACATCGGGTATTTACTAGGTTAAACTAGGCTTTATTAACAATTACAAGGAGCCTCAATTGCAACTAATCCTTTTGAGGTATAGCGCAGATGTAGCTAGCCCTTTTCCTTGGGTCATTACATATGGTATCAGAGTTGACCCAGTAATCCCGTGTGGGCTCAAAAACACTACTCCATAAAGTGGGCCCTAACAAGGACATTAGGGATTTAAGTGGAAGAGATTGTGATGCTTCAATTTGATTAATAGTATGATGTGTGTGGATGTGTGATGAGTCCCACATTGGGTATTTACTGGATCGAACTGGGCTTTATTAACAACTGCAAGGAGTCTCAATTGTGACTAGTCCTTTTGAGGTAGAGCGCAAATAGGGCTAGAGCTTTTTCTTGGGTCGTTACATAAGGTATCAGAGCTGGCCTGGTAACTCCGTGTGGGCTTAGAGACATTACCCCATAAAGTGGGCCCTAACGAGGACGTTAGGGATTTAATTGGGGAGATTGTGATGCCCCATTTTGATTGATTGTGTGATGTGTGTAGGTGTGTGATGAGTCCCACATCGGGTATTTATTGGGTAAATCTGGACTTTATTAACAACTACATGGAACTTCATTTGTGACTAGTCCTTTTGAGGTATAACGCAGATATGGCTAGTGCTTTTCCTTGGGCCGTTATAGTTGGTATCGAAGCCGGCCCAGTAATCCCATGTAGGCTTAGAAACACTACCCTACAAAGTGGGCCCTAACGAGGACGTTAGGGATTTAAGTGGGGGTGATTGTGATGCCCCAATTTGATTGATTGTGTGATGTGTGTGGGTGTGTGATGAGTCCCACATCGGGTATTTACTAGGTTAAACTAGGCTTTATTATCAATTACAAGGAGTCTCAATTGCGACTAGTCCTTTTGAGGTATAGCGTAGATGTGGCTAGTGCTTTTCCTAGGGTCATTTCATATGATATCAGAGCCGGCCTGGTAATCTTATGTGGGCTCAGAGACACTACCCCACAAAGTGGGCCCTAACGAGAACGTTAGGGATTTAAGTGGGGAAGATTGGGATGCCCCAATTTGATTGATTGTGTGATGTGTGTGAGTGTGTAATAAGTCTCACATTGGATATTTACTAGGTAAATCTGGGCTTTATTAACAACTACAAGGATCTTCATTTGTGACTAGTCCTTTTGAGGTATAGTGCAGATGTGGCTAGCACTTTTCCTTGGGCCGTTACATATGGTATCAGAGCTGTCCCGTTAATCTCATGTGGGCTCAGAGACACTACCCCACAAAGTGGACCCTAACGAGGACGTTAGAGATTTAAGTGGGGGAGATTGTGATGCCCCAATTTGATTGATTGTGTGATGTGTGTGGGTGTGTGATGAGTCCCACATCGGGTATTTACTGGGTTGAACTAGGCTTTATTAACAACTGCAAGGAGCCTTAATTGTGACTAGTCCTTTTGAGGTATAGTGCAGATGTGGCTAGCCTTTTTCCTTGGGTCGTTACAAATCTTTTTTATTTGGGGCTTGGAAAGGGATCCACATGCACTTTTGTAGAATCAACGAGGTGTACACCTCATTGATGTCCGAGAAAGTTTTCGTATAGATGGGTGAGATTTTTAATCCATAAACATGTGCTTTTTAGTTTTTACTATAGGTAAAACGGATGGTGTTTGGTGTTTTGATTTCTTATTCTCTTAGAAGAACACAACATTGGTTTCTGTTTGCTTAGTGTATTACATGATTTCTAGTTATTTTGGCGAAAAGAAATCCATTGAACTGTTTAAACTTAAATAAAAATAAAAACAAAAACAAATGATTCATCCTGTTCTGTTCTTTAGTCATAGGTTCTGCTCTATTGTTACACGTTCATGCCTTTAGCAAATCTTTTGGGCAAGTCCTAGCACAAGTTTAAACAACCATTTTCATAAATATTATTACAACGCCATATTTTGTGAAAATAATCATGTATATTTTATATTGATACCAAATATTTAGTGGTACTAATTGGTTTCCTTGTTTCCTAGTTACTAATTGGTTTTGTGGTTCATTGATAGTGTTGTTGCTCATTTCATGTTTTTGCATCTTCAGTCCAGGGTAAGTGGTTTTCTTTCATGATGATGATGTATAATAAGAGACTGTCCTCTATCCATGACAAACAGGGATCAATGGATCACACAATAAAGATTAACCCTAATCAGAGTGTGCCTACTCTGATACCACTTGATAGGCCAAAAACGTATTGACCCCTTGTGATGAATTAATTGATTAATTAGCCAAGTTTATTAATTAATCAAATTAACATGCAAGATGTGTGGTAGTACAAACAAATCACCAATTAAACTAAGTATGCAGTGGAAATTAAATTGACACGGTGATTTATTTACGAATGGGGAAAACCTACATGGCAAAAACTCCACCGGATGATTTTAAGGTCACCACTCCCAAGAATCCACTATTATCAAAACAAGCAGTTACAAGTAAAGGAATCTCAGTACCTTATACTAACTTACAGTTGAACCCTTACCCCAATACCAAATTGGACTTGTTCTGTAGTGACAATCTCACCTTTTAAATGCACGGTTTCCAGTACGTGACTAACCAAATGCGCAGATCTCAGTACGCGACTTAATCACCAACTTGAGAAGGATGTTAGCTGCAAAATTCTTCAGTTTATCACACGATAAAGATCATGAAGTTGCTTGGTCACAAAACCCTATGGTGTACAAACACAGCAGCTTCTTCAAGAGAAAGAAGAACTAGAACAAACTAGGTTTTCGGTCACACTCTTCTTCACACTTATGAAATTGTGCTCTTGTGCAACTGTGCGTAACTTTTTATGGCCCTTAAAATAATCCTTATATATGTTTAGGGTTGTGAGAAAAGAAAGCCCAAACATACATTCACAAATTTGATGAAAATCAGCTTGAAAAACTGAATTTCATAAACCTCGATAGATAGTCATCTATCGAGCTAGCTGTCGAGCTTTAAAATCCTACACTTTCTCACTTGATTCTTGGACAAACTTGCATGGCTTTAACACTTGAACTTGAAATCTTGTTTCTTGAAGCATTAAACACATCCTAGATCTACCTAATTGCAAGTAAAATGCGTTTTGTCAAAGGATTAACCAATTACATAAAATGTTGACATATGTTCCTAACATGAATCACATATGTCCTAACAGATCTCATCATGCAAAGTGTTGCCTTCTCTCCCTCTAGGCTCCTGTGTGATTTATACAATTATATGAATTGACATGTGCAGACATGGGTACTATTTTTCAAATGTATTGATTGTGTATTTCATTTCAACATAAATGGGATGTGGTCTTTACAATATACAACTTTAATAGTTTAGAAATTCTTGGATTTTTGTACTTTTAGGGTGAAGAATACAAGTTAATGTGGCCAGAACAGTTTGAGTTTGTTAGGATGGCTGCAAGATTTGGTGCCAAAATCATACCTTTTGGTGCTGTTGGAGAAGACGATATAGGCGAAGCAAGCTAAGAACTTCACTTTGTAACATATTTTTTTTTTAACAATTATTAATTTTCATTCTATACATATCTTCATATTTGCATACAGCATAGAATTGTAGTTTCTAGCTAGTTAGGCTGCTAGTTGATAGCCACTCGCACGGGCCACCGCTTGATGCCTTATTTCTTCCAAATTGTCTTAAATCTAAGCATTGAAACCTGGATCTATATTCATAGTCTTGTTAATTTATCTTAATTTAATATTTTACTTGTATATGCTTATGCTTGTTTGATAATGATACTTGTGTTATGAGGAGAGAACCAAAATTGCTGAACAAAGGGTTTCTGCCCATAATTTTCTATGTAAATTAAGGTGAAATTTTTTATCAGTGCCCCTGTACACAATGAGATAGGGATGTTCTTTTGAGAAGGGTATGACATGTTAATTGTTTTGTAGAAAAGTTTAAACCTTCACATATCAACATTATTGCTATTTGCTGTTTCTTGCTAGTTTATATTTAGATTCACTTTTTTGTCACTGGGTTTTACTGGTTTATAGGTCTTAGCCTATAGCCGCATTATAGAAAATGTAGCTATAAATCTGAGCCTACAACCACATTTTAAAAACACAGTTACAGGTCCAGGCTATAACCGCATTTTAAACGTAGCCCAAAGCGAGTCTATAGCCGCATTTTTTACAAAACGCAGCTATAAGTCTCAACCTATAGGGGGTGGAAAAACGCAGCTATAGGTGGACCTGTAGCTGCGTTTAAAAAAACGCGACTATAGACCCCACAGGGGGCCATTGTCACGCAGTAAAAGCTGCGTTTGTAAATGCAGCTATAGAAAACGGGGCTATAGTCTATAGCTGCGTTTTTCGGGTCTGTAGCTGCTTTTTTTGTAGTGAAATTATTCTCTTAAATTATTCTCCTAAAGGCCAAAGTGCTATTTTTAATAATAAATAATAAAAATAATACTATTTTTTGCAAAAAAAAGGTTTGGGGATTATTTTTTTTTTAAATCCTTTATATTATTTTTAAAGATATAGTCGATGAAAATAAGTTTGGCCCCCAAAAAAAAATTTCTTAGTTACGCCCTGTGATCTTAGAATAAAAGTATGGAACTAACGGTGTAAGAGGAGATAACTTAGATAATAAAAAAATTATGATCAAGATCACACCTAAATCAAGCACTCAAAGTCCACTAAAGACCATGAACATAGCTCAAAAATATTAAACAGATCCACCTACCAGTTTTTTGCAAAGTGAGTCCAAATTAGTTATTATAATAATAATATATATATTTTTTTTTTAAAGGTGATGACCTGCATAACACTATTTGTTTTTACTACCAAAAATGCGCTGTGCTAAATCAAAGATTTTTGACAAAGATATTGTTTGTATGGCAGAATTTAGGTACAATATTTAGGTGTTGTTTTATAGATTTATCTTTTAAAATTTAGACATGTGATTACTTAACTTAAAATACACTTCCATCCCATGAGAAAAAAGCCGCATGACTGAATTTTAAGAAGGATGCCTAAGAAATAACACCTAAGGTATTGTACTTAAATTTTGTTCGTTTGTAATTGTGATGTGGGGTGGGATCAATATTATTTTTTAGGAACAAAACTAAAATTTTACTAAGAAAAACCGGCTATATCAACCTAAATTAAAGAAGAAAGTGGTGAAAGAACATCTTCCATCCACACAACACATTCCAAACTAGTTATAACATACCTAGTCAAACTATGAGTAATCTTATTACCTTCTCTTTTAGCATGAAGGTAAAGCAATTGAGTAAAAAACCTAGAAAAAATCCTTGCATCTTGAACCAAAAGATAATAGGGAGCCAAAGACCTACCCTTCTCAACTAAACCCTTTATTATCACTTTCGAATTGCCTTCCAAAATGGATTGAGAAAACTCAAGAGCCCGAGTAGTTGCCAAAGCCTCAATTTCCATATCTTGAAATGCTTGAGGAACCTATAAGATAGAGATGCTATGACCATACCTTGATTATCCCTAATGATCACCAATGCCTGATTTATTTTCAACTTGGAACACGACGTCATCAAAGTTTATTTTATATAAGTAAGCTAGGGCAGGTCATCACCAGACATGAGGCTTAGGAGGCAAAGGGAGTGGGGAGGATGGATTGCTATGAATTCATCATACCTTTTCCTTTGAAACCCGAGCAATCTGATCAATGCTACAACTAGGTTGGTGTAGTCTAACCTGGTTTCTTAATTTGAGTCCAAATTGACCATGCTGTCATAGTAAACCATTCTAAGTTCTTTTACTTCTGCATAATCCAAGCGACCAATTCGTTGAAGTTCGAAAAGCAAGTGGACATGCAAAAATCCCAAGAGATAGAGGCATTACACACATCATCTAACATAGGATAGGACCAAAGAGCACGAAGAGGAGCTTCTAGGGCCAAGTTACATTGGTCACAAGATGGACTATCATTCACAATCCTGTGAACTAGGTTACCTTTGCTTGGAATAGAATTTCGGCAAGCTCTCCAAATAAGATTCTTCACCTTGTTCGGAGAATGTAAAGCCCTTATATTCTTCCAAAGTCTAGTATCATGTGTATGAGGATACACTCTATGGTCAAGCTCTGTCTCCATCCTAAGAAAACGATAGCCAAACTTACAAGGGTAATTCCCATCTTGTGCTAGATGCCTAAAGAGAGAATCGGTTGTTGTATGGTAGGCTAAGGGTAATTTCTTGATGGCTTCGGCCTCCTGTGGAACAAAGATGTCATCAATCATACATGTGTTCTATTGTCTCATAGAGGGATCAATTAACAAGTCAACTGTAGCCTCCTATAAAGATTCCACAACAAGGGAAGACATCATAGTAGGATGCTTAACTAGCAACCAAAGATGTTTCTAGATTTTCACCAACTTACCATCACCAATCCACCAACAAGCACCCCGTGCAATGACATCCCTACCTTTTAATATACTTTTCCAAGAATAAGAGCCCCTCTTTGAATCTTTAGCCTTCATTATTGAGCCATTTGGGCAAAATCTTGCCTTCAAGACTCTATTAAACAAAGAGTCCCTACTATGCAACTTAAAGCCTCCAAGCTTGTTTAGCTAACAAAGAATCATTAAAAAGGGCTAAATCTCTAAAACCCATACTACTCACCATTTTAGATTTTGTCATCTCATCCCATTTGAGCCAATGAATTTTTCTCCTATCACCACATTGTCCCCACCAAAACTTTTTAGTTAGGAAAGGAAGTTTGAAGTAACCCATGGCATGTGTTGGAATAGATTGAATGAAAGCTTTAAGCAAGACTTCCTGCCTTGCTTGAGATAACAACTTGCTCTCCCAGCCTTGTAGCTTCCTCCAAACTCTCTCCTTAATGTAATTGAAGCTTGCTTTCTTCCCCTTACCCATTAGAGATGGAAGACTGAAATATTTGTCATATTGTTTAATCTCTTAGACCCCTAAAATACCTTTGATAATTTGTCTCGTAGCCTTTGGAGTAGACTTGCTAAAGAAGATGATAGTATTATTTCGATTCACTTTTTGACCAAAGGCACCCTCCTAAGTAGATAACATATCTAGGACTTAGTCACACTCTTCAATTCTGAGGTTGCCTTGTCCAAAAAAAAAAAAAAGGGCTATCATCTGTGAAGAATAGATGTGTTAGTCTTGGTCCCTTTTTGCATAGAGAGAAAACTATTGTTAGGTTCTAAAAGCTTAGAAGAATTGGCAAACCATGAACACTAACTTGTCTAAATATAGATTCCTAAATCTATAGGTTTGATTAGAAAATGCTCAAGGTGCTGCAAATTTGAATACAAGAATATGCAAGTTGCAGAAGAGAAAAATTCAATTTTTGAAGAGTTCAACCGATTGAAAAACAGGTTCGACCCATCGAAAATTGCAGACATGAAATTTTTGCAAAATTCTATTTTAGTCTAAACTCTGCTTTAGATTTAGGTTTTAGGTGAAACACTTCTAGTATATAAAGGAAACCCTAATGCACGTTTTAGAGAGATTTTGAGAGAGAGAGAGAGAGAGAGAGAGAGAGAGAAGAATGCATCTCATGTCTCCTATTGTAGATCTAGGGTTTTTGTACCTAAAGCTCTCTTAATTCTTCTACCGTGTTGTTCCTTGAAAAAACTCAAGATCCAATGTTGTAGAAGTTGCTGCCATAACAAGATCAACTACTATTGATGATCTAAACATTTGAGTGAGATCTCAAAATAAAAAACGTGGGTGTTTGTGTGTTGTAGATTCAAGATAGAAGAGTTCGTGGATTCGAAGATGCACGTGGTTGTGTAAGTAAGTTTTACAAGAGGTAGGTTTAGATTTTAGGGAGAAAATCTATTGTAAACTTCCATTCTATCATAGTGAATTTGTTTACCTTGAGGATAGTTAGGTTAAATCCTCCCCAAGTTTTTTACCTTTAAACTGGATTGTTTCTTTGGTTTTCCTAAGTAATCATATCGTTGTCTTCTTTATTTTTCCACACTGTATGATATGATATTTTGCTATTTAACCTAGATCTGATAATTAACCTAAGTAACTACTTGGCTAATTCACTAGGGTTAAACAATCTATTTTTAGGGGTCTAAACAAACAAACAAACAACTTTAGTCTCACCCCTTCTAGCTACTTGTTTAATGATCCCATGCAAACTTTCAGTACACAAGAGAAAAAAAAAAGGGCACAATGGATCTCCTTGTATTATTCCCCTTGATGGATGAATTAAACCTTTGGGCTCTCCATTAACAAGGATTGAGTAAGTAACTGTTTTCAAACAAAACACAATGAGATTAATCTAGTGGTCACTGAAACCCATTCTCCTCATAAGATTCTCAAGAAAAACCCACTCGACTCTATCATAGGCCTTACTCACATCTAGCTTAAGTGTCATACAACCAGATTTGCTTGAATTGTGAGTCCTCATGCAATGCAAAGTCTCAAAAATAGCAAGAATGTTATAAAAAATAAGACGGTCTTTCGCAAAAGCCAAATGGTGCTCTATGATGACCCTTGGTAAGACCTTTAATTCGTAAGCTAACACTTTTGAAAAAAATCTTATACAGTGTGGGCGCGAGTGCCCCCACCATGTTGGGTGGTAGTGGTTTCCTCATAGGAAGGTACGTCTCGGCCTAGGGTGGACCAAGCAGAGGGTGTAAATGTAGTCATCATCTAGATTAGATCTAGAAACCATCTATATAGTGTTCTTGTGGAAGGACTAATCTTTACCAAAGCACTTGTCCAAAGTTTAGATATGGGGATGGGAAGGTGTTAGGCACCCAACCCCACCCAATCTGTAGGTCAGCCTCCACTCATTATGTTCTAAATCCTAATCTTATAAGAGGGTCTCCTAACATATTATTCTAAACTCACACACACACACACACACACACACACACACGCTCTAGTATCCATCTAGAGAATTTAACACGGCATATCACCCCAAACCCTAAACATTCATTTATCATGGCATTGGAAAGTATATTCCAAGGGCAGCAAGCATGTCACAAGACAATAGTATCAACAAGGCAATAATCAAGAATTATCACATGCATATTTATAATGACAAACACATCCAATCACTCAAGCATGGCATCCTTATATCCAATCATGCCATCATGCATATTCATATTCATATACATAATTTACCTCATTACATTGCAGTATCTATGTATCAATGCATGTTCATGTTATTATTAAAGTATAGACTCTAATCATTCATCTAATAATCTAAGAATGTGAAAGATGCTTGAAGTTGATTGGAAGAAGGGTGCTTTCATTGCTAAGCCGAATAGATGATTGGCTAGACGAGAGGCAATTGATTGCCGAACAAGACAAATGATGGCGCCCATGGTATTGTAATAAGGTTTTTTCTTTTTTCTTTTTGCATGAAAACATTATTGAAAAAGGTTACCAACTATATATTGACCTACAATAGTTGCGTCTCTCTCTTCTCCCAATCACATGTCACATTGTCAAAACTGTGATCTGATCTATTCAATTATTGCACTGTGATTTGATCTATTCAATTATTCAATTATTGCACTGCAAAAGCATCTCGTGATATAGATACACGGTCTATTCAATTATTGAGGAAAGACTTTGAACAAATAATATGGACAAACCTAGTACTTTTAAGATAATTGTCACCGCACACTTCCGAAATTTTGTGGTTGGGATTGATAGCAACTTGTGTCGGAGGCATATATGAGAGTATCATATATTCCAATTTCCAAAGCAAAAGTTATTTTTTCATTTTGTTTGCTTACTTTTTCAAAAAAAACCTTTCCACCGACACTCTATTTTCTCAATCCTATTTAACTATTATTTCTTTACTCTTACTTTAATCTTTTTTTTTTTTTTTAATCTTTCTCCATTCCCGAAAGAATAGAGGAAATAAAAACAAATATTTATTTTGACTTCAACAATTTTTTGTCTTGAAAATTTCTTTTGTTAATGAACAGTAACTCTACAAACTATGAACATTCTCATTAGGTGTATCAAATGTTAAATATTTGATATTTGACACACTAAATATTAGAAAATCCCTCTCATCAGTATTATAAATATCAAAATATTTGGCATGAGTGAACAGTACAATCTTAAATATGAGAGTGTACTGACAGAAATGGTATAAGCTTTAATATTTTTTTTAGAGAAATAATATGTCTACAACATTTTTACAACAAATTCTAAGTGGCAAATTGTTGCTGGTTGTTATTATTTGGGTAAAAAAGTAATCTTAACGTTAGTTTGAAATTTGAATTAATAACAACTAACCACCTATGATTTGTTGTAAAAATGTTGTAGATGTAGCATCTCTCTTTTTTTATTCTCTTTTCTCTCTCCACTCTCTTTACTTTATTCTTTTCTCTTCACTCTCACCTCTATTCTTTCTCACCGGTTCCCAATCTTTCTTACCTCTATTCCTCTCACCGATTCCTCTTAATCTCTCTCACCCTCTAAAGCAGTTGCTGCTGATCTTGCTCATAGTCTGACTCGCCCAGCCGCCATCAATATCGTTGGCCGCCATCGATCTCGCTTAGTCACGCTCAATCTTGCCAATCTCACTCACGATTTCACCTTCTCTAGTCACGACCGATCTCACCCCGAGGCTGTCGTCGATCTCACCCTCTTCCTTCTCCCCTTTGTTCGCCTTTCCCTCTCTATTTTTGTGGCTATTGGTTGATTTTCATGGGTTGTGGTGGTGGCTTTTTTTGTTGTTGTTGGTAGGTTGTGAGGTTCAGGTTTATCTAGAAGGATTGGAGGTTGGGTTTGTTTGATTTGGGATGGATTTTGAGGTTTGTGAAAGTGGTGGGTTGTGGGTTAGTTGTGGCAGTGGTACTGTGGTTGTGGTGGTGGTTATTTTTTGGGTTGTTGTGAATTTTTTTGTTAAGGTGGGGTTGTTGGATGTGGGTTTGTGCCTGTGGTGGTTGTTGGTGTTGTTGTTGTGGTTGTGCTTGTTGTTGGTGGCCGTTGTTGCAGTAGTAGTGGCTGTGCCATTGTTGTTGTTGTTGATGAAAGGAGTTAATATATAATTTTAATGTGTTGTAAATATTATTATAATGTATAGAATTGAAGAATAAAACATCTGATGAATGAGATATTGTAAAATGATGTGGTAAAATAATAAAGTAGACTTTTGGTGTGTCAAAATGACATTTTTTTATAGAACAGCTAATGAGAATGCTCTAAGAGAGTGACTATTCATGAACAAAAAACATTTTGCATTTTTGAAAGATGGTTAGAGTTGTATTTTAAGAACATTTATATTAGCCTCTCCAATTTAACATTTTAGCAAATTTTTGTCTAAACCCAACCAAAGTAAGTGTGCATTAGTCTCACTAAGTTAACAAAATTTTTAACGATGCACAATATCCTCGCTACTTGTAGTGAGGCACTGACCATCGCTACATTAAAAATAAATTTTTATGTTTCATTCTTATCACGACATTATAACATTTTCCAATTGTTAATAGAGTTTCATATTTTATTTAGGGCATATGTTTCTAAGCCATGTTAAGAAATATTTTTATGGAAAAACAAAAAAGTGATTAACTTTTTAAATATTTTTTTTAATTTTTCATAAAATTTTTTGTAAAATGAATAATTAATTTGTGCCTTAAAGGCATACATTAAATAATTTTTTAAAAAACTATTACTTTTACTTTTTTCATAAAAAAGTCTATAAAAATATATTCTAAATTAATGTTTTTAAAACTTTCATTCAGTGTGTGGGGGATTTTTCCTCCGCAAGCTTATTGTCCTCTTTGGGGAGCCAAGCCCGCAAGGTTTTGTTTCTCGTCCCCGAGTATGGAAGTCCAGGATTTTCACCTCAGGCCAAGGGCTTTGCCTTGTAGCCATTTTGGCTTGACACCTTTGTCCCACATCGGTTAGAAATGCGCCCCACTCATGCTTTATATGCCCTTGGAGCTTGCATGAGTGTACCACTACTACGCATGCGGTGTAGTGGTACACTCATGCAAGCTCCAAGGGCATATAAAGCATGAGTGGGGCGCATTTCTAACCGATGTGGGACAAAGGTGTCAAGCCAAAATGGCTACAAGGCAAAGCCCTTGGCCTGAGGTGAAAATCCTGGACTTCCATACTCGGGGACGAGAAACAAAACCTTGCGGGCTTGGCTCCCCAAAGAGGACAATAAGCTGGCGGAGGAAAAATCCCCCACAAAAAGGCGCTTTTGAGGGCAGTGCCCATCTTTAGTTATTGTCCGCTTTGGGGATTTTCGGGATTTTCACCTCTTTGAGGCTTGACACCCTTGACACCCGCACGGTTTTGTTGCCTCTCCGGAGAGCAAGGCACGCCTCTACCACTACAACACAGGGACACGATTCTTTAATGGCCCAACAACGATGTTGGGCTCGCACGTAGAAAATCCCTCACAATACGATTTGTAGAGAGTGGGCTTGAAAGGCTAGCGTTTGGTCACAGGGCGTTGATCCGGACCGGACTTTGAGGAAAACCAGACAAGAAAAAGGCTTCAATTTAGATATTCAAGCCCTACAGCTTTGTAACTTGAGAGATTGGACTCCTCGGATCCTGTCCGAGGAGCACTATTGTCTTTCTCCGGTTACCCGGCGGTGGGTTTTCATGGTGTTGTACATATATTGTCCGGGCATTCTCATTCCTGGAGTTTTTCCCCGGAAGTGAGATGGGGATCCTTTACTTCGTTACCTTACGTTTTCTTTTATACTAGCCTACGTTCGTTGTCCCTCGTCCACGTGTAGGGTCAACTTTTCCAGGACAGATATTTGTCCCGTCAGTCTAATCCCGAAATTATTGGAGATGGTCAATAAAGCCTAAGAATCCGGTTCTATTAGGTGCAGTGTCATATCAGTGAAGGGTATTAAGGACAATTTCCCTGAGATATTTTTGATCTTTAAAGTTTGCTCGTATGCCACTTTCATTAATGAGACTTTGGATCTGCCGAGGACTAAGCTGTCCTCAGCCATATCTCCGGGCCCTTTTGTGCTTCTTATTTTGGAGCTTGGGCCATGGCCTTCTTCAGTTTGGGCCTGTGGATTCTCCCTGAGCAAGTGGGCTTGGCCCATAAATTATCGAGCCCCACAAAGTGTATTTGGCTCCAGCTTAAAAACTATTCAACTTATGTTTGTTATTATTTATAGGTTTTATTGTATTTTTTGTATTATTTATAAATATCACTATACTATTTCAGCTAACTTTTACCTTTATCTACAGTAGTTTCAGCAAAAAAAATTTAATTTCAGCAAAACAAGCAGATCCCAAACAAAATCTAACTTTAAAAAATCATTAAAAAATAATTATTTTTATTTTTACATAAAAATTTTAAAAATAATTTTTAAATATGGTACATTAGTTAAATTTTCCCAAAAAGCAACTAAAAAATAAATAAAATAAGAATTCTTCTGCAGCAGAGACGGAAATCTATATTAATGTCTCATTAAAAGCCTCTTTCCATAGTCCCCAAATTATAGACTGCCCAAAATGTCCCACGGCCACGGTCCACTTCCACATGTATAGCTATCCGGAGGGCATAACTAGTATTTTTTATTTGGCTGAATTGAAGGTAACAATAGTGCTTGCTAAACTAGAATTCTTAGATAGCAATCACTTTTTGTAGGTGCAGCACAGGTAATTATAAAACACGTGGCTCAATGCGGAGGGATATATTTTATGTATTTGGTGCTCTTAGTATTCGTTAATAGGTTATTTTAAAGAAGTTTAAATACCATTTTTATAGAAGGTATAAAAAAATTATCAAAAAATTAGCTATTTTTTGTGTAGAAAATTTTTAAAAATAATTTCTAAACTAATATGAAATCCATTAACATATATTATAATAATGTTGTATTATAATACTATTATATCTTATCACGAGCAGGTTAATGTGTTCTTTTAGAAAAATTATTAATAAATTATTTTTAAAAAGTTTTTAATATCACTTTTTAATATCATTTTTTTAAATTATTTTCTAAATCAATATTTTAATGGTGTGTTTGAATGATATGATTTGAACATTTGAATTTGGATTTAGGTGATTGAAATTCAAATATCTTTTTGGACAGTTTAAAAATTGTCAAGAATTTGGATTTGACAAACCTACTAAGAATTTTAAACTTTTGAAATGCTTGAATTTAAAATAATTCCTAAAATTAATGAATTTGAAATCAAGACATTTCAAATCTATTAATTTAAAATTCAAATCCAAATCTAAAGCCAAGCTTCCAAACTCAACCTTCGTATATTTGTTACAAAATTCTATCATTATTATGAGAAAAAAAGCATTTTCTTTTTATGCTTGGTAGTATGTTACATTTTTTCTCCTAAAATTTAAAATCAAACAATTTTATCCTTTTTGGAAATAAGCAAATATTTTCATTTAGTTGCAACCTTTTGTCTATCTTTCCCACAATTTTACAAACGCTCTTTTCCAAACAAAATAGGTTGACCCTTTCCAAACTTAGCTACTCCTACTCTCAGCCAATTATTGCCCACCTTATACTTAGCAGTGAGGACTTTAATACATAATCTATTTTTTCAAGACAAACACAAAACCCTCTATGTAAGCTTCCCTAACAAAACAAAGTTACCAAAATTTTTAAACCCTAATTTTCCTTCATTCATTGGTCCACAATGCTCAGACCTGGTTGTATGAGTATAAAAAACTACCCTTATAGAGAGCATCAGTGGGGTGCTAGCTAAAAACCCTCCTAAAGTTAAGTTAATAATAGAATAATCTCCAATAACTCAAAAGTGTAAGAGTTAGGAAAATTCATGTACTGTGGAGAAAAGAAGACTTGGTACTTACATAGGGGTGTAGGGTTGATGAAGATCCTATAAACATAGGATCTTTCCTTGTAGGAAAGATATGAGAGGATCCAAAATATGTAGAATGATCTTTGGATGTGGTGTGCAAGTGCTTTCCATGTAGGGATGTATGAGTGGAGAACACACAAATGATGGTGAATGTGAGTGGAGAGTGTTAGGGTCATATTTTGTGTAATTGGCTAATCCTTTGACAAAATACACTTTACTTGTAATTGGTAGATCTAAGATGGGTTTAGTACTTCAAGAAACATATTGTTTAAGTCAAGTATTAAAGATATAAAAATTGGTCTAAGAAACAAGTGAAGAAAAGCTGTTCATTAAGTCTTGACAGATAGCTCGATAGAAGCCTACTATCGAGACTTAATGTGAAGCTCGATAGATAGCTCGACAGCAGCTTGATCTATCGAGAATTACGATTTCAAAATTTCCAAATCTGAAATTTGACCCAGCCTTGCATATTTTTTGGGGTATCTTTTCTCACAACCCTAAACAGATATAAGGTTTATTTTAAAGGCCGTCATGCATGGATACAAAGACCGAGAGACTTATTTTCTCTGTGAGAAGTTACTACATTTGTACATCATAGGGTTTTGTAATCGAGTGCTTCCAAATCTTAATTGTTGATGAAGTGAAGAACTTTACAGCCAACAACATCTATTCAAGTTGCTAGAGTTAGTCACGTACTTGGGATCCGTACAAAGGGTTAGTCACAAATTAGAGGTTGGTGCATGTAAAGTTGTGATTTACAACTATTTTTGTGTTAGCTTTAATTATGTGCTAAATTTGATTGTAATTATGTTCAATCTTTTGTACCCTATATTTTATGTGGGATTTCATTGTATGGGTTGTGTGTAGAGAAAGTGTGAAGACTCAAGGCAAATTGAAGATCAAGGAGTTTTCATGGGTTGCTTGCGAGTAGCCTTCAAGCAAAGTGAAGCATGTGCTCAACACATGACTGGAATGCGAAGAGTTATGACAGATGGTGATAGCTGGTTTTCGTGAGTATCTCACAGGTAAGGCCTTCCCGTGAGATACCCATGAAACATTTTGTTTTGCTATTTTGTCATATCTGATACCTCATGTCTCTACACCCATTATATATATCCTCATTACCCACATATTGAGAGGAGTGCCTTTCAGAGAGAAAACCCTAACCACAACCTTTGAGAGTTAGAGATTGTTATATCCACAATCCTCTACACAATCCATTGTGGTTTTCCTCAACTCCTACCTCTCCATTTCCAAATCCTTAAAAAGTTGATAGCCTAAACATTTACCACACCCATTCTGAGTGTTAAGTGAGGTTTTGGTACTGCTGGGAAGTATTGGAAGAAGCCATTTGTTTGGTGGATGCAATCGGGCTGAATTGCGTGATCTAAAGAGCTAGAGAAGACAAGGCTTGGCAAAGTCAATTGGTAGCAGGAGTTTGGAGGGATTAAGTAAATAGGGTAGACTAGGCTTGGAGGGTCTTTTGTTATTCGTGTACTCCAACTTATTCTCTAGTGGATCGATTTACTACTTGAAGGGCGGCGGAGAGGTTTTTTGCCGAGTTCTTCGGTTTCCTCTTCGATAATATATCAACGTGTTATCTTGTGTTAGCATTCTTCAGTTTTCATTTTACTGTTGTGTTTTAATGAATATGGCTTAGAGTAGTTTTATTGTTTATTCACTCGCATTTACTCTATTTTGCACTTAGTTTAAGTTAGAATAAAATCAACCAAACTGCAATCTTTAATTTGGGGGTCTAAACAGCTTTTGTGTTTTCACACAAATTCAAGCTTTCAATGCATCAAGGGAAAGAAGGCTACTACAAAATCAAGTTTAAGTGGGTATTGGAGCAAAGGTTCAACTGTAGTTTGGTATTTTGGGATAGGATAAGGGTAATTGGTAAGATTCCTTATACTTGTAACTGCTTTATTGTTGATTAGTGGATTATTGGGAATGGTGACCTTAAAATCACCCGGTGGGTTTTTGGCCATGCGAGATTTTTCCCATTTGTCAACAAATCACCGTGTTCAATTTATTTTCTACTGCATTTAGTTTATTTAGTAATTTGTTGGTGCCTCCACTATTTTCATGTAATTTGACATAATTAATCAACTTAGGTAATTGAATTTGTGCGCACCCAAAACGAGATCAACAGTCTAGCTTTTTCTTGAGCTCACAATCTATTTGTAATGTAGGCTTTGGATTTCCTACTTTGGCGATTTTAGCTTAAAGACCCAACCATATCTCATCCACCATTGTCTTCTTTCCCTCTCACTCTTATGACTCTATTGCTCTCAACTCTGAACTTCTTTCCCCCACCTTTCAACCCTCTTTCCCTTAGCTTCTCATATTTATAGCCCCAAATTAGTGTAAGTATCATGATTACTTTGATGGCTAGTGGGAGAGGAGGTCCAATGCTGTTATCTCTAAGTGGGTGTTTAGTTAGGAGTGGGATGTAGAGAGAGTGGCATTGGAAATGGTTCCCACTTTAGGGAGGTGATGCTCGGTAGAGGTACTTCTAAAGACGATGCCGAGCATCTCAGGTATGACCTTTTCGAGTAGTTACACTCGTGGGAGACGAGATTTACCGGGCAACCCCTGGGCCATGAACTAATGAGCATATACTACAATGACTTGCCTAGCGGGTTCTGGGCCGAACACAATGACAGAAGGCCCATATTCGTGACCCTAGTGGGCCTTGAGCCCAATTTCTAACAGGGGCGTTAGGACTATGGGCCACACTGTAAAGTTGGGGTTCAAGGCCCAAATGACCCTTGGGGTTCATTGTCGTTCATAATTAATTAACCGGGGTCAAGCTATCTTAACCCAACAAGCGGTATCAGAGCAGGCACACTCTGATTAGTTTTTAATATTTGCTGTGTGATCCATTGACCCCTACTGTTATGAACCGTGAACAATCTTTGATTATTCCTCTATTTGATGGGACTAACTATGCATACTGAAAAGTACGCATAAGAGCTTTTTTGCAGTCCTTAGATGAGAAAGTCTAGCTAGCAATTAAAGTAGGTTGGCCAAAGCCTAAAGAGCCATCTGCAACATGGGATGACACCAAGATCAAGGCTGCCAACTTTAACAGTAGGGCACTGAATGCTTTTTTTAGTGCTGTAACAAATAAAGAATTCAAGAAAATCTCTTCAACTAACAATGTCAAGGAAGTTTGGACAATTCTTTAGAACACTTGTGAGGGCACTAAAGCTATTGAGAACTCTAATCTTCAAAGGGTCACTACTAGCTTTGAGGAAATTCGGATGGATAAGGATGAATCATTTGATGAATTCTATGCGAAGCTCAAAGACATAGTGAATTCAACATTCAATCTTGGAGAACAGATTCTGGAGCCCAAGATTGTTAAGAAGATTCTCAAATCTCTTCCAGAGAGATTTCATGCCAAGATCATTGCCATTGAAGAATCAAAAGATCTTGACTCTATTCCTTTGATTGAATTGATTGGTAACTTGCAAACCTATGAACTAGGGTTGGCAAGGGTTGGCAAAAGTGGCAAAGGCAAGAATATGGCCTTGAAAACCAAGAATGATGACGATGATAAGGATACTAAGCTAAAGTCATATATCACCAGACAATTCAAGAAGTTCATCAAAAATGGAAATGTAAATGCAAGTGATAAGGATCGCAAACAAACTGCTTTCTCTCAATATAAGTCCCAAGACAAGGGCAAGAGAGAATCCAAGGATGTGGGTCAAAGCAACACAAGTAAATTTAATTCAAAATTTTCTAACCTATATATATATATATATATATATATATATAGGTTAGAAAATTTTGAGTATATAGTAACTAAAATAACAGAAATTTATAAAAACTGCTATTTGAATTTATTGAACTAGTAAAAATCATTCAATTCATATAATAGATAAACGTAATAAAAAGAATATGTTATCTCTTTTGGGTTTTCTTATATTAAAAAATTACCTAGTATTTAAATTGATAGCTCTTAATTTTTCAAATTGACCTTCAATGTGTTGTTTCTAATGTGATTGTTAATTGATTAGTTTTTTGTCCATAAATAATATGCTTTTGTTCAATGACATAACTACAATAATATATAATGAACTCATAAGGTAAACAATATTTGGATTATAAAAATGTATTCTAAAAATTCCATCCACCTGTATATATGACAATGTTCGACAAAGAAGATTAAAATACAATGTCTTTTATTGAGCCTTCCAAATATTTTACAGCACCTAATATGTAAATGCTAAATTTATTAATTTTGTAACAGTAACTTAAACGATGTAATTGCATAGACATATTAAGCCATGTTAGAATATGTGGGGGGTATAAGTGCTTGTGGAGTGTGGGGGGCAAGGGCCGGGGTTCAAGTCTCCAGGAGGGAGCTTCACACACATATACACTTAGATTAGGCTAGATTAGAATTCTATCTTGTATCAAAAAAAAAAAAAAAAAATATGTAGGGGGTGTGGATGAATTCAGTTTTTGGTGCTAGATCTCATCACAGACTTCAATTAATTTTTGCGATTGGCACATGCATAAACTTCATTCGAAGTACGCCTAAACCCTAAAATAAAATTAATGAAATTTTCAACATTAAAAAAATGAAAAAAAAAAAAAGCTCTACACTTCTGGAGCATCTACGCACAAATATTAGACATTAAAAACATTGCACAGGTTGTAGTAGCCTTCAACCACTTCAACCTATTATTTTCTACAGAATTAAGATAATTTACAAATACCATAGCCAACATGCATAGGACCACAAGAGAAAAAATACCAAATATATGCTAATATATCACCCATGGATCCTTAAACACTCTAAAGTACTCTTCCTCTTCATTGGGGTTGCCTCAAATTCTAAATTCCTGAAATCTAAAACTTAGCTACCTCATTCCATTAAATTGACTACTTGTATATTTTCACTAAAAAGAGTACCAAATTGCAAACTCAATATCACATACAACATCAATTAAAAAAATATACTAAGCAAAAATAAAAAATAAAAAAAATAAACTAAAAAAATGACAATTCTTCATATTGACTTGTCTTAGGGCTGTAAAATGTATATCCGGTTGGATTTTCAGCTTTTCTCATAAAAACAAAAATGCATTTGAAGATGGTAGGCAAGATAAGAGGTTCTTATGTAATTCTTCTTCTTTAATCCCTTTGAAGTCATAATCTTAGTCAACCAATTGTTTATCCTAAATGTAAAACAATAGATGTAACTGCTTAGAAAAGCTCTTAAATGCAAGAAGTTAAGTTCAAACCTAAGTGCAAATAATTTAGTACAGTGAAAAAAATATAGGCACAAGTTTACTTAAAGTTATTTATGAAATAAAGTAATTTATTTTTGGCCACAATTTGGGCCAAATTAACTTGAGTTTTTTGCATTTTGAGCCAATGTAGGATGAACTAACGTAGGCTTAACCCTTTAACACAATGTAGATATAACTAACTTGGCTATCCCTAGGAAAATTTCTTGGCTTCGCTAGTGTACCTGTTAGGGAAAAAATATATTGACCCCTTGCAAATTAATTAATTACCCAAATTAATTAATTATGTTCAATTACATGCAATAGTGTGGTAGCACAAACAAATCACCAATTATACTAAATGCAGCGAAAAATAAATTTGACATGGGTGATTTGTTTACAAATGGGAAAAACTACCAAGGCAAAATTCCACCAGGTGATTTTAAGGTCACCACTCCCAATAATCCACTATTATCAATCACAAGCGGTTACAAGTATAAGGAATCTTACCAAACCCTTTGGCCTATCTCAAAATACCAACCTACAGTTGAACCCCTATCCTAATACCCAATTGGACTTGTATTGTAGTGGTAATCTTTCCGTTCAATGCACAAATCCTAGTACATGACTAACGAATGATGCACAGATCCCAGTACGTGACTAACTCCATAACAACCTTTGGATTGATGTAGTTGATTTGCAATAGCCTTACATAGAAACACCAATAAGATCTTCAATGATGGTGTGAGAGATTTTACTTGGTTACAGAACCCAAAGACATACAAAATATGCAGCAAGAACTCTTTCTTCTGTAGGAGGAGGCTAGGGTTTCAAAAAGAAAACCTTATGAAGCTCTCTAGGGTTAAATTTTTCTTTTTCCACCTCCTTGTTTAAATAAAAGCTGAATGGGCTCTCCTATTTCAAATAGGTATACACAAACCTTGGGCTTTCTTAATTCCTAGTCCAATAAAGATTATACAAACCAATAAACAAATAGTCTTTTAGAATAAAAACGTTGCTGGCTATAGTCTAAATCCCGTAAACTCTATAGATCGAGACATGTGTCGAGCTTTAATGAATCTCGACAAATTGAGCTTCTGTAGATGAGGTATCGAGACTTGCAGATTGCACTTTTCTTGAGCAATTCATGAGTAATCTTCATGTCTTCAATGTAACCACTTGTAATGATCATCTTGAACCTACTTAGATTTACCAAAATATAAGTAAAGTGCGTTTTGTCAAAAGATATGCCAATTACATAAAATTATGTCCCTTACAGTACTTAAGATTCATCTTTTTACTGACTCCTTAGAAAAATATCATGGAGCTGCCACTATGACTATGGTCTTAAAAATGTATAATTTTTTCAAGTTACACCTAGTGAACTTGTATGAATGAGAGGTTTTATTAAAAGAAAGAGTTTACATTACACATGCACACGAAATACTACCCAATTGGAAATCAACTACCTAAAACACCACACTATCAGGATTGCCACACAAGCCACAACTGAGAAGTTAACAACCATTATGTACAGGGCAAAGCATAAGACAGTTTTGTGAGAAACCCATCATGTCCCAGTATAGACAATTCAACAGGAAAGTGGGTGCATGTATTATTGTACATTACTAAATATTCAGTTGTGATTGTGGATGTAACATCAATATTTAGATGTAATTGCAGCATGTGGTAAAATATTATGAAAAATGGCTCATCGAATGTAGGGTTTTTGTGAATAGTGTACCCTATTTGCATTTTTAAGGACTTTTGCATCTTCTTTTAATTAACTAGTCGCTAACCCGTGCTATGCACGGTAACCTACCTATTTGTGAGGTAAACTAAAATGATTTTATAAAATCCTAAATTGATTAAAAAAACTACATCATTGCATGATTTGCTCTTGTATGACTTTAATTTGTGTTATAATTTGATGAAAAAGTCATTGCTTGGATGTGTAATGACTGACAAAAAATTTGTAAAATAACTTAGAGAATTTAATATATTGCATGGATTTACATTAATTACTCAAGAATCCTGTATAAAAATGCACATTTAAACATTAAGAGAAAAAAATATCCTATATTTTACTCACGTAAAGTAAATCAGTATTCAGGAATACTATTCTAATTTATAAATTTTTAATATTCATATAACATTAACTTTTATTTTAATGTTTGCATGGATTTTGTTATTTTCAATGATGAAAATCCAAATATTGAAATTTCTAAAAGACCAAAAAATATTAAAAAATCAGATGATTCATGGCGTATAAATTATTGAAACAAAACAAAATATATATGACTAAACAATAGAGAAATATAAGACAAAGATAGGTTACATTCAAAAGAATAATCTATGGTTATTGTAAGGACTCAATTCGTAATGACCCAAAATGATATCGGGTTCGCACGTAAAAAGGGCCCAAACAATATCATTTGTAGAGCGTGGGTTTGAAAGGCTAGGCCTTGGTCATCAGACTGTGGTTTGTCGTGGTGTTCATACAGAATCAAATCGTGTTCGCTCGAGGAGTCTTTCTCCTGGAGGTGGACTGGGAGGCTCTGGTTCTTGGCCATTTTTCCCAACCCTCTTTCCAGACTACTTGCTTCCCTTTTTATATTAGCCTGTATCCATTATCCTATGTCCACGTGTAGGGTCGACTTTCCAGGACTGATATTTGTCCCATCAGCCCATACCCAAAGTGGTTGGGGGTGGTTGTAAAAGCTGAAGAGTATGGTCCTGTCAGGTGCAGAATGCTTTACTGCAGTACTAGCAGCCTTTTACTTGTACTGTTTCCGCACTGTGATCACTCTTCCTTTTAGGGGCATTTATGGCATGCCGAGCAGGAGCTCGTCCTCGGCCATTTCCTTAGGCCGTCCTCGACTCTCATGGTGCGTCCTCGGACCTGCATCTCTTCGGCACAGGCCTTGGGCCTTAACATGAAATGGGCTGGGGTTACAAACTCTCTGGCCCCACAATTATAACTATTGAAAGAAATCATAAGATTTATCGCCTACAAATTATAGATAATATATATATATGTGTGTGTGTGTGTGTGTGTGTGTGACTACAAAACAGTGAAATATAAAATAAAGATGTGTTATCATCAAAAAAATAATTCAGATATTAAAACTTTTGAAATGCCAAAAAATATTAAAGAATCATAAGATTTACTTCCTATAAATTTTGAAACAAAAAAAAAATGTATATAATTACACAATAGAGAAATATAAAAGAAAAATTGATTACCTTCAAAAGAATAATATATGGTATAGTCATTGAAATCTGCTAAACATGTTCAAATATTGCAAAAACTAATACAAATTCAGATGTGAAAACTTTCAAAATAACAAAAAGATATATAATTAAAGAATAAGTTATTGAAACAATTCAAAAAATATATGTCTATTCAAAAGAGAAATATAAGAAAAAAAAAGTACACGAACCCATAAAGTAATAAGTTTTAAATTTTAACAGGTCTAAACTTTAAATGAAATCATATACAGTCATAGACGTAAGGTGTAAGGTTTGGTGGTTCATGTACGAAAATCAATATTGAAAAATACATAATAAAAAAAACTATAATATATATATATATATATATATTTTTTATCAAAGTAAAGGAAAAGAAAATATAAGAGTGACAAAGAAGGGGATAACAAATTATTCATTCATAAAAAAATAATAACAAACTAAAGATTTGCTAGAAAGTAGACAATTCTCAATATATGAAAAATCTAATCAAATAATCAATTACTATAAAAAAAAAAAAAATAATGATCAATAGTTTTGCTTAGCCCAAAAAATCCTGTTATATTTCTATTTTTTTATATATTATATGATGTATAATAGTTTAATAATAGTTTTTTTTTTTGTTAAAGTTTAATAATAGTTATATATATATATATATATATATATATATTTTAATAAGAATTAAAGAAGAAAGAGGATAAACACTTGGCCACAACCTCAATCAATGAAAACATCAAATTTTAACCACACGTGGTGCACGTTGTCTTGGAAATTGGAGCAATGCAGGCCAATTGTTTGCTTCATAAACGGCAAATGAGTAAAGAAAAGGGGAAAAAGAATAGTAAATCAAACTTAACTTTAACATAATGATTAGCGTGTTTGAAGTTGGAACACAGAGGGAGGAAGAAATTGAGAATAGAGTCACAGATTGGTGGAGCTGATTACAGATAGTGATATTGTAATTATAGTGTTCATAATTTAACTTTACTAAGAAAAATGTGTGTTTATAATTAACCTTGAGTTAAACTATCAAAATTTGAGTTTAAGTTTAAGTTGAATTTGTTAAAGATATAGAATTTCACTGAGAGAAAAATAGTGTTTATAATTTTATTTTTTATTTTTTAAATATTATGTTGTGCTGATGTGAAAAATTGTGATGGTAGCAGATGCTTCAATGAGAGAGAGAGAGAGAGAGAGAGAGAGAGGGGATAAAACAAATATGATTATCAAAGACTTCTATCTTCCACGAAAGATCTACGATGCTTTATAGAAAGGTAATAAAAACATAAAGGTCCATGTCGCATGGGCCCAGTGGCCCATGTGGGCTTAAAGCAGTGAGCCCTTTTTTTTTTTGGGGGGGTTATTTTTTGTTTTCGGAATATTTTAGGCTTTCTATTGTTTTAAGGCTTTTAGCAGCAGAGAATGAAAAAATAACAAAACAAAAGAGGTTCATGCAAAAAATAAAAATAAGATTGGTGAAGTCTGAGACTGCCTGAGACTATCTACAAAACGATGGTGATCCAAGCAACTATAAAAAGCATGGCTTTGTGGCTATTTCAGAGCAGACAGACCTTCACCTCCAACTCCAAAATCCAAATATTTCAACCATGTTTTCCTTGTTGTTCATGTTGTTTACCACCATCATCGCACCACTAATTCCAACCCTCTCTTCACTCAGTATTAATTAGCTTAATCGCATGGACAAATTTGAAATAAGGTCGTAGATTACAGTATTTATCTCTTACTCAAGATTCATCTATTTGCTAACTCCCTAAAACAATATCATGGAGTTGCAATGTGACCATGATCTTAAAAATGTGTCATTTTTTCAAGTTACACAACGTGAACTTGCATGAACAGGCGGGTTTTATTAAAAGTAAGAGTTTACATAACACATGCACACGAGATACAACCCAACTGGAAATCAACTACCTGAAGCACCACACTATCAGGACTGCCACACAAGCCCAAGGGTGGCTAGATGCATTTGGGGCCTAAAACGAAAATTGATCATCTTGTTTTAGATACAAAATTACTACTAATTAACATAAATTATGTAAAAAAAAAAAAAAAAAAAAAATTAGAAATTTTATAGACAGAAAAAATTTGACAAAAATTTTCATACTTGTTGATGATATAAATTGATAATAGTAAGTAAAAGAGTGGTGTTAATGGTAGACTTATTAGATGAAAACTAGTAAAAGTTTGCTAACTAAACTCTTATTATTATTTTTTATTTTTTTTTAAAATTGCAACATTCACAATTTTTTTGTAATAAATTCTAGGTTTTAAGTTGTTTTTCGTTTTCTATTTGAAAATATCACTATAATTATTTTTTTGCCATCAATAACAGGCTATAACAACCTGTTACTTAGCATTAGTTGTAAAAATATTGTGAAAAATATTATGGACGTTGCATTTTTCTCTATTTTTTATTTGTTTTTCATCTAGTAAAAAAATATTATTTTATTTATTGATTATAAATAATCCTATTAGTTAAAATTTGAAAACCTTTTTTTCTACTTGGTACCTTATACAATCGCATCTCCTGCTCCACCATTCAGCCGGCTCTACACTAGCCACAACTGAGAAGTTATCAACCATTACGTACGGTCTAGAAAATTCAACTGGAAAGTGGGTGCATGCATGTATTATTGTACTTGCACCGACTTTCCTATTAATAAAAATAAAAAAGTCCCTGTCGCATGGGCCCATGGCTCTTTTTTATTTTTATTTTTTGGGTTATTTTTGTTTTCGGAAAAAATAACAAAATAAAACAAAAGAGGTTCATGCAAAAAATAAAAATAAGATTGGTGAAGTCTGAGACTGCCTAAGACTATCTACCAAACGATGGTGATCCAAGCAACTATAAAAAGCATGGCTTTGTGGGTATTTCAGAGCAGACGGAGCTTCACCTCCAACTCCAAAATCCAAATATTTCAACCATGTTTGCCCTGTTCTTCATGTTGTTTACCACCATCATTGCACCACTAATTCCAACCCTCTCTTCACAACCACCACCACCACAACCCTCCCTTACTCCGCCTCCACCACCGACAGCGCCAGCATTTGAGTTTACTCCAATCCAACATTTTCCCCCATCTCCCCCTTTCATTCCATCATCACGAAATGACAACATATGGCCTGCACGAAGTCAACCACAATCAGTATCCGTGTGGTTTGTGCTGGGGTGGATCTTGGCTCTAATAGTAGGAATTACCTTAATCGCATGGGCGATTTACATTTGCCGCCTAAAAGTAATAGGGCCGCCAGGGCCTCCAGGGAAGCAAGGGCCGAAAGGGGATCCAGGGCCGAAAGGGCCGCCTGGGCCGCCAGGGCCGAAAGGGGATCCAGGGCCGCAAGGGCCGCCTGGGCCGCCAGGGCCAAAAGGGCCGCCTGGGCCGCCTGGGCCGCAAGGGCCGAAAGGGGACTGTTGTTATTGCTGCAAGGGCTACAAGGGCTGCGAGTGCCGCATTAGCTGCCAGGAAATGATAACAGTAATTTTTTTCCTATCTGTTTGGATTTTTATATTTTTTTCCCCCCCAGTTTTTACCATTTGGTTCTGAGAATACTGTTGTTCTTTAAACCCAAAATCCGCTCTACACAAAATATACAGTGGCTGGGTCTGACGGGTCAGACTGAAGCTAAAAAAATAAATAAATAAAAAAAGATGGGGGCGTTGACGTTATGCAGTCCCAGGACACCCCATCACCAAGACCGCAAAATAAAGTAGAAATGAAAAGCACAAACCTTATCTTTACCCTGCTTCTTCTGCGTTTTCCAGTTTCCCTTCTTCTCCAATCTTCTGTGTTTTCTTTCTGCAGTTATTCTTCTTACTTCTTTGGGTTTCCTTTCTTCCTCTATCACTTGTACCCAAAACGGCAAAACCAAAAAAAAAAAAATTCAAAAGTCTTTTTTTTTTTTTTTCAATGAAGTTGTGTACTAATATGGCTGACACTACCCCTTACCCATGAAAAGGTTGGACATGTAGCCATGTTTCTACATTAATTTGCTTTTAAATTTTTTTAAACCATTTTCATTTAATTGCATTTTTTTATAAGACATTTAAATATCTAATTTCAGTAATTTATTGGTACTACAAACCCACGTATTCATATGTTAATGTTTTTTTTTTTTTTTTGAAGGGTATTCATATGTTAAATTCATGTGTATATTATGGATTAAACTAGTGCAAATATTATACATATTTGCATAAAAATATACAATTTTGTAAACATTTGTTTTGTCTATAATATAATTCTATCTTATCCCGATAGTATAATGTGAATTAATAATTTTTCTATTTATTATTTTTTTTAACAATTAATAATATTCCATTCATATAAAAAATACATTTGAAAGATTGTTTTTATTTTTACTTTTTGGAACTATTTTAGTTATTTTTTCCATTTATACTAATTTATTATATTTATTTATATATATTTTAAATAACTTTTAAATTAATCATAACATCATCATGGTTCGACCTCAGTTAGACCTCTATCCAACCTCAAAAACCTTAAACCTCTTCGTTTTCCGGTTCTTTGGATAGTCTGAGTTTTAAAACCATTATATGGGTTTGACAAAGTATGTAGAAGTTGGATGATCTTTTGTGTTGTTAAGTAGGTTCTTTCCTGGGAATTTCTATTCAATTCGTATATGCTATGAGGTCCTTCTAAGGAGAAATTATTAAGACCTAGGTCCCAAGTAGTCCCAACCAATAATAAAAAGCCACACATTTAAAACAACTCTAACTTAACTTCTTAAATGAAAAAACAAAACAAAACCACATAAATTTAACTCTAGTTAAAAAAAAAATTAATTGGAAAAACACAAATAAATTTAATTTATAAACAGGCAAGATTCAAAAGCTTTAAATAAATTTGAAATCCAAAAGCTCAATCTCATCAGTTTGTATTTAGTTTTAGTGACCTTAGTCTTTCCATAGAGGTCTTTTTCTCTCAAAACTCTAGATTAGTTTCCTTCTTCCACTCCATAACCATCACTAATCTGTCTCAAACTTTATGGCAAAGAATATGGCCAACGAGTATAGGTGCTTACACAGTCCATAGATGTGTATTTAAAAAGAATGATAAAAATGAAGGCATGACGAATTTTGGTAAAAGCTGCAGAGCAATTGTTTCTTTTTCATCAAGATTTTATTCTTGTGTGTGTGTGTGTGTGTGTTTTTTTTTTTCCCCCAAATAACTATTTAACCACTGACTTTCTTTATGAATTTATTTTTACATTAACAGTGTGACCATAGGGGTTGGCCTTAGTAACTGATGTGCATGTGCGAATATTGTGGAATCAGCTATCATCTAATAGCAAAGATTGATGTCAAAGTTTGAATTGAAGATTGCAAATGTTATATTCGGTCGTGGATTTGATGTGAGCTTTGAACATTGGTTCTGATGTGATCTACTTGTGTTGTTTGGAATAGTTGTTTTAATTTGGGATTGTAATATTTTGGCTTATAAATAAGGTTAGTGGTATTTGCAAAAGTTTGGAGGTTAGTATTTGCAAATGATTTGTGTTTCAGGGATTAATTTTGTTTTAGTGTTTGGATATCATTGTAAATTGTGTTTGTTTTGATAATAAAATTTCTCCTTTATCCAAACGAATAGGTTTGTCAATGGCATGTGTTGTCTGTAAAATGCTTTTAATAGGGCAGTTTGTTGTGCTTGGCCATATCCTTGGCTATATTCGAAAAGTGACTATTATTGAATAAATGAATTGTATTGAATATGGGATCCAGCAAAACTCTTGTATGCGCTCGGCACATGAGATATCTTTTCGGGATTTGGGAATTAAATTTAGTTTGTGTTGTAAATGAATAAGCTCTTGCAAAAATCAACATTTTTTTTATCTCTTTCTAGATAAAATGTTGGCCTTTTCCTTTTAAACAATTATTGTTTTACATTGATAGTGTAATATAAACTAATAATTTATTACATAATGCCAACGAGGAGATTTAGAACTCACTTGGGATAAATCTTAGATTTATTTTTTACTATATAAATGGTTAAATATGTATTGAGGTTTTTAGAAAGTTAAATATTACTCATTTGTTTCTCTTTGGCATTGTCAGAGATCTATAAGTTTTTTATTAGATGATATGTCAGTATTTCAAGGACTCTAATCATTCTCCTTTTTCCTCTCTCTCTTAGTTGATTACCCTCTTGTTTGTTTTTTGTAAGATAGTCTTTCATTCAACAGGCAAAAATGTTGCATCCGCCACTAGTAATATACCAATTTTGCATTATTTAGGAAGACCTAACAACTAAACTTAACAAAGATGCCAAGGACTTGGGGTCAATCGTGCTTTCCCTGCACCTTATATTAGGCTTTCTTGGATAATCCTTGCATTATTTGATAAGAGATAGCTAGACTAACAATAGTTGAAGACTTCGTGACTTTCCACTTTCTACCAACCACGATGACTTTTGCCAACTTTGTTTTTTTGGCGAATTAACCTATATGCTAAATGCGATTTCAGCTTTTAAACATGGTTTTGAAAGCCCAACCATTCATTGAACCATAAAAGGAAGAGGTTCAAGGTATTTGAGATCAAATCGAGGTTGAACTGGGGTCAAACTGTAGTGACATCATAATTAATTTAATAATTATTTAAAATATAAATAATTATATTTAGTAAAAAAACTTAAAAAGACCCCCCCCCTTTTTTGTACTTCCTTGGCCTTTCCAAGGCTTTATTCAATGAAAGTATCAAGTTCGTTTATGTGATTAATATTCCCATGTTATTAATAGTATCATTTCTGATTGAACATAGTTTAATTGTCAATTCCAATCTCAAATTATCACTATAAGGGCAGAACATTGCCTTTAACTTAGATAAACGTTTACTCGAGTGTTAACTCAGCAGCGTAATTAATTCTTATGCAATTGGTAACAAAAAGGAAAACTAACCTTTGTATGGTCAGCAAAATAATAACTAAACTTGAAGATAAACCAATATACCTGAAATATTCAATCCAAAGAGCTGCGTATGACCAAGGTTCCACTCCCAATTGTAATCAGGTGTGAGGAGTTGGCTATAGAGATTTGACATAGTTAGGCCTTTGGATTTGACATAGTTAGGCCTTTGTTCACCACTTAACCATATAAGTAGCATCATCCCACTAAGTGTTAGTGGACCGGGGAGCCCCATAAGACTAAAACTCAATTTGTTATTTAGAGGGGTAGGTAGTATTAACTCATCCAAAATATGTGGTCTGAGGATCCAAACATGACCAAAGTTCTGTTTAACCCTTAGTGAAATATGTAGTATTAATTTACCCAAGATATGTGATCCAAAGAACCAAACATGACCAAAGTTCTGTTTAATACTTAATGAAATATGTAGTATTAATTTACCCAAGGTATGTGGTCCGAGGAACCCGTCATGACCGAGGTTCTGTTTAATACTTAATGAAATATGTGATATTAATTTACCCAAGGTATGTGGTCCGAAAAACCAGGCATGACTAATGTTCTGTTTAATACTTAATGAAATATGTAATATTAATTTATCCAAGGTATGTGGTCCGAGGAACCAAGCATGACCAAGGTTCTGTTTAATACTTAATGAAATATGTGGTATTAATTTACCCAAGGTATATGGTCTGAGAAACCAGGCATGACCAAGATTCTATTTAACATTTAACGAAATATGGAATATTAATTTACCCAAGGTATGTGATATGAGAAACCAAACATGACCGAGATTCTGTTTAACACTTAACAAAATATAGAGTATTAATTTACCCAAGGTATGTGGTCCGAGAAACCAGGCATGACCTAGGTTCTATTTAATACTTAACGAAATATGGAGTATTAATTTACCCAAGGTATGTATTCCGAGGAACCAAGCATGATCGAGGTTCTGTTTAATACTTAATGAAATATGTGGTATTAATTTACCTAAGATATGTGGTCCGAGGAACCAGGCATGACCGAGCTTCTGTTTAATACTTAATGAAATATGTACTACCGGAAAGCAACACACATAGTTAAAGAAACAAAAAAGGGCCAAATTTCCTTTTCATTAATAATAGTACTTTTGCATGTTATTTACATTCCACAGGTGTGGTACAACATTTCCATCTAAGTCTTCTAAAAAGTAAGCCCCTATACTAGCCACTGAGGTGATGCGATAGGGCCCTTCCTAATTTGGTCTAAGCTGTCCCCAAGATGGGTTCTTCGCAGTTCCTACTACTTTCCTTAACACCAAGTCAACCAGTATCAGTGGTCTCTCCTTCACACTTGTATCATACCTTTGTTTAAGCTTTTGTTGATAATGTGCCAATTGTACTGTGGCAGCTTCTCTTTGCTCATCTATTAGATCTAAGCTTTTCTCCAACAGCCGATCATTATTGTTCAGATTGAATAAGCTTGTCCTTAATGTTGGAAACTCAGTTTCTAAAGGAATTACTGCCTCAGACCCATATGTCATTGAAAAAGGTGTTTCTTCGGTTGACCAACGAGGAGTAGTCCGATATGTCCAAAGAGCGTGCGTTAATTCTTCCACCCACCTTCCTTTTGCTTCATCTAACCTCTTCTTGAGCCCATTCACTATGACTTTATTGACCGCTTCAGCTTGTCCATTTCCTTGTGGATAAGCTGGAGTTGAATATCGGTTCCTGATGTCTAACTCACAACAGTAAATCCTAGAAGCTTTATTATCAAATTAAAGCTCATTATCCGAGATGAGAGTATGGGGGATGCCAAACTGAGTAACTATGTTTTTCCAAACAAACTTCTTGGCATCTACGTCTCTGATATTAGATGATGGCTCAACTTCCACCCGCTTTGCAAAGTAATCCCATGTTTGATTTCCTGTGGCCTTAGGAAATGGTCCTACAATATCTTGGCCCTATTAAGTAAATGGCTAGGGGCTGGACAAAGGATTGAGTACACCTCCAGGTTGATGAATGTTTGGAGTAAATCTATGACACTGGTCACACTTTTTTGCATATTCTTGGGCATCTCTCTATATATTCGGCCACCAATACCCCTGAATAAAAGCTCTATGGGATAAGGATTTGCCCCCAGTGTGACTTTTGCATATCCCTTCACGTAATTCTTCTAGAAGCAATTCCACTACCTAAAGGTGAACACAAAGCAAATAAGGTTTAGAGAAAGAATGTTTGTACAGCTTCTACCCCTCAGACAACCAAAAGTGAGGAGCTTTCCTCCTTATCTTCTCTACCTTCCCCCTATCAAGAGGTAAGGCACCATCCTTAAGGAATAAGACCAACTGATCCATCCAACAAGGTCCGACCCTGATCTGGTGAACCAGAACTTTCTCCTTCTGGTCCTCAGCAGGCTTATGCAAATCTTCAACAAGTATTACTCGAGGTAGATATGTGCCAGAAGAGGTCACAAGGGTTGCTAAAGAGTCAGCATATGTATTCCTACATCTAGGAATTTGTTGTATGGTGAAGAACTCAAAATCTGATTACAAGCACTGAGCTCGACCTAAATACCCTTGCATTCTTAAATCCTTGGCCTCTAATTCTCCTCTTACTTGCCCCACGATGAGCTGGGAATCCGAGAACACTTCGACAACTTTTCCTGCCATTTTTAAAACCATAGCTAGCCCTATCAGTAGAACTTCATACTCAGTTTCATTGTTCGTGGCTGAGAAGCCTAATCTTAAAGATTTTTCAATAGTGATTCCATCCGGGGACACTATTACTAGCCTCACCCCGGATCCCTTTTGATTTGCTGCTCCATCAATATACAACATCTAGGGTGTAAGCCACTGTGGAGAAATTGTCTAAGCTAGCTTTCCCTCTAATCTATGCTCTTCAACCTCTACCCTCATTGGAGGCTTAGTCAACTTAGCCACTAAATCTACAAGAACTTTTCCTTTAACTGAAGTACGTGGCATGTACATTATATCAAAGGCCCCCAAGATTGTCCCCCATTTGGCAACTCTCCCCGTATAATCAACTTTTTGCAATAAAGATTGCAAGGGGAGTTGACTTAGAACTACAATGGTGGGTGCCTGAAAGTAATGGGTGTTAGGACATATGTGTTTCACATGTTAAGAACAGATGTCATGATTCTATGTAATTGGCTTATCCTTTGACAAAACGCACTTTACTTGTATTTGGGTAGATTTAGAATGATTTAAATACTTCAAGAAACTTTGTTTCAAGGTAAAGTATTAAAACTTTCAAGTCTATTCAAGAAAACAAGTTCAGAGTGCAAAATTATTAAAACTCAACAGCTGGCTCGACAACTGCATCTATCGAGCTTAAGGAAGTTGTTCTTTATTCGGTGTGCTTGACACCTGCTCGACAGCTGCTCGACACCTACTATCTGTCGAGATTTAAGATTGTCAGAATTCCAATATGATTTTCTTGGGATTCATGAATGTGTCTTTGGGTTTTCTTTTCTCCTAACCCTAGACATATAAAAGGATCAGTTTAAGGGCCGTCAAAGTGTTCACAAGTTGCACAAGTTTTGAGCAAACTCTGTTCAAGCAAATTGTGACCGGAGACGAAGTTCTTACCCTAGTTCATTTTTTTCTCTTGAAGAAGTTGCTGTGTATGTGCACTGTAAGGTTTTGTGACCAAGCATCTTCTTGATCTTTATCGTGTAGATGAACTGAAGAACTATGCAACCAACATCCTTCTTAGTTGGTGATTGAAGTCGTATACTGGGATCCGCGCAATTGGTTAGTCATGTACTTGAGAGTCGTGCATCTAAAAGGGGAACTGTCACTACAGAACAAGTCCAATTGGGTATTGGGGTAAGGGTTCAACTGTAGGTTAATAAGGTACTTGGATTCCTTTACTTGTAACTGCTTGTTGTGATAATAGTAGAGTTTCAGGAGTGGTGACTTGAAAATCACCCAGTGGGGGTTTTGTCGTTAGGTTTTCCCCATTCGTAAACAAATCATCGTGTTATTTATTTTCTGCTGCATAATTATTTTATTGGTGATTTGTTTATACTATCACGCGTTTGCATGATAAATTGATTAATTAATAACTTGGCTAATTAATTAATTAATTTTTATCACAATGGGTCATTCAGTTTGTGGCCTATCAATAGGGAAGCTTCCTCATAGTGTGCACCACTACCAAGATGGCCTTTTCGAAAAGCAAGTAGCAAATTTCAACTTCGTGCAGAGATTTACTCACATAATAGACTGACCTCTGTACTCCTTCCTCCACTCTCACTAGTACTAAGCTGACTGCATGTGAAGCCATAACAATATAAGCGAAGAGGACTTCTTCCCTTTTGAGTCTCGACATAATGGGTGGCCAAGAAAGATAATCCTTCAGCTGTTGGAAGGCAAGAGCACACTCCTCATTCCATTCGAACCCCTTCTATTTGTGCAACAGCTAGAAAAATGGTCTACATCTATTTGTTGACCTAGATATAAATCTGTTAAAGGCAGCCATCATCCCTGTTAGTTTTTGCACTTCCTTCGGATTCTAAGGTGGTTGTAGATCATTAATCACTTTGATTTAATCAAGATTAACCTCAATTCCATGATGCGTGACCATATAACCCAAAAACTTGCTCGGGTTAACACCAAAAGAACACTTAGAAGCATTAAGGCATAACTTGTGCCTCCTCAACACTTTAAAAATATCTCCTTGTGCTTCAAATGCTCAACGACCACCCTGCTCTTCACAACCATATCATCAATATAAACCTCAATATTCTTGCCTAGTTGGGACTCAAACATTCTTGTCATCATCCTTTGATAGGTAGATCCAACATTCTTCAATTTGAAAGGCATCACCTTATAATGATAATTCCCAATAGGTGTAAGAAAAGCAATCTTCTCCTGGTCGGCCAAAGCTAGTGGAATTTGTTGGTACCCCTGAAAGGCATCCAAAAAGCTCATCTGAGAATGTTCAATGGTAGCATTTACTAATTGGTCTATTTAGGGCATTGGGAAGGGATTCTTAAGGCAAGCTTTGTTTAGATCTGTGAAATCTACACACACCCTCCACTTCCCACTCTTCTTCTTCACAACTATTGTATTGGCCAACCATTATGGGTAAAAAGACTTCCTTTATTACCCTTGCATGCTTGAGCTTCGTTACCTCTTCTTTAACAGCCTCGGCGTGTTCCTTGGATGAGTGCCAAGGTAGTTGCTTCTTTGAGACAACATTTGGATTGACATTAAGGTGACGACATATAAAATTAGGGTCCACTCCAAGAGCTTCATAAGCGCTCCAAGAAAAGATATCCATGTTTTCGAGTAAGAAAGGCAGTAGCTCTTCCTTTTCTTGAAGAGGCAGTTGTACCCTTACTTGAAAAAACTTCTCTATGTCAGTACATATCATCACCCTTTCCAACCCCTCACATTTGGCTTCCTCACCCACAACGCATGAGGGAGTTTCCACATTCATTGGTTACTACAAAGCCCTATCCGAGGACATTAAAGGTTCGCCCCCGGATTGGTGCCTGATAGCAGTGACCAAGCATTACCGTGCCATGGCCTGGCTCCCAACAAGTTCTTCAAATTGCTCCCCAGAGGGGTACTTCACCTTTAGATGCAAAGTTGAAGACGCAGCCTTCATGGCATGAAGCCATGGTCTCGCCAAAATGGCTGTATAAGGTGAATATGCCTCCACCACAATGAAATTCACTTCCACTACTCTAGAACCCATCTGAATAGGCAACTTAACCATACCCTTAAGGACAACCATCTTCCTATCGAATCCCACCAAGGGTGAATTGTAACTGTCCAAATCCTCTGGCTTAACCCCTAGTCCCTTGTATAGATTAGGGTACATGATCTCTGCCCCACTACCTTGATCTACTAAGACTCTCTTCACATCATAACCCCCAATTTGAATCGTTACTACCAACGCATCATCGTGGGGTTGATGAGTTCCAGCCTTATCTTCATCCAATAAACTAAGAGTTGGTCGGGCTTGCATCCTCCCTCGCTTAGCCTTAGGGGTGAGAATTTCTCTGTGCAAGTTTGATACAGACATCACCTCAGATTGATATATACTTGTTCGACCTGGAGCTGCCATAATCACATTGATTGTCCCCAAGGATGGCCGTAGATAGTTCTCCCGATGAGGGGTTGGCCCGATCTTTCCCCCTTGTGCAAATGACTAAGACAAGAACTGCTTTAATTTCTCAGCCTTGACCAACTGCTCTAGAAAATCCCGTAAGGTTTTGCAGTCTTCAATAGTGTGCACACGGTCTTAATGATACTGACAATGCAAACTTTGATTGCACTGAGATGGATGTCCTCCCATTTTATTCGAACATTTAAAGTATAGATCATTCTTTATTTTTTCTAGTATCTGATGCACAGGCTCCCTAAAAACTGTATTAACTACTTGCATGGTGGACTGTCCTCCAAACCCTAGAAAATCCCTTCTCACCGTACTACTGTTGTACCTATCCACCTTGTAATCTCTTCGGTCAGGAGTATTCACTTTGGCCCCTTACTGTTGGTCTTCCTCGACTCGCCTGTACTCATCAATACGATCCATCAACTGGCACATGCTGCATGCAGGCTTTCTAGTTAAAGACTTCCTCAGCTCATGGTCCGTAGGGAGTCCGAACTTGAACATCCTTATGGCCACATCTTTGAAATCTCCATCTATCTCATTAAACATCTCCCAATACCCTTGAGGTAAATTAATTAATTAATTATCCGAGTTAATTAATTAATCCAACTTAACATGCAATCACGTAGTAGCATAAACAAATCACCAAATAAACTAAGTGCAACAAAAATTAAATTTGATACGGTGATTTGTTTATGAATGGGGAAAACCTCTAAGGCAAAACCCTACCGGATGATTTTTAGGTCACCACTATCAAGAATCCTCTATTATCAAAACAAGTGGTTACAAGTAAAAAGAATCTCAGTACCTAATACCAACTTACAGTTGAACCCTTACCCCAATACCCAATTGGACTTGTAATGTAGCGACAATCTCTCCGTTTAATGCACGAATCACAGTACGTGACTAACACTCCAACTTGAGAAAGATGTTGGCTACAAAGTATTTCAGTTCATCAACATGAAGATCAAAAGCTTCTTAGTCACAAAACCCTAGGCTTACAAATGCAGCAGTTTTCACAAGAGAAAGATGAACTTAGAGCAATATGTCTCCGGTCACAATATGCATATGTGCTTGGAATGACTTGGGCAACCTTGAGACGACTCTAAAATAATCCTTATATATGTCTAGGGTTGTGAGAAAAGAAACCCTACACAAATACTCAAGGATATGCGTGTAATCATATTTGGAAATCCTGATTTCATAATTCTCGACAGATACTGTTGCTGTCAAGCTTCTATCGAGCTTCAAAACTAAATCTCGATAGATTGGATTCTGCTAAGCTTTAATAAGCAGCACATCTTCACTTGTTTCTTGGTCAGACTTTTATGGCTTCAATACTAGACTTGAACATCGGTTCCTTGAAGTACTAAACCATCCTAAATCTACCCAAATACAAATAAAGTGTTTTTTGTCAAAGAATTAGCCAATTACAACAAAAACTACCCTAACAAGTGCGAGGAACAAAATGGATCATATAAGAAGATCTGTCTCGCTCATGTAGAGATGTTCCCTGCTTCACCAAAAGATTGGCATGCACATGAATTTGGTTTTCTCCATATATGGCTAGGATAGACTTGCCATTGTCGACCTAGAAGAGACCTGTAATCCAAAACCAATTCAACTTCCCTTTATTATTGTACATGACTAGATATACAATTGTGAATGTAACTACTGTGACTTACATAACTCCTAAGTGTAGAATTGTCACGAAGTAATAACTCGATAAATCCGAGGTCAAAACTACTGGAAAAAGGGAATTGATTAGCAAATCACAAAAGAATAAAACTAAAATAATAAAGTTTAATCGAAGAGATTTTTGATGGTTTAGTAAAATTAATTTAAATTGAGAGAAGATAATAATATATTAAGGCACTCACAGGAAAAATGGAATTAATTAGCAAACCACAAGAGAATAAAACTAAAATAATAAAGTTTAATTGAAGAGATTTTTGATGGTTTAGTAAAATTAATTTAAATTGAAAGAAGATAACAATATATTAAGGCACAAAGGTTTATGGATCTATACACAACACATCTATTGGTGGTCTTAACAATATTTATTTTATAGCTCAACCAAAATTCATACGAAGGATGATTTTATTTGGATGATTTAACAATAAAAACTCAAGAATGAATTGTTTAAGGTAGTTTCATGAAAATTGATTGATTTTAGGCAAAATAAAACTAGTGAATTAGTTCTCAGGGAATACTAAGCATTTAACGTACCCAAAGTCTATGATAAATATTCAAATAATTATATAGAAATAGACACTTTTCTTGATGAGTAAATCAATCAAAAACAAAAAGGCATAAGCATTAAAACCAATAAATTATTTTTAAGAACATACCAATAAATGGTTTGGTTTCACCCCCTTGCCTTAACAAGTCTTCTAGCAAGTTATAACACAAATAAAACTCTAAAAACTGTATAAAAAAAAAAAAAATTTACAAAAACCTAAATTATGTTCTATGGCAGCTCCCTCCTGAATTTTGCCCTAAAGAGCTTTTAAATAGGTCAAAGAATCCTATTACAAGTTGAATTTCCGTTTGGAGAAAATCCCAGGTTTTTAGGTTTCATTTAACCAATATTTTCAGCCCATTTAACTTCAGAATTCGAACTTTTTGTAAACTATAAAGTTGTAACCCTTTAAGTTAACTTTCTAGACCAACTTGAATCATCTCGATTGGATATCTAAACTGAATGTTATGCTCCAAATACTAATTGGTACGCAAGCTGTAATCCTAATCCAAATTGGATTTAGATTCAGTACAAATTTCTTTTGATTCCTTGCTCCAATTGGACTTGAATTTAATTGGGTTGGCCTTTTTTAACTTCATCATGGCCCTTGTAATAGCAAAGTCCATTACCTTTCTTCTTTGCACAAATCCACTTATTTAATTTCATTATCCTACAAAAGACAAATTCACACATTAAAATTCATTTAAACACAAAATTGATTATTTAGAATTATTCCAAAACCAACTATAAAATTCATGAATTAACTCAAAATAAATATGATAATGCTTTCTAATAATGACATAAATATGAAAAATTAAACTATTATCAGTAACTTTTTTTAATAAAAAAAATAGATTTTTTTTTCAAAGGGAAAAAGATGAAATATTTAGTAATTAGATTTTTTTGTGTGCTTCTTTTGTGATAGATATATATATATATATATGTATATAGTTTTGATTGAAGAATTTTTTTAAAAAAAAGTGTTACCTTTTAAAAGATATTAAGAAAATTTGATGGTAGGATGTATCTCAATAATAATTTATTGTTGTGTGGTTGACTATTATTGGTCAATGGTAGTTTACATAGCCCTAGTAGTAATAGGACTCTACTTTGGTGTATGACATGCACTAGAAAACCAAGTCCTTGGTTTAGGACTTGCAGTAGTAGCCGCCGACCTTTGCCTATTATATATTATATTATATTATGTGATGTAGGCACATAATTGTGTTGAGAGAAAGATGTAGCAGCACAATAGGCTTAGTAAATACAATAGGGTGTGCTTTATTTTTTATGAGAGAGACTTTGGGGTTTAGGTCTTGTGAGTGTTTTCATGCCACTATTATAATATCTTTATTTTATAGTGGAACTTTCTCTGTTATCACCTATGGATGTAGGCAAATTTTCAAACCATGTAACTTCTCTGTGTCTATTTTTCTTCTCTCTTCTTTAATCTTACGTAAGTGAGTTTATTTTCACAAAAGATTGGTATCAGAGTAGCAAGTTGGTTGATCTAATAAAGGTTAATACTTCTATTGCCAAGGTAGACATAGTTAAGTTCGATATGTCTATTTTTCTTCTCTTATTTAATCTTACATAAGTGGGTTTATTTTCACAAAGTTTGGTATCAAAGCTCTAGGTTTGTTGATCTAATGGAGGTTAATGCTTCTATTTTCAAGGTAGACATAATCAAGATTGGTAACTTCGGGTTATAGCAAAGAATCCTGAAAGAAATGTTGGTGCAACAAAGCTTGGTGAAGGCTTTGTATGAAAAACAAAGAAACTAGAGAAGATGATTGATGACAAGTGGGAAGAACTTGAGATGAAGACAGTGAGTACAATTCGACTATGTCCGACAGATGAGCTTATGTATGATGTCATGGATGAGGTGTCAATTGCTGCTATATGGTTGCAGTTGAAGAGCCAATACATGTCCAAGTCCCTCAAAAATAAATTGAATATTACGTGGAAACTTTATGGGCTTAAGATGGTTGAGGGTGCAGATATGGCGCAGCACATCAACATGTTTAACCAACTTATTACTGACAAGTTGAGGATCAATATAAAATTCAATGATGAAGATAACGCGATGATGGTTTTGACCTCAATCCCGACTTCCTACGAACATTTGGTTACAATCCTATGTTGGGGGAAGGAGACTTTGGAATTTAAAGAGATCTCAGGAGTCTTGAAGGATCACTACCATCGTAAATAAAATCCGAGTAAGAGTTTTGGTGAAGGGCTCATGGTAAAGGGTACTCAAGATCATGGAAGGGAGAAAGACAAGAATAATGGTTCTACCAGGGGACATAGTATACCCAAATACAAGAGTAAGATAGTGAAGTGATATAAATGCCAAAAGAAGGGCCCAATATGTTGAGGCTGTCTAGAGTGGAATAGAGACAAGGATAAAAACAAGGAAGGGTCCTCAAGATCTACTAATGAAGTGGAAGTAGATGCAAATTCAGATGGAGACTTGTGTTTTGTTTCATCAAATCTAACTGTTTGATCAATTCTTAGGTTCTAGATTCAGCATATTTGTTCCATGTGACTCCACAGGGATTGGTTTGAAACTTACGACACTTACAGATTATTTAATTGTGGTTCCGTTCTAATGGAAAAAAAAATGTTGCTTGCAAAGTTGTTAGAATAAGAACAATTAAGTTAAGGTGTTTAGTAATGTCATGAGAACATTATAGGATGTGAGCATATTCTAGATTTCAAAATGGCTTTATCTATAAGTCTAATGGCTTTATCTATCAATTTAAAAATGAGATAATGAAGATATCAAAGGGTGCTATGGTTATGAATTATGATGAAGAGACAAAAAGTAGATGATAATATCTACAGATTTTTTGGCTGCACCATTGTAGCTCGAGTTGCTACAATTACTAAATTTGAGCAAGATGATACACTCTTGTGGCATAAGTGATTAGGGTATATAGGTGAGCACAAGGACGGATCCTGTCTATTTTTTTAATAGTTATTATATATTTCATTTTTATACTTGAGCCTCCCTTCCAAAACCTTAGGCTTCCTTCTCCTCAATAAGCCTAGTTAGCCTCACCTAAATAGCAATTATCCATCCCAAAAACTTAACAAAAATAATAAAAACATTCACAATGGAAATTATATTTTAGCAAAAAAAATATTTTACCACCAAATAACCAAAAATTCATGTGTTATTAGAGAAACTAAAGCTAAATTCTTTGCAATTATAGTAAACTGGTATTGATGTGCAACGAGAATTCGCTTAGTCATCTCCCGTCCATATGCGTCGTCCAAAGGATAGGTAAGTTTTTGCTAACTCGTCCGTCTGTCCTTAAGGACAGACGAGCTCACTATCGCCCGTCTCTCCTGGAGGACGGACGAGAGATTCGGCATTCGTCCGTCCTTTACAGACGGATGAGCTTGCCACCACCTCCTCGTCCTCTAAGGACAAGGGAGGACTTCTCCGCCAAGTGAAAGAACGAACCATCGCCAGTCAAGGCCAACCGTTGTGAAATACAAACTTCTACATCAGTTACTTCCAAGCCTGTGGGATTCCTCAACTGTAGGAGCGGTTACTAAATAAGTAACCGCTTCCCGCATACTATATAAGCACACGCCAATGAATGAGTAAGGCATTCTGTTCTGGAAAAACTAAGTTTACATTTTTTCATTCAGAGACTAACTTCACCATCGGAGGGTTCTTGGCCGGCTCCACCGGTCTCCTCTGAGTTTTTACTTGTTTTCTCAGGATTCAGTTGCAAGTTTACCAAGGCCCGGCATTTTCAGTCCACTGATATCCCAGAGTTCATCAGGTATAAATACCAGTTGGCTGTAACAAGTTGTTAAAAATAAAATACAATATTTTATTAAGCTTATATATCTTCCTTCAATTAAAAAACTCAAATTCTTTCTCTTCCTTCGTTATTTTAATGAGTTGTTCATATTATTTTAAATGAAGTGATAAAAAAGTAGAACATTTGATATTATATGTATTGTAAATTGAGGTGGTAAAATAGATAAAATACATTTTTGAGGTGTTAAAAGCTAATTTTTTTAGCACCACCATGTGAATGCTCTAATTTCAACAACAACAAAAAACCCTAGCCAGCCTAGTATTAAAAAAAAAATTATTATGTTTTTGGTGTGTATTTGTTAGTAATGATTGCATTTTAATGTATTTAGAAACAACGATTTTGAGTATATATATATATATATATATATTAATACTAGATGATGCCTATTTAGAGGTTTTTTTTTTTTTTTTTTTCAACCCTTACTAGCTTAAAATCCTGAGTCCATCCCTAGGTGAGCATGGTGTGAGGGAATTGCAGAAAAGAAATCTGTTAGTTGGAGTTAAGTCATGTAAATTAGATTTCTGTAAATACTACCTTTTGGGAAAGTAGTGTAAGGTGCAATTTGAAACTTCCACACACAATACAAAGGAAATTCTGGACTATTTTCATTATGATATTTTGGAACTGGTGAAAGTTATCTCTAAAGATGGATCTCGGTATTATATGAGTTTCATTGATTACTATTCTTGGAAAGTTTGAGTTTACTTTTTGAAGAGCAAGTCTAATGCATTTGCAAAGTTCAAGAAGTGTAATATTGAAGTAGAAAACCAAACTAGAAGGAAGGTCATGTGTCTTAAATCTGATAATGGCACTTAGTACACAAATAAAGAGTTTTTGAGGTTTTGTGAAAAGTATGGCATCAAAAGGCACTTTATGGTACCAAGAATGTCTCAACAAAATGGAAGAGCTGAGAAGCTTGATAGAACATTTGGTGAAATATCTAGGTGTATAAGACTAAATGCTGAGCTTTTTAAGGTCTTTTGGGTCGAAGTTGTGAATATGGTGTTCTTTATTCTTAATGGAAAAATCTTAATTTACATTGAGAGAAAGAAGTAGCCACAAAATAGACTTTAGCAAATACAATAGGGTGTTCTTTATTCTTTGTGAGAGAGAGCCAAGTATATATTTGGTGTTTGAAACTTGTGAGAATGTTTATGTGCTACTACTGTAATCTCCTTATTTTATAGTGAAATTTTCTTTATCGCCGCCTATGTACATAGGCAAATTGCTAAATCACGTAAATTTCTTGTGTTTTTTTTCTTTTCTCTTCTTTAATCTTTTTCCCAACATTTATTCTTTTCCATTAAAAATATATATATATATATATATATATATTAAAGTGTGAAGATGATTATATAAAAAAATTTCATTATATTATTTTCAATTATTACGGTTGCCACAGCATACACTGACAACCCACCCAAACCATGATAACCACCAAAACTAAACCCAACAACAGCAGCACTAACAATCCACCCCAGCAAAAAAACAACCGTGACTACCACCTAGATCTAAAATGACGACCTAGAATGATGACCTTAATTTGAGGAGTGAGAGAGAAGAAGTCTGAGGAAGAGAAGAGTGGATAAATAAAGAGGAAAAATGATTTAGATGTTGCTACAGTAACATTTATATTTAGATGTAATTGCAGCATGTCGTAAAATACTTTGAAAAATGGCTCACCGAATGTAGGGTTTTTGTGAATAGTGTACCCCTATTTACATTTTTAAGGATTTTTGCATGTTCTTAACTAGCTAGGATAAAATAAATATGATTATCAAAGACTTTTATCTTCCACGAAGAGTCTACTATGCTTTATAGGAATATAATAAAAATAGAAAGGTCCGTGTGGGCATTAAGCAGTGAGCTTTTTTTTTTTAGGTTGTTTTTTGTTTTCGGAGTAAGACTCGAAAGTATTTTAAGCTTTTTATTGTTTTAGCAGCCGAGCATAAAAACAAGAAGGCAAAAACAAAAACAAAAATAAAAGAGCTTCTTGCAAAAATAAATAAAACACTAGTGTAAAACAAGACGGAGAAGTCAACATGGGAAGAGCAAGGCTGGTGAAGTCTAGATCTGAGACTATCTACCCACATGGGAAGAGCAAGGTTGGTGAAGTCTGAGACTGCCTGAGACTATCTACCAAACGACGGTGATCCAAGCAACTATATAAAAAAATAAAAATAAAAATACTAAAAAAGCATGGCTTTGACTTTATGGCTATTTCAGAGCAGACGACCTTCAGCTCCAACTCCAAAATCCAAATATTTCAACCATGTTTGCCCTGTTGTTCATGTTGTTTACCACCATCATTGTATAACTTGTATAACTAATTCCAACCCTCTCTTCACAACCACCACCCTGCCCCCCATTTCCCTCCCTTACTCCACCACCGCCAGTGCCAGCATTTCAGTTTCCTCCAATCCCACCTTTTCGCCCTTTCACTTCATCACGACCACCACCCAAACCACAGAGGCCTCCAAGCCAACCACAACCAGTATCGGTGCCCCTCGTGCTGGGGAGTATCTTGGCTCTAGCTACATTAACCGGCATCCTCGCGGTGATGATTTACCATCGTCAACGCAACCAGCCTCAGGTACAGGCAGTGCAACCGCCGCTTCCGATCGAGGAAGAGCCTATTTCGCCTAAACGGGTGGACCCGTGTAACTGTGCACGGATGGAGCCGCGTAACTGTGTACTCGATCACATAGTGATATACGACGTCTGGTGAAGGTAATTTTTTTTTTTTTTTTTTTCCTATCAGTTGGATTCTTCTTTTTAATTTTTCCTAGTTTTTACCATTTGATCCGATCTGAGTATTTGGGCGATAAATGTTCTGTAATGGCTTTTTTTTTTTTTTTTTCTTCTTTTTTGGGAATTTAGTTTTGGAGCGCTTGCATTTGGGCTAAATGATTCTTATCTCTGTTTTATACGGGGTTTGACAGTGTGTGCAGAAGTTGGAGGCCTTTTGTGTTGCAAGTGGCTACTTTCCGAAGAATTAATATGACCTAAGGGAGGACAGCTTAGCTGTTCCTCCAAAGTAGTCCAAACCAGTAATAATAGGCGTTTAAAACAACTCTTACACAACTTCCTAAATAACAAAACGAAACAAACCATGCAATTAGATTTAAAAATAGTGCCACGACTTTTCCAATAAATTTTAGTTGGCAGTTTATTGTTAATTATAATCTGAACTCCATCATTAAAATTAATTCTTTGCCCACCAATAACATTAAGTAACAACCTATCATCCAAGATATAACATTTCTCTAGACAAGGATTTAACTCTAGTTAAAAAGACCTAACTGATTTGAAATCCAAAAGCTCAAACTCATCGTTTGGTATTTAGTTTTATTAGTGACCTTTGTCTTTCAAGAGAGGTTTTTCTATCTCAAAACTCTAGATTAATTTCTTAACCCACAACCATCACTCAGTCTTAGACTTTTATGCCCGACGAGTATAGGTGCTTATGCGGTTCATAGATGTGTGTTTCAAAAGAATGATGAAAATGAAGGCGTGATCAATCTACGTCAAAGCTGCAGTGCAATTTTATCTTTTTCATCAACATTTTATTCCTCTGTGGGTGTGTGTGTGTGTTTTTTTTTTTTTTCAAATAACTATTTAACCGCTAACTTTCTTTCTGAATTTATATTTACATTAACAGCATTGAAGAAATTGCAAACTGATGCGCATGTGCGAATACTGTGGAATCAGCTACCATCTAATAGGATTGTTGTCTTTTAAATTGAAGATTGCAATTGTTATATTTTGTTGTGGGATTGTTGTGAGCTTTGAATATTTGTTTTGATGTGATGTAGTTGTGTGGTTTGGAATAATAGTTGTTTTAATTTGGAATCATAATGATTTGGCTTATAAAGAAGGACGGTGGTATTTGTGGAAGTCGGTAGGTAAGTATTTGCAAATGATTTGTGTTTCAGGGGTTGATTTTGTTTTAGTGTTTGGATTTCATTGTAAATTTTGTTTGTTTTGATAGTAAAATTTCTCCTTTATCCAAACAAATAGGAAAAAGCTTGTCAATGGAATGTGTTGCCCGTAAAATGTTTTTAACAGGGTAGTTTGTTATGTCTGGCTGTATCCTTAGCCATAATCGAAAAGTGACTCTCTCATTGTATAAAATTAGGGGTGTCAATGATTGACCCAACCCGCGAACATGATACAGGTTTTTGTGGGTTAGGATTGGGTCTTAGTAGGTTTGGGTTATAAATGGATTGTCCCGAATGTTACATAGTAAGAAACATGTCATAAGCAAATTAACCCGTGTGACCTACAATAGACACGTTTGACATGTTAATTTATGTATATCAACCTAAGATGACCCATTATTTAACACAACACGTTTAACTTGCATAATAAATAAATATTCATTTTATTTTAGATTTGTCAAATATGTCTTATATCCAACCTATATTTTAAACTCAAAAAGAAAAGTGAGTAATTACAAAAACTTATAAGTAATATAATTGTAAATTGAAACTTTAAAAACCCTAGTCATGATCAGTCTATTGTTTGCACCAACTCTTTTAATATTGATACTTAGCATTTAGCAAGTTCTGTGAATGTTATATTTTTGTTAAACTATTTTATTTTGAAGTTGGGTTAAGGTGTATGCACTTCTTTTGGAGTGTAAAGAACTTATTTCTAGATAAGTGTTATATTTTTGTTGGATTATGTTATTTTAAACGTAAATTGAAGACTTGAAGTATATGCATTACTTTCAGGATCTAAAGAACTTATTTCTATATGAATGTCGTATTTAATATTAAGTGGGTTGAAATGATTTGTGTCACATTTGTGTCAACCCAACATGACCAGTTTTTTAGGCATGTCAAGTGTCAAGTTGCATTAACCCACTTCATTAACAAGTTGGGTTAAGGTGAATGAGTCATGACACGACTTTTAAATGGGTCGGGTTCAAGTCGAGCCATTTAGTCAAATATTCATACCTCAACATGATATAAATCCGACATGCTAATCTGAATTGACACATAGGATTGTATTGAATATAGGCTATAGGGATTGAAGTTAGTTTTTGTTATAAATGAATAAGCTCTTGCAATTCATCCAATTTTGATCGATTCAATGATATAAAGTGCTCATTCATCTCAAAATTTTAAAAATAATTATAATAACAACACTGCCATAGCAATGAAAACACCATATATAGCAATAAAGTCATACATAAATAATAAGGCTAGCGAATGATTTGGCACTACAAATATTACACTTGCTTCACTAACCCGTTATACAATGAGTATGATTCAAAAATACCTATGAAAGAAATTAATTTACCCTACCCAATTATCCACCACAAAAAAAAAAAAAAAAAAAAAAAAAAAAAAAAAAAAACTCACAAAGAAAATTGCTTACAAGCATTATTTGAAGGAAAAGCACTTTTCATTAGTATTAGTTCCATACAATTAGATGAGCAATAATGTCTGTTAATATTAGCTTTGTTATAAACCATATAATATATGTTTAAATAGATGTAGAAGAGGGAAGCATAAAATAAGGGCGTAAGAGCATAAAAATTACATGATTCAGTTTGACTGCCTATATCCATAGAAGAAATCAATAAGTATTATATCTTTATTATATAAGAGTATTGTAATACTAATTATAAAATATTTGATAAGATGCTCTCTTCTTGAGTGTAAAATTTATTATTTTGACAAGACTTATGCGGCAAAAAATCCCAATACAATATGTATAGGAGATCAGGCCGGAATTTGGGGAATTAGAATCTCAAGTGTTTGAAAAACCAGTACAATTTGGAGACAGATCAAGTTGAGCCTGCTTCATTAATTAGCTATCACCTTCGCCAAATAAATCTAAACACGTGATGGTATGGATTTCTATGGTGATATTCACTCAATCACTGTCGTTATTAACAGTTGACTTAAGACTTTGTTCATTGACTTGTAGTAAGACTATAAACAAGTACAACAGTAGGACAAGAGATGATCACAGCAAATCTTCGCCCGTAAACACGTATATGTTTGACCCATGGAAAGTGGATTACCAACTTTGTCCTTCAATTTCTTAATCAAGGGGCTGGGTACTTTGGGATTAATTAGTAAGTGGGACTTTAAGTTGCTTACAATATATGGAGTTTCATTATTTGGGCAATCAGATTTTGTTATAGGACATGAAACCCTCTACGTCAACCATTTAGAATGGGAATAAGTTCAAGAATTATGACTCCTGCCATTAAATTGACATTCAACTATAAGGTTCAGCAAGGCTTGTGTGGTATACGTGATATTACCATTACACAAGACCGGCTTTAGACTTAGGCCAATTAGGCCATTGCTTAGGACCCCCTTACTAGAGAAGACCCCAAATTTGGAGCAAATATTTTTAGTTTTTATATATAAATATTTTTGAGATATTAAAACTTTTTAGTTTACATTTTTTTTTTCACTATTAAGAAGGCTCAAAGAATTAAGTAATGCTAGAGATAAAGATAAGAAAATTTTAAATAAATAGGTCTTATAAATAAACGTGTTACTAATCACAAGTAATTCAAATAAGAAAATGTTAAAAATACATAACTTTTATTTATTTAATTATTTTTATACAAGATAAAAATTCTACTCTAGTTTAATCTAAGTGTATATGTGTGCGAAACTCTCTTCTAGAGACTTAAATATCAGCCATTGCCCCCCACACCCTACAAGAATTTATACTTGTGGAGTGATCACTGCACCAAGGGTGCGTGGTGGTCTCCATAACTTTTATAATTTGATGTGACAATGAATATGATAGATGAATTTTAACAAACTATTGAACGCATTTTTAAATGAATATTTGTAATTGGTAATATATCTTTATAATTCTCATTTGTAAATTTCATAATATTTCTAGCATTTTTGTAAGTCTCATGTCATTGATCACATTCATTACAACACTAGTTTGTAGTAAAATTTGTTATAACTTTAGCATTTTCTTAACCAAAAAAAAATCATACTAAAAAGAAAAAAAGAATGGATTTTAAAAAATTATTGTATAAAACGCTAGTTAAATATTATTTAAATGATAACATAAATGCCCTATTTGAAGATTTTGCCCTAGGCCTCCGAAACGCTTGGGCTGGCCTTGCCATCACATAGTATAGTGTCGATGAACTCACACTGGTGACCTCTTTTTTCATTCAGCCAATAAATAAATAAATAAATAAATAATAATAATAATAATAATAAAGTTGAAAATTATGAATGCTTGACTTAAAGACTCATGTATTCAATTTTTTTTTTTTTTTAAATCAGCAATTTCCCTTCTTTAAGGTTGTACAAATTAACCAGAATAATTGAATAGTAAAATTGAAAGACTAGAAAATAAAGGTGTATGACTTAGGAGTCAACACGACATCTAGACCTAGCTTGGAGTCAATCTCAGGCAGGAAAATCACTAGGTTTCAACAATTAAGGTGGAATTGGAGTTAGCGCCACACCAAAGAGACCAAAAGGCTTATTTTTTTCATTAATCAAAATATTAACTATTTGCAAAAGGAGCACAATTGGTGATAATAGCTTAATTTTGCATATTTATATTATTATTATTAGGAAGCATTATCATACTATTTTGAGTTAATTCATGCATTTTATATTTGGCTTTGGAATAATGCTGAATAATCAATTTTGTGCTTAATTGAATTTTAAATGTGCGAATTTTTCTTTGTAGAAGAATGAAATTAAATATATGAATTTGTGCTAAGAAGAAAGTTAATGGACTTTACCTTTACAATGGCCATGATGAAGTCAAAAAATGACAACCCAATTAAATTCAAGTCCAATTGAAGTAAGAAATCAAAGGAAATTTGCACTAAATTTAAGTCCAATTCGGATTAGAATTTCAACCTGCACACCAATTAGTATTTGGGGCATAACTTTCAGGTCAAATGTCCAATCAAGATTATTCAAGTTGGGCTGGAATGTTTTACAATTTTATAGTTTACCAAAAGTACAAATTTTGACGTTAAATGGGCTGAAAACGTCAATTAAGTGAAGTCTAAAAACCTGAGATTTTCTCCTAATGAGAATTCAACTTTTAATAGGATTTCTTAACCTATTTAAAGGCTTTTCAGGGCAAAATTTAGAAGGGAGCTGCTATAGAACATAATTTAGGTCTTCTTAAAATTTCTTTATAGTTTTTAGAGTTTTTTTTTTTTTTTTTTTTTTTGGTGTGTGTGTGTGTGTGTTATGGCTTGCTAGAAACCTTGCTAAGGCAAGGGGTGAAACTCTACTGTTTATTGTTATGTTCTTAACAATTATTTTATGATTTTAATGCTTATGTTATTATGTTTTTGATTGATTTACTTATCTAGAAAAATATTTAGTCCTATATAATTCTTTGATTTATCGTAGACTCCAAGTAAGTTAAATATTTAGTATTCCCTGCGAACTAATTCACTAGTTTTGTTTTGCTTAAATCCAATCAATTTCATGAAACTAACTTGGACAATTAATTCTTGAGTTCTTATTGTTAAATCATCCGACTAAGATCATCCTTCATATGAATTTTAGTTAAGCTATAAAATAAACATTGTTAAGACTACCAATATATGTGTTATGCGTGGATCCCTAAACCTTAACACCTTAATACATTATTATTTTCTCTCAATTTAAATTACCTTTACTAAACTATCAAAAATCTCTTCAATTAAACTTTATTGTTTAAGTTTTATTCTCTTTTGGTTTTCTAATTAATTCTTTTTTTCCTTGTAAATTCTATCTCAGATTTATCGAATTAGTGCTTCGCGACAATTCTACACTTGGGAGCATTATTTAAGTTGCAGCAATTGGTTGCTTATATCGAAGTACAATAGGTTTCAGAAATAATTCATACCAACTATCCACAAAAGTACATATGATACAATTATATGTATATTATAGGGTATAATATTTGTCATTATTTTATCAACTTATATTAAATACAGTTACCTCCATTGCAGAAAGTTTCACAAATACCGAAATAATGTATACATGTGTATAAAATTTTGAACTAGCAGCATAGAAAAATATTGTTGGAGTACTAAAACATTGAAGTGTTTCAATTGTTTTTAAGTCTTGTTTTCCCATTCCTTCTTTCCCTTTATCTTGTGTATTTTGTCTATATTATCTCCCAAAAAAAAAAGGCATTTTGGCTGTTTTCAAAATTTTACTAAGGTTGTGGGGTCTGATCATGATATTCAAAAGGTTGGAGGACCTTTGTGAAATTTTCAAGAGAGGGGTTAGTTTCAATTTTAAAAAATTTTGGGGTAAACTTTTTTTTTTCCCGAAAAATCTGCACTTCAAAAATGTAACTTGAAAAGACTGTGGCGGTCAACATATTAATTTGGAATATTTTTTAGTTAAAACTAGTCGCTAACCCGTGCGATGCACGGGATAGTTAAACAAAATTTATACACATTCACTTTTATTGGTACAATCATTTGAAAATAATTCTAACTAATACCCAAATGTTAGAGACACATTAATTTACTATTTAAAGTAGCCTTCTGAAAAATTTACACATATTATGCAACTGAGCCTTAATATCTCATCAACAATAAAAACATGAAAAAAAAATAAAAATTACAATAATTAATTCCATTATCTTTTATGCTATACTTTGTAATTGTACGGAATTAAGTCAATTCAATTTAAGTAGTTGTAATAAAATTGGTTTCTACTATTCTCTATTCTATAGAGATATGAACATATTAGATTTCTCAAACAATTACTGGTATTGCAATAAAATGATTTATTATTGAAAATAAGAAACAAAGAAAATCTGTCTATAGTTTAAGAAACACAATATACTAAAATTAAAGAGATAAAATTTTTGGAGGACAAAATATTATAGATAATTTTAGAAACAGATTATACACTTAAAAGGGTTAGTAATTTATAGCACTTACCCTCCACTATTAGTATACAGACACCAAGTGCGGTCGTCGTAACCCTTTGAAAGAACCTTCCCCAATTGGACCCTATCAAAAAAAAAAAAAAAAACACCCAATTAACAAAATTGACCCAAAAGGGTCTAAAAAACACACAAAATCAATTCAAAAAACAAAAATATGAGACAAAGTAATTACTTTCCGCTGCCAATGAAATCGTCTTTTGTATTGCTGTTCCAAATTGTAACACTTATTTCTCTAGGACCTTCAATTATGCAACCAATACTATGACTCACCATGCACTCGATATACAGATTTTTTTTGTATGCATATATCCGTTTAAAGGAAAAAAAGAAAAATCAATCAGTATATTTTTTGTGATTGTGCAAACCTTGTTGGCCCACTTGAGTCCACATGCATTACACAAAGTCCTCGGACCAGCTGGCCCACGACGCATCATCGGAGTAGACTTTGAACTAATTCCACAGTGTGTACATCTGCACAGAGCATTGGGCAAGGATTTACAAAAAGAGAACATATAACGTTGTATTTATAAACAATCTATACACACACACAAAACAAAATCAACATAACTCACTATTAATCTATATAAACCTCAAAAATATAAAGAGAAATTAAAGGGGTTGAATTTTTATGTTTGGAGAGAGAGAGTTTGCAGAAACTGTAGCTTTATATTTCTTAACTTGAGAGAGAGGTAAGATTGTTAGGGTTTTGAGGTGTTATAATGTTTTTATTTTTATTTTTTATTTTTTAAATATTGTGCTGACGTGGAAAATTGTGGTAAATATTGTGCTGACGTGGAAAATTGTGGTGCCAGTAGAGACTTCGGTTTTATATATATATATATAGATGTGATTCTCGAAAGGCTTTGGGGCATTTTTCTGTCTTGGGCTTGACAAATTTTATTAAAGAAGGCTTTTCATTGGGCTTGGTTAAATTGTGTGGGTGAATTTTGGGATGGACTAGGTTTGATGGATTTGGATCCTTTTATTTGTGGGTTTTTGTTATGTTCAGATTGGGCTTTTGAGAGAGTGATACATATTGTATTTCGGATTGGGCATAAGTGAAGGTACAAACTGATTTGTTGGGCAATTTTGAGCGAGTGATTGATGAACTCAGGTTGGGCCTAATAATGTTTAATATAGGCTTGACTGTTCAGCTGAGGGCCCAATGTGAGTTAAGTCTGAGATTTATTCATTTCGTACTGGGCTTTTAAAGAGGGGTTAGAAAAAAAAGAAGCCTGGTGGGTTTGGATTGGGCTTATCACAGACAGACCCACATAGTCACCCTAAGAGCATTTCCATCAAAGATTTCAAAAAATTTAGCATTTAGCATCTCAAAAACTTACTTTATCTGTTTTAACAACTCATTTTACAATATAACCAACATCAAAAGTTTTACATTTTTTTCCACTTCATTAATTTTTTTTTTTTTTTAAATTCTCAATCTCATCTCTTCCACTCCACACAACCCACAGTCATAGCAACCACCACCCACAATCACAGTCGCCGCTGCCGCCACCACCACCACCCAACCACCAAAATCACAAACAAAAACAAACTAGTATAAACCTAGCAAACCCACAGTCACCACCAGCCACCATCACCCACCCACCTACCACCACCATACACCCCAACCCAAAATCAACCCACCACTAGCCACCACCACTACAAAACAACCACCAAATCACAAAACCTAGCCATCAAACAACCAATCACAAAACAATTACCAAAACCCAACCATCACAAATCATGAAAACAACCATCAAAACCCATCCATTACAAATCACCAATCACAAAACAAAAACCCAGCCACCAAATCACAAAACAACCACCATCACAAACATAAAATCCAGCCATCACAAAATTTCACCCACCACCAAATCCGATCTACCACCAAACTATGACCCATGACCCAGACCCACCGTGACCAGGTGACCCATAGCGACCACCGAAGCACTGTAACTCACACCCATGGGAAACCGATGAGAGAGTGAGTGACAAGCAAGAGAGGGCAAGGGCGAGAGGGTTAGAGAGAGGAAGAAATAGAAAGAACTAATGGGAAAGAAAGAAAAAAGACAGAGAAGAGAGAAACTGGTGAAAGAGTGAAGAAAATGAGAAAGAAGAGAGAGAAAAGAAAGTCTGGAGAAAGAAGAAAAAGAGAGAATACGGAGAGAGAGAAAAGATATTTTAATTGAAAACATATTAAAAAATTATTATTTTTATAAGATTTGAGCTACAGTAGACTGTTATAGATAGCAATCCATTGTAGCTCAGCTTCTAAAATTTTTCATAATAACACCTTTGTTGTAGTGTTTTTTTTTTTGGAGTGAGATTCAATAATATAACACTTTTAGCTTTTAACATCTTTAATGGGAATGCTCTAAGATTGGCATCTGCGAAAGTATGTGATTGAGATGGGATCAAATTATTTTCTTGTATATCTAAAGTTTTTATTAAGGATAATAGGATGCACAAAACCACAAAAGTCAAATTCCTAGTACGATGAAAGTAAAATAGGGAATGGGTATTGATGATGTAGAAAATCCTCAGTCAAACTCCTCATCAATACAAATGGACGAAGGCATTGGATTCATCTAGAGACAAACTTGCAATAAGATATGAAATAGAGCAAAAGAAATATACCGGTGTGGTGTGTGCTAAAGGCACTTTGATGATTAAGTTAGAATGAAATTCAGTTGAAGTATATCACAAAAGAATTCAATTTGTGAATAGTTTTTGGGATGGAAATTGTTTACCTTTCTCCCTTTGGTTTGTGTTGTTTTTATTACCCTTGTTTTCATTGTTTGAATGAATATTTGCATTTATGGGATATGGAGCCATTGGTATTAATGGTTGGTTTTTATTGTTTGCTAATGGTTATTCGTCCGTTGGTGCTCATACGTTACTCCTTAGTTGTCTTAGGCATGGAATGTCTTTTATAGCTTTGTCTGTCATTGATGTCCATACGTTACGCCTTGCATTGAATATCATTTAATTATTCCGTTGAAAGACTATTATAATTTTGTTTAATAGTTCTTATGTGATAAAATGGAAATAGAGTTTGGATAAATTGCTCATTAACTTCTCCAAAAATGCAAAATAATGTTAGCTTTCATATGAAACCATCAAGATTCATTTTCATGTTTTCTAATAAAAATTATACATTTTTCATTTTTTAATTGTGCTGTGTTTTGATGCATATGTCACTCTATTATAATGTATTACAAAATATTTTGGCATATGTAATAATTGAAAGTAAAATACAATGTGTTTCCTTGCCAATATATATATACCATCATCATCATCATCATCATCATCGCATTAACTATGCAACTTACCAGTTATAAATACATTTTTCAATTACCAAAACATACAAAGTCTCTTCCTCTTCTCCAACCTTTCCCTTACCTCAACACTTATGTATTGTATAAACTTTTTTCTCTTCTCCTAAATATTTTTTATATTTATATATGTTCTCTTTTAATCTATCTTAAAACCAATAAGTATAGTATTTGTAATGAATTTTTTTTTTAATTATCACTACATATATTGCGATATCTTTTAATCTCTCTTTTAATTATCACCAAAATTTAGAAATTGTGTTTGGCTTCATTTTGTTAGGTTCTTTTTTAATGATCATTGGTTTATATGCTGTGAGTTGGGCTAAATCTACAGACCTAGGGGAGATCAAACAAGATATAGTCACTACATGAATATTTTAGAAAACAAGAGTATTAATATAAAAAAAAAACAAATATGGACATATATAAACAATTATATTGTGAAAACGTTCGCTTTCCCCTCCCCCTTTTATGTTATTTATTGATTGACTAAGATCAACTAGACATTTAGATTCCTTAGTTATTCACATTTTTTTAATTGTATGGAAAGGAAAAATAGAAATCAGTATATGTTTTGGGGGAAAATTTTTTTGTAATGGTTGATTATCATATATGTTTAGTGATTATCAAAATAGAAACTATTATAATTTTGTTTAATAGTTCTTATGTGATAAAATGGAAACAAAGTTTGGATAAATTGCTCATTAACTTCTCCAAAAATGCAAAATAATGTTAGCTTTCATATGAAACCATCAAGATTCATTTTCATGTTTTCTAATAAAAATTATACATTTTCCATTTTTTAATTGTGTTGTGTTTTGAAGCATATTTCACTCTATTATAATGAATTACAAAACATTTTGGCATATATAATAATTGAAAGTAAAATACAACATGTTTCCTTGCCTATATATATATATATATACAAAAAATCAAGATATAGACTTCTTTACTTACATAAAATTTATTATATATATATTACAATGTAATCACATTATTGTGAGATGAGTTTGAGACTCTTATAAGTTTATACTATTATTCTCATTTTTTTACTTAACAAAAAATAATATGGCAAAAAAATTATCTTGCGCATTAAGTGGGTCTGCAACTAGTTTAAAATAAAAGATTGGTCAGGATGAGTTTAAATCCTAAGGTTCAATTCCATAGGATTATCATCACTAGTTTACGTAGTTAATATTTCAAAAAGAAGAATTGAAATTTCATTTATGGAATCTAATTGCTCAGCTAACTTAGGTGGAATTAACCTAACAACTCGTTTAGTTCACGAAAATAAGGGATACCATGTTTGGTTTGTTTGTTTGTTTGTATAAACAAAACATTACATAAGATTTACTCCCAAAAAAAAAAAAAAAAAAAAAAAAAAAAAAAAAAAAAAACCTTACATAAGAATTCTAGCACTTCGTTTGTGAGTTCATAAAGGAAATCTATACATATTAATAGCCAAAGCTTATAAAAAATCTAATTAGATTTTAATTGGATTCTCAATTTTGTGCCACATGTTTTATTTAATTTTTAAATTTGTGCCAACTGCCAAGTGAATTATTGAGTGTAAAAATCAAAGAGTCCAAATCTAATTACACACTGTTTGTTTTGTTGAAAAACCTTATGTAAAGATAGTTTCCATATTTTTCAGTGTTTGGTAACATAAAAAAAAAAGTCAAAGGAAAACTATTATTAGTCAACATAAAAATTATTGCTTATTTTTAGAAATTGTTTTCCACTAATCTTTTTTGGAAAACAACTCTATCTCACAACAAGCTAAATAGGGGAATTTAAAATCAATTAAATTCTATATCATATATGTGTGTGTGTGTGTGTGTGTGCGTGTGTGTGTGCGCGTGTGTGTGTGCGCAAGTGCGTGCATGTGTGTGTGTGTGTGTGTGTACACAGATAATGAGAAACCTGTTAAGTTTGTTTAGACCCTAGTACACTCAAATTGTTTAACCTAATTAATTAACCAAGTAGTTACTTAGATTTATTATTCAAATCTAGGTTAAACACAAACAATCATATCACTTAATGTGGAAAAGTAAAGAAGACAAGCAATATGGTGACCTAGGAAAACCAACAAAACTGTCTAATTTCAAGGTAAAAAAAACTGGGGAGGATTTAACATAAACTATCCTCAAGGCAACAAATTCACTAAAATAGAACAGAAGTTTTACAATAGATTTTTCCTTAAATCTAAAGCTATCTCTTGTAGTACTTACTCATGCGACCACACACAGTTTCAAATCCATGACAATGGTAAAGCCATTTGATGACCGAGGGTGGCCTTATCCCCCGCAAAATTTTCAAAAAAACAAAATTAGAAAAAAAAATTGTGGAAATATCCTAAATAATTTTAAAAATTTTAAACCTTATCATTTTGGCCCCTTATACCTGATAATATACGTATTAAAGAAAGTCTAAAAATAAACATAATTTTCATTTAAATAAAATACAATCCATAAATACATATGTCAACAAATTACAATAATTAAATTTTCAACATTTTTAAAATGAACACATAGGTATTTTAATAGTTACCTTAACAAATAAAAGGGAAAAAAAATTCTAATTTTCATCCCAACACATCTAGGGCTTACTTATACCACAACAGTAGAAAAATTGAAAAGTCTGAAGTTTTATTGATGAGCCACACCACCAAGTCCCCCATACAGTTGCAAAAAATTTTTGCCTCACACAGGTGTCTCTCTCTCTTGCTCTCTTTGTCTCCGTTGGTGACTTGACGTTTGCCTTCTTCTTCTTCTTCTTCTTTTTTTTTTTTTTTTCCTTTTCAATTCTTTCCTTTCCCTCCCACTATAAAAAGTAAAAGTTTTGTAGTTTGTGACTAAACTAGATAAGAAAGAGTGAAAGATTTAAACTTTTGTGAGCCCCTCATCCCCTGACTATGTAGTGCTCTGTGCCCCTAGCTGACCCCTTTTTTTAAACTATTTTCCAAGTACTTTGCATTTGATTTCTTTTGATTTTTTTTTTACTTTACTTTTCATTTGCTTTCTTTTTTATATTCCTTATAATATATTATTTATTATTATAATAATCAATATATTATATACTAAATGGCATTATAAATTATAAATGTACTTGATTAGTTGATTAATGGCAAAAAGCACATTTTGGTCCCTACATTTTCAAACGATTCCCATTTTAGTCCCTACATTTTATTTTTATCACTTAGTCCCTATCCTGAAAAATGTTTCCCATTTTGGTCCCTACCATTACTCATTTAACAAAAATATCCTACGTGGCAAACGGTCCAACAGTAAATGCTAACGTGTCTATTAAAATAATATTAAAAAAACCACATCGGATAAAAATAATATTAAAAAAATGCCACGTCAGCAATTTAATTTTGAAAAAAGCCACATCAGATAAAAATAATATAAAAATTTCTAACCTAATTATTTTTTTAAAAAAAAGAAATTAGTTAAATTAATTTTTTTTCCTTTTTTTTTGGAAGAACATGAAGAGCGTGCCAGGAGCATGTTTCCCATTCCTCTTTCTCTATTCACAGTTCTCCATCTCTCCCTCTATATCTCTCTTCTACGTTTCCCATTCCTCTTTCTCTATTCACAGCATATTTTGCTCATCTATCTCTTCTCATCTGACTAAGTTTTGGTTGGATCGAATCGGTGGTTGCTGGGTTTTAGTGGTGGTGTTTCGGTGGTAGGTTTCGATTGTGGAGTTGAACCGGTGGCTAGCTTTAGTGGTGGGTTTCGGTGCTTGCTAGGTCTCTTTGGTGGCTGGGTTTCGTGATGGTCTTTTTGGTAGTTGGGTTTTGTTGGTAGCTGGGTTTTGGTGGTGGCTGGGTTCTGTTCAGAGTGGTGGTGGTCGTGCCTGTGGGTATTGTTTGGGTGTTTGGTGATTTTTTGTTAAGGTGTTTGGTGAGTTAGGTATTGGATTTGGGTTTGAATTGCTCGGCAGTGGGTGGTTTGATTTCTGGGTTTGTGGTGTATGTTGATTTATGGGTTTGTGGGTTTGTGGTGTATGTTGTCTGAATCCAAATCGAATACTCATTTGGAGAAGATTTCGAATCCAAAGTGGAATCAGGTGTACATTTTCTCTAAGATCTTATTCAGGCTTTGCTGGGTTTGGTTGTGCATGGAGGCCGAAAATCTGGGTTTGAGTTTTGTGTTTTTTGTGTTTGGTCTCAAAGCATAAGAAAATCTTGTTGAATGTTTGTGTTTTGTAAATTTTTATGGGCATATCTTTTTATTTTGTAAATTTGAGTGATTTTGTGGTTTTGGTTGCTAAGAAAATGCAAGAAAAGAAAAGTAAATTTTTAATTTTTAATTTTATGGGCAAGCTTAGTTGGGGAAGAAAAATGAAGAACACATTCTTCAGGTTTTTCCAAAAAAAAAAAGGAAAAAAAATTAATTTAACTAATTTCTTTTCTTTTTAAAAAAAAAATTAGGTTAGAAATTTTTATATTATTTTTATCTAATGTGGCTTTTTTCAAAAATTAAATTGCTGACATAGCATTTTTTAATATTCTTTTTATCTGACGTTGCTTTTTTAATATTATTTTAATAAACATGTCAGCATTTACTGTTGGACCGTTTGCCACGTAGGGTATTTCTGTTAAATGAGTAACCGCAAGGACCAAAACGGGAAATGTTTTTCAGGATAGGGACTAAAAACGGTAAAAATAAAATGTAGGGACTAAAATGGGAATCGCCTGAAAATGTAAGGACTAAAATGTGCTTTTCGCCTTGATTAAAATATATAGTATATACTACTTTATTAACATTTCATAGTTGATTAAAGATATTAAATCGTTTTGTCAATCTTGTTCATGATTGTTTAATTTTAATTAAATACACTTTTGATTATAGCACATGTTGAGTTATGAAGTATTGTACTTTACTATTTTACATTTCACACACACACACAAAATTATATATGGCCCCTCCCAAAGATAAATTCCTAGCTCTGCCATTGATCCAGGAGCTCTTCTATCTAAATTTGTAGCCAAAAAACACCCACGTTTGTAACTCTGAAATCCCACTCAAAAATTTAAAAGCGAAAAGCATATTTTAGTCCTTACATTTTTAGGCGATTCCCATTTTAGTCCCTAAATTTTATTTTTACCATTTTTAGTTCCTATCCTGAAAAACGTTTTTTATTTTGGTCCCTGTCGTTACATCAGAAACAGAAATTGCATAGCTGGCAAACGGCATGCACTGTTGACCTGACGTGGCCATTAAAATAATAATAAAAAATGCTATGTCAGCATTTAAATTAAAAAAAAATTAATTTATTAATTTTAACTAAATAAAAAAAATTTAAAACAGAATTTAAAACTAAAAATCATATGAATTGAGATCTAAGTGTGTCTTGAATAAGAACAACGAGAACACAAACTCAAACCCAAGAACACAAACCCAGAAATAAAAAAAAACAAACAAAAAAAAGAAGAAGGTATTTTTCACTATTTATCCACCTGACACTTCTTCTGTTAACTAAAACTAGAACCGGATAATAAAAAAACTCTCCTTCCCCGAAAACTCATCTCTCAAAAACGTTAGTCCCCAAAAACCATCTCCCCTAACACTATTGAAAAAACAATCATTAGCGTTAAAGAAAAACCCAAACTGAAAAACCCTTTTGAACCCATAGCTAACGCATCAATTTCTGGGTTTGGATCGTCGAATCCGTAGATCTCAGTCTCTCTATCCTTCCTCATTCTCAGATCGGAGCTTAGATTTTTTTATTTTATTTTTTTTGTAGAGAACCAAACGGTCCTCACTCTCAGATCGGCATGGAGCTTAGATCAGTGTGGATTGTGAGATATCTCCATTCAATGAAACGGAAAACAAATCAGTAAGTTGTGGTTTGGGTAAGTGATTGTTCTGATTTGGTATTTGTTTGGTGGTGGATTTCTAGGTGGATCTGAGCGTGACCGGAGCTGGGTGTGTGCTGTGATGTGTGCGTGGGTTTGGATCGGTGGGTTTCTCAATGGGTTTCTAGGTTGATCTGGGTGTGACCGAAACTGGGTGTGTGCTGTGATGTGTGTGTGGGTTTGGATCGGCGGAGATCGGAGTGGGTTTGAACTAATGCTTTGATGGGGTTTTTTTTTTTTTTTTTTTTTTTTTTTTTAAATTTCTGGGTTTGTGTTCTTGGATTTGAGCTTGTGTTCTTGTTGTTCTTGTTCAAGACATACTTAGATCTTATTCATATAATTTTTAGTTTTAAATTCTGTTTTTTTTATTTTTTTATTTAGTTAAAATTAATAAATTAATTTTTTTAATTTAAATGTTGAGGCATTTTTTATTATTATTTTAATGGCCACGTCAGGCTAACAGTGCATGCCATTTGCCAGCTGTGCAATTTTTGTTACATCAGTAATGGCAGGGACCAAAATAAAAAGCGTTTTTCAAGATAGGGATTAAAAACGGTAAAAATAAAATTTAGGGACTAAAATGGGAATCGCCTGAAAATGTAGGGACTAAAATGTGCTTTTTGCCAAATTTAAATCATTAGCTATGTATGATCTTATTGTAATAACTTCAGATATATCGATTCTAATCATGTGTAGCTGGAATTCCAGTAGTGACTTTAAAAAGAGAGGCCATAGTACATTTTAGATCTTAAAAGAGCACCTACAAAAGTCATCATAAAACGTGTCTTAGGGTTTCCTTTAAATACTATGTGAAATACATCTGAAACCCTAATCACTTAATGGGCTTAACTGGTTGTTGGGCCAAAATTAAATTCTGTAGATCCGTGTCTCGATTGGTCAAACTTGGCATGTTTCGAATTCCTGAACCTATAGCTTTCTTTTTCTTGTATTCAGACTTGCAGCACCTTGAGCATTGCCTAATCATACCTATAGACTTATGAATCTATATCTAAAAAAGTTTGTGCTCACGATTTGCTAATTGTTCTAAACTTTTAGAACCTAACAAAACAATTATATATTTTAGAAATGTATAGTTTAAAAAAAAGTGTAAGTTAATGCCATGCATATTTGAACATCTTTTAGAAAAAAAAATGTATAATTTGAATCGTATAATTACAATTGTTTTTAATTGTAGTTGTGCACATGCACGGGCAATACACTAGTTTAAATAATAAAAAAGAAATGAATTGAATAGAATTAGATAATATTATTTGGATTTTTTTAAGTTAATGATGAAAAGAAATAGAATGTAAGTGACTTTATCGGAATAAGTGTTTGAAGAAATGGTACGAAATTACATTATAATAATATTACTATTATACTCCTATTTCAAAGAGTAATGCTAGTGTCACATAAAATAACACAATTTGTGCTACAACTCACCCATGTGGAGTTGTGAGTGGTAGAAATGTGTCTCCATATAGACCCCTATCACACTTATATCACTTACAACTCGCCATGTGGGCAAGTTGTGCCATTTTATTTAGCACCAGTTTTACACCATTGGAAGCATATTCATCCAAATTTTAGAGAAATTAAATTTTAAAATTTTAAGGGAAAAGAAATGAATAACTGATCTTGCTTACCCATTTCATTCATTCCCATTTAAACACTCAAATAACATAATTATCTTTCAATTTTCTCCATAAAACTCCCAAACAATGGAATAAAATAAATATTTTAATATAATTCTTTTTCACTTGAAGAACTTATAAAGTAAGTGCAATTGGTGTCCAAACAATTTAAAATGCGGAACATGTATTGATGTAATCCTTGTCGACAACATTTTTGCTATAACCTATAAGCATTCATATATATATTAATAGCCAAAGCTTAGAAAAAATCCAATTAGATTTTAATTGGATTCTCAAATTTATGCCATGTGTCTCATTTAATTTTTAATTTTGTGCCAAATGAATTATTGAATGTAAAAATCGAACAGTCCAAATCCAATTAGATTTCAATTGGAGTTTAATTTTTCACTACGTGTCCATCTATTTTTTAAATTTTTGTGGGAAGCTAATTATTTAGTGCAAAAACTAAAAAGTATAAATCCAATTAAATTCTAAATCATATATATATATATATAATGAGAAACCATTACATATTTTAAAAACATATAGCTTAAAAAAATGTAAGTTAGTACTATGTATAATTTAAATTGTATAATTAAGATTATTTTTAATTGTACCCGTGCATATGCACGAGACTACATACTAGTACTATTTAATAGCTAAGACAAAATACCATTAAAAGGTAAAATACTATTAATACTCTTAAAGTTTAGGCTTGATGATGCACAAAAATCATCAGTGAGTTAATCGTCCACATACGTGCCAATGGATATAACTAAAAGGAAAAAAAAAAAAAAAAAAAAAACCAATCAAAGGCCTCTAGTGGGGTACTGGCCAAAGACCCTTCGAAAGTTAAATCAGTAATAGAAGACTCTCCAAAACTCAAGAGTGCAAGAGATAGAGAGGGCATCCTTGATTGTCTGTCTACCACTTGAGTATAACTTAGAATTTGATCTGGTGCACGAGGGCATCCTTAATCGTCTGTCCACCCCTTAGGTAGGACTTAGGATTTGATTAAGTGTACGAGGGCATCCATGATCGTCTATCTATCCCTTCGGAAGGACTTAGGATTTGATCAAGTGCACGAATGCATCCTTAATCATCTGTCCATCCTTTTGGTAGGACTTAGGATTTGATCAAGTGCGCAAGGGCATCCTTGATCGTTTATATATCCCTTAGGTAGGACTTAGGATTTAATTAGGTGCACCAAGGCATCCTTGATCGTCTGTCCATCCCTTAGGAAGGACTTAGGACTTGATCAGGTGCACATGGGCATCCTTGATCATCTGTCTACCCCCTAGGCTTTCCAAACCGATGAGTTAGGAAGATGTGTGACATCCCTCGACAGATCCTTGATGACAGAGTAGATCAGCTTGGTCACAACCCAATTAGTCAGGGGGATGCGTGATAGATCCCTGATGACAGAGTCAATTGGCATGGTCACAATCTATTGGGTCGGATATGCTGACAATCTCTTGATACGTGATGATCGTTAAGGCGGAGTGTGTTGCATAGTGTCAGGGAAGGTACCTGACGATGCTTTTGGTAATCGAAGACTCTAGGGTGTTAAAAACTTTCTAGATGGTGAAAATATTCCCTATCAGTTGCCCCTCATTCCGTGGTTGTTACACAAGTAGATGAGTGCAGAATATGAAGGTTTTGTAATAGTAGAGTGTTAGGGGTTCATTTATTTGCCCCCTATTCCATGAGAATTCAGTGTAACTTGTTCGGTTGACCACCACTTACACATACCGATGATTGGCCAGGATATTGGGTCATCTTAGCAACTTAATTAGAGGATCATTACTTAAGTCAATTGTGAGGATTGCTGTTTGACTCAATTATCTTTGGAGGGTTACTTGGATCGTTTGTCACCTTGGTTACTTGATTCGAGGATTTCTACTTGAGTCAATCATCTTTAGAGGATCACTTGGATCATTTATAGCCTTAATGACTTGGTTCGTCAATCTTTATTTGAGTCAATCCTATTTGAAGGATTTCTCGGAAAGGATAATTTGGATCATTTGTCACCTTGGTGACATGATTAAATGATCTCTACTTAAGTCGATCATCTTTGGAAGATCTCTTTGATTAGTTGTCACCTTAGTTACTTGGTTGAATGATCTCTACTCGAGCCGACCATCTTTGGAGGATCATTTGGATCGTTTGCCACTTTGGTGACATGGTTAGATGATCTCTACTTGAGTCGATCTTCTTTGGAGGATCTCTTAGATCATTCGTCACCTTGGTGATTTGGTTGGATGATCTCTACTCGAGTTGATCATCCTTAGTGGATATATTGGATCATTCATCACCTTTGTCATGCCCAAACCCCAAAGAGTCCAAAGCATGAGAAAGACGTCTCAAGTACCTGTAAATTTTTCCTTTTTGACAATTCAATCCACATAAATCCTATCAAGTGCCAACATCAAGAATTTTCATAATAATCTCATAGAATATACTCTTAGAGTAAGTCAGAGCTCTAAGCATTAATTACAAGGACCATTGGCCACAAAAGAATAGAAATCTGAATAAACAATTACATATCAACAACTTGTCCCATAAGTGGGAATACAATCATAACCATTATAATATACAAAAGAATGAGTCAATCCTAGTCTAAGATGTATACCATCTAATATATCCATTACAAAAGTTCAGCCTCCATCAGTAGTTAGTCTAACTACTATTAGCTACCAAAAGCTGTCTCAAAAAATTGTTGCCTACTCTGAAAAGTTTAGAAAATAATGGAATGAGACAGAGCATAGTAAGTAGCATATTTAATGGGGGTGAGGGAAATGCAAGTTTCATCTTCAATAATAATAATATGATAAGGATGATTAAATAATGAAACACAAAGTTTCTCAAAGTAAATACCTTAAAACTATATACTATAATCTGTGAGCACCAACAATATAATTTCCAAATCCATAATATCTAACATAAGGTAACTTATTATAAATATACCACACTACCACATAAACCGGTCAGGAGATCCACCCATTCACAACTGGCGTGATATTGTCCTCTTTGTTATGCAAACTCTTGGCCCCATGGACAGCAGCCTCACCTATACCCTCAAGGTTTTTCTCTCCCCCCATGGGCAGCAAAGAGAGCGCGTCTAATAGGACCTCTCTTGCATGTGGTCTTTTGGCCCCATGGACAGCCTCTTCACCCACACACAATCAAGGAACCTTTTCCCCCCATGGACAACAGGGTAGAACGCGTCATCCAAAGTGAAAGGGCACTGACCTAGATTTGATTCCATTGTCACAAAGACTACGGAAACCATATCAAGTGATCATCGGAAAATCACACATGGCATGGTGTTAAAACCACATAAAGCTCACAGGTATACATTTTCTTTCAAATACATAGTTTATAACCAGGTAGTTTCAGAAAAACTTAAATAATCAAACTTCCACAAAGTTTGTAAGGTTTTCAACTTCATTCTTGTCAAAAGATTTTCTAACAATTTCCCACATAACAAGACGAGATAAGCATCTTTAAATTTTCTAATATATCATAAAATCTAAGATTTCCTTATCTAAGAGTGAATAAAAGATGCTTATTTTTCCATATCAACAGTTTATGCATTCCCTAAATGCGATACCAAATATGATGCATTTTCATATATATAATCATGTATATATTAAGGTTACGACACAATAATTTTTAGGAAAATATAGTTTTCATAGGTAGTTTTCAAAAATGTGTCTCATTTATGCAACATGATTATATTTTCAAAATTCCATTAAAAAGCTACTTACCTCGCAACCGCAAAATCCTAATTCTCCAAGCTCCAAGAAGATTAGCTAGAACCTAAACAATATCAAGTAAACCTATCACAATAAGCATAGAACTTGAAATTGCATCTAGCCACAATTTAGGAATTGCCAATTAATCACTTAATTAGACAAGCCTAGTATCTAACCTCATCAATAATAATATATTCTACTTCCAAAGTTTCTCAACAATTAGATTCACAAGGCATAAACTCCAATTTACAAAGTTAACCCATTTAATATCATCTCCAACATTATGACTAGCTTCCATAAAATTTACACTACATCATTAAGAGAACCATGAAAGCAAAATCAATATATCCTCCAAGATAAGAAATTTAGAACTTCAACTAACTACAAATAAACCCAATGGCAATGGAAAAATTAAATTTACCAACAATTACATGTAATAACTTAAAACCCCTAAATTTTTCACCATACATAAACCTTAAGTAGTCATCAATAGCACAAAGTATATACCCACTCATCAAATAATTCCACCAATACAAAACCCATATATAAAAACACATAAATATCACTTCCAATACTCATGAATCACATGTGTATCATTATTAAAGCTTAGATAAAAATAACCTCAAGCAAAAGTGTAAAACCCACCAAAAAGATGAGAAATTTTTTTACCTCAAATAAAATGATGAAGATGCTTTGGGGTTCCTAAGTATTTTTCTGGTGATCTTGCTGGAAAAATGATGGTGAGATTGTGTGATTTGGAGTGGAGGCCGGTGGGTGAGTGTGTGTTTAAGAGAAAAGAAAGAAAAATGAAAGAAAGAAAAGAGGGAGCCGGCCAAAAGAGAGAAGAAAGGTGGGTGAAAATGAGTGGTGGGGAGTGGGGTTAGGTTGGGGCACACGTGGTCCACAAAAAAATGCTGACTTTACATTTTTTTTTTAAAACTGACGGGATGTTACAACCTCGGTGACTTGGCTAGATGATCTCTACTTGAGTCAATCATCTTTGGAGGATTTCTTGGATCGTTCATCACCTTGGTGACTTGGTTCATTTGTCACCTTGTAGGTAGGAAGACTTAGATCGTTTTCCAAGGACCTCGTGGGTGGCTTGGTTCATCCCCCTATCCATCGGTAGGATGATTTGGATTTTTTACCAAGGCACTCGTGGATGGCTTGGTTTGTCCCTTCACCTCTTGGTAGGAAGATTTAGAATTTTTACCAAGGCACTTGTGAGTGGCTTGGTTTGTTCATTCACCCGTAGTTGACTTTGGTCGTCATCCTTCCCTTTCGGTGATGAACTTACTTTAGTCGTCGTCTTTCCCTCTTATGTAAGACTTTACTTTGGACCGTCCACTCGTAGGTGACTTTGGACATTGTCCTTTCCTCTTAAGTAGGACTTTACTTTGGACTGTCCACCCATAAGCGACTTTGGTCGTCTATCCACCCGGAGGCGACTTAGGTCATTGTCCTTCCCTCGTAGGGATGACTTTATTTTAGACTGTCCATCCGTAGGCAACTTTGATTGTTGCCCTTCCCTCTTAGGGATGACTTTATGTTGGATTGTCCATCTGTAGACGACTTTGTTCGTTAGTCCACCCACAGGTAGGACTTAGTCTTTGGGCGAGGAACAAGTGCCCGTAGGTATCCTTGATCAGTCCATCCCGTAGGTTGGACTTAGTTTTGGATAAGAATTAGGTGTCGTTGGCATCCTTGGTTGTCGATCCATCCCGTTGGGATGAGGATTAGGTGCCCATGGGCATCCTTGTTTGTTGATCCATCCTGTTAGGATGAGTATTAGGTCCTATTTCTGTTGCAATCAATGATACTGTATGGTCCTTCCTAGTTGAGTCCTAACTTTCCTTGTGCTGAATCCTTTGCAGCTATGGTCACTTTCCTTAAAACAAGTTCCCAATGCTGAAGTGTCAAGGTTTGACCTTGGTGTTACAGTGTTTAGCCATGAGGTGTAACGGGCCATTCATTGTTCAGCAATTGCCCTGACCTCATCTAGTATATTCAAGTGTAGATGGATCTCTTCTTCGTTCTTCCCTTCGTAGTGTTTAGCCATGAGATCTTACTGAAGTGTTGGTACTCATTGCATGCTTTTACGTAGGATTGGGCATCCTTCTGCATGGTAGGACAATAGTACCGTGCTTGTATGAGCCTGTGGTGGACCAACAATTACACCTTCAAGTGGTTTCCATACACCCCTTCATGGACTTTCCTCATGACATAGTTTGCTTCGTCAAGGATCAAACACTTTAGGTATGGTCAGGAAAAACCTCTCCTATCAGCACAAAGCGTGATGCTCGAACTTTCGACCTTTGGGACATGTTGTGGTCGTCCAGAATCATCCCATTTTTAAGGAAGGAGGTGATTAGAATTTTCCAATCAGTACTTGTTGATATCACTTGTACTTTCAATTCCTCAATGGTAGAGGAGTGTTGGGTGAAGGATAGTACCTGATGATCGATAGTCATGTGTTCAGCAAATGCGGCCTTGGCCAATCGATCAACATGTTCCTTTCCTTCCTATGAGACTTGTGCAAATTCTGCTGCAAAATTTTGATATGTCCGTCTCTTGACAAGGATAAGGTACTTCTTCATCCGCTTTCCCTTGGCTTCGTAGTCTCCATTGATATGCTTGATGACAACTTGGGAGTTGCTATGGATGACAACTGATGAAACCCTAGCTGCTTTGGCTAAATCGAGTCCCGTTAGTACAACTTCGTACTTAGTCCATTATGGTCATCGGGAACTAGAGTCGGACGGTACACTCTATGACATCCCCTTCAAGAGATAGTAGGACTACTCTAGTCCTTCCAACATGTATGTTGGATGATCATTCTGTTCAGACCTTCTATGGGGCTGCCCCCCAGCCTTCCGCCTTGTTCGTCGTAAATTCTACGACGAAGTCAACTAATGCTTGGGCCGAGGGGTTTGTTCGTCTAGACAACTATGGTGTGCATTTCTAAGAATGGCCTAAGCTTGCAAGCTACTGTGATTAGAGTGAAGGCCAACTTCTCCATGGGGGGATATCTTTCTTTTACTCCTTTAAGCACTTGGCTATTCTAGTGTACGGGTAATTGCATACGATCCTCAGTTTGGATAAGAGCTGAATTAATAGCCATGGGGGATATGACCAAGTACAGGGAAGCTTTTCATCGGGTGTGGATGGACTAAGGAATGGTGGATATGCGAGGTACGCCTTAGTTCCTAAAATGCTTTTTGACATTCGTCGGTTCGCTCAAATGCTTTCATCTTGGTCGTCCCTTTCCCGGTCATCGTTCATCAGGGGACGCTTGTTGTTGCATTTGCCACCGCCCTATTCGTCATTTTGGTAATTTAAATGTTGTTCGTTGTGCAGGCCCAACTTTCACTCCAGCTCATGATTTTGTTGGGTGAGTTGATCAACTACTGTAGTGAAGGTTTGCACTTGTTTCTCTAAGGTGTTGGGTGGGTTTTCAAGCTCTTAGTTGATGGTAACCATTGATCGTGTTAAGACTATACAACTCTTTGTCTTTGAAACGACAATATAGCTTATCAATTGTCCCCACAGACGGCACCAACTAATGATGCACAAAAATCATCAGTGATTTGATCGTCCACACACGTGCTATTGGATGTACTTGAAGAATAAAAGAGAAGAACCAATCAAAGGGCACCAATGAGTACCAGCCAAAAACCCTCCGAAGGTTAAGTCAGTAATAGAAAACTCTCCAAAAACTCAAGAGTGTAAAAGATAGGGAGGATTCACATACCTCAAGAAAGGTAATGTTTGTGATTTATATAGTGGTAGAGAACTGACACGAATCCCTTGATACGGGGGAATTTCCTTGTAGAGAGAAAGGTCCTAAGATACTCAGGATCACCTTTCCATATATAAGATATTTGATTGCATAGTAGGGCCTTTGGTCATGATATGCAAGTAATTTCCATACAAGGATGCATGAGTGGGCCCCACGTAAGCCCCATGGAAACCCTAGGGGGACGAGTCGTAAAGATCAGGGATTGCCTAATTCATCAACCCACGTGTTGGTCATCACTTTTTGGGGTCGGTCATCCATTTGGGATCGATCATCCCTTTTAGGATCAGTCATCCGTTTCAGGGTTGGTCATCCTTTTGGGGATCAATCATCCCTTTTGGGGTTAGTCATCCCCTTTTAGGGTTGATCATCCCTTTCGAGGGTCGGTCATCCTTTTTGGGATCAATCATCCCTTTCAAGGGTCGATCATCCCTTTGGGGTTGGTCATCCCTTTTTAGGGTCAGTCGTCCATTTTGGGATCGATAATCCCTTTTGGGGTTGGTCTTCCCTTTCGGGATTGGTTATCCCTTTCGGGGGTCGGTCATCCCTTTTGAGGTTGGTCATCCCTTTCGATTGATCGTCCCTTTTGGGGTTAGTCATCCCTTTTAGGGATCAATCATCCCTTTTGGGATTGATTATCCTTTTCGGGGTCAGTCATACCTTTTAGGGTTAGTCATCCCTTTCGAGGGTCAGTCATCCCTTTCGGGGTCAATCATCCCTTTTGGGATTGGCTGTCCCTTTTAGGATTGATCATCCCTTTTAGGGGTTGATCATCCCTTTTGGGATTGATTATCCCTTTTAAGGTTGATCATCCCTTTTGGGCACCTCCATAGCAAGCAATCAAAATTATCCTTGTCATGGCCAATGCCAACCAAGTTCAAGACTTTTCAAAATTGATCAACTTTACTATTTTTTTTTTTTACTTTTTCTCTCATAGTAGCATTTCTACAAACAGATGGAAGACATGACTCCAAAGAAAGAAAATCACATCTCAATCTAATTTCCAACATTTTCTTCTCTTTTGAACCATCTATATGGATTGGTTGCTCTAAAAACAATTAAAAAAAAATTATGAATCTCATATTTTTCATCACTTAGGAGCCAAAAGTAAAAACCACTACCCAATTAAACCTAATATGGTTTCTCCAACCAAAAAAAAAAAAAAATGTAAACCAAAAATGCAATAAAAATACGTTACAAAGTGCACCAAACATTAATGAAATTCAAAGCACCATGAAACAAAAAAGATTAAAAAACTATGTTTTTTCTTTGTCTGTTTTCTCAGGAACCAAACAGGATTGGGTTTGAAGATGGTGGATAAGAGATCTTGTAAATTGGGGGATAACTGTGAACTTGGGTGTAAGGGTCAAGATACCAAAATGTGACACCCTTCACAATTCACAACAAACCAAAGTGTGTCAAGTTGTGTATCTTGACCCTAACACCCAGTCTTACAGTCATTCTACTTTGTCAGTCTATGCGGTCGAGGAGGAGAATCGGGTTTGTGAAGGTTTTTATAGAGGCAAGGCTACTACCACAGAGCTCTGTTTTTGCAAGATTGTCCTTTTTCTAACACTATAAGTCCTTCATCGAGGACCCTCTTGTTCACTAGCGGCTCTATTTGTCTGTAAGGGTGGACCCAGATCCGGATCCTCTCCATTTCTATTTGAAATGGAGAGTTTCTAGTTAAGGGTTAGGATCTGCCTAAAAACAATCAAAGGCTTATAACATTCCACCTCATTTAATAGCTTTAACCTAATCAAATAGCAAATTCAAATTTTGTAACCAGAGTTAACTCTTGTCCAAAACCCAAAAAAGCCACCCTAGGTTCCCAACAAGGCAGCAATCGTATCCTCAGGTTTAGATCCTTTCAATCTCAACCCCGAGTGCCCATCAGCCACCAGCAACCAAAGTGATCAAACACTGATTTGTCTAGTTTCTTCTAGTATTGTATCAAACACTGATTTGGCTTGCTCTCAATTTTCGGCTACATCATTCTTTTTCATTGATGTAATAATCACTACTTTTAATTCCATTTTTTGATGTCTCAAAACGTTAATAATCCAAAATTAGGCAAAAAAGAAAACAAAAAAAATGGTTTTGCAAAAGTTGACTATATGTAAAGGATAAAGGATTTCTAATTTCTTTGTTAGTTATGCAGGGTGTTTATTGAATTAGGTTAGTCAAATTAGAGGTGACTAACCTCCCAGAACATGAGAAAGAAAAGACCATTTGTGATTTAATTTGCTTGCTTTATTATTCAAGTCTCATTGCTTAATTACAGTGTAGTTTACAAGTTGATACAATCGAATAGAATAAAAGATAACTCAAATAAATGAAACAATCTAAATAACTTAACTCTCCAAAAAACTAGAAATCTTATTTGTTGAACTCCAATACTACTCTTATCAATGGTCCTTGAATTAAGGCACAAACTCAATCCATTAATCCATAGCTCATCCAAACAAAATAATAATAATAACGATGATGCTAGGTTGATGTCTATCCTTATCCTCACTTTCACTGTTCCCTTGCTTCAAAGCTCTGGATCATTTGATTGATTGCTTCACCCATTTCTTAAATTACTAGACCACCATAAGTTCATCATATTCAGAAACACCAAAAGACTAACGAAGCATCAAAAGTTGAATATATAAAACAAGCCATAAATCACAGCCATAGAACATAAAATAAACGTGAAATTCACATCTCGCAGGGCCTGTAGCAAAAGCCAAACGAAGAACAAGAGAGAGAGAAATGACGCCCCAATTTTGGAAAATCAACTCATGGGTCCACAGTAGCGTGATAATAGCGAAGATGGTGGCCGGTGGCTGATGGGCAGTTGGGATTGAAGGACTGAGTCTTGAAGGGGATCCAAATTCCGGACACAAGGATCTAGTGCTTTTTTTTTTTTTTTTTTTTTTTTGGACCATAGTTAACTTTGTTTACCATAGTTATTTGTTATTTGGTTAAGTTAAAAACTTTTAATTGAGGTGGCACTTTGTAGACCTTAGATTCTTTTTAAGCAAATCCTAACCCTTAATTGGACACTCTCCATTTCAAATAGAAATGGAGAGGATCCAGATCCAGTCCTAGGACCACCCTCACTTGTCAAAAAAAAAAAAAAAAAAAAAAATTATACATGCAAAAAAAAAAAATATATATATATATATATATATAATTATTTTAAATTAATATGTTCCGTAACCACCTTGACTTGAAAAAATTGTATATATATATACTTTTAAAAAATATATTATTTACTAAATTAACCTATTTTGACCACCTTAATAAAAATTTTGAACACTTTTACTTGAGACTCATAAGAATTTGAGTTCAATAAATATAAGAGCCACAACAATTTCACAATAAATCTTATGTGGTAAGTTGTTGCTCTAATTCAAGCTCAATATTGACATGTTTTTCCCACCATTAATATGCTAACAACTTGTTACATAAGATTTGTTATGAAATTGTTGTGATCACTTTATTTTTCTCATATCAGCATTTTCAATTTACACTTTATCTTTTATTAGTCTTTTTTTTTTTTTTTTCCTTATTCTCTTTGTTAGTATAAAAAATTGTAATATTTTGTGTATTTGCATTTTTTTTTTTTTGTGACGTTGATATATTCAAATTGTATCTTTATTAAATTTTGTATAATTTAAATTTCTTAGTGATCACCCTAAAAAATATTCCTAGAGTCGCCATTACTCTTGTTTTTAACTATTTAGTATTTAGTGGGACCATCTTTGAGTCCAAAACCAAAATTGTGGGAATGGTGGTATCTGAATCATGTCTGCGAGGATGAGTGCTGTGCAACAGTAGATGGAAAATGAAATTAGTAAAGTGAGCTACCAAAATGAAAAATTTTGTTTGAATGGGTTCTTCATTCTTGTCCTCTTTAGTTTTGAAATTTATTTATTTATTATTATTATTATTATTTGTGTGTGGGTGGGAGATATGGGTTTGTATGTTTACAACGTGGGTGGTGGGAAGCACAGGTGTGGCTCTAGGGCCACGACACCCACACTCAACACACATCAACGCCCCAATTCGCTTATCCTTTTTTTTTTTTTTTTTTTTTTTTTTTTTTTTTTTTTCATTTTTCGATTCATGCTGATTTGGGTCGATTTAGGCCGAAACTAGGCGAGAAACTGGCCGAAATACTTGTTTAAAAAATTAATAAAATAAACTTGATTTGATTTTTTATTTATTTATTAACTTATTATATATTTGTCAAATTATTTGTAGGTTAAACAAATTAAATTAAAATTACTAAATTATTTGTATTTATTATTTCTCTTAAATTGGTATATATTACCATTATATGAATATATATATATATATATAATATTTTTTTTAAAGAAATAAATGTAGGGTTAAGGGCCCAAATTGTACATTGGGCCTTGGCTCTTGGCCGAGAGCATAGTAATCCGAGAACAAATGAATGGTGTTGGATGGGTCAAGCTTAGAATCTAATGAGTGAGATACAAATGGGAGGGCGGTCTGAGGAGGAATAACTCCTCAGATATGCTAGGTACAGCTCAAATGTATGTCCCGATAGTCAAGGGAACCTTTGAGGAAGCTCTAATGATAGGGACGTGCATCATGAACACACAAGAAGGATGGGAACTCAAAAATATCTAAGAGAAAGCTACTACCACCACATTGAGTGCCATGCAGCTAAACTTCTGGTCGTATTTATGTGGAGAAGACCCCTGAACAGTGCTACTTTGGCTACTACAATTCACAAAAAGTCAGAAAGGGTGTCTGATGGGATAAGCACTCAAGTAGTGGCTCAAATAATTGACAAGTGTAGGATCAAGATCGTCTAAAGGAAACTATATAATGTAAGTGGTCCTTCATAGATGGGGACCCGAAAATGAAGAGAGAAAAACATTGTAGCAATCAAAGTTATATTTGTAACCTGTTTAGTTGATTTATATGAAAACTTACGTCCTCGGACAGTGAATTCATTCAGTTTTATGTTCCTTGTTCTTGCTTGATCATCATCTAAATTCATACTGGCCGTTATCAAATTTATTACGGCCTAATTCTTTGACCCATTCTCTACAAATTTATTGTACTAGGCTCACTGGGCCAATATCCTATACATCTTGGGCCAATATCCCATACATCTTGGGTTTGGGTTGCAAAATGTGTTCCTACAATAAATATTTAATAATTTATTAGTAAACGTATCCTACCACACTCACACTCTATTTTTTCAAAAAATTTTGAGTCACTTCACAGTACTCACACCTAAACACGAATTTGCACCCTTGCTTCCTAGGGTGGTACCGGACAAAATATGGGAATTTTTTTATGATTGGTTTGTTGGATCGTATATGGGGGCTTCGAATTTGAGGTCATGGGTATGTTGGTCAAGTGTTTGTGGTTGGTGTTGAATGTAAGCTTGGTATTTAGAGTGGTGTGGTTTGGGAATTTTCAGGCTTGGTTATCAAATGAATAAATTTCGATGTTTGATTTGTTAAGCGCTTAATGTGGTTTTTATGATTGTTTATGACCGTTGAGAATAATGAATGTAGTTGGAAAAATAAAACTTTGAGAGTCCAATTACGCTTAAGAATTTGAGAATGAGTTTTATAGATTATGTGTTTGGGAATGACTTTTTTAATAGTTTGAGTTTGGAAATGGCTTTTGGAGGGTATGTGAATTTCTTAGCTTATTGCTTGATTTTGTAGCAGCGTTGATGTGTATATATATATATATATATATATATGATAGTGTTTGAACCTTTATGTCTCCATTCTATGATGATTGTTTTTTATCATCATGTCAAGATAACAATTATTTTTTGGTGATCTCATATTTGACGATAAGAGATTTTATAATTGGAATCCACGCACTGTTAATGTATTTGTTTATGTGTTTGAGCTGGGCGGACCTCAAATAAGTGTTAGAAACAATTTGGTTTGGAGTTATTGCATGAAACCACAAAGGACTGCAACTGTTAGTGCAGTCAACGCTCTAGTTCTTAAGGGAAGTGCTGATCCGCACTTAATGCTTTATATGGATACTTATATGGATTTTATAATGTATTAAGAAATAATGATTTTGTGTATTTATAATTTGTTAATACTATATAGATGCTTATTTGGAGTTTTTTTTCTTTCTTAAACTTTGGCTCCCTCTAGTTTAAAATTCTGGGTTCGTCCTTACTTGCCAATAATAACTTGGCCCTTGTTTGCTGATCAGTTTTATAATGAAAAGTTTATTGTACAGGTGTTGAAGGTTGGTGTGAGTTTAGGGGCTGAATTTGTTGTAAACTGGGTAGAGGAAGAGAAGTTTGGGGTGGTGCTAAATAGGGATGAATTTACAAGGGCTATAGATCAGTTGATGGAAGAAGGAGATGCAGGAGAAGAAAGAAGAAAGAGAGTTAGAGAGCTTGGGGAGATGGCCAAGGGTGCAATGGAGGGTTCTTCCTATCTCAACATGAAACTCTTGATCCAAGATGTCATGCAACAAGTTATGGGAAAATTAGAATATGATCATTTTGGTTGTTGCATGTGAAGTGGTATTTTCAATAAAAAAACATACAAGATTTAAATTCCTTCTCTCCCCACAAACTGTTGAATTATCTGAAAAAGAAAGTCATTGAAAAAAAAAAATCATTTCACTAACTAAGTGTGTTTGGGGAATAAAAATAATTTATAAATATATTTTTTTGCTTATTTTATATACTAGTAATCATGGTTTTTAGATCCGAATCGGACCAGGCAATCCAATTGGGTTAACCAGGAATCGGACTAAAATCCAGTTTTTTAAGCATAGAGAACCAAATCTATTGTTAATTCCATGAACCCCTTAAACCAGGGTTGGATCGCACAGTTCATGCAGAACTGGTGGCATGAACCATACGATCCAATCCTGGTTCAAACATGCACGGTTCTACATGAACCGTACAGTCCAACCCCAGTTCAAGCATGCTTATTAAATAAGAAAAAATCAAAAAAGTGCGCTTTCCAAGTTTAGAACCTAGGCACGAGCCTAACCACTCAGCTAAGCTTGCAAGTTGATGCTCAACAATAACTAAAAAAATACTTGAAGTAAACTCAACGAAATTTTTTTTTTTTTAAATAAAAACAACTTAACACAATTCTATTCTACATAATTAAATTATCCATCTCTTACAAGGAATATAATATATATATATATATATATATAATTAAAATCCTTCAAAGATATTCAACTCTACTTCAAAAATTAATCAAAAATTATAATTTTTTCATGGTTATTATTTTATTTATTAACTTACTTATTTAATTATTAAATATATGCTTAAAAATCATTAAATTTCCCTCACATATATAGATATATTAGTCAATTTTGCTAGTTTTATAAATTTAATATCTATATTTAGGTTTTAATTAATTATTAAAGTAATTATTATGTCATAGCGGTTCTACCTCGATCGAACCTTGTTTCGACCTTAAAAACTTTGAACCTCTCCCTTTACCAGTTTTTTGAACGGTTTAGATCTGAAAACTATGCTAGTAATTGGTACATATGTTGCACAATTTTTTTTTTTCAATAAAATTTTTGTAACAACCAAAACAAAATTTAGTGTACATTAAAATAACAAAATTATAATGAAGGGAAGTAAAATGGTTGTTTTTGCTTTCAAAATTTCTTTAATAATAATGAGATTCGAAATATATTAACCACTCATCAATATCCTCATGTGATATTTCATTCTTTTTTGATGTCTTTATCATTTTTTTTAAAGAAAATCTGATTTAATTAATCATAGATTTGCCATCAAGTTGGCAAAGGAACTTTTATTATAATAATTAAAAAAAAAAAAAAAAAAAGAGGTTAGTTAAACTTCTTTTCCTTGAGTTTTGAGGGAATGACACTTTATCACAAACCTGAAGGGAAAAAATAGTTCCCCCTTGACATTCATTTGACTAAATTCTATTAAATTGGAGAAAAAAAATATTGTATACTAACTTGTCCTTTGGTTAAGGGTAGAATTCTAAAATTACCTTCCATTTCAAAGTTCAAATGTCTACACTTAACCTACCCTATGATGAGCCTATGATGAGGTACACCTAAATAATCAAGACTCGTCACCCTTTTTTTTTTTTTTTTTTAGATTATAATTCATGTGTTTTGGGTGGGGAGGGGTTGTTAAGATATATATATATATATATATATATATATTTCAAACAAACAATGTTTTACTAAGTAAGGTTAATAAGCAACCAGAACTTAGCATATTGAGATAGTAAATACCTATATTTCGCAATTCAAACTTCAAAAATATCAGTTGAATATGCAGCTCAGTCTTCGTTTAAGTCAAAAAAAAAAAAAAATTTCTTCACAAAAATAAAAAATTAAGTCAATTTGTTTACAATTTACGTACTAGATAGAATTGAGTTTATATTATTCTCTTTTTACTAACCATGGTTAAACTTAGTTAAAGAGAATTTTTTTTTTTTAATTAGAATATATCATTACTAATATTAATGGAGTGGGGAATATTATTTTCTTCAAATCTCTCATGTTTTTTCCCTTTTAAGTTTGGAGTGAAGTGTTATTCCCCCAAATCTCAATAGAGGAGAGTATAATTACCCAAAAATGAAAAGTCAAGTCCAGTCTAGAATAAAAAATGGAAATAGAGCTACATCCTTAATAATAATAATAAATATACAGTCTAATGATGCTTACTTTTAAAATACAATATATTGATACAACACCACTGGTTACATGCTTTTTGATAATAAGCAAAACCAAAAAAGTATATATCATAACCATCATTTGCAACAACCCGGTTGCAACTTTTGGATGAATTTTCCTTCACGGTTAGAGGATTGATGATGTCAATCTTGTTTTAAGTTATCATAACATGTTCAACAGTCTGAGCTATGGTATCCATCTAAAAGCAAAAACTAAACATGTGGTGAGATGATCACCGTGTAGTCTTAATGTTTAAACTAAATATATTGACATTAAAAGTAAAATCTAAAAATTTCATTGCAAACTAAATTTAAGTGAAGTAAAATATTAAAAGTAAAGTAACAGTTTTTGCGTATTCATACTAATTCACCATGCACGCATGGCTAGAAATCGATGTCAGGTTAAAGCCGATTATAATTTTTAAAATAGCAAAATGGGATTTTCCAATTAATATGATCACACAGCTCAACTAGTGTGGAATATCAATTTCCTTGGAAGAGTTAGTGGAAACTTAAAATCCCTTCATTGCCAGTTTACTAGAGACTAGAGTGGTGTGGCTTGGCTCATTGAGGATACACACCATATTGGTACCCAACTTTTGAAGAGACCTTTGGGCTTGAAATAAAAAACTAGTCAAGCAAAAACAAAGACCCGCAAATGGGTGTGAAGGCCTGAAAAGGCCCATACAAGAGGCCACAATAGAGCCGAAATGAACGGATAATTTCCAAAAGCATTAACCACAGGGTGGAAACATTTACAATTTTACCGAAAGGGGATACAAAATACCTATCCTATTCCTAACTGAACTTATTTGGGACCTTAAGCTTAATGAAAAATTATCTACCTCTAAATTCTTCAAAAATAGTTTCTTTAAATTGGACTTTGTTTGGGTAGGACTCAATTGCTACTCTAGACTTAGCTGAATACTGATTTCCTACTTTAGTTCTATAATTGCAAAAGATGATACTGTTGGCAAATACCGAAAAAATTGCTGAAGTCATTATTTACATTGCTACTATCGACACATACCGACAAAGCTGTTGAAGATCTGCTATGATAGTAAAAAAGTTAAATTATTGCTCACTATTCACCATTCAATTAGTGTCTAATTTTGCCTATGAAAAGGCTACTTCGCTTCAATTGTAATCAGAACTCAATTGTCTAAGCTTCTATATTCTTCCAAGATTCCCCTTACTTTCCTAGTTTTTAATCTTGTATTTTTCGTCCATTCCTACTTAGACTAGGTCTTTTGATAGGAGTAGCCAACACTTAGACTCCACTACTTTGATTCAATACAACTGACTCAAAGGGTGTATAAATTTGGTACACTTTTTTCATGATTTTCTGTCTTTGTCCATGATAACGTTTTCTCTATTACAGTTATCTTTTTATTACGGTAGTCTAAAAAGTCAAAGAAACTAAAGTATGTCTTGGAGGGAGCAACTAATGGCTCAAAGCCATATTGTTCACAAAAAGTTCCTAGCTCCTTTTTAGCATAGGAAAAACTTGTTTTTACCTCTATTTCCATTCCTACTTGGAAAATTTTGTTTCTACCTCTATTTCCTATATGTGTTTATTTAAATAACTTGCAATGTCCTACCATGTCTAATTATAGATGGTATCAAGACGTTTTCATCTCTAGAGTTATGCTTCGTAATGATAGCCTGAAAACCTTATTGGAAAGAAAAGTTCATTGATAGTCTGCCTCATCTTTTTGCTTGTAAGGTAAAAGAAGAGTTAACTAGTACAACTAGTATAATCAATTATGATATATTGATGATGTCCTTCTCTACTCAAAGTCTATTGATAAACCTAGGAAACATTTGTATTCGTTTCTTGATATCATTAAACATAATGTCTCATTGTTTTTGTTAAGAAAATCAAACTATTCCAAACAAAAGTTTGTTTCTTGGGTTACAATATTTCTAAAGTACAAATCCATCCTATTTATAGAACCATCAAATTTGCTGATAAATTCCTGATATTATCACAAATAAAACACAATTTTATACATGTCCACAATCAATTGCTGTTGGTAGTATACCACTACAATTTGTTGGACGCAAATGTATCATCTTCAATGTTTTTCCCTAATGAAAATAAAACGATATTCATACATCTAATTCTACTCTAAAGTCTTAAAACAAATAAAATATAAACTTAAAATATAAAATTGAAAACAATCGATGATGAAAATGATAAGAGTATCAACATACATAGCTATGCGATCTCCTGAACAAGAAGTAAAATTAACTGACCCACAAACTCAAATCACATGATCAAAGAGGAAGTAAAGTTTTGAACAAGGTAGCATCAACCTCAAAAAAGAAAAAAAAAAAAAAAAAAAAAAACAAAACAAAAAAAATTCTAAGCATTACTCCAACAGTTTGAAAATTAATCTAGTCTGTCTGAGCGTTGCTTTGCTGCCACGAGTTGACAAGTGACGCATCATTAAGTGACGTAGTATAATCAAAATAGGTTCAAGAGGAAGGTTTACTCAGTACGACAAAAATAACGAAGGAAGATGCAATGTGAGAGATAAAATTGCAACAACTTTTTGCACTTCAATTTTTTGTTTTAAGCATTAAGCATTCTCAAAAAAAAAAAAAAAAAAAAAAGTTTTAAGCTTTCTTTGTTTACTCAATCCTCCAAACTATGATATCAGCAAAAATTATGGCCGCAATTTTACCATTCCACCAAATGGGTATTTTTTGTAGAGAGAGAGAGAGAGACTAGCAATTTTCATTTTCTAAACATCACCTACTAAAGTTAGTATACGCATATTTGTACATCATCGAAAAAAAATAATAATAAAATAAGAAAACAAATAATATGGACACATCAAGCAGAACCAAAAACAAATAATGCTACAACATTGTCAAAGCTGCGAGAGAATGGCAGGGATGTAATGGGATAATTCTGCAGTGAGGGACTGAAATCTCCAGTGGAAAGTGAAAAGATCCTTTCCCTTCTACTTCCCAAATCTTCATCCTCCATTACTGCATCAACAGCAGTTATCTGCAGGTAGCAGACTCCAGGCTGTAATTCGTCTGCCTTCACTTGTCTCGAATCTGGAATAATGTGTAAACTGTGATTGCCATCCATCCTAGACTCATATATATGACTAAGTGTCTCCATTATGTCACCTAGCCGAACGTCACGGGGCTCCCGGTATACATACTCCTTTCTATCAAGCTTCCCAAATCTATCACCATAGAATCCCACCCGATAGTATGTGGCATCAGTGAATGGAATTGGGCTTGATTCCTGCTCAAGAATTGATTCATAGATAGTAGTGAGTAATGTGTGACATTTAGCCAACTGCCCATATGCCCTCCTGCTTTTATAAACTGGAATTACAAGCTCAAGAATGCTGGCACAGAAGTGATAGAGCTCAGCTTGAGAGAAAAGCTTATTAGCAAGCTTAAGGTACTTCACTGCAGAGTCAACTGTGAGCTTTGAAGCACCATATCCCTCTACCTCATCAGCAGAAGCCTCTGATGTGATCTCATTGCTCACCATTGGGCAAATTTTACGAAGAGCAGTTACATGATCCTTGCTCCAAACACCATCATTTCTAGCCACAAGGGCTTGCAGTAAATTTAATTAGACATATGAGCAAAAGGCAGTTAATATTTAAGCAACAGTAAGCAAATCATGAAGTCAACTTTACAGCTCTGCACTGTACAAGGTGAGAAAATAGGGAAATAGTTAGGCAGATTTTCTAAGGTCAACTTTCCATATAAGGACTGAGGGTGGTTGAACCACAAGCCCCAATAACAGTTTACTACCTGCATCACAACAGCAGCAACAGCCACAGCACACTGGGCAGCTTCAGCCCAAGACTGCATTTCCTGATATGCATCACATAAATGTAGCAACCACATTATGTGAAGATCTGGGACGGGCGCGAATGCCATTGCAAGTTTGTAGAAACTTTCAGCAGCTGCATATCTATCCATAGTCATCACAGATCCCTGTGAGAGAAGGGGGAAATTGATAGTATTATTTTTGCTAGTTCAATAACATTTACTCATCAGGACAAGAAAGTAGGAAAGTAATGACCACATTCAAAATTGGAAAAATTTCTTCAATCCCATTTGCGCAAATATGCGCAAACTTCCTTATTAATGGTAACAAAGATATGTCTCTGTGTGTATGAAGCTCCTCTCTTTCTTATCAACCCAATATCCCACAGCATCCACTCCATGGCAGTTGTCAATTATAATTGAATTTGTAATAATAACTTACCTCGTGTTTCAAAAGCACTCTATCAAACATCCACATAAATTTGACTAAACGCTATTGGGTTGGCACTGCAAAGACCCTATCTTGACCTTAACCCTATTCCTAAAATCTATATCTGCCACTTGCCCAAATAAAATCCCATCCCTGTTAGGGATGGCAATGGGGCGGGGCGGGGCCGAAGGATGGGGTCTTCGTCCCCGCCCCGCATGGTTTTGTCTTACCCCATCCCCGCCCCGCCTCGCATGATGGGGAATACTTTCTCACCCCATCCCCGCCCCTTGGGGCCCCGCGAAGCCCCGCCTCGCCCCATAAAACTCTACTTTTTGTTAATTTTCCCTACAACTAGTACAATTTTTTTAATAAAACTTATTTCATTAATAAAAATATACTTGAAATTACAAATTTATCCCATCAAATCAAATCAATTTTTAGAAAAAAATTGAATAATATAACACATAACAAAATAAAGACAGAGAATCACATTGGGTAGAATAAAATATGCTAATATTAATATGTTTGTTTAAATAGTAGAGTTTTAGGGTATGAAAAATTTACAATTATAACCCTTAGTAATGCGGGGCGGGACGGGGACGGGGAGGGGCGGGGCGGGGTGGGTCTAAAAGGTCTAAACCCATCCCCGCCCCGCCCCGTGGTGCGGGGCTAAAATCTTGCCCCATCCCCGCCCCACTGCCTTTGCGGGGCGGGGAAAACCCGCGCGAGGCGAAGCGGGAAGGGGCAGGTTAAGCGGGGCGGGGAAAAATTGCCATCCCTAATCCCTGTGCCAATAGGGAGTAGAGAATCAGGTCACCTCTTTAAATTGATCCCTCGCCATTCCAGCATACCTGGCACAGGCCTACTTTAAGGTGGGAAGTTCGGGGTAAGGAGTGGCGAGGGAAGGGGCTCCCTATCAATTTATAGAAAGGATTTTTAAGAATATTTAAGTTTGTTTCAAGTACATGTAAATTGTCAAAGTTACTAGTACTTCTAGGAAATGTGTCCTTTTAAGTGTCCAACTTTACATGTGTCTGTAGGTTACTTTGACTTTGATGAAAGAAGACATACTCTGCCAAAGCAAAAATACTTATACAACCTACTGATAAAATTACAAACCCAGATAAGTAATATATGGAAATAAGCAGCTCTATAAGACTTATCTCCCACCATGAATTAGAAGCAATGTTAAATGTCCACACAAGATGTGCCAGTTACAATGAAAGCAAGAATGTAAAACAGAAGTTTAAAAAAGATGTCAGTCTTGTCTTGGGATGTGAGGCATCAACCCTTAACCCTGATTAGTGCAACATTCCCATCCTAATAGGGTCAGGGCGTAGTGTTTATTAATTGAGTAATTATTCCGACTGTTTCTCAAACTCAAAGCTGATGCAAATCAATATATATATAAAAGCAGAAACCTCATGCGAAAGTGCATAAGGTTCTGCCAACTAGCGTTTTCTATAGCTCTTATTTAAGCTATCCATCTTCCTTTTCTTTTTAATTTTTTTTTTTTTGGTTTCAAGTAATTACACCTCATCTGTATTACTCCTCCTCACTCCTCTAACGTTTAAACTTTCAAGTATACCATTAATTCAACCCTGCGTCTAACCCTTCGTTTGCCTGCCCCTTGCAATTATCCAAGTTACATTTTAGGCTTTACCTTACTTCCAGCCCTGAGTCTTAACAAAAGTCTTAACAATTTCTTTAATTTTTTCATCTTTCTTGCCTCTCCTTTCACTCTACGACATCACCACCATATCTTCATCACCATCACCAAACAAATCTATAACTTCACCATCATCTCTTGAGCCAAACTTAAAAAATTTCACAGCAAAAACTGAAAACCCAAAACCCACCATTTTAGCCAAACTGAAAGCCTAAACCACCTACCACCGCCACCAGACAGCCCAAATGTCCACCATTTCACCCACGCTACTGCCGATTTGCAACTCAAACCCAGACCCGCAACACCACCACCCAAAGCCAATGCTTTTAACCTGAGGAGGTGGATGGTGATCTGAAAAAGGGTGGGGATCTCTTTGTTTTGTGGTTCAAAAGGTGAAGTTTATGGCCAAGAAAGAAGTCTTAAATCTTTGTTTTGGAAAATTTTCTTTCATTACCTTCTCGCATGTTTATGCTCTGTAATTTTTTGGTATTTCAGTTTGGCTAATATGGTGGGTTTGTGAAATCTTTTCAGTTATTCTTGTCAATATGATGATAAGGTATGGACTGAAATCTATGTTAGTAATGTGCAGTTCTTCATTGTTGATTTTTTTTTTTTTTTTTTTTTTTTGTTAAAAAGCTGGTGCTTCTGCCTCTATGGTGTCAATGGTGATACTGGGGAGAGAGAAGATGAAGAAGGTCACGTTAGATCTTAGAAACTGGAAAGAGAATGAAATAAAACAATAATGAGAAAAACTGTGGTTGACGTTCCTTTTTTAAAAGGCTTTTAGATGAAAAAGTTGCACGTGTTACTCATCTCCCATTACGGATTTGTAGTGAGTCTCTTATCACATTTGAATATGGAAAATGTGAGTTCCTCCTAAGTCCAAGATTAAGATCTTAAGATGACATGTATGTACAAACATTCTGCAGACTGCAGTATTCTGTACATCATGTACTAAATAGACAAGAAACAAGAAAAAGGAATTGTACTATTTTAGGGATCTAACCAATCCTTATATGTAGATTCAGAAGTCAAAACACTTTGTATTCAATTTTTTATGAATGTTGTGCTCTACTTAATCCTAGCAGTGTCTTGCTTTAATGGCCCAATTCATTTGGATGTGGTGGTGATTTGTTTGTTGTGAAAGTTTTGGAGTTATGTGGTTGAGAAAGAGAGGAATTGAGAGATTCAAGGTAAAACTTTTACAATCACTTCTCTTCTTTTCTTTTTTACATTTCTCCTTTTTAAATTTTTTTTCTAAAATCTTTAGCTACACGCTTTTATAACTCAAAATGTTGATGGATTGTGCTTCAAACGGGTACTCCTAAGGCAAATCTCTAGACTCTGTGAAGTTCAAATATGATGAGTAAGGGTTTGAAATTTTATTCTTTTTCCCCTTTTGAAAATTTATTCTAGAAAAGTGATTGCATTCTTGGGTAAATAAGAGGGAACACGAATACAATGCTTTAACAAAAATTAACTAAATTGATTTATTATATATATATATATATATATATTTTTTTTTTTTTTTTTGTGTAAATCAATAGAGGGTTAGGTTTTAATTATGTTGTTATCAATCTAACATTAGAGTTTTCAATTTCGACGTGTTGGGTTTTTTGTTGGAATTACAGACAGATAAAAAAGTAGTTTACGAAATCCCATGACAAAGGCAATGGCAAAGGATCCCATCATATCCAATTGCTCTCTCTCCACAGTTTACACCTTTGCCAAAATCACAAATGTGTCATCAAAATTGGAATGTCTCTTTAAGGCCAGTTTTATTTTTCCCTGTTGTTTCTTTTGGGATGTTATTTTTAATGTTCAAGCTAGAAGGAACTTTTCTTTTTTAATTAATAATAATTTATAATTTTAAGGCATGCAAAATTAATGAAGTTTTCTATGTATGATGAAGGATTGAAGATTTGAAAGCTTTAAGGGAAATTTATATGTTGGAATTACTTTTTAACCATTGTGGTTTGTGACTTTCAAATGACTGCATATTGCAAATGGTCATGTTGATATTAGTTTGGGATACTTGCAAAAAATTACGGAGTGTTTTCAAATCAAACTTGGCAAATTTGGCACTAACTGCACTCACTAGAATTTTTAGTTTTAATTTTGAGCTTTAATAGGATTTGATTAAACATTGATGTTAAAATAGGAGTGTTTTTTATGTTTTAAATTTATTTTTTGTTTCTCATTATTTCAGTTCAATAATTATGATGGATATATGTATGCAATTTATAATTGTTGCTTTTATAATGAACTCATTACTAATAAAGTTCTATAACAATTATGCTATTATACATGTACAACATTCTCCAAAATCATTTTATGTAAAACATTATAACATTATCGGTGCATCGCACGGGTAACTTACTAGTAATGCTAAAAACTTACCAATAGTGCATGCTCCAAGCTTCCATCAAGGGCAAGAAGAAGACTATCAGAGAGATATTTCACCTCTGACCAGGACCACCTGTTCTCTTCCGATCTTTCTGGAATTGTTACCAGAGCACTATCAGAAAGTCCACACTCCCTCAATAGGTTGGGCCTTTTAGCTTCATCTGACATTTCCTCCAAAGACTTTCTAAGCCGTCGTGCTTCACCACTTTCCTCTAGCGTTCCGTCAGGCTTCATCTGAGTCACTTGCACATCAGACATAGCTCTGATAATGTGATAATCAGCATGACCCTTAACCTCGCTGTCTGCATGAAGCAATAGAAGGAACTCTGCAAAACATATAAATAAAATAATGTAAGTTAAGAACAAAAGCAGCAATCTATGAACTTCTGTCATACCTTCACAAGTATCTGGAGCCCAATAACAGCCCTTTTCCTGACGCTTTCATTTCGGAAAACTGCAAGTCGAAGTAGATGGAAAGTCACTTGCTTTAAGAAACGATCATTTTCCCTTGCCATTAGAGTTCCTCCATGAAGATCAAAGACATTGTTGAAGACAGAAAACAAAGCTTTCCAGAAAGACACAGGTTGATTTCGGGAAAAGAAGCTCATTAATATGGCTGTGATACAATCAAGTTTTCCATAGTCAGTAGAGATGCTATGGGAGGCAGCCATCATGGAAAATTTCTCTGTTATTTCCAAAACCTGGAGATTGACAGAAGCACTCAAGTTTTCTTCCCAAAGCTGCTGGAGTGAATGTGAAATTATCAGTGGCCTAAAATAGCTACAATAAATGTAAAACAAAAATAATAGTCATTTCTTGGAGTAAATGGTGCTGTTGCAGCAATCAAACAAGCAATCGATTTTTCTATCCAAAACTGTACCAATTTTTGTCTCAATATCGGGTGCAAAGATTCTCGAAGTGCTTGTGCAGAAGCTCCAATCCTAGAAGACTATGCCTGAGCCAGAGCTTCTCTCAAGGAATATGGCCGGCTAGGGGAGCTTAATTGGGAATTCACTCTCTGCCATAAATAACCATTTTCAGGTGTTCCCTGAGGCTGCATTAGAGCTTCAAGGCGTATTGAGGATACAATGAATATGTTCTATGCCGTGAATATTTTCAACTTCAAAAATATTTTGTTCATGAAAGAGACAATAAAGTACATAATTTCCAAAAGCATTTACCACAGGGTAGAAACAGTTACGATTTTACCAAAAAGGGATTCAAAATACCTGTACTATGTGGACTTCTTTGAGACCCAAAGTTTAAGCTTAATGAAAAACATCTACCCTAAGTTTTTAAAATTGGAAAAAGTAGCAACACACAAGCCAGGAGGATATATATATAAATGTCCACACAGTCAATTGCTGTTAGTAGTCGACCACTACAATTTGTTGGAAGTAAATCTATTATCTTCAATGTTTTGCCTTAATGAAATCAGACAATATTCATACTTCTAATTTAACTTTAAAGTCTTAAAACAAATAAAATATAGACTTAAATAAAAAATTAAAAATCAACGATGATGGAAATGATAAGAGTATCAATGTTGCTATGCGATCACCAAAACAAGAAGTAAAATTAACTGACAAAAAAACTCAAATCACATCATCAAAGAGGAAGTAAAGTTTTGAACAAAGTAGCAATCTCAAAAAGAACTAAGCATTCCTCCAAGAGTTTGAAAAATAATCTACTCCGAGCGATGCTTTGTTGCCACGCTTTTACAAGTGATGCATCTTCAAGATTGCGCACAATTTGCAAAATAACAATTAAAACTTCACACTTTTCAACGGCATTTAGGTTGTAAAAGACAGGCATTTCATCTACAATATGCATATGGGATCATTAAAGTGTGTTTGGATATCGCTTATTTTGTTGAAACTAAAAACTTATTGCTTAAAGTACTGTAAATAAATGTAATAGTTAGTTGGAATAGCACAATGGGACTCATGAAAAGTACCAAAAAGTGCAATAGAACTCATGAATAGTAGAAAAAATAAGTTGAATAGTAAAATTGTTAGGTTCTAAATATTTAGAACAATTGGCAAATCGTGAACACAAACTTGTCTAGATATTTGCTCTATATTGGAACACCCTCAATCACAAAATTAGAAACACCCACAAATTAAATATATACATATATATCTGTATATATTAAGAGGATTCAGAAAGTTAATTATTTCTTTTTTCTCTGTCAAAAATACCCTTAAATTAATTAACCAACAACTTAAAAATTGGGTTAAAATAGTAAATTAGAAAAAGAAAGTTAGTTATTGCTTTATTTATTGTCAAAAATACCCCTACCTAAAACTTAAAAATTGGTTTAAATAGTAAATTGACAAAAATAATAAATTCTTATTTCTACGCTCAAATGTCTTCGTGCTTCTAATAAACTCCTATTTTTACGTTGATTTAAATTTCTATTTATACTCACTAACTCCCTACAAAATAGGATTACTCTTTTGTTAGTTTTAAAACTCCTCCAATCTACAAAACTCACCCCACGTATTCATTTTTTTTTTTTTTTTTTTACTTCATCACAATGTATATGTTTCTTTTGTCTTCCTTTAAAAAAAATCATTACACCCTTAGAGTTTTTTTTTTTTTTTTTTTTTTTTTTTTTTTTTTTGGTGATTGGAAAAAGTAGAAATCCCAAATTATAATAAATGCAAATTATTATAATTTGAGATTTCTACTTTTTCTAATCTAAAAAAAAAAAAAAAAAAAAAACCTTAAGGGTGTAATGAAATTTTTTTTAAAAAAATTGAAAAAAAAAAAAAGATAGAAGAAACAAATACATTGTGATGAAGTAAAAAATAATAATAATAGTATGTGGGGTGCATTTTGTAGATTGGAGGAGTTTTAAAACTAACAAAATAGTAATCATATTTTGTAGGAAGTTAGTGAGTAGAAGTAGGAATTTAAATCGACGTAAAAGTAGGAGTTTATTAGAAGCAGAAAGACATTTCAATGTAGAATTAGGAATTTACTATTTTTTTCAATTTACTATTTTAACCTCATTTTTAAGTTTTAGATAGGGGTATTTTTTATAGTAAAAAAAGCAATAACTAACTTTCTTTTTCCAATTTACTATTTTAACCCTATTTTTAAGTTGTTGGTTAATTAATTTAGGGGTATTCTACTTTCAAGAAAAAAATAATAATAAAAAAAAATAAATTTTGAACCAAAATCTGAAAGAAAAAAAATTGTAACAGAGCCAAGCCCATGGCAAGCCCAACAGATTATAAAGGTAGCAAACCCTTGGATTCTCAAAAAAAAAAAAAAAAAAAAAAACCAAACCCCAATATAGAGCAAATCAAATCAGAAATCACTGAAGGCCTAAAACAAGCAAACCTAAAGAGTAAAGACAGAGCAAGCAATGCCTCAGTCCCTCAAAGTAACGCCTCACTGCCTCAAACTCAAGCCAACTGCCAACAGACGAAGTCACAGAGATCGAATCAATCACGTCACTCACAGTAGCCAATTTTCTTGATTTAAACTTGAGTTACTCCTCTTCTTTTTAACTGAAATTATTCTTTGCTTATCAGAGAAAGGGTATATAATTAGATTCCTTTCCCTGTTTGATTTGCAGGGCATAATGTACTAGCATATTCATGCTTGGAATGAATTTTAGCCTATTTTTTGGTTTGTAGCAATTGCCTTAAATAGTTTGAACCAAAATCATGGTCATTTCTCCTGTTCTCCTGTACTTTGTGGAATTTATTGTATTTTTCTTTCCTCTAATTTATCCACTTATTTGTTCTTTTGTTGGGAGCTTACAAACTCGGACTTTCAGTTACAATGATGAGGGTTTGCTTCTTCTCACAATAAAAGTTTGAATGTTTGAAGCACAAAGTTTGTAAGCAATGACTACAAACTTTTACTAAAAAGTTAATATGGTTACATATTTTGAAAATCTTATCGTTGGATTGCATGTTCTTTATACTTTTAATATGCATATCAAATTTCGTTCAAATCAGATGTTATTTACTATTCAATTTATAAACTTTCTTTCAGTTACAATGATGAGGGTTTGCTTCTTCTCACAATAAAAGTTTGAATGTTTGAAGCACAAAGTTTGTAGGCAATGACTACAAACTTTTACTTAAAAGTTAATATGGTTACATATTTTGAAAATATGATTATTGGATTGCATGTTCTTTATACTTTTAATATGTATATCAAATTTCGTTCAAATCAGATGTTATTTACTATTCAATTTATAAACTTATTTTTTATACATAGTTTAAGACTACAAAAACATGAAATTTAAATATTTGATCACTGATAGGACAAAATTTAGTTATAAAATTGATTGTAGCCTAAGGCTATAACCTTACTCAATAAAATAAACATTATTATTTATTTTGAAAATCTAACTGTTAAATTATATATTTTTTACACTCTTGATACACATATAAAATTTTGAGTCAACTGGATATTATTTACTATACGATCTATAAGTTTATGTATTATGCATAATTTTAAATTACAAAAACTTGCAATTTAAATAGTTTATTGATGACATAATTATTGATCTTCAATTTTCTAGAAATTTTGTAAACATGGAGTATATAAGAAGAAAATGTAATCTAATGATGGATTTGTCAAAATTCACCTCTAAGAAAAAGATATTGAGTAGGGTTGTAGCCTAAGGTTACAAATAATTTTATAACTAAACTTTGTTCTTAATGATATAGCTATCGCTCTTTAACATTTTAAAATTTTTGCTAACATGAATAATGTTATAAGAAAATACAGTTTAATAGTGGATTTATAAAAAATTCACATCCTATAAAAATGAGATATAAAGGGAGTTTGTAGGCAAACTTTGTTCATGTTTGAAAATCTAATAAATGATTAGTATCTGTTTATGTAAAAGACATGTAAACCCCTGGCTCAATCATAACTTTCTTCTGTCAGGATGGCATAGTGTTCAAAAATTGTAATTTTACACTGTACCTGCTCTAAAACTCTTCAGAATTTTTGTTGCTGAATTGATTAGCGTTACTGGTGGCAGGTGGTTCCTAAGGTCAACTAGTTGGAAGCTGACTTGTAAGCCAGAATGGGAACTACTTCGAAGTTTCTTGTATCTTTTTATCATCTTCTTTATTCTCTTTTTCAATTTTGCCTCATCAAACCTGAAGGATGCTCATCCTCCTCTTTTATGCTTATGCCTCATCCTCCTCTTTTATGCTTACTTCTCGTTCCTAAATTTTATGTTTCTTTCTTTCAATTTTGTTGTCTTTTAAATTTCACTTCTTTGCTATTCTGTGTCCCAAATTGTTAGACTCTATTATATTTTAAAATGTCCCAAAAGGAATCTTTTAAAAAATTTTCAATAAATAAATGTCCAAACATACACTTCACCTTATTAAAAGAAAGGCTATCGCTCTCTCACTAAAGTGTTTGTTTGGTATTAACTTATAAGCTTAAGTTTTAACTTTTAGCTTTTATATACAATTTTTTAAAACATCATTTTTTCCACTTTTTTAAGGTAAAATTATACTTTAGCACACTTTCAGTAAAAAGTTAAATAAGTTGTTCCCAAAGAGACACTTGAGCTTTTAAAAACGTGTCTATCCTAAATTCCTAACTATTTCAATTATGTATTTATAGACTACCTATAATCCAATGACTCATTTCTCTACATTTTCTGGAACACTCCCATGGCATCACATGACATGGCAGATCACATTCACAACACTTAACTATGTCATCCCATATATAGTTTCTCATTTGTCAGAAGTCAGTAAAAGTTCAAATACATAAAAAAGTTAACATTAACTTTTTTTTGAAAAAAAGAAAAAGAAAAAAAGAAGCTAGTTTATTGCTTTTTTATTAAAATAAAAAGTTGGACAAGCTAGTTTATTGCTCTTTTTCTGGGGCTAGAAAGCTTCTATCCATACTGACAAATGTCTAACCCAGATAAATTCACAAAACACTAGCATATGGTTAACAAATACTTTTACCCCCCCACCCCCAAAAAAAAAAAACATAATTAGAAACACAATAGGAAGAAACTTCAGAAATAATAATATCTGCCTCTACATTTTTCGCCCTTAACCGTCAATCCCAAAATCCTTGGTGAATTTCTCACACGCAACAATTTCAGCTTTACTCACAGTTGGCTTTTGTTTCTCAAGCACACTATCAAAATCTGCTTTTGTGTTGGGTGGTAGCTGGATCTGCAAGTCATCAATTCCCAGACACACGAATATGAAAATTCAAAGTGAACATAGGGGTCTAGAAAAATACTACCACAAATACTGAACTTGAAAAAAAAAAAAAAAAAAAAAGAATCCGCCTATATTAATGAGAAGAGAAAATCAACACCAAACATGAATCAATGCAATTGAATGAGACATGCTCTTTTTTATTTTTCTTTCCAGTACACTAATCCCCTCCCCTCTTTTGCGTTTTTCTTCAATCCTATTTTCCATAAATTAACTAACTACTAAAGTCAGGACAATCTACATATGTTCAAGAAATTTATTTATTAGTTACTAATAGTCAACCATAAACATGATTTATTGGAATGATTTCATGTGTTGAACATCAGTTTCCTAGCTAATCCATACCTTTGGAGCTTCGACTTTTGCTTTAAGTTCCTCGAAGGTACGCTTCTCAGCTTTTGGGTGATCACCTTCGCAATGGACCCACATGCCTGGAGAATATTCTCTGAAGAATTCAGCATCAAGAGTTGCACGAACAGGCTGATATAGTGCATTTTAACCTACAAGTAACTACCAGTTTTCAGCCATATAATCACTTTGAGGAAATGCTGACACCTAATGTAAAAGTGTAAAATTGATACTTAACGCAAACGGATATATCTGAACCAGAGAAACCATCTGTTTTGCTTGCTAAATACTGAAAATCCTCTGTACCAAGGTTATGAGGAGTTTCCCCAATATGCCACTGCTCAAATTAAAAAACTAGAGGATATTAAACAAGACATAGATAAACAACAAAAGCATTAATCACAATGGGTTTATAACTACATTCCTTTGATTTTCCAAATGCATTGCATTACGAAACTGAAGTACCTTAAATATTTGTTCCCTTGCCTTCAAATTGGGAGAGGGATATAGATTCGCTTATCAAAACGCCTCCGGATGGCCTACGTTAATTAACTTAGCGTTAGCCTCAAACCTAAAGCGTTGTAGACCATAAAATATTTTCAATACATGGCTGGAGGTTAGAAGGGTGGTTTTTTTTTTTTTCTCACCACATCCAAATGATAAGGAGTATTTGTGGCTGCAAGAACAAGAACATTTTTCGCATCGTTGGATACAGCCTGAAATGTATTAAAGAAAATTTCTATTTCAATATTACATGTAGATAAGTGGAAGGAAACAATGCAAGATAATGCTATGGATTAACTATCTAATAAAACATAAAGTTATTATGAACTGCATTGCAAACTAGCCAGCCATTTTAAGGCCAACAAGGCTACAAGGAAATGGTTTGTCATTTTCTCCTCTATTAATTGTATGTTAATGATTCCTCTTCTTTTAATTAATTAATAGATTTAATTAAAATCACAAATAATAGAACATAGTGCATGGGATGTATACAAGAGTAAAAACAAAAAACAAAAAAAACAAATTTTTTTTTTTTTTAGGGTTGATTATGGATCTTCAACAAATAAACTAGAGTCGGATACATATATTCCTTTCTTCCATTATATTCTATTCAAAGTAATATTTTCTATCACTTCCTTAATTGATGTCATTTTTAACTACTTCTACTAATTTTATTTTTGGTCTTCCTTTACTATTTTTCTTACTAGTGAATTAGTCACTCTCCTCTGAATATGATCAAATCATCTCAAGTGACTCTCCCACATGTTTTCATCGTTAGAAGCAAACTCAATCTTTAAGTGGATTTTTTTCATCTAAAATCCTATACTTCTATCTATTTTCACTTATCAATCTTAACTATTGCATTTCAATTAAACTCATTTTATAAATATGTTTCTTCCCAACAACCCAACATTTAGTACCATAAAGGATAGTTGGTCTTATAGCAGTTTTATAAAATTTTTCCTTTTAATGTAATAAGCACTCTACGATCACAAAATACTTTTTATGCGCTTCTCCACTTCATCCATCCTGCTTTACATTGTCTTCAATCTCTCCACCTTTTATGAATTATTGATCCAAGATATTGGGAGCTCTTGTTCTTTACCATCTTTTGACTATCAAATCTTACAACCCCTTCATCTAGCTCTATTTACACTTTTACTAAACTTGCATTCCATGTACTCTGTTTTAGATTTACTTAATAAATAAATTTCAGATTTTAGAGCATCTCCCCAAATTTCTATCTTGACATTAACTCCACTTCTAGTTTCATCTACTAAGACTATATTATTTGCAAAAAGCATACACCAAGGGACTTTCCCTTGATGCAAGATCTCTTAGAATTCAGCACTATACTAGATTTCTTGATGAGTTCTTGAAGGTTCTTTGTTTAAGGGTTTCAAGTTAGAAAAGAATGGATCTTTGATGGTTGTTTAGGGCTAAAAGCCTAAAACAGAGTTTTAAACAAAAAATAAAATAGATAAAACACTAGGCAATCACATCTACGTCTTCCTAAATAATCAAACTTATGTAAGAGAAGGCAATCACACCCTCAAGGCTTAAAATAAGCCGCACAAATTTTGTTAATCAATCACTTTATGAATATTATTGAATACAATATAGCCTTATAAATAAACTATTCCTAGGATGACAAGGAATACTAATAACAAACCAAAAAGGATTTAATAACTTCTAAACCAAATAGGAAAGGACTCAAAATATAAAAGAAGACTCACGGGCCTCCAGGACAGCCAATACCAGAAAATTTGGAAATTACTAAACTACTCTTATTTTATTAAAACTAAACCAGTAAGGTTTTAACCATAAAAACATAATACTAAGACTCAATAATAACTAAAACAACCTATGAAATTTGTGAAGAAAGTATGAAATCATAACTAGACCACAAATCTTGATTCTTTTGATATTTAATCTTGTATTCCATTAAACTCTTTCTTGTCCGCATCAGCCTTGCTTTTCCAAAACCTACCACATAACTTTTCTAGGGACCATATCATGTGCTTTCTCAAGAACAATAAAGACCATATGAAGATATTTACAAGCCGCTATATTTTTTCATAAGATGTCTAAGTAAGAAAATAACTTCCATGGCAGATTGTCCGGACATAATACCAAATTGATTCTCTAAGTTGTTTCTTGTCGTAACTTACATTCAATTATTCTCTTCCAAATGTTATAGTGTGACTCATAAGTTTAATTACATAGTAATTTATACAATTTTAAATATCTCCCTTGTTCTTGTAGATAGGTATCAAAGTACTTCTCCTCCACTTATTAGGCATGCACAAGAGTAAAAATCAAAAAGAAAAACTAAAACCTAAAGTTCAAAAGAAACCACATCCTTCTTTGGACCACATACATGATTTCAAGTTGCTTAAGCTTAAATACCTTACAGTTAGGTTACCAATAGTTTAAATTTTCCATCAAATCCCTCAATTCCATTTTAAGTATAAAAATGTTCAACAAGATGCCTTGCAACTCATATCATGAAATGTAAAAAATTCATACCCAACAGAATAGTAATAAACTCAATAAGTTATTGACAAACTACTTGCTCCAATTAATCTAAGCATATCAATTATATTATATAAAAATTCTTGGAAAAATCACTCTAATCTATTTCCAGGGAAAACATATTACCTGCATTTGTACAAGAAATTCTGTTTTGATTCGTCGAGAGGCTTCATTCTCATTGTCATTACCTCGTGGGCCACATAAGGAATCAATTTCATCAATAAAAATAATGGATGGAGCTTCATCACGAGCATATTGAAAAAATTTGAGACTTTCTTAAGTTTCTTTTCACCTTCTCCCATCCATTTGGACACAATGTTCGATGCCAAAACACTGTGTATAGACAGTACACATATAATTGTGTTGGCAACATTCCATCTATATTGAATGATTACAGAGCAAACGCATCTACATCTATGGGAATTTTGTACATGAGTTGTAATAATGCACCCCAAAATAACTAATTGGAAGAAGTAGACATCAAAACAATCGTAGATGTGAATCAATTGAAGCATAATGGCGTAGATGATGAATTAAGAAATTCAACACATTCCAATAATGTGATAACTGCATTGAAAAAGCATATGAAAGGACTCAAAGATCCAACCATATGAAGTAAGAAATTAAGCTGCGTCAACAATATAAAATATTAAGAACTCAAGGCTCCATTAAAAAAACAAAAAACAGAAAACCCTCAAGTCCACATTTGCTGAAACTCAAATATCTTACATTTCAACAAGAATACTTTTTGTCCATCATTTCAATTATTGGACATTGTATTTCTACTCTAGGCCTTTAATAGCAAGTAAAATCTATAGAAAATGGGTGAGAATAAGAATAGTATGTGATTGTGAATTGCTGCCTAAGTCACGAGTTAATTTGCATAGAAATTATGCAGGAAAACTGAAACATGGAGAAGAAAAGCCACATAGACTTCAAAAATATAAGAATCACAATTAAGTGCAATTAGCAATATGTATTACCATTTAGAAGATGAAGATTAGTTCTTTCTTCTCTTGCCATGCATAATTATCAGTTATTGTAATCCAGTTGCTTGCAATGTATTGGTATTGGTCAAAATATAAATATTTACCTAAAGAAAGCTGAGCCTGCTTCTGTTGCAATCGCGTTTGCCACGTCGGTCTTCCCTGTCCCGGGTGGACCATATAGCAATGTAGCCTTCCATGGTTTTCAATTCCCTAAACAGGAGCTCAAATGGTAATTTTTCCCAAGAAGAAAAATCACCAAGGTGTTAAAAAGATTTTTTTAGCACCAAAATACTAGGGCTCCGTTTGGTAGGACATAGAACTCATTTCCAATTTTTAAACAATTTTACACCCATTTTTACACACTTTTTTATTATAAGTATTTCAAAAAACTACAAATTACATTACTATCTCACCCTCTGCTCCATCTCTCTGTCTGATCTCTCTCTATTCCACCTCTCACCAATGCCTTGCCACCAAGGGCATCTTTTTTTTTTTTTGTTGCTCCCGATCAGCAATGGTATTGAGATTGGTGACAGCTTGGGCGTGCAGTGGCGGTAGAGATCGGTGTGCAGCGTTGGCGTGGTGATTGTTAAGATCGTTGTTGGTGTTCTGGGTTCGTGGGTTGCGATTTGTTGAGATTGGTGGGTTTTGTGGCTTGTGGGAGTGGGGGGTAGTGGTGGTGGGTTGTGATTGTTACTTCCCTCTCTTTTTCTCTCTGACTCTCTCTGAGTCTCTCTCTCTCCATCTGAATCACTGAATATTCTGAATTGAAAATTATGAAATGAATAAGTCTCACACTCTCTCTATTCTTTAAGACTAACTCACTCTCTTTTGAACCATATGTCAATAGTGGCCGAACTTTAACTTGATTAATATTTTGTCTGTTTTTGATTTTTTGAATTTGGCATTTTGTTTTGGTGTTGGTGTGTGTTGGTGCTAGCGTTGGTTCTGGGTTCGTGGTGATTGTCAGGGTAATGTTTATTGTGATTTGTGGTTGTAAAATTTTTTGGCTCGCAGCTGGTTCTTGTGATTGGAGGCATTAGACATGAGGCTTTTGCTTGTCTGATGAGTGAGGTGAGAGGTGAATGGACACATGAAGCCGGATAAATAATAACTAAAGTTACATTGCTTTAATTATTGTACTGCACATGTCTGGACAGTGAGCTGGCCCTACAATATAATAATTATTGTACTGTATATGTCTATACAATATAGTTTATTGTTAGCCTAAACAACAATAATTAAAATAGTATAATTAACCAATATATTATAAAAAAACAAATAAATTAAATTATGTTAGGTTAAACAACAATTAATAATTTTATAATTAATGAAATAAAAATATAACAAATTATAGTTTATAAAAGACAAACAAATTAATGAAATAGCTAAATAATAATAATTAATAATTTTATTAATATTTTAAATGAACTTATAGTTTATTGTTTATTATTTTATTTATGTATTTATGTATTTTTTTATTGTTGTTATTATCAATATATAAAATTTTCTTTTTACTAGATTGTATAATTTATATTTGTTGAAGAACGTCCTCAACAAAATTTTTAAAACCGCCATTGTCTCTTCTCCCAATCATACGTCACATTGGGTAATAAAAATTGTGATTTGATCTATTCAATTATTGAGGAAAGACATTGAACAAAAAAAATTGAAAAAACAAAACTAGTACTTTTAAGATAATTGTCCAAGATATGTTAACGGTGAGGTGCCACTTAAGTAATTTTAGAGAATATAGAGTCAATAAAGTTAATTTTTTAAGTTCATTTATCATTTCAGTATTATTTTTAACCACCTCATAAATTTATACAAGTTCTTTATTAGATGGACATCACAATAAATCATTCTATGACTTACTTTGGACTGAACCGAATAAGGGGATTATGAGCAGCAATCTTCAAAGTAACATAACTTTTCTTTTTATCCTCAAAAAATTACAATATCACGCATCTGCAATCAACTCTACCCATTTGTGACTCTATTCTCAGTTTCTTCCTCTCTTTGTGTTCCAACTTCAAACTCACTAATCATTGTATTAAAGTTAAGTTTGATTTACTATTCTTTTTCCCCTTTTCTTTACTCATTAGCCATTTATGAAGCAGACAACTGGTCTGCATTGCCCCAATTTCGAAGAGAACGTGCACCACGTGTGTGATTAAAATTTGATGTTTTCATCAATTGAAGTGGTGGCCGAGTATGACTCCTCTTTCTTCTTTAATTCTTATTAAAATAATATATATTATACCACATAACATTATAATATATATATATATATATATATATATAACTATTATTAAACTATTATACATCATATAATATATAAAAAAAATAGAAATATAACATGATTTTTTGGGCTAAGCAAAACAATTGATCATTATTTTTTTATAGTAATTGATTATTTGATTAGATTTTTCATATATTGAAATTTGTCTACTTTCTAGCAAATCTTTCATTTATTATTTTTTTTTTATGAATGAATAATTTTTTATCCCCTTCTTTGTCACCTTTATATTTTCTTCTCCTTTATTTTGATGAATATATATATATATATATTATGGTTTTTTTATGTATTTTTTAAATAGTAATTTTTGTACATGAACCACCAAATCCTATGTCTGTGATTGTATATGATTCGTTTGAAGTTTAGATTCATTAAAATTTAAAACTTATTACTTTATGGGTTCGTGTACTTTTTTCTTTTTCTTATATTTCTCTTTTGAATAATCATATATTTTTTGAATTGTTTCAATAACTTATTCTTTAATTATATATCTTATTGGCATTTTGGAAATTTTAATATCTAAATTTGTGTTAGTATTTGCAATATTTGAACATGTTTAGCAAATTTCAATGACTATACCATGTATTATTCTTTTGAAGGTAATCAATTTTTCTTTTATATTTCTCTATTGTATAATCATATAAATTTTGTTTTGTTTCAAAATTTTATAGGAATTATTCTTTAATATTTTCGGGCCTTTCAAAAGTTTTAACATCTAAATTATTCTTTTGATAGTAACATATCTTTCTCTTATATTTCTCTGTTGTGTAGTCACACACACGCACACATATTATCTATAATTTGTAGGCTCTAAATCTTTTGATTCATTTCAATAGTTATAGCTATGAATTATTCTTTTGAATGTAATTCATTTTTCTCTTATATTTTATTTTTATTTTTTAGTCATATATATTTTGTTTTGTTTCAATAATTTCTAAGCCATGACTTATTTGGTTTTTAATATTTTTTGGTTTTTCAGAATTTTTAATATCTAAAATTTCATCATTGAAAATAACAAAATCCACGCAAACATTAAAATAAAAGTTAATGTTATATAAATATTAAAAATTTATAAATAGAATAGTATTCCTAAATACGGATTTACTTTATGTGAGTAAAATATAGTATAAGATTTTTTTTTCTCTTAATGTTTAAATGTGCATTTTTATACGGTATTCCTGAGTAGTTAATGTAAATTCGTGCAATATATTAAAATCTCTATGTTATTTTACAAATTTTTTTGTATGCCATTACACGTTCAAGCAATGACATTTTTCATCAAATTGTAACACAAATTAAAGTCATACAAGAACAAATCATGCAATAGTATAGTTTTTTAATCAATTTAGGATTTTATAAAATTATTTTAGCCTATCTCACAAATAGATAGGTTCTCGTACATAATACGGATTAGCGACTAGAATTATAATATTTTTGTACTAACAAATTCCACCCATTATAATAGTATTTCTTATTGAAATTTTTGTCTTGTCTTTTGGTTGTTTTTTCTTTCTTTTTTGATGGATAAACTAAAGCCTATTGGGTTTTGGTTTAAGTATAAATTCACCTATAAAGATTCATAACATATTATATTGGCTTTTCTCAAACAATTAAATTTATATAATATAAACATGTAAATAATATGCTTCTAAAAAAATATAAATAATATATATTATTGAATTTGTTATATTAACGAATAATCTTAAAATGGTATACCGGTACAAATCAGTATCAAAATATTTTATTTTCTAACCCAAATTGGAACAATCTCCATTAAGGTATTGGATCGTATATTGGTGAAGTTTTGGAATGGGCAAAACTTTCTCTTACCGTAGCTGGGACCACCTACCACACAACGGGTTTGTTTGGATTGAATTTATTGTTGTTAAAACTGAAAACTGAAAACACTGTAGCAAAATAATTTTTAAACGTGTGAATAGTACTGTAGGACCCATTTTTAATATTTTTTAGTACATGAAAAGTGCTGTGAACAGTAATGAACAGTGCGTGAACAGTAATTTTTGTCCCCTGCACAGTGAACCCATGTGAGGTTACTGTTCACGTGCAGGAAAAAAAAAAGGTGCAAAACGTGAAACGCAGAAACGCAGACTCAGGGTCTGTTTGGATAGAACTTATTTTGCTAAAATTGAAAACTGAAAACTGAAAAAACTATAGCAAAATTTTTTTAAATATGTGAATAGTGCCGTGAAACCTATTTTTAATGAAAAAGTTGATAAAAAAAATGAAATCTGTGGGTCTATAAACAGTGCATGGATGCACTGTTCACAAAAACTGATCAAAAGTTGCGGCTACTGTTTATGTACAGTACATCAACAGTAGCCGCTTGTTTTGAGGGGGGGGGGGAATGCGTGCAAATAAAAAAAAAAGAGGAAAAAACGCAGAAACTAAACGCAGCAAACGCAATACTGTATCCAAACTTAACCTGTCTGTTTGGATAGAACTTATTTTGTTGAAACTGAAAACTGAAAACACTGTAGCAAAATAATTTTTAAATGTGTGAATAGTACCGTGAGACCTATTTTTAATGAAAAAATTGATAAAAAATGAAATTTGTGGGTTCATGAACAGTGCACGGATGCACTATTCACATAAATCTGATCAAATGTTGCGACTACTGTTTATGTACAGTACAGGAACAGTAGCCGCCTGTTAGAAAAAAAAAAAAAAAAAAAAAAAAAAAAAACGAAAGAAAAGAAGGAGAAAATGTAGAAACTGAAACCCAACAAAGCAAACACCAACCCAAACACACACTAAATATTTGTGGCTATTTCAGAGCAGATGACCTTCACCTTCACCTCCATCTCCAAAATCCAAATATTTTACCATGTTTGCCACCCCCACCACCAGCATCGCATCACCACCACCACCCTCCCCACCATTTCCACCCCCCACTCTGCCTCCACCCTTCCCCCCATTTTCCCCCCTTACTCCACCGCCGCCAGCGCCAGCATTTGAGTTTCCGCCATTGCCCGATTTGCCCGATTCGCCGCCTTTCAGTGCATCACCACCACCACCACCCATACCTCTGTCACCACCAGACAACACATGGCCACCACCAAGTCTACCACAACTACTACCCACGCTGCTCATTCTGGTGGGTATCTTGGTTCTAACAATAATAACCACCATCGCTATGAGAATTTACAATTCTCTACGAAACCCGTCTCAGGGAGAGGTTGTAATAGTCCCAGAGCAGACACAGGACTCACGTATAAGAATACACGCCTAAATCACACATTGACCACCATATATAGTGACTAGTGAAGGTAATTTTTTTCCTATCTGGATTTTTTTTTTCACAGTTTTTACCGTTTGGTCCGATCTGAGTATCAGAGTATTTGAGTGACGAGGTTCTTTTTTTTTTCCCCCCGCGCCGGGGTGGGGGTGTTGAATTTAGTTTTGGAGTGCTTTTATTTGACTATTTGGGTGAAATGTTTCTTTATATTGGTGTTTGACAAGGTGTGGATCAGTTAGATGGTCTTTTATGTCGTAAAGAGGGTTGTATCTTTCCCAGAAATTACTATTGTATATGCAGTTAGGTTCTTTTAAGCTTGCCTCAATTTAAAATCCTTTCATTAAACGAATGGAGATTGGAGAAGCCCTTGGCAAGCTGGAAGAAACAGTCTTTGTGTTTGTGGTAGGCTTACTTTTATTAAAAGCACATACTTAAAAGTATTCCGTTGGTAACAGAATGCTAATAACTTAATAAAACTGATGGGTTGTAATCATATAGTGGCCTAGTCAAAAATTCAATTCATCAAAACTTTTAGGGTTGTGTTAACGGGCACCGCACGGTGCCCGTTAAGCACAGTTTTATCTGACGTAACTTTTGTCCTCTTTTTTTTTTTTTTTTTTTTTTTTTTTTTTTTTTTTAATTTATGTCACTTTTTCAGTCTTGTAGTATTATTTCAAATTTTTATTTGATTTTTTCTGACAAATATTTTGTCGCTTCTGCACTTAACATGCTGGTTAACATTCTCCAAACTTTTATAATATATATATATATATTAAAAAATTAGCTTTAAAAATGTTAATTGACACTCATAACAAAATAAATAAATAATTGTAAAAAAAAATCCTACAAAATCTAATATATACATAAGTTGTAATATATTTTTTTAATACCTAATTCAATTTACTCAGCAATCTTTGGTCCACATAATTTATTCATTAATTCCCAATTGTTTGAACTCATTTCTATCAATCTCAATTAACTATAAGAATATGTTTTATATTATTAAATAAAGAAACAAAAACAACCAATTCATAATTATTAGCAATCAAAATAAGATATTAATCCAAATATTGAATGGATGTGTTTTAATTTTCTTAATATTAAATTTAATGCTACATTGTAGTTCCATATTAAGACTAACATCTATTAACAGAATGACCAATTAGCAAACTTTAGAGACTGATAATGTTTTGTTAGCAAATTTTAGAGACCAATAATATAGTTTTACCTTTTGTTTTTTTCTATCTCGGCATCTGTTTCTTTAAAGTTGGAACTTGGAATCAGGGAAGTGCCTTTTAACTTTTTTTCTATGTCAATGAGGGAAAAGTAGGTTTATATAATCACAATACAAGTATCCATAAAAATCTCTGCAATTTTTGCGCTCAAACATGTGACCTACTGCTTTTGGTGGAAGGTGCTTGCCAACGTATCAAGGTCAAACTTCTAATGATGATAAAACTTATAATAGACTATACTTACTCGTCTGTTTCCTATTGTACTTGACAAATCAAATTAACTTTTGGTGGAAGATGCTAGAGACTGCCAATAAAGGTTTTTAGGGCATTAATTGTACCATAAACCTTTTGGAGTAGTAAATTCCTGTACGTAAACCAAAAATGCTAGTGAAGCTGCAACTTCATGATGCTGATATTGCCAAAAAGATCATCTCTATGCCAATTTCGATTTATGCTGGTTTTACTGATGAAACCATTTGGCCTTACACAACTAAATAGGTAGTAAGACACGGAAATATGAAAATAAATATGAACTTCTCAACTAAAGAACAAAAAAGTATATAAATTTATCTCAAGTGGTCATCCCCACTTTTCAATTGATACGAGGATATATGTTTGATATATAAAACTTGAGTACGAGTGATATATATATATATATATATATAATCGAGTACAATTGATATAAACTGCTTAATACAATATATTACCCCAAATATAAAGATGCTTGACAAGAGCGGTGCTTTCATTGTTAGGCCGATCAATGGCGGCTCTAGGAATTTTTTTTAAAGCAGTCACTAAGAAATTTAAATTACCACAAGATCAATGGTGGCTCTACCATTTTTTAAGGAAAAATGAAATTAGAAATTATTTTTATTGAATAGGTTAAACGAGCTACAAATTTTATCTTTTTGTTTTATAGTAGGCTTTTTGTTGAATAATTTTTTTACTTGTTGTTTGGTCTTGCTTTGTTTTTGTTTGGTTTTTGTTTGCTGTTATTTGATCTAATATTTATTGTCGTCATTTAAGCTTTAAGAAAAAAAAAAAGGATTAAGAACTATGTTTTGAGGCAGAATTAATTTTGGAATAATACTACGTCCACAACATTTTTACAATAAATCTTATACAAAAAGTTGTTATTGGTGGGTAAAAAAATAATATTAGTATTTAGCTCAAATTAGAATCAGTAATAACTTACTACATTAGATTTGTTATAAAATTATCGTGAAAATGTTGCGAATATAGTAGCACTATTTTTATTTTTGTTGAACCCCAATTTTTGTAATTCTCAAGTCAAGGTGTTCATAATTTTTATTTAGGTGGTTACAAGATTAGTTTAGCGTATAATATTTTTTTGACAAGTATATATATTTGCAAGTTAGGGTGATATTATGACCACCCTAATTTGCATGTATAGCCGCCACCGAAGCCGATAGAAGATTGGCTAGATGAGAGGCATTTTTTTTTTTTTTTTTAATGACAAAAGATGGCGCCCATTATATTATAATAAGGTTTTTTTTTTTTTTTTTTTTTGCATGAATATATTATTTAAAAAGGTTACCAATTATTGACCTACAATGATTGCGTCTCTTACTTCTCCCGTGACCATGCGTCACATTACCGCGCGTCACATTGAGTAATAAAAACTGTGATTTGATCTATGCCATTATTGAGGAAAGACATTAAACAAAGAAAATGGAAAAACAAAGGTAATAGGGAATGCTTTTAAAATAATTGTTAATAAATTATAAATCATGTTAATGATTAATAAATTATTTTAGCATTTTTCACTTAGTAATTAGTTTTGAGCTACAAGACAGTAATACTTGTTATGATCCTTACGGACAATGTTGATATCCTTTGATTGTTTGTGCAACTATTAAATCTTTCTGTCTGAATGATTTTTGGAGTCCATTTTAAAACATTAGCAATAGGACTCCACATAGAGCTTCTGACAATCAGCTTGTGGTTTTAATTGAGAGCTCAAACAAGGAGTTCTCTATCTGTGTCTTTTTTCACCTTGCAATCATAGCTAACACCATTTATATATATATAAAGGTTAATCTAACACCATTTCTATAAGCCTAAGAGTGATTATTATACTAAAAGACTTTATATCACATTGGACCATCTATCTCAAACTAGTAAACTCCATCAATAGAAATTCATATATATATATTTGTGTGTGTGTGAATAAAAGCTGGAAATTCTTTTGTTATTTAACAATAAGGATTAGTATTGTTAACTTGCCATTGGCATTGGATATCTATTTGACTTATTCTCTGTTTGGAGCTCCTTTGTTAATTAATATTTTTTTGTACTAAATGTTACATGATAAAATGCTCGAACTACATGATAATCGATTAATCGAACATCAGCAATTTGATTCTTTTTGGTTAGTAAAATGCAATCACATTTCCATTGTAGTTTATTAGGCTTCGTATTTGTTTCAGGCACTGGAGAATGTGGTATTGCTTCTAATACTCCATTATTTTGGTTTTGTTATGTAGATGGACGACAACAAAAAATCAGAGCAGCAGCGCAGATTTATCCATCCTTACTATCGGGGCTATACTATTGGATGGTAGTGGTTTTATACTATTACGGGTATGTATTATGGAATATTGTTTTAAGTGTTTTGGATGATTATGTATTAAAACTTGGATGGTGTAGTATGTGGTAGCAAAATGGGAACTATAATGTTGGAATTTTAGTCGTATAGTCTATTTTCAGCTAATTCTACTTTACTCCTCTCCCCTCCACTCTCCCTCCCTCTTCCCTCAATTCAAACGGGCCTTAAGGTTTTTTTTTTTTCGTCCCCCTTTGTTTATTTAATAGTTGTGTATTGTGTGAGTGTTTTGAGTCTTAGCTGGGAATCATAAATGGGTTTGATAATGATAGTTGTGGAATTTGAACTGTGTTGCTTTCTCCCAACTAGCTAAAGCTGGATGAAACCCTGTTTCTCGACTTGATTTTGCATTCACAAGTTTCTTTCTTTAGCTTATGTTTTAGCATGCTACTATAGATAAAGATGTGTAACGCTTTATGATTTGTTCTTGAAAACTCGGATTTGTGTGAAAACACAAGAGCTTATTTAGACCCCCAATAAAATTGCTTTTTTTTTTTTTTATAAGTAAAAGTTTATTGATCTCAAAAAAATGGAACACCCTAGTACACAGGGAGTGTACAAGGGGTCAAACAATCAAGAACAAAAATTACAAGAATCTAAGAAATCAAGAAAGGATGGAACACCCTAGACCCCCAATAAAAATTACGGCTCGATTGTTTTTACTCTAATTCAAACTAAGTGCGGAATAAGAGTAAATAAGCGCAAACAACCGATAAAACTACCCTAAGCTATATTCATCCATTATCAACAATAAAAGATAAGCTTAAAGAGTGGGGAAGAAGGATGCAAACATAAGATAACATCGAGATGTGTTATCGAAGAGGAAACCGAAGAACTCGGCAAAAAACCTCTCCGGTGCCCTCCAAACGGTAAATCGATCCACTAAAAAATAAGTTGGAGTACACGAATAACAAAAGACTCTCCAAGCCTAGTCTACTCAATGTATTTGAACCCTCCAAGCTCCTGCTACCAACTGCCTTCTCGGAACCTTGTCTTCTCTAGCTTTCCCGAATCCCACAATTCAGCCCGATTGCATCCGCCAACGATTGGCTTCTTCCAATGCTTCCTAGCAGCACCAAAACCTCACTTTACACTCAGATTGGGTGTGGTAAGTGTTTGAGCTATCAACCTCTCAAGGATTTGGATATGGAGAGGTAGGAGTAGAGGAAAATCACAAGGAAATGTGTAGATGATTATGGGTATATCAATCTCTAACTCTTAAGTGTATTTTCTAGGGTTTTCTCTCTAAAAAGCACTCCTTACAATATGTAGATAATGAGGGTATATATAGTGTGGGTAAAGATTTAGTAAAACAAACATGACAAAAATAGCCAAACAGAATGTTTCGCGAATATTTCGCGGGAAAGCCTTACCTACGAGACACTCGCGAAAACTCCAGGCTGTCATGACCTTTTGCATTCCAGCCATGTGCTCTACACGTGGCTACTTCGCGGAATAGCTTTTCGCGAGCTTCTCGTGAAATCCACTTGTTCTTCAATTTAAGCTTGAGTCTTCACACTCTCTCACACTCATCCCTTACAATAAACCCCATATAAATACAGGGAAAAATGATTGAATAAAATTACAATCAAATTTGGCACGGAATTAAAGCCAACACAAAATAGTTGTAAATAACAACTTTACAATCTCCCCCTTTGGCTATTCCGTGACAAAACCCCTAAACAGAGTTTAGACTTAAACATGAGTTTGGGAACAATGGTAAAACTCACTCACACCTAATTCTAGAAGCTATGAAGCACTTGCACTATATACACCTGTATCCTGAAACACTCGCACATAAACAAAACTTTCATTAAGCTCATGACAAGTTGAACACAAGGTACGTATATGAACAAATAAAATGCGATCAAGGTATTCAGCAAGATATAATCTATGAAGTGTAACTTGATCAAACATGAACAGTCATTAAAGAATGACTACAATGAACATTTATCTAGTAAATGATCATCCGGACACGCAATGCAATTAAAAGCAATGCTAAAATTAATTGCATGTCCAACAAGCATGATGCATTAAAGAAACTAAAGCTAAAAGTGATAGAAATCAATAAACATTAAAAAGAATATAAAAACCAAGATACACAAATAGTACTAAAGATAAACTGAATTTAAACTAAAGTACTTTAAAGCTTTAAAAGAAAGCAATGTAAATATCCATAAGTTATAAAACTTTAAAAAGTAAACTACTAAACCACCAAAATGAACCAATGCTCTATGATATGCTACTCTATGCTCCCCCTCAAGCTATGCTACTCCCCCTCAAACTACTCCCCCTTTTTGACCGGAATGGCCAAAGAGGTTAGAACTGTGCGAATTCCAAATTCGAGTCCTCCTCCTGTTGCCGCTATTGGTCCATCATCATATCGTCAATCTGAGACGAGAGTGCAGTGATCTGGCCTTCTAGGTAGGTGAATTGAGTCGTGGAGTGTTGCACATGGGATTCTAGCATACCATATATCTATTCAACCCTTGCAATGAGATGATTAAGATGATCGGGTGCCCGTGAACGTGCTTTAGAAGAGGGTTGTGCAATGTCCTCTGGAGCTGATGTGAACCTCTCTATCTATTCTTCCATGTCCCCACCTTCTTCCTCAACATTGTCCCTTGGGATTTGAGAAATACCAACAGATGGTCCGATGACATGGGCTTTGCTTCGGGTCATGGTCTGAGCATTAATTGGATAATCCCTTTGCATCACGGGAAGACCACTAGGAATCTTCACCCTTGCCCTTGCTATAAGAGCCATGACGAGACTTGAAAATGGCAAGACCAGCCTCGAATTCCTCTTTGTGATGCATTTGGTGAAGAGGTAGTAGATGTAACTGCAAATGTTGATCTCCTTGTGTGTGAAGAGATCAAGAAGAAAAATGGCCTTTGGTGCTGACAATGTAGTCAAATTCTTCACCAGGTAGAGGTTGAAGATCATGATGTAGACCAATGTCCTCATCCCTAGGGTGAATGGAATGGTGTTCACTGCGTTCTTTCTGATTTCACCACCAAGGATGTCCAGAAGTGGTACAAGTGAGCCCCTTCTCTCATCATAGTGGAGAGATGTGTGTGAGGTCATTGGACGAACCTCCAAGATCTCTTGGATGGACTCTCGTGTGACATAGAACTCTCTCCCCCTCAGCTAGCAGTTGATACTCTCCCCTTCCACAACAGCATTAGCATAGAACTCCCTAATAACATCGGCATAGACATTCCCAATTAGGTGCATCAACCTTGTCCACGTCCGTTCTTTGAACACTTCAGGAATGAAAGTGTTTTCAAGGGATTCTAACTCCACAGTCTGTTCTAGGATGATCAGAGCCCTTTTGTAGTAGTCGTTGTAGGCCATGTCTGCATCATCGGTTCAGAATTTATCCATGGAAGTGCGTTGGGGCTTTAAGGACTTCTTTGTGGCCGATTGCTTGAGAGGAGACATCTGCAAAACAGTCACAAACACAAAGAAACAAGGACAAAAACACAAACAAGGAAACAAACTTGATTAGATACAAGTTAGTCCATAAACCAAACACAAAGTCCTAAAAAGAACATAAAAACATAAACCTAATATCACAAGAACATGTAAAGTGCTAAACATATAACAAAACCTATCTAGCATTAGTGAAATGCAAAACATGTTAAGTGATCAAGTGTGTGCATCAAGTGTGCATGTTGTGTGCATATGTGATGCATGATCAAGGCATGACCAAGCATACTTGGGTCAAATTGTGTAAAACACACAATCAATGATCAAAACATGATAAACATGTATAATCATGGTAATCCCCAAAGTTTGGTACTCATCGGAGTCCAAAACAACAACAAAATATCATTTGGGCATTTCATCAAACACATAGTATGCATACAAACCACTAACATGTAAAACAATGCATAAACATGTGAAAAACTTGCCTAAATACATGTTAAAATGCCACTTGGGGCCAACACAAACACAACCAAACAAAATGGGACACAACCCAATCAAGAAAATCAAAAAAAAAAAAAAAATTTGCAAAAATTTAAATTTTTCCCAACCCTTTCAAAAATATACCCAACCCTAGAAATCCTAAAATCTAAGGCTCAATCTAAGGAATCAAAGAGAAGTCTTAGAAGAGATTGATCTTGAGATTTTGTCGGGTTTTTGAGTGAAAATGTGTTTAAGGTTGAAAGAGGCTCGGAGGAAGCAAAACACAAGTTTTTGAAAAACTGTCATTGTTTGCTTTTAAAAATTGAAAACACGCGCTTTTCGTGGGTAAACTTCTCGCGAAGTTACTCGCGAAAATGTCACTGAAGCATATAAACTGTTTTGCAGGTAGCTGTTTTTTTCGAGACAGTTGCGAAAGTCTCTGTCTAAAATTCAATGATTTCTTATTTTGCCATCCTCATTTTCGCGGGAAAAGCTAACTCATGAGTTACTCGTGAAAATGCCTCTGAAAGAGTTTTTTGATAAAAACAAGAAATGGACAATATGGAAAAAAACTCTAAACACACAAAAGCATAAAAACACTTTCAAAAACATATAAAATACTCAAAAATATTTTTGGGTTTAATTGACAAGCAATTAAGTATATACATAAGATTTGAACACATACAATCATACAAATGGAATAAGCATTCATTGAACATTAGACTTGTGTGTTGTATGTGTGGATCAAGTATGAACTAGTCTATAGTCTAGTATGAAACTTCAATGATCAATTCAATGAAGTCATACACAACTAGTACGAAGTCAAGTGACCTATCTCACTTGTAGAAATGAACATATATGATCCCTCACCAATGTGATTACAAATGATCGAAAGCTTCTTATTTTGCTTTCATTTTACTTACTTTTGATTAAAAACAACTCAAATTTGAGAAGCGATGCCATAAATATTTTGAGATAACTTTGACAATTGAGGCTTTAGCTTTGGCATCATACATTTTAATACAAATCGCTTTCCCTTTTTCCTAGTCAAATACTAGTATGTGCGATGGTTTTTTCAGTTCAAAATCTCTTTTCGAGATTGACATTTATAGAGCTCTTGAAAAAGAAAAAAAAAAAAAGTGAGGAGATATATAGGCACAAGTCTACGCATGTATCAAGAACAAACAAGACTATTGACCAATCATTCATGACAAGCTTGAAGATCTATTTACAACAATCAAAACGTAGATTTCTAGATGTCACTCACACTTAGAAAATGTGCATACATAATAAGCTAAGCTCGTAAATGCACTACGCCATTAGTACGGAAGTACTAAGCCAAACTCACATGTGATATACACAACACAAGCGATCAAACTTTTTGAGATTTTTCATTTTTTATGGGTTTTTGAATTTTTCAACTCACTCAAAAACAGAACAAGCAAAGTAAGATCAACAAAAACAACAAGCACAAAAAAAACTTGAAAAAGAAACATGCTAAAAACCGAAAGCAATGACACAAAAAGATTGCATATGTCATGATACATGAAACTATAACCCTAATACGTTGGAAGTATTAATGCATGGGCATAGTAAATACTTCTGAATGAGTACCCTTCTTCACCCACACTGTACGAGTCTTTTAGGTGAGATCCTTAGATGGAGGGGTACGACCGACATAACTTTCAAACCTCGGAGTGAAGCTAGCAAGGCATAATGAAATGTTCTTCAACATTTCCATAACATCTCCAATGAGTTGTCCCTCATTTTCTCCTTTAGCTTGCATTCCCTTTGCATTCTTCTTGCATTGTCTTGGCCACGCATAGAGTCATCCCTCTTGAGTGCATGAAGCTTGAAGCAATTTGGCCTTGTGTGTCCTCGCACCCCACAATGATGACAAAAGTGCTTCACTTAAGGTCCCCTTTAACTTTTGGGTAATGACTTCCCTTTATCCTTTGGTTTTGCACCAACGGTTCTATTTGCAACAATAGGGATCTCAATCTCAGGCTTCACCTCTTTGAGTTTCTCTACATTTTTGGCCGATACGAACCTCACTTCCTTCTTGAGTTCGCTGCTTGAGCTTCCTTCACTGGTATAGCCTGGAGCGGTCTTGTCATGTGAAGATTTTTGAGTAGATAGCACGTTGTCAAGTTTCTTGGTGGAAATGTGCTCCACTTTGACATTTGCTTGAATAATTTTAAGTTCAAGAAACTTGATTTTTGAATAGGCTTCCACCAATTCTCCCTTAAGCCCTTCAACTTCATATTTTGCCTCCTTAAGTTGCACAAGTGTGCACCTATGTTCTTCTTCAATTTTCCTCATCTTCTTCACGACATTGTTTGCAACCTTGGTATATTTGCCACAATCTTCTAGCAATGCATCATACACTTCTTGAGGGTTCTTCTCACCTTCATTGAGGCACACATCCTTATCTTTTGAATCTTCAATTTCCTCACCTTCGAAATGCACACCAAGCTCATCAACCAAGTTGCTCAATTCATCCTTAGAGTCAACCAAGGTAATCGCCATGAAGCCATATAGTTTCCCTCACTATCACACTATCCTTCCGCATCAAAATTTGAGTTTTTAGAATCATTAAGGGTAGTGGCAAACACTTTACCGTTTCCTATCAAATAGTTTGGACATTCTTTCTTGAGATGTCCATGACTATTGCATTCATAGCACATGATTCCTTGAGAGGACTAAGAATCCTTTCCATCTTTCTTCTTGAACTCCTTCTTATTACCTTTGGAGGATGAAAACTTTCCTTTTCCAAAAGGCTTCCCACTGTTTTTCATCTTGAGAAATTTTCAGAAGTTCTATGCAAGGAATGCCATCTCCTTCTCCACATCATCTTCTTTGGAGGAATCATCCATTCTCTTATTTATAGTTTTGAGAGCAAGTGATTTGCTAGACTTGTGAGAAGGCAGTCTGAGCTCATAGGTTTGGAGAGATCCAATGAGTTCTTGAATTTTTATCTCATCCAAATCTATACTCTCCTTTATGGTTGTAACCTTAGCACGGAAGCATTCCGGTAAGGATCTCAAAATCTTCCTCACCACATTAGCATCTTCAATCTTCTCCCCAAGATTGAGCTTGGCAATCACTATCTCATTGAGTTTCCCATAGAAGGAATCAAACCACTCATCGTCGCTTATCTTTAGTTCTTCAAACTGAATAGTGAGCATTTGAAGCTTAGTGTTCTTAACCTTTTAGGTACCTTCATAGGTAGTCTCAAGAATAGTCCACGCCTCCTTGGCGGTCTTCACATGCAAAATCCTATGAAATTCATCAGTAGAAACACCACAAAAAATAGTGTTAATCGCTTTGCTATTGGCGTTTGCCAAAGTAAGAGCAGCCTTATTCCATTCAGATTTTGCGGTAGTGGGTCTATCATACCCATTCTCAACGGAATCCTTTACCATCTCATCAATAGCATAAAGAAATGCCCGCATACGTACTTTCCAAAAAGCATAATTACTCCCATCAAAGAATGGAGGAGCATTAAGAGATTAAGATCGATCCATCTCACTTGGGGTCTAGGATCACACTAGGATAATGAAATCCGATAAGTGTACCCGCTCTGATACCAATTGAAAGTTCGAATTTGTGTGAAAACACAAGAACTTGTTTAGACCCTCAATAAAAATTACGGCTCAATTGTTTTTACTCCAACTTAAACTAAGTGCGAAATAAGAGTAAATGAGCGCAAACAACCAATAAAACTACCCTAAGCCATATTCATCCATTATCAACAATAAAAGATAAGCTTAAAGAGTAGGGAAGAAGGATGCAAATACAAGATAACACTGAGAAGTGTTATTGAAGAGGAAACTGAAGAACTTGGCGAAAAACCTCTCCGCCGCCCTCCAAGCGGTAAATCGATCCACTAGAGAATAAGTTGGAGTATACGAAGAACAAAAGACCCTCTAAGCCTAGTCTACCCAATGTACTTGAGCCCTCCAAGCTCCTGCTACCAACTGCCTTCTCGGAACTTTGTCTTCTCTAGATTTCCCGGATCCCGCAATTCAGCCCGATTGCATTTGCCTACGATTGGCTTCTTCCAATGCTTTCTAGCAACACCAAAACCTCACTTTACACTTAGATTGGGTGTGGTAAGTGTTTGAGCTATCAACCTCTCAGTGATTTAGATATGGAGAGGTAGGAGTAGATGAAAACCACAAGGAAATGTGTAGATGATTGTGGGTATATCAATCTCTCACTCTTAAGTGTATTTTCTAAGGTTTTCTCTCTGAAAAGCGCTCGTTACAATATGTGGGTAATGATGGTATATATAGTGTGGGTAAAGACTTGGTAAAACAAACATGACAAAAATAGTTAAACAAAATGTTTCGCAAGTATTTCGCGGGAAGGCCTTACTTGCGAGACATTCATGAAAACTGTAGGCTGTCATGACTCTTCACATTTCAGTCATGTGCTCTACACATGGCTACTTCGCAGGATAGCTTCTCATGAACTTCTCGCGAAATCCACTTGTTCTTCAATTTAAGCTTGAGTCTTCACACTCTCTCACACTCATCCCTTACAATTAAAACCTCACATAAATATAGGGAAATATGATTGAATAAAATTACAATCAAATTTGGCACGGAATTAAAGCCATCACAGAATAGTTGTAAATAACCACTTTATAGTTCCAACAAAAAACTGTTTATTGCTTTCTAGTAAACAGTAATAGGCTTGAGTGCAATGTGTGAGATACCTTATTCAATATCTCACGTACTTGAGCATTCCTTGCATACTAAACATCTCCGTGTACATTTGCATCTTATAAGCAGTTACTAGTAAATTCCTATGTGATTAACCATTAAAACCAACAATGGGCTGTTGTGGAGCTCAAATAAATGTTGAGTCTTTTTTGTTGCTAAGCTAATATGTCATGCCCCGAACCCAAGTAAGAGATAGGCACGTGACAACAGTCACATACTTACAAAGTCTACACCCTACAAGTGTGAAAGACCTTCTTAACAACTAAAGAATTATCTTCAAAGAAAATTTCATCAATAAATTTAAAAATATCTTCAATAATACAATTCTCCAAAGATCTCCAAATAATAATCTTCCAACATCAAAATAAAAATAAACTATATCCTTTAAGTTTAAAAGTCTACACAAATGGTAATTTTAAACATAAAAGTTCAAATCTTATTCCATTGATTTCCTAAACTTCACTCATGTGCACATCCCAACAGAAGCCTAAACATATGCTACTCATCCTACTCAGAATCTGAAAGGGGAAAGAAGGGGGGTGAGGGGCTGAGTTGACAACTTAATAAGTAACCAAAGTCCTAATAAGTTCTATCAAGCAAATAGATCTAAAAAATAATAAGTTGTATATATATCAAATATTTTAAATCTTACAAATATATCATAGATGTATCGGAAATTAATCTGTTTTTCATATATATCAAAGCTATAATTTACAATAGGTTCCAAAAACACATAAGCAGTTTCAAGGGCTTAAAACAATTCAAATATTCAACATAATTCATATTCTTAACAATCTTTATGACTATAGTCATGTTATATCCCCGTGACTAGGCATCAGATTTAGATAAAACTAAGTTTTGTGCTAATGTATACCCCCATTAGCTGGGTCTAGAAACACGATAAGCTCATGATGCCCCAGATAGAACTAGTTTCAGTATCAATGAATAACGCCCATTGGCTGGGTATTAAAGTACCAATGAATAACCCCCATTGGTTGGGTATTAAAGTCAAAACATAATCAGATTGTCTAAAATCATATATATCAAATCATAGTTCAAACAAAAATATATTTCATTCAAATACATACATAAAATCATATATTTAGTAAATCAAATATATTTGAGATAATTCTTTTTTCTTTACTTTAAATCAATGCAACTAAAACAATTAAATAAAATTATAACAATTATAAACAATTTTCAGTAGTTAAAATGCGCAAAATAAAACCAATTAGGATGAGATTACTTACCTCAGTTAGCTCACTACAAAAGAACTACTCCCTAACACTTTCTCTAAAATTCTTAGATATCACCTAAACAATTTTAAAGCACAATTTACTCAATAACCAAATAATTCAAAAAAAACTTATAACGGTACCTGACTATAAGAGAGACTACTAAAAATATCCAATAACTATCTACAGTTATCTCACACCAAAATTCCACCTAATCATAATATTTTTCTTTATATATATATATATATATATATTTTTTGTTTTTTTTCTACCACAACTAAAGCCCTAGAGATAAGACCATAACTCCTATTACTATGTAGGCACGTGGGCCATCTTCAAGTATGTGTGTTCCTTTTTTTTTTTTTCTTTTTTTTTTTTCCTGCCACCTGCCACCATTATCATATTTTGAGATGATGACAACTCCAAGTACAAGCTAAGCACATGGCCTTACGGAAAAACAGCCATTATTCCTTCTTTCTTTTTTTACATTATAATTCATGACTTGTTAGAGCATTTGCAACAGTGTAGCTATATTGCTATATTGCTATATTTTAGCTACACTGTGCTCTAGCAGTGGAGTTAAATCTAAAAATTTTAGCTCCATTGCTACAGTACACATCTAAAAATAGATGTGCACTGTTCATGAGACAAAAAAAAAAAAAAAAAAAAAATTATTTTAATCAATCGGTTGATTAAAATAATGCCTCTCTCTCTCTCTCTCTCTCTCTCATCTCTAAACATCTCTCTCAAGCTCACTCTCTCACTCCGGCCTCTCACTCTCTCACTTTAGTCTCCCAAGTCGCCGATCCACCCCTTCTATCGACCCAGCTCGTCGACATGATCAGAGTGCTTGCTCGTGGTGTGTTTCTCTCAACTCTGGTCTCCCAAGCCGCTGATCCACCCCTTCTGCCGACCCATCTTGCCGACGTGATTGGAGTGCTTGCTCGTGGTGGGGTGTTTTTTTTTTTTTTTTTTTTTTTTTTTTTTTTTTTTTTTTTTTTTTCCTGCCGTGGACTGCTGGTGGCAGTGGTGGTTATGGCTGTGGCTGAGGAAAAAGATTGGAGATTTGGGTTTTTTTTTTTTTTTTTTTCCTACTGTGGACTGGTGGTGGTGGTGGTGGTGGTGGTTGTGGCTGTGGTTATGGCTGTGGCTGAGGAAAAAGATTGGAGGTTTTTTTTTTTTTTTTTTTTTTTTTTTTTTTTTTTTTCTGTTGTGGACTGGTGGTTGTGGCTGTGGTTGTGGCTGTGGCTATGGCTGATGGTAGAAGTGGTTGTGGTTAGTTTTTTTGGGTAGTGGGATATGTTATTTTATTGTAGTGGTTATAATATTTTATTGTGATGTTTATATTATTTTATTGTGTTGAAAGCAAAATAGATCCACTGTTGCAACATGTGTGTAGGTAAAATAGATAAAGTAACTTTTATTTATTAATGCTAAATAGCTAAAATTATAGATCCACTACTGTGGATGCTCTTAGACTTCATTGACTTCCTATTCACCCATACCAAAACTAATAAACAAAATATAATAATAAAAAGAAGATGAAGGCTTCTTTGTTTCTTGTTTTTTTTGCCCTCATCTATACTAATACACTCACATCATCAATACAATGCTGCTTCTTGCATCGACTTTCGTATTCACCAAAAGTACAACTTTTTAAGGCAAAAACTGTGTAGACCTAATGACCTTGCCTAACCTTCTACAAATTCATCTATACTTACAAACCGGACCCACCATGACCATGCCTAATATTTTGCAAATCAATCTACACTTAACGCAATAGTGGCATAGGAAAAGAATAAATATTATCGAAACAGTACAGATACTAAAAATATAATTTAATCCCTTCTTTGGTCACATCATAAAATTTATTGAGTATTTAAATAGTTTTACTTCTAGCCAAAATACCTAAATAAATTATACTCTAATTCCAAATAAAGCTTATATTTGACAAGAAAGAGATTCTCAGGCTCCTACCTCAATTGTGTAGTCAAACCTTCTCTACTTGAGTTTTTTGGTAGTCTCATCTCTCAAAATATCTATCATTATACACTGACTTAAATTAGACTATATATTGCTAAGGTTTCAACCTTAATTTCTAAAAACCCCCCCTTAGTAATATTAAGTATAAAATTGACCCCATAAACAAATTTACTTAAATACCCCTCCTTTTAAATCTTTTTTTTTTTTGTTGGCTATTACATTCTCCTCTTCCCCCCCCCCCCCCCCCCCACCTTAAAAGAATTTTAGTCTTCTAAACTTGACATACCTTGTTAGGACATATGTGATTCAATGTTAGGTACATATGTCAATATTTATGTAATTGGCTAATCCTTTGACAAAACGCACTTTACTTGTAATTAGATAGATCTAGGATGTATTTAATATTTCAAGAAACAAGATTTCAAGTTCAACTGTTAAAACCATGCAAGTTTGTCCAAGAAACAAGTGAAAAAGTGCTGGATTTTAAAGCTCGACAGCTAGTATCTATTGAGAATTAAAAAGCTGCTGAAACTCGAAGCTCGACAGCTAGCTCAATAGATACCCTATCTGTCGAGATTTATGAAAAATAGATTTTCAGTTCTGTTTTGAATCCAATCCATGAGTATGTGTGTAGGCGTTCTTTTCTCATAACCTTAAACATATATAAGAACTATTTTAAGGGCCGTAAAAGGTAACACAAGTTGCGCGAGTGTAGAGCAAAGTTTTATTCGTGCAAATTATGACCGGAGATAGAATTTGCCTTAGTTCATCTTTCTCTTGAAGAAGTTGTTGTGTTTGTACACCATAGGGTTTTGTGACCAAGGAGCTTCTTGATCTTCAACGTGTGATGAATTGATGAACTTTGCAGCCAACATATTTCTCAAGTTGGTGACTAAGTCGTGTATTGAGATCTGTGCAATTAGTTAGTCACGTACTGGGAGTCGTGCATTAAAAGGAGAGATTGTCACTGCAGAACAAGTCCAATTGGGTATTGCGGTAAGGGTTCAACTGTAGGTTGGTATAAAGTACTTGGATTTCTTTACTTGTAACCACTTGTTGTGATAATAGTGAATTCTCGGGAGTGGTGACCTTAAAATCACTCAGTGGTGTTTTTTGCAGTGTTGGTTTTCCCCATTCGTAAACAAATCACCGTGTCAATTTAATTTCCACTGCATACTTAGTTATTTGGTGATTTGTTTATGCTGCTATGTATATTGCATGTTAATTTGATCAATTAATAAATTTGGCCAATTAATCAATTAATATATCACAAGGGGTCAACATGTTTTTGGCCTATCAAATGGTATCAAAGCAGGCACACTTTGATTAGGTTTTAATCTTTATTGTGTGATCCATTGACTCCTGTTTGTCATGGATAGAGGGGAATCTCTTATTATATCTCATTTATTTGATGGCACTAACTATGCATATAGGAAAGTACGCATGAGAGCTTTCTTGCAGTCATTAGATGAAAAAGTGTGGCAAGCTGTGGAGATAGGCTGGACCAAGTCTACGGAAGCGCTGGCCGACTAGAGTGATGCTAAGATCAAGGCGGAAAACTTCGACAATAGGGCATTGAATGCTTTATTCAGTGCAGTCATAAATAAGGAGTTTAAAAAAAATATCCTCCACTGAAACTGTGAAGGAAGCATGGACCATCCTCTAGACAACCTATGAGGGAACCAAGGCTGTCAAGAATTCAAAGCTTTAGAGGCTCACTACAAGCTTTGAAGAGATCAAGATGGAGGAGGATGAGTCGTTCGATGAGTTCTATGCCAAACTCAAGGACATAGTGAACTCAGCTTTTAATCTTGGGAAAACCATTCTCGAACCCAAGATTGTTTGAAAGGTGCTAAAATCTCTACCCGAGAGATTCCATGCCAAGATCACTGCCATTGAGGAATCAAAGGACATCGATAAAATTCCTTTGACTGAGCTAGTTAGAAATCTGCAGACCTATGAGTTGGGTTTGACGAGGATAGGGAAATCAAGTAAGAGCAAGAGCATGGCTTTGAAAGCCAAGAGTAGTGACACGAATGAGTATTTAGACGATGAAGATTCTAAAATGAAGTCCTACATCACAAGGCAATTCAAGAAGGTCATGAAAAATGCCAATGGGAAGGGTTTCGACAAGGACCGTAGGCAATCTAGTTCTTCTTAGTTTAAAAGCCAAGACAAAGGGAAGATGGATGTTAGGGATGATGGTCAGTACACTGTTCCCTCTGGACCCAAGTTTTTTAGGTGTCAAGGTTTTGGACACATGAAACAGGAGTGCCCCATATATCTCAAGACCATTGGGAAAAGCAAGGCACTTACTGCTACATTGAGCGACACTGAGCCTAAGGATGATTCTAATAATGAGGATGATGGAATCCTAAATGCTTCACTGCCACTGTAAATACTACTAAGGGGATTGTTGAAGATGTGGATGATGAAGAAGACTTGGTGGACTCTAAGTTCCAGAAAATGAAAGATCAAGATGATATCCATACAGCCTATGAAAAGTTGAATAGAGTTTCTAAGAAGCATGAGAAATTTTATAAGTTGGCCACCAAAAAGCTAAGTGATTTGGAACTTGATCAAGAACAGCTTTCCACAAAGTTTGATGAAGTGAATCAGACCATTAGAGCACTGCGATTTGAGAACAACTTTTTGGCTGAAAAGACTAAGAAGCTTGAGGCAGAGCTGTTCCAAGTCAGAGCTCAGCTGGAGAGGACTTCAAGTGCAAAGCTTGATGAGATGCTCAGCTTACAGAAATCTGCTTCTGATAGAACCGATCTGGGGTATGATTTCTTTTCTCCTAGTATTGCTACTTCTAATTCTACTGTTTTGTTCCTCTTACTAATAATGTTGAAACTGAGAACAATAATGTTAAAAATGAATTAGTTAGTGAGAACATACATAAGGGTAAATCTATCTTAGGAGTACCCCCTAAGCTTGAAAAGAAAGATATTAAGAACCCTAGGGCTAAGAAGGGAAATACTCAAAAGGCTAAACAGAAAAAGCAGCATTTCTGTCATCACTGTGGAGCAACTGGACATACTCGACCTAATTGCTACAAGTGGTTAGCCACTCAATAGAAAAATAGCATGATCGCATTAGGAAACCAGAATTAGTTTCCATCCTCCTTTGCTCCTTTTGGAGATCTTCTCAAAGCCCTCATGTTCCTTTCGAACTTGAACAGTCTAAATTCTTCCCCCTCACTGCTGGATCAAGGGTTTGCTAAATGGAAAGGTTCTTCCAAGGTGTGGAAGGAAAATGGCTCAAAGTAATTCTGTCACTTTTTTTCTCTCTCCCCTTCTTGTTTCTGTTTTTGCATTACTTGTGTGTTTTAGTTTCGTGTTTTGAGTCAATCTAGTTTTATGCATTGCTTTGTTTGACATGTTTTTGTTTGTTTATTTTCAATTTTGATTTATTTTGTTTTCATAAAATAAAAAAAATACAAAAACAGTCTGTGTATGTGTACATTGATACTTGTGTACCTTGGATGGCCATTGAAACAAAGTTTTCTAAACTTTGTATCTTTTATAACTTAGATGAGCATCTCTATGCACAACTAAACAAGTGAGCTTTGTGGCTCGTGTTTGTGATAAGTAAGATTAAGTAATCTCTTGTACTTAACACTCGTATCACTCTTTTTGATGAGAAGGATTAGAAAATCCTAAGAGAAAGACATAAATAATCATTTCACCACTGTTACCCGCCAATCATGAAATGACATTTGTATGCTTCGGCATAGCAAAAATGGAATGTCAAAAACTTAACATAATTGGGTATTTATTTTTTATCTTTTATATGTCCATGCATGGTTTGCTTAAAAGGAAAATATGTAAAGAAAAATAAAAAGCAAAAAGAATCAAAATGCTTTAAATATGATTGCAAGCGTGTTTTCTAGGAGATGTGAGAGTTATAGGATGTACCTCGAAGGTGATAGTCCACATTAAACAGTTATGATTGTGTGTGAGTTAAAGTGATTTTCTCATATCTCAAATCGTAATAACATGTAGATGCTTATGCAATCTTGCGATGTTTTCACACACAACATGCAATATTATTTGCTACTCTTGATACATGTGCAGGTATAATATGATTTGGCCATCACAAGGAATACATGTGTTAATGAATGCTCACTAAACTGTCTTAACTTGTTTTTGAAATATAAAATTGGTTAGACTTGTTGTGTGTGCGTGTGTGTGTGTGTGTTTTGGATCATGTGCTTGACATTTTTACTGTTGAGAGATGATTTTGAGAGGTTAAAATTTTGTTTGGATCCTTGGTTGAGTAGCATGTTTGATTGCATTCATGTTCGTGTTTTTCTCCTTATTGAAAAACTGTTTTTAAGCAATCTCGATAGCTTCTCAATACCTCTCGACAGATATGCTATCTATCGAGACCCTTCAGCTGCTTTTTATCGCATTCTCGATAGCTCTCGATAGCTACTTTGATCCATTGAGAAACCTTTTGGTTGCTCGATAGCTCCTCGATAGCTACCTCGATCCATCAAGCTCCCTTGCTGAGGAAACCTCTGGACAGCTCCTCGATAGCTTCTTTCGCACTTTTTAATTCTCGATCTATCGAGGATTATGATTTTCTATATATAGGATCCTCGCAATTTCAAATCTGTTCTCCTCGATCTTTCTCGATAGTTTCTGACCTCTTAACTTCCCAAACTTCTCTCTCTCACTCAAATTCACTTTCCCACTCAATTTTCGGTCTCAATATCTGCTTCTCTCTCTAGTATGATTCTTTTTCATCCTTTAATCATGCATTTCATATCTTCTGACCTAAAATTTGGGGTTTTTGAAAATTTTTGGGATTTTTCAAATTTGTTGAGGTGTTTGCAAAATTTTTGGGATAGGTTTTGCTTAAATGATTTTAAAACTTCATGCATTGCATCACATGTGCATTATAACAATGTTTCATGCATTTAAATGTGTGTTTACTTTGTTGCAATGATTGTGTGCCGGTAGGTTTGGATTAGGCTGAGCCCATGATGTATTTAAGTTTGCATGTCACATGTTCATGCATTCTCATGCATACGTACCTTCAAGTTTTTATATTTTTGTATATTATCTTGTTGGTGCTTTTCTGATTGACTCTATCTCTCCCTCTATCTCTCTTTCTTGCGTTAGTTGCTTCATGGCACCCAAATGCAAATCTACTCCGTCCCAGAACCCTCTTCGTTCTGGGGCATCTTCTTCCTCTGACCCTACTCCATCTCATGTTTGGTTCCATGATGATAAAGCCCAAAAGGACTTTTCGGAGAACTTTTCTAGACAAGGCATTCATTCGGAACGCTAAGTCATCCTATCAGAATTTTCCAATACTGACCTACCCACTATCATCTATAGGAGGGGTTAGGAGTCACTGTGTGGCGCCCTAGTCACCTATCCCTCCATGATCATCAGGAGTTTTACTCCAACATGCATGGATTTGATACTTATGTACCTCATTTCTTCTCTCGCGTTCGAGGTACGCGCATTGTAGTTACTCTGGAGATTGTCTCCGAGGTACTACACATTCCTAGGGTAGCGCATCTTGACTACCCTAGTTGCGATCGTCTAAGGACTGTGTCCAAAGACGAACTCTCGTCTCTATTCTGTGAGACACCTTCATCTTGGGGTGACTGTCAAAACACCCCTTGCTTAACCTTTGCTAAAGGTCTGAGATTCCTGAACATGATGATGACATTCGTTCTTCATCCATTGTCTCACTATAACACTATCACAGAGTCTCGTGCTCGGTTTTCGTTATCCCTCTTAGAGGATATCTCTATCGATTTCCCTTCTCACTTCATCTTATCCCTTATAGATGTCTATAGGGATACGACGACCCGTGATAAGCTCATTTTTCCTTAAACTATCACATGGATTCTTCGCCATTTTTCGGTCTCCTTTACCGGTTCTGATCACTTTCCTGTTATGGGTCCCATTGATGTCGCTACCGTTAAGCGAAGTGATGCACAGCTTCGCTCAAGGCGGACTCAAACTGAGACGGTAGCTCCTCCTACTCCTACCGCTCCATCCACCTCTGCTCCTTCATCTTCTGCGGGTGGAATAACACTTGAGGCCATCATGGCACAACTTGTGCGCATGGATGCTCGCCTTGACACACACGCTCAGTGATGAGTTATGTCAGGTGAACACCTGTGTTAGTCGTATCGCACGACGACAGGTTGTTATAGGTGGTTTCACTGTGGCTTCCTTTCCTTCTCCCGAGGCATCTAAGGATGACGACGATGACTCCAACGATGCTGATACTGATGAGGATGAGGATGCTAGCTTGCCCAGTGATGATGAGATGTCTACTTGATATACTTACCCTTTGTCACTCGTGACAAAAAGGGAGAGTAGTTTTGAGATGAGAGTAGTCATACTCATAGGGGGAGGGTTAGTATAGGAGATTTTGTGATAGGGGGAGTGTATATGAGGGATGTAGTGAGGATTTTTGTATCTTTTCTTTTCTTTCTATTTTAGATACATTATCTCTTGTACATTGGTCTTATGACCACTTAGTGATAGCACACCTTGTACTCATGTTGATATATATATTGAGGTTGTTATTACTTTCTTTCACCTGTCTTTCCATGTGTTGTTTCTTTTCTTTCTTTATACATATGGTTCTTATATAATGTATGGAATTTTGTATTTCTGCTTCACACTAAGATGCCATGATGAGTTTTGTTTAAAGTGTTTCAGAAATACAAGTTGTCAAAGTCTTTTTGCCATAAACTCTCTTCTTGCAAAGTTTTTTAGGAGTATGTGTTAGGATAGATTTTATTGTATTCAACAAGTGAGTATGAGTTGAGTGATTTATAACTTCTCTCATATGTTCATTTGTTTGTTGTGGTTTGTCACGGATTGCCAAAGGGGGAGAATGTTAGGACATATATGATTCAATGTTAGGAACATATGTCAATATTTATGTAATTGACTAATCCTCTGACAAAACACACTTTACTTGTAATTGGGTAGATCTAGGATGTGTTTAATTCTTCAAGGAACAAGGTTTCAAGTTCAAGTGTTAAAACCATGTAAGTCTGTCCAAGAAACAAGTGAAGAAGTGCTGGTTTTTAAAGCTCGACAGCTAGTATCTATTGAGGATTAAAAAGCTGCTAAAGCTCAAAGCTCAATAGCTAGCTCGATAGATACCCTATCTGTCGAGATTTATGAAAAACAGATTTTCAATTCTGTTTTGAATCCAATCTATGAGTATGTGTTTAGGCTTTCTTTTCTCATAACCCTAAACGTATATGAGGATTATTTTGAGGGCCGTAAAAGGTAACACAAGTTGCGTGAGTGTAGAGAAAAGTTTTGTTCATGCAAATTGTGACCGGAGACAGAATTTGCCCTAGTTCATCTTTCTCTTGAAGAAGCTGCTATGTTTGTAAACCGTAGGGTTTTGTGACCAAGGAGCTTCTTGATCTTCATCGTTTGATGAACTGAAGAACTTTGCAGCCAACATCTTTCTCAAGTTGCTGTTTGTTTCGATGTAAAATATTTTTAAGAAAATATTTTCCAATTTTACGGTGTTTGTTTTGTAGTAAAATATTTAGTCAAAAGTAAAATATTTTCGGTCAACTAAATCAACCCAGGCAAATTTGTGTAAAATATTTTACACTTAAATTTTTGGTAAAATATTTTACGTTTGCTCTCCTCCCTCTTACCCGATTCTTCAACATCCTCAGTCTTTAGTCCCTTTCAATTTTTGCTCTCCTTCTCCCACGACTACTATCCCTTCTTACTCTGAAGTTCTCCGTCCTCTCTCTTCTTTTCTTTTCAACAGTCCATTGGGACTCCTACTAGTGAGTGGTGAGGCAGTCAACGTTGATCTCTTTGGCAGTCCATTTCTTTCAGGCCGCATCTCTCAGATTTGGATAGGTGGGTTGTCAGTAGTGGGTTTGGTTTTGGGTTTTGGTGGCTGGGTATGGCATTGCTGGGTTTAGTTTTGAGTTTGTTAGGTGTGTTCTGGTGTTGGGTTTTGGCGGCTGGGTATGGCGTTGCTGGGTTTAGTTTTGAGTTTGGTGGCTGGGTACGGTGTTGGGTGATCGATGGTTCATCGGTTCAATGGTGGTGCGTTGGGGGTGGGTTCTAGTGTTGATGGTGGCCGATTAGGGTGGGTTTATCATTGATCTTGGATTTTTTTTCTTCTTCTCATTGTTGTGGTGGTGTGGGTGGCTATTGCGGTGATTTGAAGCATTGGGTTTTGGTGGCAGTAGCAATGATGGCTTTTTTTCATTATCCTTCTTCCTAATCTGGAATCTGGATTTGGTATTGTTGGTGGTGGTTTGTGCTTACATCCGGTGTTGATCAATGCTTGCATCAAGTGGTGGTTGGTGGTGGCTGATTTGTACTTGGATTTTCAAGAGTTTAGGACAATCCAAACACTTGAAAATGTTTTACTGAAAATATTTTACTGTAAAATTTTTTACTTGTAAAATATTTTACATTTGTAAATATTTTACTTCGAAACAAACGAAGCGTAAGTCACGTACTGGGATCCGTGCAATTAGTTAGTCATGTACTGGGAGTCGTGCATTAAGAGGAGAGATTGTCACTACAGAACAAGTCCAATTGGGTATTGGGGTAAGGGTTCAACTGTAGGTTGGTATAAGGTACTTGGATTCCTTTACTTGTAACCGATTGTTGTGATAATAGTGGATTCTCACCTTAAAATCACTCGGTGAGGTTTTTTGCCGTGTTGGTTTTCCTCATTCGTAAACAAATCACCGTGTCAATTTAATTTCCGCTGCATACTTAGTTATTTGGTGATTTATTTGTGCTGCTACGTATATTGCATGTTAATTTGATTAATTAATAAATTTGGCCAATTAATCAATTAATATATCACAAGGAGTCAATACATTTTTTGCCTATCATACCTAAGTCCTCAAAAAGATATGGGTATTTCTCCTTCATTTCATCATTTAACTCCCATGTAGCCTCTCTCACAAATCGGTTCCTCCACTGAAGCTTGACATAATGTATGGTACGATACTTCCAACTCTTGCTCCTTCTCTTCCACAATTTTAATTGGTTGTTCTTCATAAGTTAAATCATCTCTTAATTTTAAAGGCTCATAATCCACTACATGACTAGGATCTTGAATGTATTTCCTCAACATTGAGACATGGAAAACAATATGTACCCCTGATAAAGAAGGTGGTAAGGTGAGCTTATAAGCAACTTTACCCATCCTTTCCAAGATTTCAAAAGGTCCTACAAAACGAGGGCTCAACTTACCTCAAAAACCAAACCTCATAACTCCTTTAGTAGGTGAAATATTCAAGAACACATGATCACCCACTTGGAACTCTAATTTCCTTTTTCTAAGGTCTGCATAACTCTTCTGCCTACTCTGAGCCATTTGGAGCCGCTCTTTAATCACTTGAATTTTATCCACTATTTGTTGTATAATCTCAGGACCCAACAATCTTCTTTCTCCAACATCATCCCAACATATAGGAGACCTATACTTCCTATCATACAAAACCTTATATGGTGCTACTTTAATACTTGCTTGGTAACTATTATTACTAGCTTGTAACCCGTGCAAATGCAAGAAATTTGTATTTATAATTTTTTTGTTGTATTTTTATAGCATTTCACAAGTATATTTCTTTTTTATATAACATCATCAAAAGTAAATCAAATCACACTCCATCATAGTAACATATATTAACACACTTTGAATAAGGGTGAAAAAATTAAACTTACAATAGTGGAAAAATAAATAATTTTCTTCATAACATCATAAAAATTTAGATTCATAGCTCAACATAACATAATCTTAAAATAAACCAAAAGTCAAATAGTTTAACCCCTTAAAATTTTATGGGTCTAATGTTGTGAGCAACCAAGCCATTGATGATCTTTTTGCATACTTGGACATATCAAAACCTTTAAAAAAAAATATGTTAAATTGATTCCAAATGAAGAACACATACAAATGCTAAATTAGTTCTACCATCTCAAATCTAAATCACATGAATCAGTGTTAGATAGCTTATCATTTCTTTTTCCTTTAAACATGTCTAATAAAAATCTCTAAATTGAAGAAAATTTTTTTTTTTTATGGTAAGCATTAAATGTAGCTTGTACTCATTTTCTTGCCCACTTATCCAATCTGACAATAGGTAAATTATGACGTTTTATATTTCCCAAATTTCATCATAATTTTAATTGCGTCTTTTGCAACAAACAAATGTCCTAAAACCCAAACACAAATCCACAACTACCCAAAGTATACCAACCACAAATTAACATAAATTCATTGGAAAGACGTTTAAAATAATAATAACATTAAGTAACACCTTTTTCCCAATTCAAAAAAAAATAAATTCAGTTAAATTTTCAATTAGAATTACTTAATATATCAGTTGCATTCGCTAGTAAATTACATTACCACTACAATTTTCCATTAACGTAATATTTAACTTCAGCTTTACAAATTGCAAATGGCTTCAATAAAATAAAAAGGAAGCACTAGCTCACTTAAAGTTAAATAGGGAAAGCACTATGTGTCATTGAGCAAGAACAAAAGAAAGAATGTGTAGGACTTTAGAAGCACTAATTGCATATGTTATTTGTGATTCTCTTTCAATGTTTTAGATACCTGCCCCATTATAGATACCTACCCTAATTTGGCAAAATTGAATTGTAGACAACATGTTCATGAAGAAATTGTTTGCAAAGTCCTTGACGGGATTTTTTTTTTCTTTTTTTGGCTGAATGAAAATTTTCATTAATAAGAAATAAAGGATACATTTTTGAATCAAACCTCCCAAATGAAAGAGGAAGAGAGGAATCACTACAACATAAAGACAAACTATTTGTGGGTGCAAATTTTTCTGTCGTTAAAGGATCACTGGATTTAAACTTTTCTTTGTCCAAGCTTTAAAGATAGATTGCATTTCATCTTGAACTACTACTCTCAAAATTGAAGCATTCACTGACATAGCAGCATCAACATTTGCTTTTACTGTACCTGGTGGGGTAATTTTCATCTTTTGATTACTTGAAGTCCTTGCTCATGATCTTCTCATCAGCCATTTAAGAACAAAGAATAGTTTTGGGAAACGTTTATAGATTTTATTTATCAGAACCTATATTTGTTCTACGTATTCACTGAAAAATTTAAACAAACACGTTGAGAAAAAACACAAAGATAACCAAGACAAAAATTATTTAAAAACAGTGCAGAAAGTTATTCAAAACAGGGCAGATTTAATGAAATAGTGCAGTGCAGTGCAGATTTTTATGAATCAGTGCAATGTAGATTTTGTGAAACAGTGTAGTGAAGATTTTAGTTGCAAAAAAAAATAATAATAAAGAAGCAGATTTTAGATGTGTAACAGTGCAGATTTTATGTAGAAAAATAGTGCAGAAAAATAATATTTTGAAGAAGAAATTTTTTTAACAAATTGGATCCATAGACCAAATTTTATTCACAGAGAAATTTAAACAAACAAATAGAGAACAAACACAAAGATAACCAAAACAGAACCTTCAAACTCACATTGCTCATTTTATAGAACTTGGCATATAAAACAAAAATCCCAAAGCCAAAGCTTATTAGTAAAATCACATACCAAATAAAATGGAGGTTATGATGTGGTTTTGGAGAAGGAGATGGGAAGAGAAAAGAGAGGATAGACTAACAGAACACAATGTATTCAAGGCCTAGTGATACCCATTGAGAAGCTTCAAATAGGGCAAAAAAAATCCTTTAAAAAACCTTTCTTTTAAAGGTATAGATAATAGGTTATACAATATCAATTGATTTTTTTATATTCTATATAAAATTTGATTTGTGGTAAATTATGATAAAACAAGCTTCAAGACCCCAATATTTATAAACCACTTCAGTCAGAACGTAAATTCCCAAATTCATAATCTATTCATTCTAAAGAGAACCACACACAAAGACATTTAACGTTCTTTCAAACATTACCCTAACATAAACATGAGAGAGAGAGAGAGAGAGAGAGAGAGAGAGAGAGAGAGAGAGAGAGAGAGAGAGAGGGTAATTATAGAGAGACAAAGTGAGAAAACTGGTGAATCTATTGGACAAAATTCTGTTTTGATTAGTATATTAAAGCCAATGAATGTTTTAGAAACCAAAGAATGTTGAAGGCTGATAGCAAAGGGGTTTTGAAGAGACCATTATTGATTTATTTAAGTTTTAATTTTCTTTAAGAATACCTTACAAATTGGCTCCTTGACTAACTCTTCTCCCTTGCTTGGTTGAGTAACTGCTTTTGCGCTGAAAGAAATTGATACAAAGGAAAAAATATAGAGGTGTTTACAATTTTAAGAAAATAGGTTAAACAGCCAAAATTGATGATATAAACTTTGTAACATTTTCTAATAGTGCAAAGCAATAAAAATAAGGAACCAAGCCAACTAAAACTTAGGAAAAAGAAATTTTATTTTCAAAAAAATAAACCAAAGAAAACTTAATTTTGCAGAGAACTATCCCAAATGCCTCAATTGGCAAAATGTAATCCAATGGATGAATCCAATGATACTGATATTAAGATAGAAAAGAGAAGAAGACAATTGGAGAAACAACAGAATCAACCTAGTGGAAGTCATAGGATAGAGAATGAGAAAAATGATAGCTAGAACATCCTAACCTTCCAGTTTTATCCAGCAATGTTTCTTGAAAACACCTGGTGAACGTTATAAATCTGTCTAAACATAGGTAATTCAAATAACAAATACATAATGGACAGAATCTATTACAAAGCATAAGATAAACGAAAGAGAAATTAGTCTTTCATAAACAATGTTAACCCAATCTCCAAGTATGTTTGATCATATCTAAAACAAATTAATAAAGTACCAATATACCTCATTGTCATAGTCAATCTTTCTTTAAAAGACTGATATTCAATTGGTAATCTTATCACTTCTATGATACCATTTCTATTAAATGCTCTTCAATTGGCATATCTCATCCATATATGTTAAGAAATCACACTGGGTTAATTTGCAAATTTTAGCAAGTAACAAATATTGATTTCAGAATTTAATCAAACAAATTGGAATCAAAGAGAGACTATATAACAATTAGGAATAGCTACCACATTAAATTCAAACCCACAATCCCATTGATTAAATAGTACAAAAAAAATTAATACTTTTTGGTCAAAGTAATTTCTCTTTCATGAATAGCTTTTGTAATATTTTTTTTGGAACATAGCTTTTTATTTATAACAAAAACATATAAACATTATAAATACCAAGACAAAGAAGAATGTACAATAGAGGGAAAATGTGAAGTTACAGGCTATAGATTAAATCAGACAGATATTACAATTTTACAGGTCAATTCAATCCAAATACTTGAGGGGGAAAAAAAAACTAAAATATGGAAAATAATTATACAACAAAAAAAGGCATGAGTAACAATAAAGAAAACCCAATTGGATAGCAAAGCAAAAAACCAATCTTGATAACCAAACAACACTGGTTACAAAACATTTTTTTTTTTTTTTTTTTGAGAGAGTTTCAACATATGGCATCTGCTCCTGATGATAGCTCTTTATCATCAGACCAAGACACCAATCAATTTTTTGGTGTAGGCGGGGATTGAACCCCAGATCTCTTATACAACCATCAGAGACTTTACCAGTTGAGCTAACTGGAACCCACAGTTACAAAACATATAACATGGGAAAATAAATAAATAAATGCAACTTATGCATAGGTTAGTGTTTTTAATTAACTTTCGTATTTATTTGTTTCTAATTTCAGTACAAATTAAAGTCAATTATAAAGTCATCAAAGGATAAATGTAATTAACAAATTAGTAAATAACAAAGTACTGGAATTGTTCTTCCATGAAATCTAAAGACCAAAACCCACAAACACCAAAAAAGAATAAATGCTATAGAGACCACAAACCAAATATAAAACCTGATTTAAAACTGAAATTAATGATTACATAATCATCACTAATAGAAACTCAAATCCTTCAAAACCAACACAATGTAATCATTGAGCTACATTGAATAGTAAAATTGCACAAAAACAAATAAGCAAAATTGATTGCAAAGCAGAGCAAGCATAAAAATAAAGATCCATGGACTAATCAAAAACATCATTGTGTTCATAAGACTTTAGTTTCAAGTTTAACACTTTTATTACTGCTTTGGTATCAGTTTAGTAAAACTGCCTTTCCGATTGCTCAAAAAATAAATCATAGCAGTTTTAAATTGCAGCAGAGAAAAATGAAAGAAATATTGCAAAAGAAGCCTAAGCAAACATTGAACATATGGGTTGAATTGTCAACAACACACCATTTAATCAAATCTATGTCATTTATTTCTATGTTTCTATTTCAAAGAAGGCAGTAAATTATCGAAGAAAACAATAATTTCAATTTGGAGAAGATTATAATGTTACTAAAACAGGAAAAACAAAGATTATAATCTGAGACCAAATCATTCAAAGAGAGAGAATAAACAGCTGAATTTTAATTCAAATTCAAATAAGAAAAAGTACCGTTGAGGAGTTCCAAAGAAATTAGTGCATACCTTCTTAATACACCGGGTTTTAATATGCAATAACACCAATCAAGCAGCGACAACCAAGAAAGAAAGAATACCACCTTTTAAGCTCGTGAAAAGAAAAAGAAAACACAGACACACACTCTTGTTTAGAGAATGACCAACTTGGCATCAACACATGATCTAGAAAAAATGATAATTGAAATCTCATAAGCTATAACTAATGCAGATTTGAAATAAGTAGAAGGGAAAATTGGCTAAAAAAATCAATTTGTAAAGAAAAAAAGCTGGCTAAAACATGCAAATCAGAGCCAATTGAAACACATACAGTAAATGGACAAAATCTAATACAAAGTATGAGATAAGTAGAAGGGAAATTAGACTATCCTAACCTATTAGTCTGTTCCAACAACGTTTCTTACAAAAATGCCTAGTGAACATTATAAATCTAACTAAACAGGACATTCATCATGTCACTTTTGATATAGAACTTAAGTATTAAGCATATGTCAAAGCATAAAAAGGAATCTTCCACAGTAAAGGAAAAAAATAATCCAATCTCTCTCTCTTAGTTAATGAACCAGCAACCTCTCCTTCAATTTCACATACATTGTTTGTGGAAGACACAAACAACAACTTTGTAGACACAAAGGAACTGTAAAAAAAAACAGTAAAAGAGAGACCAGAAGAAAGAGTTTGAAGTAATCGTTGTAAAAAACAGCATCTAAAAATCTGTTGCAAAGTGTATAGCATACATTAGTTGTCAATCTGTTTGTTTGTAAAATGCAGTAATTAAGCCAAAGAATCCCATAATCCCACTTACAAAAAAATTATAATTACTATACACACTGAAGCATCCATGTTGAAATCTGTTTATAACCCTAATGTATAATACAATAGACCAAAGAAAAATAACAGTTCATATCTTGTACAAAAGAGAAAGTGTATAGCTTATCAAAAAAAGAGAAAGTGTATAATACAGTAGTCAAATTTTGGCCAAATCGCTTTCACAAATGGTTTAATTATTCATAGCCCGTTGACCTCATGTAAACATTCTTGGCAAAATTCCATTCAAGCAAACTATAATGAACTGTAGAATGGTTTTATTTTTCAATAACCTCATCAATGGTCCCCTTAAATTAAGAGGTAAGTCTGATTTTTCAAGAATGACCATATCTAGAGGTCTACCTTTCATTCAAATAAAGAGAATAAACATCCGAATTTCATTCAAATTCGAACACATAGAAGTGATGCGTACCTTTTGTCGGTCTGTGTTTAGTTCCAATTATGTTGGTCACAAAGTAGTGCCTATCCTCAATCTCAATTCATATGCGCTTACGGATTGTATCTGTCTCTCTCAATTTCTATTTCTATTTTTGTCTCTTTATTTCTCTGTATTTGCCTCTCTCTATTACCAGTGCCAGTTAAGAGAAAAACCCGAAAAATTTGCAGCAACCATTGTTTCAATATTTTAGGATAGTTAACAAACATGAACAACAAAAATTATTCAATAATCCTAAACAGGTAAATATCATAAAATTAGTATTTCAAAAAATTATCTCATTGGACCCATTATAATAGCTTAACATATCAATGGCCAAAAATATCATTCAGATGCAATTACTAACATATCAAACAAACATAAACACACAATAATAATAATAATAAATAATAATAATAATAAACAAACAAACAAACAAAAACAAAATTTCTTCTTCTTTTTTTAATTATAAAAAAAAAAAAAAAAAAAACTCTTAAAAACTGCTAATCTAAGAACCATACACAGAGGCAATAGTTTGACAGAGCCATCCGTAAATGGGTTAGGGGAAACGATGGAGAAACTAAGTGAAATTGATTAGAAAGCATAGTGAACCCATATATTTCACAATCAGCAAAGCGAAAAAGAATCTGTGAATAGTGAATGGAAAAGAAAGAAGGTAAAAAAAATAAAGAAGACATGCCTACCTTCTAAATTGTTTGTTGTTGAAGAGAAGGAACGGGATAGCTTCTGAATCACTTGATGTTGCAGAGGACGAACAAATTTTTTCAGTTTTCGCTGTTGCAGATCACGAATAGAGGATTTCAGGTTTCTCTTCTTCTTCTTTTTTCGCTTCCTTTGGGATTTTCTTTCTTCGTATATTTGTTGGTTCGAAACACGCTATTCTGATCTGTGTGTATATGGATTTGCACCGAAGAGATGGAAGTGAGGGTTAGTCTGAACTTTCGATTGGGGACTTTCTCCTTCCCTCTCTGTATCGCTAGGTTTTTTAAGTTGCAAGCCTTTTTTTTTCTTTTTCTTTTTTTTGCTTTAGCCGTTTATATATATATATATATATATATATTAATGAGAATGAGATGCTTTAAAGGCTGGACGTTCAACTAATTATCTATTTCCCATTGTGGCAACGTACTCCAACACCTGATGGAAGCAAAAGGACTGTTAAATTCTTTAATAGCATTCTGAATAATTTGTGGGAGTTGGCTGGCTTAATAATGGCTTGTTAATTTTATAGATCTGATAAAGCCATATTCAAACATTTGTGAAAGCCAGTTAGGGTCCCTGTCATCATCATCATCTGAATCATTAGCAACAATTGCACCATCATCATAATTTATCAAGAGGCCAGGAAATGGGTGTTTCTTTTCATATACTCTGAGAGTACTCCCAAAGTGTTCTTCCCAATCAAGCTGAATAAAGACATTATCATCTTCATCCAATTCATCAGGATCAGGAATAGTGGCTGTGACAAGCTTTTTAAAACATTTGAACCATAGGTTGAAAGACCTAAACATAGCCTTGTTTCTCAGAATACGAGATTGTATATCTGATGGCAAGTTGGCAAAAGCACTTCTTACCATAGATTGAGTCTTAAGACTCAATCTAGCATAGTCAGTGCCCATTATAGTCATTCTATCCTTTGAATGGATATCCTCTTTGTCAAAGAGTTGACTAATGTAAGAATCAATTGGAATATTTGAATGGTCAGCAAGATGGCTTCTAAAAGCGTCATTTTTTGAAATAAGAGTATTTCCTGGAACAAGGTTTGAAATAAGATCATTTTCCGAAGTAAGGATTTTTTCTGAAATAAGGTTAGCATAGCTTATATAAGCTTCATTCTAAGCAGTAAGATAAACAAGGTGGATTTTGAGAGCTTGGAGGGTTGTTTCAAACAAGGAACGATTGTTTCTAGTGAAAGCAGCATAGAGATTATCAAGAATATATTTTATGGAATCTGGTAATTCACTATAGACTCCATTATGAAATAGTAAGGATCTAGATGAGACTTCCTGTAAAGCAATTATCATATCACCAATGGAATATGTCATTTCAGCTGGGACATATCCCTGAAGGGATGTTGATCCGCTGGGTTTTATCCCAGAAGATGTGCCTTCATGCATTGCAATTTGAGAATGGTCCTGTGTAGGAGCTTTTCCCTTGTTTTTCTTTTCCATAATAATCCACTTATTAGTGGTATAAATATGAATATTATTATTATTATCCCACTTATTAGTGGTATTTATCCACGCATCATTGTCTGATTCCTGCAAAGAATCATTGATAATGTTAGGATAATGGATAGTATTTAACATTTTGGTACTATGAAAATTACCTTCAAAATCATCAGTGAAATTTTGGCAAGAACTCATCACTAGTTCTTGAATAAGTTCATTCATGGGAGAATATTTCTTATAAGACAGATTATCAATATCAATTTCAAACTTTGAAGCAAATTTGAATTTTACTTTCTGTCCAAATGGATCAATAGTAATTCCATCATGTTCAACAAGAAAGGGATACAAAGCATTAATAAAAGGCAGACCAAGAATCACTTTATCAGTCATATTTTTGACAAGAATAGAAGGAATCTTGAAACAAACATTATCATGGCACACATGAGCATTATTCAATTCATACTTAATTTTCATTTGAGAACCATTAGCAGACACCAATCTTTCAGTAGATTTTTCAAAATATTTTGAAGGAATTAATCCTTCCTGGATACAGTTCATGTCTGCACCAGAATCAATCATGGCAATAACAATGAAATGATAATCAGGAGAAACAACAATTTTAACTTTTGTAAACCATTTTGGAGGAAGTATTTTATTAACAAAAGCAAGTTGAGGATTAGTGAAAGTATCAGGAATACCTTTATCAGAAAGAAGAGCCTGTTGACTGGATTCATCTCCATCGTTGTGCTCATTTTGTTTATCTTATTCATTATCAGATTTATTAAGATCTTTATCAATTTTTAACATTATCAATTCTTGTTTGAGATTATTGTTATCACTTTTCATGCTTTTAAATTCATGTTTTAATTCATTTATCTCTTGTTTAACAATATTAATTTCGTGTTGGAGATCATTAACAGTTAGTTTTTTAGATTTTTTTTTATTAAATCTTTCCAAAGTTTCTTCATATATATATATATATATATATATATATATACCCAAGGACTATCAAACCGTGTAAAGGTAGGGAAACAATATAAAATTTTTCTTTTTAAATTGTAAACATGGCAACATTGGATAAGTGGGTAGGTGTCTGAAAGTGAGTCTTCCAGATGCACCGAGCGAAATTTTAAAGAATTAACTCTACACGTGTCAATTTTTAAAGGGGCCTTTTTCCCTAACGTGGTAGCACCTCCTTAAAGCTTCTGCTATTATATATAGTATTAGATATGCAAACTCTACCAAAGGTAGATGTTCATCCCATGAACCTTTGAAATCAATTACATAAGCTCTCAGTATATCTTCCAATGGTTGTATAGTTCTTTATGAAAGTCCATCTATTTGAGGGTAAAAAGTTGTCCTAAACTTCAAGTTAGTACCCATTGCCTTATGCACGCTCTCCCAAAATTGAGACACAAATCTTTGGTCTCTATCAGACATAATGGACATATAAGTACCATGTAATCTCACTATTTCATTGATATACAATCTAGCTAACCTTTTGAGTAAGAAATCTACCCTAATGGCCAAAAAGTGTGCAAATCTTGTCAACCGATCCACAATCACCCAAATTGCATCTTTACCAGTAGGGATTCTAGTAGCTTTTTATCTGCGGCATGCGAAACTTCTGCGGCAGGGAGAAGGAATTGACGGACGTGGTGAATGGCGAATCAGTTCGATGGACCAGATCATTAAGGTCGTTGGACACCCGTCCTTTAAGGGCGTTCATCATTAAATCCATCCGTTCTTTCATTACCTGCATCTCCGTGACGATGAAGGGTGGAGTCGTATCAGTAACGGATGGGTGGCTCATGTCTAGTCGTTTTGGCCTGCTTGGGGCATTACTACCCTCCGGCCCCTCTAGGTCTCTTCTTTCCGCGTTGGTACCTTCTTGGTCTTCCTTTTGGGTACCTATCGCGGCGTTCTTCTGCCATAACTGTTCTTCCAGGTCTTGATTCTGCTTGGTGAGGCGTTCCACTGCTGCTGTGAGGGTTTGGACTTGCCTCTCCAGGGCAGTAGGTCACGGCTCGTCTCACTGAACGTTGTTGATGGTTGCCATTGAGCGAGTAAGTACCATGCAATTCTTTGTCCGGGAAGTGACGATATGGCTAAAGCGTTTCACATAAACGACGCCAACTGATGATGTCGAAAAATCAACAGTAAGCCACATAGTTCTTGTACGCTCAAAACAACACCTGCACAACAAAAGTAGAAGACCTAACAGAGAGCACCGGTGTGGTGCGGCCAAGTACCCTCCGAAGGCCAAGTTAGAACTTCTCACAACTCTAGAGTGCCAGAGCGGGGTAAATTATGCGTACCTTGGTTAGTGAGGGTATTGGGGCATTTATAGTAGTAAGGGTTGACATCTTTTCCTTGGTTTAGAAGTCTTTTCCATATAGGAATCCTTATGAGCATACTTTACGGAACCCTTTCCTTGTAGGAGTCTTTCTAAGCATGGGGCGTAGGATATTTCCTTACATAGACATGCGTGGAGACCAAGCAATTGGTTGTGTCAGAACCGTCACTTTCGTATTACCCCTTCAGCTCTATGTTGTCAGTTTCCACTTTTGCCCCATGCTGACCCTATCAGTATGGAGCCGTAGACTTCATATGGTCACCACGTGTCAGTAGATAACAAGCCGACGAGTTCATCTGGAACGTTGCTCTATGCCCTTGTATCAGTGAGCATACTTACCATTTTACCCTTATCATATATATATATGCATGAGCAATAAATCTAATCAGCGTGTCTGATTTACCATTCATCTCTCCCATTTCCATCTACAATCGAAGAACTCCAAGTGCTGCGTGTTGTGGCCAGCAAGGGTGGTTTGGTTTTTTTGGTGATGATGGGACTAATTTTCTTTGATTATGATATAAGATGGGTTTTTTTTTTTTTTTTTTTCAACGAAATTTTGATCTGTGTGGTAATCATAGGCAAAGCCAAGGGGCCATGGCTTTGAAAATTTCCTAGAATTATAGTACTAAAAAAAAAAAAAAATTCACAAGCGCCCCCCCCCCCCCCCCTCCCCTCATATTTTTGACAAAAAATACATATAGCAATTCAGTCTTAAAACCTAGTCCATTCTTTTGGCCCATAAACAATTTTGCTAAAAAAACAGAAGCCAAATCGTTTGTTAGTCAGATTCGTATTCCTAATTAAATTAGGACACCAAATTCTAATTAAACCAGGACTATAAAATCTAAATAAATAGATACAAATCACAACATTAAACTTCACAAACACGGTTAAAAAAAAAAAAAATCTAAACTGGTAACCTAAAGATCTAAACTTCCCTAGCTACAAGCAGTCAAGCTACCTTCGCCTCTAACGCTGCTACTTTCGCCTCTACCGCCTCGATATATCTTCGTTGTGGACGTTTGGTAAGTTTCTCACTCTCTTTATGACTCTATAAGAGTCTCTCTATGGCAAGCTTTTGTTGTTCGGCCATTCAAGTTTTCCTTTTAATGGAAGAAGAGTGAAGGCTCTACTAGAATATGCTTTATGTTTGTGGTGTCCAGCAAATATTTGAGTCAAAAAAAGAAAAAATAAAAAGACTAAACAAATGTTAAAACTTAAAATCTTAAAACATTTGTACACACTTTAGGGTCTAGGATCCATACTACCGTACTAAAGTTAATAGAATAGCCGAATAGGCTTTATGTTTGTGGATAAGGATGGTTTTATTTGTGAAAGGTTTTGTTAGATTCTAAAGACTTAGGATCTTATGTATTTAGAACTCCAATGTGTATTGTTGGCAAACCATTATCAAAACAAGATGTTTAGTCGTGTTTAGACTTGTTCAAAGTTGGTTCATTTATGTAAAGTTGGATTTAAGTTGATGCAGATTTGATAAAGCATTTCAGCCTGGTTCGATCGATTGAAGCTTAGGCTCGATAAATCGAAATTCGGGCAGAATGCGTTTTCTGCAGAATTCCAACTCAGCTTTAGTTTATTTAAAACGTTTAGGGTTTTGTATTTTTGCCCTAGGTATATAAGGCAAACCCTAGCCATGTTTTAGTGTTGCACATATTGCTGTTTGTGTAAATCTCTTGTGAGATCTGTGAGGAGCTTTCCTTTACACAAGCTTAGGATTATCAAGAAGGAGATTCGTTCAAGAACTTGATGATCATTTAGTTGCTGCCATAAGAACTAAAAGAAACACAAGCGGATGTGCTTGTTATTGTTGGAGAATCCAAGAAAGAAGGAGTCCGTGGTTTCGGAGCTTGCACGTGGTTGTGTCAGTAAGTTTCTACTGGTGGGTAGCAATAGGATGTTAGTGGTCTAAGTCTCGTTGAACAACTTTGATTCTTTCATAGTGGATTCAGGTTTACCTTGAGGATAGCTAGGTTAAATCCTCCCCAGGTTTTTACCGGTTTGGTTTCCTAGGTGATCATATCATTGTGTTATTTATCTTTCTGCTTCTTTGCATGATATGATTGTTTGATTATGATAACCTAGATTTGGAATTTGGACTAAGTAACAACTTGGTTAATTACCTAGGTTAATCCAATTGTGTTTTTAAGGGGTCTAAAAACTATAAGGTTTTTTTGGTCTTGTTCTTGTGAAGGACACTACATCTTTAACTTCAAGAGATGAGATATTTAATGTCCTCTCTCATCATGAGTTAGTTATTCAAAATATTTAAGGTTAAGGATATAATGGTGCGAGCAACATGAGAGGTGAATGGAATGGGTTGCAAGCTTTAATTTGTAAAGAATGTCCCTATGCTTATTATATTCACTGTTTTGCACATCGCCTACAACTTGCATTAGTTATAGCATTTTCTAAAGTAAGTGTTGTTCATCAAATTTTCAATAATTTGACTTCAATCATTAATACCACTACTTCTTCTAGCAAACGGAATGATGAGTTGAAAGATGCTCAAGCTATTGATGTTGCGGAAAAATTATCAAATAATGAAATAGAATCCAGAAGAGGGTTAAATCAAATTGGAACTTTGAAGCAAGCTGGAGATACACATTGGGGCTCTCACTTGTATTCAATATTTAACTTGATAAAAATGTTTGATGCAACTTATAAAGTTTTAGAAAATCTTTCTACAGAAGGAAACTATCGTCAACGTGGAGATGCAGATTTTGCTCTAAACTCATTAATGTCCTTTGACTTTATCTTTATATTACATCTCATGATGGACATCATGGAAATCACTGAAGTGCTTTCTCAAGTCTTGCAACAAAAATCTCAAGATATTCTCAATGCCATGGATGTTGCTTCAAGTACTAAAAAATTGATTGCAAAAATGAGAGAAGTCGGATGGGAAGATCTTCTTAAGAAAGTAAAATTATTTTGTGAGGAGCACAAAATAGATATTCCTAATTTGAGTGCTCGATATGTTGGGAGGCATGGTCGATCTTGACGTCAACAAGATGATATTGATGTTGAGCATTATTATCAAGTTGATGTGTTTATTGCCACAATTGACTTTGTGTTACAAGAATTGAACAATAGATTCAATATTTTGAAAAAATTACTAATTTTCTCAAAATTTGCTGTAACTTCAGTGATATTTTTTTTTTTTTCCCTAGAGGATGTTAAAAATATGAAGATATGGGGTTGTTGGATGTCACCCTTGATGTAATCATAAAACATGGGTTTTTGCAAACTCAATAGAATGACTGGGATTCACAATTTTGAAGTCCCATCAACTATGACTTTTTTTGACATGCATATCAGTATTTGATAGGCATAAGAGCATTGATTGGATTAATTTTACTTTTGAAAATTGGTTTCACCATTTCAGATTAGCTTTTAACTTATCTTAAGTTCTTAACCATGTGTAAGGCAATAATCAATGAAGCAAAAGCCTATGTTGCAACTCAAAATTAGTGCTATGTATCTTTCTATTTTGAAAGAACAACATTCTCTTTATTTAGTCTTCACGAATTTTTTTTTTTTTTTTTTTTAAGCACGACTGCTGTTTTAGTTTGACTAAACTTAACAATTTAAAATATGATCATTACATTCATATTCTTTTGTATATTAATCTTATAAAATTATATTTACTCTGTTTTTAATAACATGTAATGTAATTGAAACTAATTCCACAAGCATTAAATCACTTAATGAGTATTATGCATGATCACGAAGATAATTTTTTTATAAAAAATTTAAAAATAAATTTATTCAGTACCCATGCATCACATGGGAACATCGGCTAGTTAGTTTTAAAAGATGTCATTTAAGGGGGTTAATGACTTAATGATACTAGCTACTTTAACCAAAATTAACAAAATGTCTATAATCACTCTTTTTAACAGGGGGATTAAATTGACAAAATCTAAATCTCATAGACTAATTTTAACAAATTGAAATCAAAATTTAGCTTTTTAAAAATTTTATGAGCGTATGCAAACTGTACGCATAACTTATGCATACTTACTGACTAAGCTTGGGACAATGCATTATGTAATACCCAAATATATATATATATATATATATATTTAAAAGGAGGGGTATTCAAGTAAATTTGTTTATGGGGTCAATTTTATAATTAATATTACTAAGGAGATTTTTAGAAAATAAGGTTGAAACCCTAGCAACATATAGTCTAATTTAAGTCAGCATATAATGACAGATATTTTGAGAGAGGAGACTATCCAAAATACTCAAGTAGAGAAGGTTTGACTGCACAATTGAGGTGAGATCATGAGAATCTCTTTCTTGTCAAATCTAAGCTTTATTTGGAATTAGAGTATATTTTATATGGGTATTTTGGTCAAAAGTAAAACTATTTAAATACTCAATGAATTTTATGATGTGACTGAAGAAGGGATTAAATTATATTTTTGGTATCTATACTGTTTCGATAATAATTATTCCTTTCCTACGCCACTATTGCGTCAAGTGTAGATTAATCTGCAGAAAATTAGGCATGGTCATGGTGGGTCCGGTTTGTGAGTATAGATGAATTTGTAGAAGGTTAGGCATGGTCATTAGGTTCGGTTCTACATAGTTTTTGCCTTAAAAAGTTGTACATTTGGTGAATAGGAAAGTCAATGCAGCAACATCGTATTGATGATGTGAGTGTGTTAGTATAGATGAGGGCAAAAAAAACAAGAAACAAAGTAGCCTTGCTCCTTGCAAGCAGTTTGTAGTCTCCCTTGTGAGAGTCTTGGTTTTTTCATCTTTTCTTATTATCTTCCCCACCTTTGTGGGGACGTTATTCTGTTCCCTGTCGCTCTAGATTATCACAGTGTCCTCTCAATATGGCCAAGGAGTTAGAGGAAATATGGAAGAAGTTGACCCTTACTGAAGAGGAAGACGATGGAGTCTCCCTTGGAAGTGGCAGTACACATGCTGCCTAGGAGCTTGGAAAAAACTGTCTCATTATGTAGATCCTCACCCAATGAAGCGTTGAGAAAGACAATGAAAATGGTCTAGAAACCAAATAAAGGAGTCCAAATCTCAGACCTAGAGGACGACCTATTCCTGGTCGAGTTTAGAGACAAAAGAGATAAGTAGAAAGTTCTTGACATGTGTCCCTAGAGCTATGAAAAGAAATTGAACCTGCTCCAGGATTTTGATAGCGAAGCGGTGCCAAAAGATATCAAACTCATCTGGTCTCCTTTCTGGGTCCAAATATTCAATCTCCCCCTCAAAAGCAGAACAAAAGAAATTGGGTGGCATATAGGCAATAATTTGGGTGAAGTCCTGGAGATTGATGTCCCAGAAAAAGGAATCCAATGGGGGCGATGCTTGCGAGTCAGAATAAAGATTAATGTAAAAAAGAATCTTGTCAGGCGAAAGAAGATTAGATTTGATGATGACAACCACCGATGGTTTTCTTCAAATACGAGAGATTACCCAACTTTTGCTATATCTGTGGAAAACTTGGCCACGGAGAAAAGGAGTGCAAAGAGAGTGGCTTACCGAATGGAGGCAAAGGAGAAGCTTGCATACCAATATGGGGTGTGGCTTAGAGGCGAATCGGTCAAGCGAGTGCCCAGCAATCTTGAGCACTATGGCAACGACACCTCCAACCACTCCGGCAGTTCACTGGAGTTTAGGTACAATCACTAGTCACAGGAGAGGAAGGAGCACTCGAACGTGGAAGGTAGGGTTGGTGAACCACATGTGAGTCACGTGGTCAGTAATACAGTCGACCTAATGTGACAGTGACCCATCCTGGGACCTTAACCGAGCAAAACGACTCAAGACTTGCAGAAAGACTGGCATTGAGCATTGCACTTGATCTTATAGAGGGCTATGTCACCTATACTAAGCTAAGAGCATCCGTAGCAGCCGTTGCAAAAATTATGGCATTTTGCCACACCAAAAGCCTACTTTATTATTTTACCACATCATTTTACAATATCCCATTTATCAGATGTTCTATATTTTTACCATTTCATTTAAATATTATTTCTTAATTCTTTTTAATTTTTTTTATTCTTTCTTTATATTTGTTCCTAACGGTAATATTTGTTCCTACAACAGTCATATCTTCAAATCTCATCAATTCTAACGGTAACATTTTCAAACAATCCTCTTAATTCAACTGTCATATTTTGGCCAGTTTAGACCTTGAATTGACAAGACTCACATTTGCATAACCCTTAATACATAGTTGAACAGATAGAGATTACAAAAAAGACAAACAAATGGTTAAGGCCATTAAAATCAATGCTTTCTTCATTGTACACTACCCTTACTTCAAAAGACACAGAGTTTGAATTGGAGTGTAAAGCTGAGACTCCTTCCAATATATACAAAAGCAAAAAGGATTAACAAGTAAAGAAAAGCCTAACTTCCATTTAATTTACCTGAAATTATTCACTTTCCCTAACCAAAGCAAAAAGTAATAACAATTACAACCGATAGGCCACAAACTGAATGACCCCTTGTGATAAAAATTAATTAGCCAAGTTATTAATTAATCAATTTATCATGCAAACACGTGGTAGCACAAACAAATCACCAATAAACTAAATATGCATGGGAAAAATAAAAGACACGGTGATTTGTTTATGAATGAGGAAAACCTAACGGCAAAAACTCCACCGGGTGATTTTCAGGTCACCACTCCCGAAACTCCACTATTATCGCAACAAGCGGTTACAAGAAAGGAATCCCAGTACCTTACCAACCTACAGTTGAACCTTTACCCCAATACCCAATTGGACTTATTCTGTAGTGATAGTTCCCCTTTCAGATGCACGACTCCCAGTACGTGACTAACCAATTACGCGGATCCCAGTACGCGACTTCAATCACCAACTAAGAAGATTGTTGGTTGCAAAGTTCTTCAGTTCATCCAAACGATGAAGATCAAGAAGATGCTTGGTCACAAAACTCTACGGTGCACATACATAGCAACTTCTTCAAGAGAAAGAGATGAACTAGGGCAAGAACTTTGTCTCCGATCACAATTTGCTTGAACAGAGTTTTCTCAATGCTTGTGCAACTTGTGAACACTTTAACGGCCCTTAAACTAATCCTTTTATATGTCTAGGTTAAGGAGAAAAGAAGGCCCAAATATACATCCACGGATCCCAAGAAAATTAGATTGAAATTCTAAAAATCATAAACCTCGACAGATAGCAGGTGTCGAGAAGCTATCGAGCAGGTGTCGAGAACACCGAATGAAGAACAGTTTCCTTGAGCTCGATAGATGCAGCTGTCGACCAGCTGTCGAGCTTTAATGAATTTGCACTCTGAACTTGTTTTCTTGAACATACTTGAAAGCTTCAATACTTGATCTTGAAACAAGGTTTCTTGAAGTATTTAAAGCATCCTAAATCTACCCAAATACAAGTAAAGTGCGTTTTGTCAAAGGATAAGCCAATTACATAAAATTATGACATATGTTCTAAACAAGTGAATCACATATATCCTAACAACAACTAAAAAAATGAATGAACAATACTACTTTCTTCACTGTACATAAAGCCATAGTTTCATATGCAAAGATCAATAATTAAACAAAAAGCCTAACTTCCATTTAATTTGTAGCAAACACCCAATTTCTCTAAATTTTAGCTCTCCCTTTTGAATTCTGCCTTCTATAAATAACAAGGAAAATAGTAAAGAATTCAAGACTGGGTTTTTATTGAGCAAATCCTAAAAGCACTTTCCTTTCCTTTATTTCTTACTTCTTACAAACAAAAATGCTTCTCTAAATCAACAATTACTATATTCTTCCTTAAACAGCTTGATTAAACCATGTTTTTCATCGAAAACTTTTCTGGGTATTTTCCCATAGAGGCAAACAGAGCTTTTATCAAAAGAACAAAAATCTTTCATCACAGCAATGCATAAAGTCAAGAGAGAAGACAGTGGAGACAATAGCAGCAAGAAAGCCGAACACAGGGGAAGTAACTCTTTCATCACAGCAAGCATATAATCTGACCTTTACCCGGTACACTTGTACATACACAGCAACTTTACTATACATGGTTACAAATCTCACACACACCATCCCACAAATTAATTAAAACCCAGATGATAAGATTAAAAACCCAGATCAAATATAATATTTAATTTAAAAATACTAAGCCAATTAGTGGTAAAGGTTCAAGATTTCAAATTCAGTAACGAAAAAAAGCAAGCACAAAAATAAAACCTTGACGGAGAACGAATTGATGAAACCAACTTGGCTCACGGTGAATCGATGAAACCTTCAGAGATAGAACAGCGAATCGGCACTCTGAGAATGACGAACAGCGAATCGGCGACTCAAGAAAGAACAGAGAGGAGATACCCACAACCCAGAGACCCACACTGATCACAATCCGAAGTCACAAACCCATAATCCGAAGTCACAAACCCACAACCTGATAGGCGACTCTGAGATAAAACAGAGAGGAGAGAGCGAACAAAAGGGGGAAAAAAAACCGGTGAAGGGACAAATTAGATCAGTGATGGTAGAGAGGAAATCGGTGGTGGCTCATATTCATGAATGGGAAGAGAATAGAGCAAAAGGGGAAAGGAAAGAAGAAAGAGTGTGGGAGAGTGGAGATGGAGGCACATATGTAGATTGGGCTGAAGGAGAAGAACAAAGAGATATGTGAGAGAGTGGAGATGGAGGCAGTGAGGAATTACTGAAGGAGAAGATGAAAGAGATATGAGAGAGAGAAAGAGGAATAAACAAAGAATAAATAATATCCCACACGCGTTCCGTACCGTGGCAAATTTGTCATGGTACTGTTCAATGTTGCAAAAAATATACCATATCTCACATCTGCTAAATGGGCTCAAATTGGGTTTGGTGTGGGATATGTGCCAAATATTTAACATTTGGCACATATCCCACATCTACTGTGGGTGCTCTAAAAAGAGATAATGTCAACCTTGGGGATCCCCTCTCCTCGAACCTAGGGAAGACAAATGACTTGGTGGAGGAATGAGTACACCGGTTGATGGAGACAAGTGAGAAGACGAAGGGAATTGAGGCAAACGACACTGATATGTTACCCAAAGCTGAAAAAAGTCAACACACCCCCTAGGACCACAATGATGGGCCCACAGCCATGATTTATGACACTAACTTGGGCTGGATTGATGAGCCTCTTGGGCCAACAATTAGGTATTGGAAGCGTATTACAAGGACAGGTGAAAAAAAAAAAAGCCCAAAAAAAACTCCAATCAACACTGAGGTTAAAAAAGAGCCGGCCCAACTCCGCTACAAGAATTGGATCCAAACTCCATCTCAGTGAAACATAAGAAAGGAAAAAAGGTAGTAGGGCAGAATGAGTAAAAACATTTCAATATGGATGGCGGTATGGTGGTCGCTACAGTGTAGCCTTGCCCAACTCAATGACTATTATATCTTGGAACTACCGAGGGCTTGGGATCCCTCGGTTAGTTCGAGCTCTCACCAGGTTGGTTAGGGCCAAAGCTCCCCTTTTGATCTTCCTTATGGAGACAACAGCCAGGATTCCTAATGTGTTTAGACTTCAGACTAAACTAGACTCAGTGGCGGCACCATGTGAAAGTCAGGGTGTTCCTAATGTGTTTAGACTTCAGACTAAACTAGACTCAGTGGCGACGCCACGTGAAAGTCAGGGTGTTCCCAGGAACACCCTAACTTGGAAAAAAACCTAAAAAAAAAAATTTTTTTACAAATTTTTTTATACTTGCTTTGTTTTAGAAATACCCTCAAATTAAAAAATTAAAAAAAATTTATTTGTTCTACTTTCAAGCAAAAAAAAAGAAAAGAAAGAAGAAAGCCCAAAAAAAATTTGGTAACAATTGCAAGCCCATCAGATTACAGAGGCAAACCCACAGATTCTCAAAAAAAAAAAAAAAAAAAAAAAAAACCCCAATATAGAGTTGTAGAGCAAATCAAATCAGAAGACAGAAATCACTTCTAATTTTCTAAATCAGAAATCCCTAAAAGCCTAAAGCAAACCTAAAGAGTAAAGACAAAGCAAGCAACGCCTCAGGCTCAAGCCAACTGCCAACAGCCGGAGTCACAGAGATCAGATCGATCACGTCGGTCGCAGCTCGCTCATCGTCGGAGATCGGTCCAGTCCAGATCGTCATCATCGCTCGGCTCACTCGCCCTTCATCCTTGTCACTCGTCACTCGCCACTGCCCTCAACGGAGATCGCTTGTCGCCTCGTGACCTTGTCACTGCCTTAACGGCCTTAGCCATCAGGCCTCCCTGCTCGGCTGCTCCGATGCTCCCTCCCCTCAAGGTATTTCATTTTACTAAACTAACTTCTCTCTGACTCTCTCTTTTCTCTCTCACTCTCTCACTCTCTCTGAATCACTAAAGTCTGAAATGAAAATTATGACTCTCTCTCTCTCTCTCTCTCTCTTTATTCTTTAATACTAATTTTAATACTTTTTCTTTATCTGATTCTGTGATTGGGCCACTGAATTGCTAAGCTTTAACTTTATCTTTATTAATATTTGGCTGATTTTTTGACTTTTTGAATTTGGCTTTATCTTAATATCTTATCCGTTGGTGTTGGTGGGTTTAATGGTGTTGCTGTTAGTGTTGGTGTGTGTGTTTGTGTCAGCGAGATATTAAATTATTAATTGTCTTTTTAGTGTAATGTGTATTGTGATTTGTGATTGTAAAATTTTTTGATTGACAGCTAGCTCTTGTGTTTGGGGAAATTTTCTTGAGGCTTGACTAGCTTGTTTGTTGAGTGGAGTGGGGTGGGGGTGGGGGTGGGGGTGGATGAACACATGGGGCAAGTAAACAATAATTAAAGCAGTATGATGTGCGCATCAGCCCATGGGATGTGTAATGTGCACATGGCTGGCTCTTTTAGTGTAATGTGCACATAGATGTGTGCTAGTGCAACTAATAAACAATAATTTAATTAACCAATAATTAATTGAGGAAAGCAACTAATAAACAATAATTAATAATTTAATTAACCAATACATTATAAAAGACAAACAAATTAAATTATGTTAGGCTAAACAACAATTAATAATTTAATAATTAATGAAATAACAATATAACAAATTATAGTTTATAAAAGACAAACAAATCAATGAAACAACTAAACAATAATAATTAATAATTTTATTAATATGTCAAATGAACTTATAGTTTATTGTATAGGTACCTTTGTTCATTTATTTCCTTTTCATTTTTTTTCCCTTTTGAGGTTTTTCGGTGTACAAAATGCAAATTTGTTTTGGTTTTAAGAACTTTTTTTTTTTTTTTTTTTAAGCACAAACTTCATGCCGGCCAAATTTTGAATTTCGGCCGGTATTTACTAGAACGTCCCGAAACACCCGAAATGACCCGAAATTTTTTCAAAGTGGAATAGGAACACCCTGGACAAAATTCCTGAAGTCGCCACTGACTAGACTACACACAAGGGATCATAGTTCCGAGTGATGGCAAAAGCGGTAGTCTCGCTCTACTGTGGAACGAAGGCACCAATGTATGGACACATAAATACTCAAACTCCCATATTGATATGGTCGTCACAGATACCATGTCAAACAAAAGATGGTGAGCTACTGGGTTCTACAGTCACCTAGATACATAGAAGAGACATATATCTTGGAAACTCCTTGAGCACCTCAACTCACAACTAAGCCTACCTTGGATAGTGTTCAGGGACTTTAACGAAATAACTCACATGGAAGCAAAGTGTGGATGGCCGGAGAGAAGCGCTGATCAAATGCTGGCCTTTCAGAATGCTCTAGATGCATGTAATCTCCAGGACCTAGGCTTCAATGGGCAAAATCACACATGGTGTAATGGTAGGTTTGGATCCTAAAGAACCCTTATTTAACTTGATAGAATGGTGGCTAACCTAGAATGGAGAAGTATATTCCAGGGTGCAAGGGTATACCATAAATCCATGGCAGCATCATACCATTGTGCCTTAGTGCTATACCTGAAAACTGAGCAGATGTAGCAAAGAAAGAAGCCTCGTTTTCGCTTTGAATCAATGTGGCTTCAAGACTCGAGTTGCAGAGAGGTCGTTGAACTAGCTTGGGATGCCACCAACCCACATGGGAACTTGACAACACAAGATTGAATCAGAAACTATCAACAACAACTATAGTGGTGGAACAAGAATGTGTTTGGTCATATTGATAAACAGCTGAGGAAGAAACGAGAGTAGCTACAAAACCTTGAATCACTTAACACCCTTCATGACTTTGTAGAGGATATTTCTCTCCTTCGCAAAGAAATAAATGAGTTGCTGGATAAGGAGAATGACATGTGGTGGAAAAGATCCAGAACTTTATGGATGCAATAGGGGGATCGTAACACCAGATTCTTCCACTCCACAACTAGCCAACGGAGACAAAAGAATGCCATCCTGGAATAACAAGATGAACAGGGGAACTGGATGGAGAGTGAGGAGGATATTGAAAGTGTTGCCCTAGACTACTACACTACCATCTACAAATTAGACATGCCTTCCTTTTTTGATGTTGTGATACAAGCTATAGAACCCAAAGTGATACCAGAGATGAATGGTAGCCAAACCAGGGAATTCCACCTTGACGAAGTCTGGACTGCACTCTAACAAATGCACTCGCTCAAATCTCCAAGTCCCGACGGTATGCCACCCATATTTTATCAAAAATTTTGGAATATGTTGGACCTAATGTCACTATTGTGTTAGTATTTTAAATTCTAGAACCATGCCTCTTGACATCAATGCCACCCATATATGCCTTATCCCAAAAAGAAGCAATCCTTAAAGGATCACTAACTACCAACCCATAAGTCTCAGCAATGTGCTATCTAGGATCGTTTCTAATTGACTTAAGATGATTCTACCCCACATCATTAGCATGTCCCAAAGTGCCTTCTTGCCGGACAGGTTAATCACTGACAACGTCCTTGTCTCCTTTGAGACAATGCATTGCATCAACCAACGAAGGAAAGGGAAAGAAGGTCTCATGGCAATCAAGCTTGACATGAGCAAGGCTTTCGACCGAGTTGAATGGCCTTGCCTTGAAAGGATTATGGAGAGGTTGTGCTTCCATGACCGCTAGATATCCTTAATGATGATGTGTATAAAAAGCATCTCATACTCTGTGCTCTTGAATGGGGAGCCTAAAGGCCTAATCCATCCGACTAGAGCCATCCAACAAGGAGACCTCATATCACCGTACCTCTTCCTATTATGTGGTGAAGGTCTCTCGGCCATGCTGAAATGAGAGGAGGATAGAGGATGCATCAATGGTGTCTCGGTGTGCTAAATAGCCCCACGGATCTCCCACTTACTATTTGCTGACGATAGCCTTATATTCTGCAAAGCCAACATGACCGAATGTTCTAAAATTTGGAAAATACTTCGTGAATATGAAATGGCATCTGGACAGAAGATGAACAGGGAAAAAACATCCCTGTTTTTCAACAAGAACATAACTATAGAAACCCAAGATTCCATCAAAAGGTTTTTTAGAATGCAAATCATTAAGCAACATGAGCAATACCTAGGACTACCTTCATAGGTTGGCAAAGGAAAAAAGAAAGCTTTTAACAAAATTAAGGACCAAGTGGGGAAGAAGATTGTGGGCTGGAAAGGAAGCTACTTTTTTGTGCTGGTAGAGAAACAATTATCAAAGCAGTAGCCCAGGCCATGCCAACATACTCCATGAGTTGTTTTAAGCTCCCGGACTCATTATGCAAAGAGCTTGGGGCCATGATTAGCCGATTTTGGTGGGGACAAAAAAAGGATGAGAGAAAGATTCCGTGGATCACCTAGGACAAACTTTGTAGGCCAAAGGCAAACAAGGGGATGGGATTCAAAGACTTAAAGGCCTTCAACTTGGCTCTTCTCGCAAAATAGGGGTGGCGGCTTTTGCAAAACCAAAGCACACTCTTTCACCAGGACTTTAAAGCCAAGTATTTTGAGCACTCCACGTTCCTCGAAGCTGAATTGGGTAATCACCCCTCCTTTGCATGGAGAAGCATAATGGCTGCTAAGGAGATTGTGATGGAGGGTGCACAATGGAACATCAAAAATGGTAGCAAGGTTAGAATATAGGAGGACAAACGGATGCCAACACCCACTCACTTCAAGCCTGTTAGCCCGAGGAAGAATCTCCATGAGGGAAACCAGGTATCATGCCTAATTGATCAGACCTTGCACACTTGGAAAGAAGAGATTATTCGAAATACGTTCCTCCCGCATGAAGCAGAAACTATCCTTGGAATCCCTCTTAGCTCCTTCCTTACTGAAGACAAGCTTGTATGGTTAGCCACTGCAAATGGCATGTTCTCTATTCATAGTGCATATAGTGTTGCCCAAAAACTTCTAGACAATAAAAACAGGGGGCAAAGTTCAGATGGCACAGCAATGACAGGCTTATGGAAGTCTATTTGGAGCCTCAAATGGCCATGCAAGCTACGAAATTTTTCCTGGCAGGCTTGCAAAAATATCCTCCCTACCAAGACTCGCCTTAAGAACCACCATGTTTCGGTTGATGTGGATTGTGATATGTATGAAGCAGTGGAAACATTGGGGCACATTTTCTGGGGATGCGACCTGGCCATGGAAGTGTGGAAAATCCTCAATATAAAGTCGCCTAACACCACCTGGGAACCAAGGGACTTTTGTGACTGAGCGACACCAAAATGCTGATTTGGAAATCCTTGTAGCTGCGGCCTGGGGCATTTGGAATAACAGAAATGATGTCAGACATGGTGGCTCCTCCAAAACAGCAATGGCGATTGTTATTAATGCACGTAGGTACATGGAAGAATTTAGACAAGCAGTATCCAACATAGTCACAAGGCACGAATCCCCCTAGGAACATTGGATGCCCTCGCCTCATGGTTGGTATAAGGTGAATGTAGATGGAGCAACTTTCAAGGATTCAGGGCAATGTGGGCTAGGTGTAATAGTTCGAAATGATAAAGGTGAGATCATGGGAGCACTATCAAAAAAGGTTCGCTCCCCTCTAGGCACGTTAGAGGCTGAAGCAAAGGCGGCGAAGTGTGGACTAATTTTTGCATTGGAGCTGGGACTTAGAGAAGTCATTATTGAAGGGGATTCACAGGTGATAATTCATGCTCTCTCTACAAAGCAACCTGCTCCATTATCAATCCAGAAAATCATCTCGGGAACTAAATCATGGCTGCTAACTTTCAGATCCTGGAAAGCAAGATTTGCGCGAAGGGACTGTAACAAAGCAGCACACTTGATGGCTAGACATGCCAAGGACATTGAAGATTGTATTATCTGGGTGGAGGACACTACCCCTTGGCATGTGAAGGTGACCCAATGGAACTTGAGATAGTGGCTGCAGGACAAGCTTCATCATCTAGAAGCCGAGGCAAGAGGAGTAGAGTTTCAACCTCATCAGAGGTACCTCTAGATGCATTCCAGATCATCCTGGAGAGGATTGATGGACTCAGAGAGGTCCAGAATGAGCATACTGATAGGATGGCAGCAATTTAGGATCAGCTCGACATACTTTCAGCCAAGTTTAACAGCTTCAGCACCCAGCAGTGACCCTTTGGCCATTCCGGTCAAAAAGGGGGAGAACTTTGAAGGGACAGCTCTTGAAGGGGAGTGTCATTTTAAAGGGGAGCTTGTCATAAGCAGTGTTTTCAGTTTATGTTTTAGTTTTACTTTTTGTTTATCATGGTATTATGTTTTATGGGTTTAATACACTATGATGAAAGTTCTGGTTTAAAGGTTTAAAACTCATGGATTTGTTTTACTTTTAAAACACTTATGTTACTTTGGTTTGATAATATTTAAAGTTTTTTTTTTTTTTTTTTTTTTTTTTTTTTTTTTTTTTTTTTTTTTTTCAGTTTATTGTGTTTGGTTTGTGCCCATGTTGCTTTTGTAAGCTTTTAGGGTTTGTTTCCATAAGTTTTTTGTAGGCTTTTATGGTTTGTACCATGCTATGCAGCCTTAATGTTTTGTTGCCTAATACTTCTAGCTAAATGTTTTGTATAATCTTTAAGTATTCTCACTCTTGTGCCCTTGTAGGATTTTGTTCCTAGATGCATATACTTTATGTATTGTGCATTGGTTGAGTGTTGGGCATGCAAGTGATTTGCATTGAGCTTATTTTCTTGTATGTTCGGATGTTCATTCCAAGTGGAAATGAGCATTGTGGTCACTATTTTATAGTGATTTCCTGTTTGGTCAAGCCATGGTTTATTTCTCATTCCATTTTACTTGATCGCATTGTGCTTGTCTCATATGCAATTACAAGTTTTTCTACATACAATGATGATACTATGTTGTTATGTTTCAGGAGATTCTTGTTCATATGATTCAAGAGCTTATCAGATTCTAGAGTTAGGTGTGAATGAGTTTTGTTCAACTGTTCCCTACTCACATTTTAAGTCTAGAGTTTGTTTTAGGGTTTTGTCACGGAATAGCCAAAGGGGGAGATTGTAAGGTTGAATTTTATCAACCATCTTGTTGGCTTTATTCCGTGCCAAATTTGCTTGTATTTTAGCAATTAGTAACCTTGTATTTAGGTGGGAATCTTGTAAGGGTAGTGAGTGAGAGAGTGTGAAGAAATGCCCAAAATTGTGCAAGGATGCAGAGACTCGCGGCTGGACTCGTGGGTGACTCACGACTAGCAAGCCGCCAAAATTGGCACACACGTGAAGCATGCAGGGGAGTTGAAGAGTCATGCCAGCTGTTGCACTATAGGAGAAAAGTCCAAGGCTAGCCAGGCCATTAACTCATGGCTTGAACTCGCGACTTAGCCTAGTCGTGAGGCCAAGTCGCCAGACCACCCTGTTTGGGAAAAACTAACTTTTCACATTCCTTCTCACCCTCCTATATATAGACCCTTATACCCACGAAATGTAGAGAGCTTCTACAGAGAATTTTGAGAGAAAAACAAGATTAATTCATCCACAATCTTCACATAGAGACTCTTCAAATTCCTTTACTGTCTTCCTCTCCATTGTTAAATCCTTGAGAGGTACATTACCAAAACATTTTCTCACCATACCCATATCTGTGAGAAGGCTATTTGGTACTTTGGGAAGCAGTTAAGAAGGGACCAATTTCATATTGGTAGATGCTGTGGTCAAGTAGCAGAATCCGGTAAGCTAAATAAGAAATAGGTTCGGCGGAACCTTGTTGGAGTAGGAGCTTGGAGGGCTTAGGTACATTGGGTAGATTAGTCTTGAAGGGTCTTCTGCTGTTCGTGTATCCCAACTACATTCCTTAGTGGATTATTTACCGTTTCGAGGGCGGCGGAGAGGTTTTACGCCGAGGGCTTCGATTTCCTCTTCGATAACACATCGTGTGTTGTCCTTGTGTTTGCATCCCTCTTCCCTTAATCTTTGCCATTTAATTTCTGCTGTGGATGTGATTTTATTTGGTTTAGATTGTTTATCAAGTTTGTGTTAAGCTTATGTTCATATTCCGTACATTAATTGTTTGATATTAAGCTTGAATTGGTAACTTGTTAATTGGGGGTCTAAACGTTCATAGTGTTTTATACACTAATTGAACTTTCAATTTTTTTTTTATCCTTTTTCACCTTAACAAGCACTGAACCGGTGTTTGTTAACAAATCTCTTTGTTTATTAGTTTTGGTAGGGGTGAATAGGAAGTCAATGAAATTTGACAAGTCATAAATTATAGTGTAAAAAAAAAAAAGGAATAATGGTTGTTTTTCCGTAAGGCCATGTGCTTAGCTTGTACTTGGAGTTGTCATCATCTCAAAAGATGATAATGGTGGCAGGTGGCAGGAAAAGTAAAATAAAATAAAATAAAAGGGAACACACGTACTTGAAGATGGCCCACGTGCCTACATAGTAATTGGAGTTATGGTCTTATCTCTAGGGCTTTAGTTGTGGTAGAAATATATATATATATATATATATAAAGAAAAATATTATGATTAGGTGGAATTTTGGTGTGAGATAACAGTAGATAGTTATTGGATATTTTAGTAGTCTCTCTTCTCGTCAGGTGCTGCTATAAGTTTTTCTTGAATTATTTTTAGATGAAATCCAAGGATTTTAGAGAATGTGTTAGGAAGAAGTTCTTTTGTGGTGAGCTAGCTGAGGTAAGTAACCTCATCCTAATTGGTTTTATTTCGCGTATTTTAACTACTGAACATTGTTTATAATTGTTATAATTTTATTTAATTGTTTTAGCGGCATTGATTTAAAGTAAAGAATAAAGAATTATGTCAAATATATTTGATTTATTAAATATATGATTTTATGTATGTATTTGAATGAAATAGATTTTTGTTTGAATTATGATTTGATATATATGATTTTAGACAATCTGACTATGTTTTGACTCTGATACCCAGCCAATGGGGATTATTCATTGGTACTGAAACTAGTTCTATCTGGGGCATCATGAGCCTATCGTGTTTCCGGACCCAGATAATAGGGGATATACATTAGCACATAATTAGTTTCATCTAAATCTGATGCCTAGTCACGGGGATATAGCGTGACCATAGTCGTAAAGATTGTTGAGAATATGAATTATGTTGAATATTTGAATTGTTTTAAGTCCTTGAAACTGCTTATGTGTTTTTGGAACCTACTGTAAATTATAGCTTTGATATATATGGAAAACAGATTAATTTCTAATTCATCTATGATATATTTGTAAGATTTAAAATATTTGATCTATATACAACTTATTATTTTACAAATCTATTTGCTTGATAGAACTTATTAGGACTTTGGTTACTTATTGAGTAGTCAACTCACCTCCCTCCCTCCCTCTTTCCCCTTTCAGATTTTGATCATGAAGAGTAGCATATGTTTGGGCTTCCGCTAGGATGTGCGCATGAGTGAAGTTTAGGAAATCAATGGAATAAGATTTAAACTTTTATGTTTAAAGTACTTGCACCCTCAACATAGCAGCCTCCATTTCTGCAAAGAATGGATGATGGAAATTGAATCAAGTGACGCCTAAAAAAAAAAAAAAAGGAGCAAAGGCGACGGAGAAAATTATACTCACGGCGACGAGAGTAAGTATTTAATCTACGAGCTACCGGAGTTGGTTCTAGCCCACCACAGTACGAGTGTAGGGTGTCGAGAGTAATCAAATCCCTACACTTGCGTTGCTTGAATGGAATTTCGATCACTCATTGGATGAAGGCCTCCTACTCATCAGATATGGATGGATGGATACTATCTGAAATAGAAAAAATGATGACGACATTAAAACACTTGAAAAGTTGACGGCATTAAAGAAAAAGTTGACGACATTGAAAACTTGAATCTTTAACAATGCCCCAAGTGTTATCAAAACCATGGGGCATTGTATCCCACTCCTCCGGACGGCATACCCAATCCGTCCATTTGACAAAGAATTATCTACCCTTCCAATTCTTGATGGAGTCGGGCATATTTGACACAAGCCTCAGCACCTTTTTCCTAGCAGCAAAGTGATAAATCCCTTGCGACGAGATTATGTGCTGAGGACGATAACACCAGAAGAACTCATCAAGCGTAAGCTAACAGTTCCCTCCACTTAGACGACCCCACAAGATCTCCGCCCTAATAAAGATCCTCCAAGCATTAGGAGCAATCTGGCTGACGGACAGACTGAGGAAGTTAGCCAGCTGACATGCAATGCCGTCAGTGGTAGTCTCAACCCTACCACCAGTATGGCGTCGTACATACCAAAGTCCGCCATCTTTCCTGAATAGCATTTCTTGAACTTCCCAAGGAGATAGATTGGTATGTGGTCCGGGATTTGGTAACGGTCTCTCAGGTCCTTAAAAATTTTGGCCGTCATTGTTGGGAGAAAGTCATTGACGGTCCATATTTTAGGAAGAATGAACGGACGAGTGTACCCACTCTCAGGATTTCCCGAACTCCCAATCTCGAGTGCCCTCCTCGGGCTCATGACCTATCTGGTAGACCTCGTCGTAGCCTACCCCTTCACGGACTAACGACTGCTCACTAATTGCTCCCCTAGACATTCACCTACAAGTGACGAAGTCATTCTAAGTACCTAAGTCGACGACCTCACTAAAAAATTACACTATCAACTAAGGTGTAAAAAACATATAGAAGAAAAGGATAGAGGACTTACCAAGCAAATAGTCTTTGGGAGAAGTGACGGTCTCAACGAACGGGTGAAGAGTGTGGAGAGACGACGAGAGTAGGGTTCTTGAAGTAACAAGTTCTCTCTCTGAATCAACGATGAAATGAGAGGGGAGGAAGAACTAAGGCATTATATATATATATATATATATATATTGGATGTACACGGAAGATGAAGCGACACCCTCATCCAGAAGCGGGGCCAATTGAGTTGCGCCACGTGTCCAAGCAATAAATAATGGCTGCTCGAGGAATCGCCCATAAATGATTTTCCCTCCTAAAAAATAATATTAAAATAATAATCAGGTTCATAAACTCCGTTGTCCGTCAGCTGACGAAGCTATGGAGTAGGGGGCAGCTGATAAGGGTATAATGGTAAGTATGCTCACTGATACAATGGCATAGAGCAACGTTACAGACGAACTCATCGACTTGTTATCTACTAACACATGGCGACCATATGAAGTCTACGGCTCCATATTGATAGGGTCAGCATGGAGCAAAAGTGGAAACTGACGACAAAGAGCCGAAGGGGTAATATGAAAGTGATGGTTCTAACACAACCAATTGCTTGGCCTCCACGCATGTCTACGTAAGGAAATATCCTGTGCCCCACACTTAGAAAGACTCCTACAAGGAAAGGGTTCCGTAAAGTATGCTCATAAGGATCCCTATATGGAAAAGACTTCTAAACCAAGGAAAAGATGTCAACCCTTACTACTATAAAAGCCCCAATACCCTCACTAACCAAGGTACGCATAATTTACCCCGCTCTGGCACTCTAGAGTTGTGAGAAGTTCTAACTTGACCTTCAGAGGGTACTTGGCCGGCACCACACCGGTGCTCTCTGTTAGGTCTTCTACTTTTGTTGTGTAGGTGTTGTTTCGAGCGTACGAGAACCGTGTGGCTTACTTTTGATTTTTCGACATCATCAATATATATATATTGCAGATTCTTCATTATGATTAAATGTATGAGTGAATTAATCGACTTCTATATACATACATACATACATATATATATATATTTATATATATTGTAGATGACTAGTGTTCCCAATATCCAGCGCAGAGAGCGTGCTGTAGAGAAGTTGAAAAAGGAAATGGAGCAGGATGAGTCAAATAAAAAAGAAAAGGCTTATGAGCTTTATATGGAGGCATTAGAGAACGCGGGCGTTTTGTGGACCATTATATAAGGGCAACAAATACAAGAGCCTTCTCATTAGCAATTGTAAAATTTTTAACATTTACAATTTCAAAACACTACTTTTACAGTTTTAACACCTCATTTTACAATATATCAAACATTCTATTTTTTTTACAACTTCATATAAATATTCTTTGTTTAATATTTTTATTCATTTTTTTTATTATTTCTCACTCTCCCTCTCCCTCTTTCAAGAAAGCGGGCCCGACCTAAATAAAAAAATAATGTAAGTTTTACAATTTGTGAACAGTGCGGTCTCAAATTTAAGATTGCACTGTTCATCAATGCCAAATATTATAGCATTTAAAACACTTGATGAAAGTGATTTTTTAAAGTTTGGTGTGTCAAATGCCAAATATTTGATTGAAAACTAAAAACTAAAAACACTGTAACAAAATAATTTTTAAATGTGTGAATAGTGCCATGGGACCTATTTTTAATGAAAGTTTTGTTGAAAAAGAGGTTTGTGGGTCCCGTGAATAGTGCACGGGACACATTGGAACTCAGTTTACGCGCTTCTAAAAAAAATAATAAATAAATAAAAGAAGCCAAAACACAGAAGCGTGAGTTTTCATCCTATCCAAACGGATACTTAATGGTAATGCTCTAAGAGACAATCAATACATTCAAGAATCCTATTTATCTCATAGAGCAGTAGTCAGTCTTGGCCTTGCAGACTCGTCCTTGAAGTTGAGTGATGTGGGCGGACTTGATACAAGCAAAAAATTATTGAAAGAAGCTACCATACTGCCTATTGAGTTTCCTCATTTTTTTACTGGCAATCTCCTCCTCCATCATTGTGGTTTTGTTAATCTTTGCTTTTTGTTAGATTATCTTGATATTCTTAGTGGTTAATAATTGTTGCCCACAAATTGTTATTTATAGTTGGATTTTACTAACGTGTGCCCTAAGGGCACACAATAGTATACCATTTTTGGAAAAAGTTTTATTGGGAATTAAAAAAGTTTTATAGCTTTTACAATTTTCCATAAAATGTTTTCAAAAATGAATGGCTTAATATGTGCCCTAAGGGCACACATTAACCAAACCTTTTAACTTGAATGCTCGTGGTCACCGTAATCCAGTCGTTCTTATTAGCATTGAAACTAAGAATGGTTGTACTTATACACACAATCTATTACACATAATTTTACACATGCCCATTTTTGAATAGAAATTATGATCATGACTTCAGAGTTACAGTTTTAATTTAAAAATGAGGTGTGTGTAAGATATTTGAGTTTCAGCAAATGTGGACTTGAGGGTTTTCTGTTTTTTGTTTTTTTTTAATGGAGCCTTGAGTTCTTAATATTTTATATTGTTGATGCAGTTTAATTTCTTACTTCATATGGTTGTATCTTTGAGTCCTTTCATATGCTTTTTCATTGCAGCTATCACATTATTGGAGTGTGTTGAATTTCTTAATTCATCATCTACTCCATTACGCTTCAATCACTACAACAAAATGTATTTTCAGTGACGAATTTTAGTGAGGAAAATTTTTTCGTCACAAAAAGGTACCATATAGTGATGAAATTTATATTTCATCACTATTTCTAAAAAAAATTAGTAACTTTTAGTGACGAAAATTAAATTTCGTCATTATATGTTGTGTTGAACTAAAGGGGCCAAACAAAAATGTAGGCGCCAAACTAAATTCATCTACAGCGATGAATTATTTCGTCGCTAAAAGTTTAAGTTTTTTGTGACGAAAACTTTCATCACTAAAGGTGTTGCTAAGAACACTATTAGTGACGAAACTCATTTCATCGCTAAATGTGACAAATAGTGACAAAAATAAGTCGTCACTAAAAATAGGAACATAAAATCAGATGGGAGTATCAGCGACGAATCCAAATTTTTGTCGCTAAAGGTAGCCTATAATGACGACATACAAGTCGTCACTAAAAGTTTAATACTTAAAACACTTCAGCTCGCCGTTGGCGACGATCACGACGCTTCAGCTCGCTGAACGTTCGCGACACTTCAATTCGCACCATCTGGCCACGCTTCAGTTCGTACCATCTGACGATGCTTTCGACGACCCTTCGCCTTCCACCCAGCCAGTGACCCTTCGCCTCCAACCCCCACCGGCAACCCTTTGCCTCCCACCACAACTGGCGACGCATCAGTTTGTGTAATGGGTATTTTTTTCATTTTTTATTTTCTTTTGAGTTAATTTTTTTGTTAATTTTTGTTTAATGATCCAAATCTGAGTTTGTTTTTCCATGTTGGAAATACATAATTTGTTTTTGTTTTGTTTTTGTTTTTTTAATTTTTTATTGTTCTAGTTGAAATAGCAATAGGTGATTACTTATGTGTTTGCTCCAAAATAAGGAAAAGATTACTTGTTTGTTGTATTGTGTTGCTTGATTGATTTAATTGAAAATGTTAAACAATTGCTTGCTTTTTAGTAGAAACTTAAGGCAGTGTTTTATAGGATTTGGATTCATTCTGGACTCTATGATATAATAATAATGTGTGTTACTCTTTTGCAAGTTTTAGTGATATAAATGTGGGATTTTTGGTGAAAGCTTTTGTATGAATAGTTGGTATGTTGATAATGGTTGTTGAACAGGGGGAAATCTCTAGTTAAACAGTGTTAGTTGCACCATCTTTATGTTGGTATTGAATTGGGTGAATCTTCACAATTAGGTAAATGTTTGGTGTTGTTTCTCTAAAGAGTTGTTCAGTTGAATTGTTGATTTTTTGAATCTGATTTTTCCATTATAGTACAAGTAGTGTTGTTTCTAGATTGTGGCTTTTGTTTGCTAGTTTTCATGTGGGGTAGTGATTTTGAAGAATTAGATATTTGTGCTGACATTTGGTTGTTTACAAGCTTTTCATTCCCCTATAAATATCTTTCTTCATTGGTGGTTCTAATTATTGTCTTATATGCTTGTTTAACTTTTCTTAACTTTTGTACTTATAAATTTAACTTTTCTTTTGCAGACTAAATACACATTGTTTGTAGTAACTTTGGATTTTTTTCTAAAAGTTGTAAATTTAGCTTGAGCAAAGTAAGTAAATTCTAGTTAAAAACTTATAAAACTCTATACTTCTGATGTTGGAAATTGGATTTGTGGTGGTATATTGTGTTGGAGCAAGCGGATGGCTTGCATGATGTTATAAGGTGGTTTAAATTCATATTGGAAGTGTTTTTAATTTCTTGCAAATGTGAATGAAACTTGTTGATTAGTAGCAATTGTGTTCCTTTAATCGATTTCAATACTTGTAAGCATTGTACTTGTGATGTTTATGATTGGTTTTGTAGTGGGTTGTTGTGTTGGAGCAAGTGGGTGGCTTGCATGGTGTTATAAGATGGTTTAAATTCATATTAGGAGTGTTTTTAATTTCTTGCAAATGTGAATGGACTTTGTTGATTAGATGTGATGAATAGTACTTTAATTGATTTCAATACTTGTAAACACTCTATATTTGTGATGTTTGTGATTGATTTTGTGGTGGGTTGTTGTGTTGGAGCAAGCGGGTGGCTTGCATGGTGTTATAAGGTGGGTTGTGTTGGATTTTTGAGATTGGTGAAAATTTTATGAACCTTTTGAGGAGGGTTAAAGTGTGATGAGTAGATTAGGTACTACTTCATTCATTTCAATTAGTTTGTATGTATATGCTATGGGATGTGGATTTTTGAGATTGGTGAAAATTGTATGAACTTTTTGAGGAGGGTTAAAGTGTGATGAGTAGATTTTTCACAAATGGGGTATTGGGTTTTACTTAGACTTTGATGTTTTGGCATTTGGGTGTTTGTTTCAAAATGTGGTTCAATATTTACTTATAATTGTTTGGTTGTTGCTTTCAAGAATTAAGGTTCAAAGATTAATTAGTTGTTTATGGGGGATTCTTTGGTTTCACATTATTTCAAGGTGATCTAATGTAAGGGCTATATACATAAAACTTGGATAAAAAAGGGTAAAATGAGAGGTAAAGAGGCGTGTTCTTGTTAAGTAATTTTTTTTTTCCAGGAAAAGGGTCCTCTTCATTTGTCTTTGAAATGGAAAATGTCCATTTAATGGTGTGCATGATGTCTTGTCCTCTAAAATAAGTATTCATCCTTGGTGTAGTAAGAATAGAATATTAAATGATGTGCTACCATGTACACCTTTACATCCGAACACTGAAATGGAAAGTATAAGGGAGTCCTATAATTTGAATATATATGTCACCAAGAGCCTTGTACTTAGCGGCATTGGCACATTGTCCAGTTCTCTATAGAGGCAGGAGAACTTAAGTTTGAATCTCCCTCCCCCACTTAATGTTAGCAAAAAAAAAAAAAAAAAAAAACTTGAACATGCATGTCAGAAATGTTAAACAATGTTAGTTTTGAGAATCTAGTTTCATATTTGATGGTAGATGCTAAGATTTTGTTTGTGGTAATATGTAGGTTTTTGGTCCCTCAACTCAACAAAGAGATCTTTATGATTAAGCAGTGATTCCAATAGTACATGAAGTTTTAGAAGGCTTTAATTGTACCAAGAGGAGCGGCAAGAGGCATGAGGACATCTTCTGTTAGTTCTAATTATATTATACTATACTTTTTGTATTGTTATAAAACATCTTGAGTTATTGTATGTGTTGCAAACAATTATTGTATACTTGTATGGAAGGAGTTTGAATTGGATACATGTTTTATTTTTTACTTGTGGAATGTATGGATCTTTTTTTATAAATGTGTTGTTGAAATAAATGTGTTATTCAAATGTGAGGTTTTAATAATGTAATGACAGGTTACAGGTTAATATCAAAGCCATTAAAAAAATAAAAATAGAAAATAATTTTTAGTGACGAATTTTTTCATCACAAATATATTAACAAAAAATTGTTTTAGTGATGAAATATTTCGTCGCTAAATGTAGCAAAATTTTGTAAGAAATGGTTTTAGTGACGAAAATTTTCGTCGCTATATATGCCTAGATTTTCTTAAAAATGTTTTTAGTGACAAACTTTTTCATCATTATATGTACCCGAAAATAGTTTTAGTGACGAAATTATTCGTCACTAAATATGATTTAATAAACTAAAGTGTTTTTAGTGACGAAATATTTTTGTCACTAAATAGTGTTTTTATCAAGGAAAACATTTAGTGACAAAATGTTTTCGTCACTAAAAGTTTTTTTTTTTTTTAAATCAAATCGGACTTTTAGTGACGAAATTTTTCGTCGCTAGGACTTTTAGTGACGGGGTTTCAGTGACGAAATGAGTTTCGTCACTAAAAGTCCAATTTCATCACTAAAGGTCTTTAGTGACGAAAAACTGGACTTTTAGTGAGGAATTTTTTCGTCACTGAAAATACATTTTGTTGTAGTGAATTGATTCACATATCCAATTGTTTTGTTGTCTACTTCTTCCAATTAGTTATTTTGGGGTGCATTATTACAACTCATGTACAATTTTTCCATAGATGTAGATGCGTTTGCTCTGTAATCATTCAATATAGATGGGATGTTGCCAACACAATTACATGTCTACTATCTATACACAGTGTTTTGGCATCGAACATTGTGTCCAAATGGATGAGAGAAAGTGAAAAGCAAGTCTCAAATCTTTTCCAATCTGCCCGTGATGAAGCTCCATCCATTATTTTTATAGATGAAATTGATTCCATATGTGGCTCGCGAGGTAATGACAATGAGAATGAAGCCACTCGACGAATCAAAACAGAATTTCTTGTACAAATGCAGGTAATATGTTTTCCCTGGAAGTAGATTAGAGTGATTTTTTCCAAGAATTTTTATATAATATAATTGACATGCTTTAGATTAATTGGAGCAAGTAGTTTGTCAATAACTTATTGCAGTTTATTACTATTCTGTTTGGTATGAATATTTTACATTTCATGATATGAGTTGCAAGGCATCTTATTGAACATTTTTATACTTAAAATGGAATTGAGGGATTTGATTGAAAATTTAAACTGAAATGTTTGGTATTGGTAACCTAACTTTAAGGTATTTAAGCTTAAGCAACTTAAAATCATGTATGTGGTCCAAAGAAGGATGTAGTTTCTTTTGAACTTTAGGTTTTAGTTTTTCTTTTTGATTTTTACTCTTGTGCATGCCTAATAAGTGGAGGAGAAGTACTTTGATACCTATCTACAAGAACAAGGGAGATATTTAAAATTGTATAAATGACTACGGAATTAAACTTATGAGTCACACTATAACATTTGGAAGAGAATAATTGAATGTAAGTTATGACAAGAAACAACAACATTCGAGAATCAATTTGGTATTATGTCCGAACAATCTACCATGGAAATTATTTTATTACTTAGACATCTAATGAAAAAATATAGAGGCTGGTAAATATCTTCATATGGTCTTTATTGTTCTTGAGAAAGCACATGATATGGTCCCTAGAAAAGTTATGTGGTAGGTTTTGGAAAAGCAAGGCTGATGCGGACAAGAAAGAGTTTAATGGAATACAAGATTAAATATCAAAAGAATCGAGATTTGTGGTCTAGTTATGATGTCATACTTTCTTCACAAATTTCATAGGTTGTTTTAATTATTATTGAATCTTAGTATTATGTTTTTATGGTTAAAAACTTACTGGTTTAGTTTTAATAAAATAAGAGTAGTTTAGTAATTTCCAAATTTTCTGGAATTGGCTGTCCTGGAGGCCTGTGAGTCTTCTTTTATGTTTTGAGTCCTTTCCTATTTGGTTTAGAAGTTATTAAATCCTTTTTGGTTTGTTATTAGTATTCCTTGTCATTCTAGGAATAGTTTATTTATAAGGCTATATTGTATTCAATAATATTCATATAGTGATTGATAAACAAAATTCATGTGGCTTATTTTAAGCCTTGAGGGTGTGATTGCCTTCTCTTACATAAGTTTGATTATTTAGGAAGACGTAGATGTGATTGCCTAGTGTTTTATCTGTTTTATTTTTTGTTTAAAACTCTGTTTTAGGCTTTTAGACCTAAACAACCATCAAAGATCCATTCTTTTCTAACTTGAAACCCTTAAACATGAAGAACCCTTCAAGAACTCATCAAGAAATCTAGTATAGTGCTGAATTCTAAAAGATCTTGCATCAAGAGAAAGTCCCTTGGTGTATGCTTGTTGCAAATAATATAGTTTTAGTAGATGAAACTAGAAGTGGAGTTAATGTCAAGATAGAAACTTGGGAAGATGCTCTAAAATATGGAATTTTTTTATTAAGTAAATCTAAAACAGAGTACATGGAATGTAAGTTTAGTAAAAGTGTAAATGGAGCTAGATGAAGGGGTTGTAAGACTTGATCGTCAAAAGATGGTAAAGAACAAGAGCTCCCAATATCTTGGATCAATAATTCATAAAAGGTGGAGAGATTGAAGACGATGTAAAGCAGGTTGGATGAAGTGGAGAAGCGCATAAAAAGTATTTTGTGATCGTAGAGTGCTTATTACATTAAAAGGAAAAATTTTATAAGACTACTATAAGACCAACTATCCTCTATGGTACTAAATGTTGGGTTGTTGGGAAGAAACATATTTATAAAATGAGTTTAATTGAAATGCAATAGTTAAGATTGATAGGTGAAAATAGACAGGAGGATAGGATTTCAAATGAAAAAAAATCCACTTAAAGATTGAGTTTGCTACTAACAATGAAAATATGAGGGAGAGTCACTTAAGATGGTTTGATCATATTCAGAGGAGAGTGACTAATTCACTATTAAGAAAAACAGTAGAGGAAGACCAAAAATAACATTAGTAGAAGTAGTTAAAAATGACATCAATTAAGGAAGTGATAGAAAATATTACTTTGAATAGAATATAATGGAAGAAATGAATATACGTATCTGACTCTAGTTTATTTGTTGAAAATCCATAATCAACCCCAAAAAATTGCTTTTTTTATTGTTTTTACTCTTGTATACATCCCATGCACTATGTTCTATTATTTGTGATTTTAATCAAATCTATTAATTAATTAAAAAAAGAGGAATTATTAACATACAATTAATAGAGGAGAAAATGACAAACCATTTTGTTAGGTTCTAAAGACTTAGGTATTTATGTATTTAGAACTCTAATGTGTATTGTTGGCAAACCATGATCAAAACAATGTGTTTAGAAGTGTTTTAGTCTTGCTCAAAGTTGTGTATTTATGTAAAGTTGGAATCGAGCTAATGCAGAAAAGATTTATGCATTTCGGCCTGGCTCGATCGATCGAAGCTTAGGCTCGATCGATCGAAGCTCGGGTAGAATGTTTTTTTCTGTAGATTTCCAACTCAGCCCTAATTGTTTAAAACATTTTAGGGTTTTCTAATTTGTCCTAAGTATAAAAAGCAAACCCTAGCCACGTTTTAGTGTTGCTCATATTACGGTTTATGTAAATCTCTTGTAAGATCTAGAGGAGCTTTCCTGTACACAAACTTAGGGTTTTCAATGAGGAGATATTATCTATACCTTGATGATCAACTCAGTTGCTGCCATTGAAGCTTAAAGAAAACACAAGCGGGTGTGCTTGTATCTGGTGGTGAAACCAAGAAAGAAGGCGTCCGTGGATTCGGAGCTTGCACGTGGTCGTGTCAGTAAGTTCTACTAGTTGGTAGCAATAAGAAGTTAAGCGTGAGGGCTTGTAAGTCTTATTGTATGAACTTCAATTCTTTCAAGATAGTGGATTCAAGTTTACCTTGAGGATAGCTAGGTCAAATCCTCCCCATGTTTTTACCAGTTTGGTTTCCTGGATGATCATATCTTGTGTTATTTATCTTTCTGCTATTTTGCATGATATGATCTTTGTGATTGTGATAACCTAGATTTGTTAAATTGGAATAAGTAACAACTTGGCTAATTACCTAGGTTAAATCAATTGTGTTTTAAAGGGTCTAAAAACCAACAAGTGGTATCAGAGCGGGTTGCTCTCTTATTGTTGATCTTTTGATCACTGAGCTGATCCTTGACCCCTGTTGTCATGGAACACGGACACTCTCTGATTATTTCTCCACACTTTGATGGGAATAATTATGCTTATTGGAAAGTAAGGATGAAAGCATTCCTGAAATCGATTGATGAGAGAGTCTGAAACTTCGTTGAATACATATGGGAGAAGCCCACTACTCCTGTTAGTGAGTGGGAAACTTCTCAAAAAGAAGCGGCTGCGTTCAATAGCAAGGCTATGAATGCTATCTTTAACGCTGTTTCTATGGAGGAATTTAAGAGAATCTCTAATGTTGAGATTGCTCACACTACTTGAAATATCCTCCAGACTGTGCATGAAGGCACAAAGGCTGTCAGAATCAATAAATTGCAGCAATTGACTTCTAAATTTGAAAGTATTAGGATGTCTGATGATGAATCTTTCGATGAATTCTATGCTAAATTAAATGATATTGTTAATTCTGCTTTTAACTTGGGTGAAATCTATGATCAACCTAAAATTGTTAGGAAGATTTTTAGATCTTTAACTGAAGACTTTAGACCTAAGGTGACTGTCATTACTAAAAGTAAGGATGTGAACTCCATCCTTGTTGATGAACTTGTAGGATCTCTTCAATCTTATGAGTTGGATCTACCCAAAACTACCAAATCCAAATCAATGGCTCTTAAGTCAGTTGATGATGTTGAAGGTGGTAGATTTGATGATGAGCTCTTTGCTATAGAAATTGCTTACCTTGCCAAGAACTTTAGAAACTTTCTCAGGAATAGTAACAGAAAGGCAAGAGGCACGAACACTGCTGAATCTAGAAACTTTAGGAAGCATGATCCCACTAAGGTTAACAATAATGATAAACCTAGAGAAAAAGTAGATCAATCTTCTAATAATTCTTTGGGTTCTCAGTGTTTTGGATGTCAAGGGTATGGTCACATGAAATCTGAATGTCCTACCTATTTGAAGTCAAAGGGTAAGGCTATAACTGTAACCCTTAGTGATGGTGAAGTTTCTGATAATGAGTCTGATTGTGATGAGGATGGAAACTTCATTGCTTTCACTGCTACTACTGTAGTCAATGAGAGCATATCTGTTAAAGAGAGCCCTTCTGATGGGGAACTCTCTGAAGATGTAGATCTTCAAGAGGCCAATAATAAACTTTGCAAAGTGGCTGCAAAGGATGCTATGAATGTTGAACTTGGCCTGAAGAAAATTGAATCTCTTGAGCTTGATAAGAAGAACTTGCTTGTAAAACTGTTTGATGCTAATGAACTTTTGAACAATGTGAAAACTGAGAATATGCTTTTGCTTGATAAAGTTAAATCTTTGGAACTTGATTTATCTGTTGCTAGATCTGCTAGTTCTAAACTTGATCAAATGTTGAGTGTTCGAAAGTCTCCTTCTGACAAATCTGGATTAGGTTATGTTGAAAACATCTCTGTGTCTGCTCCACATTCCACAAATTTTGTTCATTCATCTTCTTCTGAACCTTCTGTGAGTGAGACTGTGAGTGAAATTGTCAAACTCCCTATGAGTGAGGTTTTCAAACCCATAGAAGTTTCATCATCTAGGAAGATTAGGGTTGATCTGAAAGAGTCTAAGTCTAAGAAGCTTACCCTATCTAAGGACAAGACACATGATAAGTCTGCATGGGTTTGTCACTTTTGTGGAAAGTCTGGACACATACGTCCAAACTGTTACAAGCTGCAAGCTGCAAAGAGAGCAAACAAACCAAAGGTACCTGTGCCTCAAGCACAAGATCCTATGGTACTTATTGGTGAATTGGTAAAGGCTTTAAACCTTTATTCCAATCCTAGATTTGGAAATCATTCTCATGTGAATAAGAACTCCAATGCTCATGGTGCATCTAAAAGGTTTTGGATGCAAAAGACTCGAACTAACTGAGTTTTTTTGATATGGTCCTTGTGCTTCATTGCTCTACCCTTTGTGACCATTGTTCTTTGGTTTTGTTTTGTTTTGTTTTTTTTTTTTTTTTTTTTTTTTTTTGTGTTTTTGTTTTCTAGGATTTGCATTGCATAACATTCATGCATTTCATTCTAGGTGTTTTTTTTTTTTTTTTTTTTTTTAAAGGAAGAAAAAGGAAGCAAAGTGTTTTTTGTACTATTCTTCTTGGTTTTTGAGAACAAAGTTGGTCAATTTATTTTCACATAAAATGTCGTTTGTACTTTGCTTAACTTTGATGAGCTTACTTATTGCACTTTACCAGTTGAAACTTTGTAGTGCATGTCGTGTGGGAAAGATGTTTATGGTTTTTGATTACTCTGTCTTGATCTTGAAGTCACATGTTTTTGACTATTGGACTTGATCTTTTGAGAAAGGCATAAATAACCATCTCACCACTGTTCACTAGCCAATCATGAACATCTTAGTGCATATCATAAGATTTTGTACTCGAGAAAATGTAACACATGCACAAAAAGAACATAAGGTGAAGCCTCGGTTTAAATTGCTTAATACTTAAAATTGGTGTGTACTATTAGGCTTGATGCCAAAATCACATGACTTGAAATTGGTGTGTATATTATGAGGCATAAATTCAAGAAACTTACATGATTGCAAGCTTATGATTTAGGAGATGTGGGAGTTATATGATGTAACTCTTTAGGTGATAGTCTCTTTTAAATTCTTTGTGATGAATTTTGTAGACTTTGTGATTGATTGTTATTCACATATCACCTCACATGTATCTCAAGCTTTTGCTAGTTGCACACACTACACAAGTTTCTCTTTGCTAAACATTGTACATGTTATTGTGTGTGTTTATGGTCTGACCAACCAAGTTTTGCAAATACTTTGAATTTTGTGCAAAAGTAACTTGATGCTCGAAAATTTTATGGAGAATGCAAGAAATTTTAATTTTGGGAATTTTGGGCTTAAATTTTTGTTGTTGAAAATCACATCATCACATACTCATGCATTTTGTTCTTCGATGTTAATGCTTTGAGTTGTTTCTGAATCGTTTTCAAAAACTGTGTTTTTCCTCAATTTTAGTGAGCCTCTATCCATTTCGATTGATCCATTCAAATTTTCGATCGATCGAAATTTTTAAAAAATTGTTTTGTTAAGTCTCTGTTTGTTTCGATCGATCGGAGCAGTTTTTCGATTGATCGAAACTCGTGAATCAAGTTTTTTTAAAACTCATATTGGACTTTTCCAAACTTACTTTTTCAAACTTTCCTCTCTCTCCGACTTGGCAAGGCTCCACTAAGGATTTTTTGTCGTTTTCGATCAAATTTTTTGCAAGGTTTTTGTCTCCCAAGGCCGGTAAGACCTTTATACCCTTCCTTTTGCATTTATTTTCATTTTTTCATGCATAAACTCATGCATTTTAAGGGAATTTTCGGAACTTTTTCCTATTAGGATTTTTGTTGAATCAATCAATTTTTTTTGAAATTGATCATTGGGTTTTACTCTTATATGGTTATATTCATGATATATGTTGGTAATTTTGATCAATTTGGGGCTTTGTGAAAAATTGAAAATTCTAGGGCTTGTAATTAACCCAAATTGGGGATTTTGTTCAAATTTGGTTAAATTGATGAAATTGGCTTCTTCAATTGATGTAATTGGTCATTATTTTCTGAAATCTATCTTGTATGATGATCAATTAGTCAATATCTTTCAAATTGATCAAGTGGTTTTTCAAAATGTTGGGGTTTTTGTGTTAAAAACTCTATGCTCAAGCCAATTTTGTGGATTTGAACTTATTTGAACTTAATTGCACTGCATTAGGACATGTATCATGCCATTTATATTGTTCATGCATCATATAGATTTTGTTCTATATTTTTTTTTTCTTGTGCTAACTTGCAATATGCCCTTGGTATTTTTTTGTGTTTTTGTTCCTTTGCTTTGTGTTTTGGTCCTTATCCTAGAGCCCAAGACCCCTTCCACTTCCTCTGAGTCTCCCTCTAGGAGTGAGGTGTTTAGGAATGATAGAAGCAAAGAAGCCTTTGAGACTTTGAACAGTAAGCGTAAGATTGGGGCTAAGCGTGCTGTGATTTTAGATGAGATTGATCCGATCATTAGGGCTAACTTTAAGTCTAGAGGTTGGTTGCCTCTCTTAGAGATAGATCATCCACCCCCGACCGCCTTGATTAGAGAGTTCTTCTCGAACCTCTCTTGTCACATCTATGATTCCAACACCCTTGTTAGGAGTTGGATACGAGGTGTTGAGTTCACCATTACCCCTCGGGTAGTGGCTAAGGCTCTTGGGGTTCCAATTGTTCGAGAGCCTGACTATCCCTATGATGAGTCTCCTTCCTTAGATGTTGTCATGTCCTACATCACTGGGTCATCTATCCAGTGGGGTTCTGATCCTCGGATCATGTCTGCTAAGCTTACCGAGACTACCTATCTCTTCTTTAGGATAGCGTGTCATTCGTTGTGGCCTATTTCTCTTTTCCACACCATTCCTCTAGAGCGATGTGTGTTTTTGTATGCGTTCGTTTCCGGTGCGTCTACCAATTTCCCTCATCTGTTCCTTTGTTCTTTGAATGAGGTTCATAGGATTTCTGCCGTTGGGCATGCACTTATTCATCCTATTTTCATTCATAGGATTTTGCTATTTTTGGGTCTAGATGGTTTCCCTTCTAGTGAGCCTGTTCATGTCGTTGCTCCCATAGGTGCCACCTTTCTTAGACAGAGGGCTACTTACTTGAGAGTTTCTCCTTCGCGTCCTAGAGGTGCGTCATCTGGTGTTGTTCTCCCTCCTCCCTCTTCTACAGGTACTGATGCTGCTGAGATGTCGGGTGCTGCTGCTGCTAATGCTGATGTTCCTCCACCGACTACTTCGGATGATTCAGACATTCGACGTACGTTGGATCATGTCTTGACCGTTCAGGCGGCTTATGGACAGATTTTGGTAGACGTGCTCGATGAGATCTGTGCCTTGCGTGCGGAGTTGGCGCAGTTTAGACGCTCTTCCACACCACCTCCCTTTTGATGATGGTTTTTGTTTGCCCTTTGGCATTCCGTCACAAAAAGGGAGAGTACATTGGAGAGTTTTTGTTTTTAGGGGGAGAGTATTTTGTGGTTGGAGTTTGTGGAGTTTAGATTGTAGCTAGGTGCTTCACATTGTATTTTATCTTTTTTAGCTCTTGCCATGTTTTTGATGGGATATTAATGTTAGGGGGAGTATGTTTCTTGTTTCAAACTGTTTATTGATTTATATTTATGAGTTATTCATTGATACATGTCTTTATTGTGTGTTATTTAAAATCAAGAATTTAATTTGTTTACTTGTATTTTTTTCCACACATGTGGTTATGCATTTTGTTTAGTGTTTCAGGAAATATACAGGTTGATTCAATTGAGCTATTGTCTACACTTGCAACTAATGGATAGCAATTAGGATTGAATTTGTTTTATAAGCATTATTTGTGTAAAGGGCTTTTTATTTTGTAAACTTTGAGTTTCTAGTTGTGTTTTGTCACGGATTGCCAAAGAGGAAGTTTGTTAGGTTCTAAAGACTTAGGTATTTATGTATTTAGAACTCTAATGTATATTGTTGGCAAACCATGATCAAAACAATGTGTTTAGAAGTATTTTAGTCTTGCTCAAAGTTGTGTATTTATGTAAAGTTGGAATCGAGCTAATGTAGAAAAGATTTATGCATTTCGGCCTGGCTCGATCAATCGAAACTTAGGCTCGATCGATCGAAGCTCGGGTAGAATGTTTTTTTTTCTGCAGATTTCCAACTCAGCCCTAGTTGTTTAAAACATTTTAGGGTTTTCTAATTTGTCTTAAGTATAAAAGGCAAACCCTAGCCACATTTTAGTGTTGCTCATATTGCGGTTTGTGTAAATCTCTTGTGAGATCTAGAGGAGCTTTCCTTTACACGAACTTAGGGTTTTCAAGGAGGAGATATTATCTACACCTTGATGATCAACTCGGTTATTTCCATTGAAGTTTAAAGAAAACACAAGCGGGTGTGCTTGTATCTGGTGGTGAATCCAAGAAAGAAGGCGTCCGTGGATTCGGAGTTTGCACGTGGTCGTGTCAGTAAGTTCTACTGGTTGGTAACAATAAGAAATCGAGCGTGGGAGCTTGTAAGTCTTATTGTATGAACTTTGATTCTTTCAAAATAGTGGATTCAAGTTTACCTTGAGGATAGCTAGGTCAAATCCTCCCCAGGTTTTTACCGGTTTAGTTTCCTGGGTGATCATATCTTGTATTATTTATCTTTCCGCTGTTTTGCATGATATAATCTTTGTGATTGTGATAACCTAGATTTGTTAAATTGGACTAAGTAACAACTTGGCTAATTACTTAGGTTAAATCAATTGTGTTTTAAGGGGTCTAAAAACTAACACATTTCCTTGTAGCCTTGTTTGCCTTAAAATGGCTGGCTAGTTTGCAATGCAGTTCATAATAACTTTATGTTTTATTAGATAGTTAATCCATAGCATTATCTTGCATTGTTTCCTTCCACTTATCTACATGTAATATTGAAATAGAAATTTTCTTTAATACATTTCAGGCTGTATCCAACGATGCGAAAAATGTTCTGGTTCTTGCAGCCACAAATACTCCTTATCATTTGGATGTGGTGAGAAAAAAAATACCACCCTTCTAACCTACGGCCATGTATTGAAAATATTTTATGGTCTACAATGCTTTAGGTTTGAGGCTAATGCTAAGTTTATTATCGTAGGCCATTAGGAGGCGTTTTGATAAGCGAATCTATATCCCTCTCCCAACTCAGGATGCAAGGGAACAAATGTTTAGGGTACTTCAGTTTCGTAATGCAATGCATTTGGAAAATCAAAGCAATGTAGTTATAAACCCATTGTGATTAATGCTTTTGTTGTTTATCTTGTCTTGTTTAATATCCTCTAGTTTTTTTATTTGAGCAGTGGCATATTGGGAAAACTCCTCATAACCTTAGTACAGAGGATTTTCAGGATTTAGCAAGCAAAACAGATGGTTTCTCTGGTTCAGATATATCCATTTGCGTAAGTATCAATTTTACATTAGGTGTCAGCATTTCCTCAAAGTGATTATATGGCTGAAAACTGGTAGTTACTTGTAGGTTAAAGATGCACTATATCAGCCTGTTCGTGCAACTCTTGATGCTGAATTCTTCAGAGAATATTCTCCAGGCATGTGGGTCCCTTGCGAAGGTACTCACCCAGAAGCTGAGAAGTATACCTTCGAGCTCGAGGAACTTAAAGCAAAAGTCGAAGCTTCAAAGGTATGGATTAGCTAGGAAACTGATGTTCAACACATGAAATCATTCTAATAAATCATGTTTATGGCTGAGTATTAGTAACTAATAAATAAATTTCTTGAACATATGTAGATTGTCCTGACTTTAGTAGTTAGTTAATTTATGGAAAATAGGATTGAAGAAAAACGCAAAAGAGGGGAGGGGATTAGTGTACTAGAAAGCAAAAGTCTCATTGAATTGCATTGATTCATGTTTGGTGTTGATTTTCTCTTCCATTAATATAGGCGGATTCTTTCTTCTTTTTTTCAAGTTCGGTATTTGTGGTAGTATTTTTGTAGCCCCTATGTTCACTTTGAATTTTCATATTCGTGTGTCTGGGAATTGATGACTTGCAGATCCAGCTACCACCCAACACAAAAGTAGATTTTGACATTGTGCTTGAGGAACAAAAGCCAACTGTAAGTAAAGCTGAAATTGAAGCGTGTGAGAGATTCACCGAGGAGTTTGAGATTGACGGTTAAGGGCAAAAACTGTAGAGGCAGATATTATTATTTCTGAAGTTTCTTCCTATTGTGTTTCTAATTATGGTTTTTTTTTTTTTTTTTTTTTTTGGGGGGGGGGGGGGGTATGGGGGGTGGTGGCGCTATTGTTAACCATATGCTAGTGTTTTGTGAATTTATCTGGGTTAGACATTTGTCAGTATGGTTAGAAGCTTTCTAGCCCCCCAAAAAGAAAAGCAATAAACTAGCTTGTCCAACTTTTTATTTTAATAAAAAAGCAATAAACTAGCTTCTTCTTTTTTTTCTTTTTTTTTTCCAAAAAAGTGTTAACTTTTTTTGTATTTGAACTTTTTCTGACTTTTGACAAATAAGAAACTATATATGGGATGACATAGTTAAGTGTTGTGAATATGATCTGCCATGTCATGTGATGCCATTGGATTGTTCCAGAAAATGTTAGAGAAATGAGTCATTGGATTATAGGTAGTCTATAAATACAGAATTGAAAAAGTAGTTAGGAACTTAGGATAGACATGTTTTTGAAAGCTTAAGTGTCTGTTTGGAAACAGCTTATTTAGCTTTTTGTTAAAAATGTGCTAAAGTATAATTTTATCTTGAAAAAGTGTGAAAAATGATATTTTAAAAAGTTGTACATAAAAATTAAAAGCTAAAACTTAAGCTTATAGACTAATGCCAAACAGACACTTTAGTGAGATAGCAATTGCTTTTTTTTTTTTTTTTTTTTTTTTAACTAGTCGCTAACCAGTGTGATGCACGGAAAAACTATTAATTTTGAAAAAAAAATCCAATAATGAGTAAATAAACATTCTGAAAAAAAAAATTAATTGAAATTAATCAAACAAATAATTAATCAACCAAAAATATAGCTTTTCATAAGAAAACAAAAAATCACATGAACCTAAATAAAAAACATTTAAGGTGAAGAATTAAGATCAACTTACTAAGATGCAAATACCAAAAACCCCAAGACTTAAAACTTCAAAATTTATGGAATCCCCAAATTCTACTTCAGAACCAAACCAAATTCAACAAATTTATATATAACATACCAAATAAAAATGTATCGTTCCCTAAGCTAGAAGACATAGGTTGCATCTTTGATTTTTTTCCAAAAAAAGAGAGATGTTTTATCGGCCATGTACAATATAAAAATATAATTAGTAGAAATTTCAACCTAAAAACCAAACCCACGATTACCAACGTGAGTCTAACATACCAAGTAAAAATTTATCGTTCCTTAGGATAGAAGACATAGGTTGCATATTTGATTTTGCTCCAAAAAAATAGATATGCTTTATTTGTCATGTACAATATAAAAAAATAATTAGGAGAAATTTCAACCCAAAAACCAAATCCACGATTATCAACGTGAGTCTCTTTTTTTTCAACATTAGTCTTTTTTTTTTTTTTTTTTGAGTCCTATGATAATTTTTGTTTTTATATAGATTATCAATGTTTGAGTTTGAGTTTAAGTTAGACTTGTTAGAAAGATAGAATTTCACTCCTAGTTAAGTTTAAATTAAAAATAATAATTTTATTTAAATAAAATAATAATTTTATTTAAATATTATGCTGACGTGAAAAATAAGTTTTAAATAAACAAAAATAATTTTTTTTTTTTAAAATGATAATAACGAGTTTCAGTTCAAGTTGGACTTGATAGAGTTTCACTCCTAGTTAAGTTTGAACTAAAAATAATAATTTTATTTAAATATTGTGTTGACGTGGAAAATTGTGAGGGCTTCATAGGTTTCGGTTTTATATATATATAAAAATGATAATAATGAGTTTGAGTTTAAGTTAGACTTATTAGATAAATAGAGTTTCACTTCTAGTTAAGTTTGAACTCAAAAAATCATTTTATTTAAATATTGTGCTGACGTGGAAAATAAGTTTTGATTAAACAAAAATAATTTTATTTAAAAAAAAAACGATAATGATGAGTTTGAGTTTAAGTTGGATTTATTAGGAAGATAGAGTTTCACTGCTAGTTTAGTTTGAACTAAAAAAAATAATTTTATTTAAATACTGTGCAGACGTGAAAAATTGTGAGAGCTTTATAGGTTTCGGTTTTATATATATATATATATATATATAAATGATAATGATGAGTTTAAGTTTAAGTTAGACTTATTAGATAAATAGAGTTTCACTCCTAGATATATATATATATATATATATATATATATAAATGATAATGATGAGTTTAAGTTTAAGTTAGACTTATTAGATAAATAGAGTTTCACTCCTAGTTAAGTTTGAACTAAAAAACAAAATTTATTTAAATAAAATAATAATTTTGTTTAAATATTGTGCTGACGTGGAAAATTGTGAGAGTTTCAGAAGCTTCGGTTTTATATATATATATATATATATATATATATTAGCCTTAAAAATATTAATTGAAAAAAATAAATAAATAAATAATTGTAAAAACAATTTCATATAAAATCTAATATAAATATAAGTTGTAATATATTTTTTTCATACCTAATTCAATTTACTCAACAATTTTTGATCCAAATGATTTATTCATTCCCAATTGTTTGAACTCATTATTATGCTCATGTTTCTCCATAATCTCAATTAACGATAAGTATATGTTTTCTATCATTAAATAAAGAAACAAACATAACCAATTCATAATTATTAACAAACAAAGTAAGAGATTAATCCAAATTTCATATTTTGTGTTTTAATTTTTTAATATTAAATGTAATGGCACATCACTTAAAATTTGTCACGTCATAGTTCCACAATGAGACTAACATCTATTAACAGAATGACCAATTAGCAAACTTTAGAGACCAATAGTGTTTAATTAGCAAACATTAGAGACTAATAGTATAGTTTTGTTGTTTGCTTTTTTCTATGTCGGCATCTGTTTCTTAAGGTTGGAACTAGGAAGTGCCTTTTTACTTTTTTTCTATGTCAATGAGGGAAAAGTAGGTTCACATAATCACAATACAAGTATCTATAAAAATCCCCTCAATTCTCACTTAAACATGTGACCTACTGCTTTCGGTGAAAGGTGCTTGCTATCATACCAAGGCCCAACCTCTAATGTTGATAAAACTTATAATATACTATATTCACTCATCTGTTTCTTATTGTACTTTGACAAATCAGATTAACTTGAAGATGCTAGAGAATGCCAAGAAAGTTTTTTAAGGTATTGTACCATAAACCTTTTTGTCCAGTAAATTCCTGTACGTAAACCAAAAATGCTAGTGAATCTGCAGCTTCATGATGCTGATATTGCCAAAAAGATCATCTCTATGCCAATTTTGATTCATGCTGGTTTCACTGATGAAACCATTTGGCTTTACACAACATATGGGTTTTTACTTTTTAGAAAGTTAGCAGAGGGAACCCAATTCTAAGAAAGGAAAGAAAAAGGAATGGGGGGAAGGAAGAGAATCTAATTTGAATAATAATACGGTTATAAACTATTTTACAATATTTTTATAAACAGTTCTTGTGACCAATTCTTATTCATTCTCATTTGGGCCCACTATTAACATTACTTTTTTACTAGTAATGTTATAGTCACAAACTACTTTACAACATTTTTACTAATTATTGATGTAGCAAATTCTTACTGGTTCTCATTTGAGACCACCACTAAGATCATTTTTTTTTTTTTTTTACTTTACAATAACCAATTAATACATCAACAATTTATAAAATAGTTTGTAATTTTAGCATTTTTCATTTAGTAATTAATTTTGAGCTACAAGACAGTAGTACTTGTTATGATCCTTACGGACAATGTTGATATCCTTCAATTGTTTGTGCATCTATTAAATCTTTCTGTCTGAATGATTTTTGGAGTCCATTTTAAAACATTAGCAATAGGACTCCACATAGAGCTTCTGACAATTAGCTTGTGGTTTTAATTGTGAGCTCAAACAAGGAGTTCTCTGTCTCTGTCTTTTTTCACCTTGCAATCATAACTAACCCCATTTTTTTAATTAAAAAAAAAGGGTAAATCTAACGCCATTTCTATAAGCCTAACAGTGATCATTATACTAAAAGACTTTATATCACATTGGATCATATATCTTAAACTAGTAAACTCTACGAATTCCAAATAGATAAAAATAAATACTAACTTCCCATAATCTATAAATAAAATTAATCCTAATCCAAACTAATTTAACTAATCCCATTCCAAATGCATTTATTTTAAAAATAAAGCACATTTCTATCATTTTATCCAATACAAATTAAAATAAATTAGACACGTACCATTCCTCTCCTCTAAAAAACACCATTGTCCTCAGGATTAATTCTTAACCCATACAGAAATTATTCCTCTTTGATAAGTAAGCCAGCCAACAATCCATACACACCAAGAACTTGCTAAAGAGTTAATCTAAGAACCCACGTGAATGGTCACAAGATTCTTGAAGATTTTTGCTTTTTGTTATAATACTGCTAAATAAATTTGAATTTGATTGGGAAATTCAAAAAGAAAAGAAAAACAAAACTCGTCTTTCTTATTTTGCAGATTCAAGGGGATTCTTAGATGAACTCTTTAGCAAGTTCTAGTTGTGCATGGATGTTGGCTGGCATACTTATCAAAGAAGGAAAATTTTGTATACGGGTTATTTGTAAGCTCCTAATATATATGGAAAAGTTTGGGCTTTAGATATTTGTAACCAATGGTCTTGAGACCTGTTATTTCATTTCTCCAGATTTCTTGTGAAATCTAATATGTCACTTGAGTTATTAAATAGGGGAAAAATCGGCTTGTTGTTTGGGTATATATTCAATTTTAAGTATCGATCGTCTTTTTCCTCCTTTTCTAATATTCTCTTTCTTTGTTCATTTTTCTTATTCTGAAATAGGATTTATTTGTGTGTTGTAAACCTCAAGGCATTAGATTGGTTAAATTAAACCTTTGTTTAATTGACTTTTTGGGGTTGCCTTACTTGACATTAATTTACCACTTGTGCAAATTCTATAGTTGGTAGTCACAAGATTTTGTTTTTGTTTTTTTTTTTTACAAGATAGAAATTTTACTCTAATCTAATATAAATATATATATATATATATATATGTGTGTGTGTGTGTGTGTAAAACTCCCTCTTGGAGACTTGAACCCTAACTTTTAGCCCACATCTCTCAAGTACTTATACTTATAGAATGACCATCGCCAATAATGCGTGGTGGTCACTTTCGAGTATATATATAAAATAGTCATTTCTCTAACCTTTTCTAAAACAATCACATGACATCAAATGACATGGTAGTTTAGATTTACAATCCCATGGCGAGTAAAAAACGTAAAAGTTAATTTATTTATTTATACTAGTTAGGGCAGCACGTGTAAGACACATGCTTGCCGTGGAATAAGAGTGATAATTAAGGCCAATTCTAAATTTTATTCACATCACAAAACAAAGATATAAATCATTTAATTTTTAAAGTACATAAAGATTTACATTAATCAAAAGAGAAATTAATTTTAAGAATTTTAATAATTATGTCATAAAAAGTTAATATCATTCATATAAGATTTTTTTTTTTTTTTTTTGGGATAATTTTCGCATAAGAATTTTGATCACACACAAAGTTAGGATAGCTATTTAACATATAAATATCTATTATACTATAATAGTTTTTTAGTACCTATTTGCTAAAGGCAATATATCCACTTAAAAAAATTTCTAAGAATGATAATGAATATTATCATTTTTCAATAATAAGCAACTGAGTTTTGCTAAGGAAAAAAGAAAAAAAAAAAAAAGACTTGTGTGATCAAATTTTCTATTAGATTATATGTTTCGATAATTTAAACCTAGAAAATCAATATTCTTTAGATAACAAATAAAACACCTTATATCATCATTCTAACTTTCCAAACATTACTACCATCTAAGACTTAAAATACGTGAAGAAAATTTTTTAAATGTTAAAATTTAGTTGGAGTATTTTAGACATTACACAATAAAATATTTTAAAAAGCATAAGCTCTAATTAAGGTTTAATTGAGAAAATCACAATATGACATATTTGCTAATTCTAAAATTTAAGGATGAATTGTAAACTACCCCAAACATAAAGGATGAAAGTGTTTTTATCCTAAGTTTTTTTTTTTCTTCTTTTTTTTTTGTTGTAAAACTATGTGTTTTTACTTAAAATTGCGCGTAAAGGAAAAAAAAATATAAAAAGTTAATCCAAGAAAATTATATGTGAAACAGTAAATTTTGGTTCAACAAAGTTGACTAAACCAATAAAAAATTTCTAAAAACACAACAAAATGGCACAACATTTTCATAATGTCTTTATAATTTTGCTATATTTTATTTTGACTTGTAAAGAATTGACAGCTCAGCAGTTTTGAAAATATTGTGACAACAACAAGATGTCTTAAAATTTTTACAAAAAAAAATGTTATGTTCATGATATTTTCATAACAAATTAAAAGTAGTAAGCTGTTACAGATTGTTATTAGTGGGCAAAAAAGTAATTTCATTAGAAAGTTTAAATTAGAACTGTAGGGTCACGTTTCGCGACGAACCGCAATAGAGTTGGGTTCGCACGTGAATGGGCCCAAACAATATCATTTGTAGAGAGTGGATTCGAAAGGCTAGGCCTTAGTTATCCAATGGTGGTTCTGGTGGTGTTCATATGTGATTTAAGCGTTTTCACCCTTGGGGCCTTTCTCCTGGAGGTAGACTGGGAGCCCCCCTCCTTTTTTCCAGTCCCCATCCTTATATTACTTATTTTTTCTTTTATACTAGTCTGCATTCATTTTCCTTCGTCCACGTGTAGGGTCAACATTTCCAAGACTGATACTTGTCCTGTCAATCCCAACCCAAAGTTGTTGGGAGTGGTTAATAAAGTTAAAGGATAAGGCTCTGTTAGGCGCAGAGATATGCATGAGAAAGATGGTAAAGGCAACCTTTCCTAAATATTTTAGATTTCCCTTCAAGCATGTCCCTTTACCGTTTTGCCCCTCTTCTTGGTGGATCTTTGGGTCAGCCGAGGACTGCACTGTCCTCGGCTGCTTCTCCGGGCCAATTGGGCCTTATTATTCTTGAGCTCGGGCCATGACCTTTTTCGGCTTAGGCCTTTGAACTCTCCATCAGCAAGTGGGCCTGGCCCATCAATTATTGGACCCCACAAGAACCAATAACAATTTACCATCTATGATTTGTTATGAAAATATTGTAAAAAATGTTGTAAATGTAGCACTTTTTTTTCACAATACCTTTATTTTTAGTTGTAATTGGTTCCAATATGATAGTTTATTATTTTATTTTGACCTATAAGAAATTAACACACTAACAATTGTGACAATATTGTGCTAATTTGTTATGTTAATATTTTTTATTATTTTGTGAAACATTGCAAATTGAACAAACCAAAAATAATGTAACAAAACTACTGTTACTTTCGCATTCAAAAAAAAAAAGGCCAGTGAAACAGTAAAAATTGAACAAACCAAAAATACTGTTACGAAACTACTATAGCTTTAAGGCATTCGCTCTTTTTATATATAGATAATATAATATAAAACAAAAACAAACCGGTATACTTGAGAAGAAAAAAAAAATCCATCTCACCAAATTGACCAAATACCATGAATAAGTATGAAAGATTTTTTAGTAGCATTAGAATGAGTCTAAAAATATGACTAATCCAAAACACTATTTCTAAAACTATTTCTAAGCGTGCTCTGTTTATATTGTTAATAGATTTATTAAAGAAAAGCTAGTTTTATTGCATTTTTGTAATATAAAAAGTAGGACAAAAAGCTTCTAATTAACCAAACTGACACACGTAACTCATTGAGATAAGTTCAGATAATACTAGGGAGTTTTACATACATATACATTAAAATTAGGCTAGATTAAAAATTCTATCTAGGATCGAAAAACAAAAATAGACAAAAACAAAAAAAAGACCACTAGCATATGGATAACATATGGATAACGGTTACTCAGAAAAATAATAATAAAAATAAAAAATAAATATAAAAACCAACGTCTCTCTACATTTCTATCCAGTTCAGGGTTACCCGGGTCGGACTGTCCGGTCCCGTTCGAGTTTGAAAGCGTTGACCCAAACTCGTTATGGAACTTCTCAAGCAGGTTAAGGTCAGCTTCAGTTACAGTTCGCTTATGTTTCTTTTCCACGTCCTTAAAATGATCAATTGTGACATTTGGTACCTGGATCTGCAAGTCATCAATTTCCAGAGACACGAATGAATATGAAAATTCAAAGTGGATATAGGGGTCTTAAAAAATACTACTACAAACAAAAAATACTACTACAAATAAACTTGATCAAAAAAAAAAAAAAGAACAAAACCTATTTTAATGGAAGAGAAAATCAACACCAAACATGAATCAATGCAATTTTGTGACCCGCTCTTTTTCTTTTTCTTTCCAGTGTACTAACCCCCTCCCCTCTTTCAAGTTTTTCTTCAATCCTATTTCACATAAGGACTTTTATAGGTTTAAAATTTTTCTTTTCCAGACTTTTATTGACTTACATTGTACTAGCTGTACACATTTGTGTCTATAATGTAAACTAAGAATTCTCTCTTCCCCATAAATTAACTACTAAAGTAAAGGCAGTCTACGTATCTTCAAGAATTCTATCCATAATTAAGTTACTTATACTCGGCCAAAAACATAATTTTTTGGAATGATTTCTTGTCTTGAACATCAGTTTCCTAGCTCGTCCATACCTTTGAATTTTGTCCGTCTTTCTCAAGTTTCTCAAGAGTTGAACGAATAGACTGATATAGTGCATCTTTGACCTAAAAGTAAGTAACAGGTTTTAGTCATATAATCACTTTGGAGACATACTGACACCTAATGTCAAATTGACACTTACGTAATAGGATATATCTGAACCAGAGAAACCTTCTGTATCCTTAGCTAAATGCTTTAATTCTTCTTTAGCAATGCTATTAGGAGTTTCCCCAATCTGAACCTGCTCAAATAAAAAACTGGAGGATATTAAACGAGACATAAACTACAAAAGCATAAAGTACAGTGAGTTGCTTTGATTCTCCAAATTCATTGCATTACAAGAACTGAAGTACCTCAAATATGCGTTTCCTTGCCTCGTAATCTGGGAGAGGGATATAGATTCGCATATCAAAACGCCTCCTTAGGGCCTACGTTAACTTTGCATTAGCCTCAACCCTAAAGCAATGTAGATCATAAAATCTTTTCTATCCATGGCCGTATGTTAGAAGTATTTTATTTTTTACTTACCTGATCCAAAGCATAAGGAGTATTTGTGGCTGCTAGAATCAGAACATGTTTCTCAACTTTGAATTCACCATCTTCGACATCCTGAAATGTATTGAAGAAAATTTCCATTTCAAGATTACATGTAGATAAGCAGAAGGAAACAACGTAGATAATGTCATGTATTAACTATTTGAGATTAAATTTTATAAGGATATAGTGTAAAACCATATTTTACACTCTTCAATATTAATCCCAACATGACACATTATCTTATCAAATATTAAAAAATAAGTATAATCATACACAATCCATTCTAATATCCATTTGAAAATTCAACCAAATTAAGAGTTTATTAAAAGGTTATTAGATGTGATTGGATGTATTAAATTTTAAGTAAAAATCTTATATGGCAAAATCTCTTATTAGATAGAGTAAAACATTGGTTTTGCACCATATCATTACCAAATTCGGACTCTTAACTATTTAATAAAACATAAAGTTACTATGAACAGCATTGCAAACTACACTACCATTAATTTTAAGGCCAACAAGGAAATGGTTGATCATCTTCTCATCTATTTTATGTTAATAATTCCTTTTTTTAATTAATTAATAAATTTAATCATAAATAATGTTCAACTCTAGTACAAGATATGTGTTAGAATTATGGTTAAATGATTAAATTCATCATTTTCTGATAGTTTAAACTTTTTGAACAATCAGTAATTAACATGGTATCAGAACAGGAGATCTTGGATTCAATCTTTGTCTTCATTCTATCTCAATCCCAACACGACACGACACGAAATTAGTAAGTAATGGGTTAAGGCTTAATGGGTTTGTGTCATATTCAAGTTGACACGACTGACCCGTTTAATAAATGGGTTGGGTTAGTGTCCATCACATGAAACCTGTTTGACCTATTTGACCCGTTTAATTAAATAACATTTTACCAATATACCCTTCAAGCCCTAGGTATATAAACTTATTAGTTATTGTGGTTTATTTTCTTTGACATATTATGATTGATTATTTGTGATATTGAGATATGCTTTAATTTTGAATGATTATTAGTGATTCAGTTACTCGTTAATTTTGAATTTTATGTTAAAAATATTTATTTGTTTGGTTTTTCATAATTCATATCAATTTGGTTAATACTAAAATTAGTTTTTTTTTTTTTCCCCTTTATTTTGATAAAATTTGATAAAAGGTCGACACGACTAACCCGTTTAATAAATGGGTTGGCTTAGAGTTGAGGAATCCTGACCCGTTTAATAAACATGTTAGGTTAGAGTTGACCCAAATAGTCGAATACTTATGAGTTGACACGACATGAACCCGACACGCGAACATGAATTGCTACCCCTATTGAGCCCCCACTTATTACTGGGAATTTAGACCCACAAGTTACAGAAAGTGTTAGAATTATGGTTAAATGATTAAATTCATATTTTCCTAATAGCTTAAACTTTTGGCATAATTGGTAATTAACAGGATGCATACAATAATAATAACAACAACAATAAAAAGGCCTTAGTCCCAATTTTGTTGGGGCCGACTATTGATCTTCAACAAATTAATCAAGGTCGGCTATATGTATTTTTTCCTCCATTTTATTCTATTCAAACTCATCCACTCTGTCACTTCCTTAATTGATGTCATTTTTTACTATTTCTACTAACATTATTGTTTTGTCTTCCTCTGTTATTTTTCTTTACTTCAACTTGAATTGACCTCACTTTTTCCTACGAGTGCATTAGTTGCTCTTCTCTGAGTATGACCAAATCATCTCAAGTGACTCTCTCTCATCTTTTCAACAATAAAGGTCACCCCTATCTTTTTGTGGATTTCTTCATTTCAAATCCTCTATTTCCACTTATCCATTTTAACCATCTCATTTCAGATACACTTATTTTATGAATACGTTGCTTCTTAACAACCCAGCATTTAGCCCCATAGAGCATATCTAGTCTTATAACAATCTTATAAAAATTTTCCTTTAACTTTATAAGTATTCTACTATCACAATTTTTTTTTTTTTTTTTTGTTTCTCCACTTCATCCGCAATGCTCTTATCCTATAATTCACATCATCTTCAATCTCTCAATCTTTATGAATTATTTATCCAAGATATCCTTCATCCCGAGTTGCCTTTGCATGGACTTCCCTTGCTAGTCTTTTCCAATGCCTACTAGTTGAGCCCAATACCTCTGACGTCCAGCCCTTCTTCTCGTCAAAACACATGGCTAATGGGCCCAATTCAAGATTCTCATAATTTGGCCCATCATCCTTTAAATTGGACCCATAGTTTGGCGCCTGACTTGAAGTATTCTCTTTCTGTGCCTCATGGTTAGTAAGAGCCTGTTTGGGTAAGCTTTTTTCATCACTCAATTTTCGTCACTCAATTTCCATCACTCATAACTCATCACTCATCACTCATTTTTTTACACTCATTTGGCAACATCACTTTTATTTTTATCACTCAATTTTTTCACACTATTCATGGGTCCCACACCTGTCAGCCAGTACAGTTTTTTTTTTTTTTTTTTTTTTAGTACCCAACTCACCGAAGCTAATATAAAAAATAAAAAATAAACCGAACAGCCAACCCAGGAAAAGAAAAAAAAAAAAAAAAAGAACAACGCCAACCCAAAAAAAAAAAAAAAAAAAAAAGTCAAAATGTGGTCAAAAGTTGAGACTGTGGGTCCCCTATGTGTGTTTAATTACAATATTGTCATTGAGTTATGAGTTATGGAAACTGAAAACAGCCAAAAGTTGTTTTCAGTTTCCATAACTCATAACTCAAAAATTAGAGAATTGAGTGATGGAAACAGAATTATGAAAACAAAGTTATTGTTTGCCAAACAAACTTTTTACTATGGGTCCGACCATTTTTGAGTTATGAGTTATGAAAACAGAGAATTGAGTTATCAAAAAACTCAATCCAAACGAGCTCTAACTATCTCCACTTCCATGTCTGCCACTAATTCAGGCTTAGCTGCAAACTTATCTTTGCTTGACTTCCCCAACTTAGTTTCTTTCGCCTCACTCTTTTCCAATGCCTTTTTGACCATTCCCTCTGCATGTAATTCTTCTGACATAGGCCTAGGATGGTCTAATCCCGTCACACATCGTGTAGGATTGCTATCTTCCTGGACTTTCGTGTCAAGCACGTGACTCCCACCTACCTCCGATGCTTCCTTCACCGTTTGAACCAGCACCGGTGGCTTTTCCATATCGACCACTGCTGACCCGGGTCGCTGCACCACCCCACCTCTGTTATCTTGTTTATTCAGCTCAATTTCACCACGCTGGGCTGGTTCGCCCCTTAGCCAAGCACCATATTGCAGCTGGTTGTCTTCCCTCGACTTGCTTTGGTCCTGATTATCAGTGCAGTCCTTGAGGGCATGATTAAGAACTCCACACCTGTAGCAAAAGTTGGGTAACCTCTCGTATTTGAAATAAACCCATTTTGATTCGCCTCCTTCGATGGTGATCCTCCTTCCATGCACCAGACGCCTTGTTGCGCCGATACGCACTCGTACACGCAAACATTTACCCCACTGCACCCCCGAGTCTGGCACATCCACATCTAGCATCGACCCTAAACTAAACCAATATCCCATCCTGTTTCTTTCATTCTGCTTTTCAAGGGTAAGTTATAGATCTGAATCCAAAAGGGAGCCCATTTTAAGTCTATCTCCTTCGGGGTTAACTCCCCTTCAAATTCCTGGATTATAACTAATTGCTTCTCATAACTCCAAGGGCACATGTCCATCACCTTCTTTTTGTCTTTCTCATCTCCAAATTCTACCAGAAATACATCCTCTTCTAACTCAAGAGATTTGGACCCCTTTGTTGGGTTTCCATAACATTCTTAAATTTTTCCTCAGAGCATCCAGATTTATACGTCTCTGAGTCAAAATCTTCATGATAGCACAACACCTTCCCACATCTCTTGCTGCCTTAGTACTACTACTGTCTAGATCTATCCTTATACCTTCCTTCTCTGTAAACTTGAACTTTTTCCAGAGCTCTTCAAGATCCTCTACCATAGCTTACTCTTCCTAATCAACCCAAAGACCAGACGTGCACCACTCTCAGGAAGGAGAGGACACGGAACACCCTGCCACCACTACCTCACACAAGGGAGGCCACCCCACCTCTCGCAAGAGCTACGAGACACCCTACTGCAACTACACACCTAAGCATGAGTGCACCTCCTCGAGGTAAAACGTGAAGGTCCAGTACCACTTTAGGAATTAGACCCTAACATATGTGACCTAAAATGCGGAAGAGGCAACAAGGGACATAACCAAAATCAGAATGGAGAGGAGCAAAGGGATGGCGGTGTGGCGGTGGCTGTGGAGCAGCACCGCCAAGCCACATAAGCGTCATAGCCTGGAACTGCCGGGGACTGGGGTCCTCCCTAGCGGTTCGGACACTCACCAATGAGGTGAGAACGAAAGAACCCCTACTGGTCTTCTTGTTAAAAACGAAGGCTGGTGCAAGTAGGATTAAAGGAATTCAAAATAAATTGGAATACACACAGGGTATTTTGGTTCCCAGTGACAGGCCAAGTGGTGGTTTGGCAATGTTGTGGAGGGAGGGCACGGATGTGAGGTTTAAGAGCTGCTCCAATTCGCACATCGATTTCGAGATCCATGAGAACTCTTCACCAAATCCTTGGCGAGCCATTGAGTTTTATGGGCAACCAGATGCAGCCAAACGTTTTATTTCTTAGCAATTGGTGGAAGTTCTAAAAGAGCAAAGTCACTTGCCGTGGGTGGTGTTTGGGGACTTCAATGAAATCTCCCATTTCGACGAAAAGCTAGGTGGGCCGAAGAGAAATGCAGAACAAATGAAGGATTTCAGAGAGTGCTTGAGCAGATGCGGCCTCTATGATATGGGGTTTGTGGGACAGAGATATACTTGGTGCAATGGAAGGGCAGGGGAGCAAAGAACCAAACACCGACTAGATAGGATGGTGGCAAGTGAGAGCTGGTTCGAGAAATTTCCAGAGGCAAGTGTGCATCATTTTTCAATGTCTATTTCCGATCATTGCTTGCTAACACTGTTTCTACACCAGAGACAACCCCGCAAACCGACAAGAAAGAGGTTTTTCTTTGAGGCGATGTGGACTAGGGAAATTGGTTACAGAGAGGTGATTAAGGAGGCGTGGAATCCTTTGAGGAGAGACCCGGATTTTAAAATCATGGATCATCTGAAATGCTGCCAAGAACAACTTCGAAGGTGGAATTGGAGGGTTTTCGGGAATGTGAACAACACCTTGAAGCAAAAAAGAAATCAGCTTCAACAACTTGAAGCTATTGACGGAATGATTGATAAAGCCGAGGATATCAAGTGCTCGAAGAAGGAAATCAATGAGGTATTGTTAAGGGAGGAAATTATGTTGAAACAAAGGTCTAGGGCATTGTAGCTGAAGTGGGGAGACCAAAATACGAAATTTTTTCACGCCACAGCTAGCCAACAGTGGAGGAAAAACCGAATTGAGGGGCTGCAAAATCTAAATGGGGAGTGGATAGATGATCAAGAGGGCCCTGAAACCATAATTTTAGAGTACTTTGCAAATATCTACAAGTCGGACAACCCTTCTAATTTTGAAGCAAGTTTGGGTGCAATATCCTCCCGGGTCACTTCAGTCATGAACGAAGAACTTTTGGCAAAGTTTAAGGCGGGGGAGGTTTGGAAAGCGCTGAAGTAGATGCAACCTACAAAGGCACCAGGTCCCAATGGTATGTCTCCTATATTCTTTCATCAATATTGGGATATTGTAGACTCTGATGTTGTTAGTTGTGTGTTGGAGCTATTAAATTCTGGTGTGATGTCTTGTGATCTTAATGAAACTTATATATGTCTCATTCCGAAAGTAGCTTATCCCCAAAAAATCACTGAGTTCAGGCCTATAAACTTATGCAACGTGGTGTATAAAACTATATCTAAAGTTTTTGCAAACAGGCTAAAAAGGATCCTAAGGGAGGTGGTTGATGAATCCCAAAATGCCTTTGTGCCAGGTAGATCAATAACAAACAATGTGCTTGTTGCCTTCGAAACGATGCATTGCATCGATCAAAGAAGAAAAGGCAAGAAAGCACTAATGGCGGTGAAGCTTGACATGAGTAAGGCCTACGATAGGGTCGAATGGTCATATCTCGAAGCTATAATGAAGAAAATGAGGTTCTATGAGAAGTGGATTGCGCTAATGATGATATGTGTTAGCACAATATCGTACTCAGTTTTAATAAATGGGGAGCCAAAAGGAAAAATTATTCCATCGAGAGGTTTAAGGCAATAAGATCCTATTTCGCCGTGTTTATTCTTATTATGTGCCCAGGGGTTGTCAGCAATGCTGAAAAAAGAGGAGAAAAAGGGTCATGTTAAAGGAGTGGCAGTGAGTAGAGGGGCACAGAGTATTTCACACTTGTTATTCACGGATGATAGTATCATTTTTTGTAGAGCTTCGATGTTGGAGTGTGTCGCAGATGATAGTATCATTTTTTGTAGAGCTTTGGTGTTGGAGTGTGATAAGGTGCTAAAGGTGCTGGATGATTATGAGCGTGTTTCAGGTCAAAAGCTAAATAAGAAAAAAACCTCCTTATACTTCAGCAAGAACACAGATAGGGATGTGCAGGAACAAGTAAAGCAAAAATTCGGGGCGGAGATTGTCCGGCACCATGAAAAGTATCTTGGGTTGCCGCAATTGGTAGGAAGGGGGAAAAGGAAAGCTTTTAATCGGATTAAAGATCAAGTGGGCAGGAAAATCGCAAGGTGGAAAGGTAAACTGTTATCCAATGTAGGTCGAGAAGTCCTTATCAAAGTCGTAACACAAGCCAAACCCACATACACAATGAGTGTGTTCAAGCTGCCAGATTCGCTATGCAAGAATCTAAACTCTTTGATGGGTAATTTTTGGTGGAGGCAGAAGGAAAGGGAAAGAAAAATGGCTTGGGTATCTTGGGAGAAATTATGTACACCAAAGGCTGAGGGGAGCATGGGTTTTAGAGATCTCAAAGCCTTCAACTTAGCTCTTCTTGCCAAGCAAGGATGGAGAATTTTGAAAAACCCAAATTCTCTAGTGCATAGGGTGTACAAAGCGAAATACTTTGCGAAGGATTCATTTCTGCAGGCTCAACTGGGCCATAGACCTCTTACGCGTGGAAGAGCATCATGGTAGCTAAAGAGATTATTGCAAAGGGGTCTCGGTGGAACATAGGCAATGGACTAAAGGTAAATATTTGGAATGATAAGTGGGTCCCAAGACCTGAATCCTTCAAAGTATTTAGCCCACGGCTGTCCTAGCATGATGTAGTGCAAGTCTCGAATCTGATTGATACTGACAGAAGAAGCTGGGATATAGCTAAGGTCAGAAGCACTTTTATCACTCAGGAAGCTGAAGTTGTATTGGGATTACCAGTTAGCTCTCGCTTGCCAGAAGATTCAATTGTATGAGAATGGACTACACATGGGAAGTTTACAATAAAGAGGGCTCATGTGGTGGAGCAAAAATGGTTGAAAGAACGAAATGTCCGTCCTGAGATAGGTGGCAGCTCAGATAGCTCATGGATAGGGTCCATATGGAAGTTAATTTGGCAGCTGAATTTCCCAAATAAAATAAAGCATTTTATGTGGAGGGCGTGCAGGAACATCCTCCCCACTAAGAATCGCCTCATGGCTAGGGGCCTGGGGAGTGAAGACTACTGTGCACTGTGTGGTCATAGTGAGATTGTGGGTCATATCCTATGGGGCTGCCAATATGCAAAGGATGTTTGGAATGGAACTAAGATCAAACTTCCATGGATGCAAGAACCACTAAATGAGTTCATCGACATAGTATGGGATATAATGGAATCATACCCGAATGTTGATTGGATCATGTTTGCTGTGACTGTGTGGAGCTTATGGAGCAACAAAAACTCAGTAATCCATGAGGGGAAATGTAAAGGGCACGAAGTTTTGATCAGGTCAGCGGCTGACTATGTAGAAGAAATCAAGCAGGAGAAACAACCACAATTGAGGCACCCCCCAAAGACCATGCATCCTTGGTCTCCTCTTAGAAAGGACTAGTATAAAATTAATACAAATGGTGCGGTGTTTAGGGAGTTTGGAAGCTACGGAAGTGGTATGATGATAAGGAATGAAGAGGGACAAATAATGGGAGGAATGAGTAAAAGATTCCTGCCTTGGGGAGCATTAGAGATAGAAGCTAAAGCAGTGGAAGATGGGGTACAGCTTGCATGGGACCTCGGCCTAAAACAGATTATTATTGAAAGTGACTCACAAACAATGGTCAGCTCGTTTTGCGATCAAAGCTTGGTACCTAGCAGCATCCAAAAAGTCATAGAAGGCATAAAGATGGATCTCCATTGTTTTGAAGCGTGGGATGTGTGTCACATTAGCAGAGGGTCAAACTCTGCGGCTCACATTTTGGCAAGACATGCCAAGTCAGTATTTGATAAGGTCATTTGGGTGGAAGATACCCCACCTATAGTTTATGCACAAGTGCAACATGATGTAATATGTATGAAGTCCAATTCAGTTTAATGAAGTTAAAGTTGAGAATCAAAAAAAAAAAAAAAATTTATCCAAGATATCAAGAGCTCTTATTCTTTAGTATCTCTTCATCATTGAATTTTATATCTCCTTCATCTATATTTATACTTTTACTAAACTTACATTCCATATATTATGTTTTAGTTCAACTTAATCGAAAGCATTTAGATTCTAGAGCGTATCTCCAAATATATAATGATAGGTCATAGTATCTTACTTGTGATGCTTTCACTTATGCTCACACTACATACTTACAGCTCCATCAAACACTTAATCAACTTAATATACTCGGAGGAAAGCCTTTCTTCTCCAAAACCCATTGCATAAACTCTCTAGAGACCATATCATATGTTTTCTCTAGGTCAATAAAGACCGTATGAAGATCTTTACAAGCTTCTATATTTTTCCATTAGATGTCTATGTAAGAAAACAACTTCCATGGTAGATTGTCCTAGCATAAAACCAAATTAATTTTCTAATATTGTTGTTTTATGTCTTAACCTATATTTAATCACTCTTTTCCAAAGTTTCAAAGAGTGATTCATAAGTTTAATTTTACAATAATTTGTACAGTTTTGAATATCCTCATTGTTCTTGTAGATAGCTATTAAAGTACTTCTCCTCAACTCATCAGACATATATACAAGAATGCAAAACAAAAAGAAAAATTAAAACCTAAAATTCAAAAGAAAAAATAGCCTTTCTTTGGGCCACATACATGATTTGAATTTACTTAAGCTTAAATACCTTCAGTTAGGTCACCCATACTAAACATTTCAGTTCAATTTTTCATCAAATCCCTCAAATTCCATTTTATAAGTATAAAAATGTTCAATAAGATGCCTTTCAACTAATATTATGAAATGTAAAAAATTCTTACTGAACAGAATAGTAATAAACTAAAAGAAGTTATTGACGAACGACTTGTCCCCAATCTTAATCTAAGCATGTGAATTATAATATATAAAAATGAAGCTTGGAGCAAATCACTCTAAATTTATTTCCAAGGAAAACAAAATACCTGCATATGTACAAGAAGTTCTGATTTGATTCGTCGAGATGCTTCATTCTCATTGTTTTCACCTCGTGGGCCACATAAGCAATCAATTTCGTCAATAAAAATAATGGAGGGAGCTTTTTCACGAGCCTCTTTAAAAAGATCTTTGACATGCTGTTCACTCTTTCCCATCCATTCAGACACAATGTCTGATGGAGAAATTCTATGTATAAACAGTACACATGTAAATGTGTTGGCAACATTTCATCTATATAAAATGATTGTAAAGCAAACACATCTACATCTATGGGAAATCTGTACATGAACTGTAATAAATGCACCCAAAAATAACTGGTTGGAAGAAGTAGAGAATAAAACAATCGGAAATGGGAATCAATTGAAGCATAATGGCATAGATGATGAATTCAGAAATTCAACACATTCCAATAATGTGATAATTGCATTGAAAAAGCTTATAAATGGAGCCAAAGACCCAACCATATGAAGTAAGGAAACTAAATCAACAATATAAAATACTAAGAACTCAAGTCCACATTTGCTGAAACTCAAATATCTTAGATTTCAACAAGAATATTTAATCTATTAAATCCAAATTTAAAGACTTTTGTCCGTCATCGGAATTAATGGACATTGAAAACAAAAGATTTGAATGGTGTTCAGTGCATCAAAGATAAGAATCAAATAGTGTTAGTAAAAGAAGAAAAAAATAAAGAGAGATGGAAAGTTATTTAATAAACGTTTTAATGTAAAGCAATCTGGATAACCCAACAGAGGATAGATATTGTACATTTGTTCAAAGAATCAAGACTCTGAACACCTTGCCACCTTTGTCGCACACCACTTTGGACCCTAGCTAATTCCACTTGTTGGGAAGATAATACCTTAGGGAGTTTCCAATTGAATAGTTAATATAATAATAGGGACACTACTTGATCCAAAAGGCTTAAGCCTATGAGTTTATGTTAATAAAATGCCTAATGAGTGGAGGCTTCAATTACTATTTATAAGAACAAGGGGGATATCCAAAACTGTACAACAAAGTACCATGAAATTAAACTTAAGTGAAACATTGGGAAAGAGTGATTGAACATAGGTTAAGAATGAAGCATTAGTATCAGAAAATCAATTTGGGTTTATGCTAGGATGATCTACCGTGGAAGCTATTCACTAACATAGACATCTAATGGAAAAAAAATAGAGAGACCTATGAAGATCTTCATATGGTTTTCATTGATCTTGAGAAAACATCTAGTAGAGTACCTAAAGAGGTTATGAGGTAGGTATTGGCGAAGAGTTCCTCTAAAGTATATTAAGTTGATTAAGGATATGTATGACAAAGCTGTAATTAGTGTGTAAACAAGTTGAGGAATCACAAGTGATCGCTATAGGTTTGCATTACAAGTTGAGGAATCACAAGTGATCGCTATAGGTTTGCATTAAGGGTCAACATTAAACCCATATATCTTTGCACTAGTGAGGGGTGAGCTCACTAAATCAATTCAAGAGGAAGTCCCTTGGTGTATGGATTATGCAAATGATATAGGTAAAGAGGACGAAACTAAAAGTGGAGTTAATGCAAAGTTAGAAATTTTGCAAGACGCTCTAAATCTAAAGGCTTTCATTTAATAGAACTAAGGGAATATAAGTTCAATAAAAACACAAACATAAACAAAGGGACGATAAGACTTGATGGCAACGGATACTAAAGAGCTCAACTTTCCATACCTTGGATTAATAATTCATAAAAATAGAGAGATTGAGAGGATGTCAATTGTAGGATAAGAGTAGGATGGATGAAGTGGAGAGGTGCATTATGAGTATTATGTGATCGGAGAATACCTATTAAGATAAAGGGAAAATTTTATAAGACTAGTATACAACTAGCTATGCTCTATGGTACTGAATGTTGGACAATTTAAAAGCAACATATCCATAAAATGAGTATAGCAGAAATGAAAATATTAAGATGGATAAGTGGAAATACAGAAAAGTATAAAATGAAATAGGAAATCTGTTTAAAAATTGGAGTAGCTTCTATTGATGAAAAGATGAGGGGGAGTTTAATATGGTTTGGTTATATTTTGGGGGGAGCGAGTAATGAACTGGTAAGTGTAATTAACAACAGGTGTTGCCATTTACACCTCATTTGGGAAGAGAGAATGGAATGAAAAGAATATTTTTAAAATATTCCTTCCATTCCGTTGTTTGGAAGTTTTAATCAAGGGAATAAAAAATTCATTTTCTTATTTAGAAGTTTAAGCGGAAAATAATAAAATGGATAGAACACTCATTTCTCTCTAGTCCCTCAAGAGGTCAATTTTTGTTTCCCCCAAAATTGGGAGTAATCAAAGGGGATGAAATTAAGTTTAATGAAATTTTAACTGAAACTTTCAAAATACTTCTATATATTCAATCATTTATTTTAAAATTGAGGTCTAATAGTAATATCATCATAAAATGGCTTCATTCATTACTATCTATATTACTCCCATATATAGTTACTTACCTTTCATTCCTTTTCATTTATTTATTTTAAAACATCCAAACAAGATTACTTAATTCCATTATATTCTATTATTTTCCATTTAATTCCCCTATTTAAAAACATTTTCCTTCCACTATATTCATTTCCATTCCTTTATGAATTCTTAGACAAAGTGTAACACTTGCTAGAAGATGAAAATTAGCTCTTTTATCTCTTTCCATGTACAATTCTTTCATCATCAGTTATTGTAATTCATTTGTTTGCTATGTATTGGCATTGGGTTTGGTAAAAATATAAATAGGAAAGTTATATGTTTACGTTGTACTTGCAATGTAAATTTACATTGCAATGTAAATTTACATTGTAAACACATGAGAGGTTGTAACACATTTGCAAAAAGTATATAATATTTTCCACCTTTTGTAAATATGTACAATAATTTTCATTTTTTATGTGTCCATAACATAAGTTTATATTGCAAGTTCAATGTGAACATATAGGGTCCGTTTGGTTGGAGGGGTGGAAAAGTGAGATGGAAAATTGTGAGAGGATAGAAAAGTGGGAGGATAGAAAATATTTAGTTTTCTCTTTTGTGTGTTTGGTTGGAAGGGTGGAAAAGTAAGAGGGTGGAAAACTTTTTTGTTTGGTTGGAGAGAAAAAGGAAATGATGGAAAATATAATTTATATAAATTGACTATTATACCCTTGTTACATAATAGGTAAGAAATAGATTTATTTGTACTCATTAAATAATATAAAATTTACCACATTTTATATATATATATATATATATATAAATTTATGTTATTATTTTTATTATTTTAATGTAAAAATTACAATAATGTACAACTTGATCAGGTCAAGTTGAAAAAAAAAAAAAAAAAAAAAAAAGAGAACCTGGACAGCTGGACATTAGTGTGGTGTAAAGGTAAGATGAGAAGAGGTAAAAGTGATAAGAACATCCGCATCAGTTTGTCTAAAAAATTCCGTCTATTTTATACAAAAAATTTATTTTTTCTATTTTACACCATCATTTTTACAAAACACGCACGTCAATTTATCTATTATACATAATTTTTTTATTAAAATAATATTTCTCTTACCTTTTTCTATTATTTCCCAACTAACCCCCACCTAACCACTCCTCCTTTTTCTGATTCATAATAACACTCTTCAGTCCTCTCTTATCTCTCTATCTCCGCCTCTCTTTCTTCTCCTTTTTTTCTTTTTTCTTTTTTTTTTTTGAGAATCTTTTTCTTTCCTCTTCTTCTTTTACAATTTGAGTTTTATGCTTTTATTATAGATGAAATTTCAGGTTGGGTTTGATTAAGGGCAGTAATTTTGGGCGGTGAAATTTCTTCTCCGGTTTGGGTTTTTCTTCCTCTTCTTCAGCATCTTCTTCTTCTCCTTCTTCTTTTTTCAATTTCGGTTAGATTATTTATATGAATTTGTATATGGGTTTGATGAATTTGGATCTAGATTTAGAACGATTTTGATGATTTTGTGATGTGTCTGTGATGATTTTGAGTTGGGTTTCCCGGTGAGTTTTGATTGATTTTGAGTTGGGTTTTTCAGTGGGTTTGTCTTAATTTTGAGTTGAGTTTTCTAATTGCTTTTCCATTGATTTTGGGTTAATTTTCTATTGATTTTGGGTTAATTTTTTGTGCTAGGTTGCAGTGTTTGGTGGTGGTGCGGGGTTTGGTGGTTGGGTGGTTATATTCTGCCGCGTTGAGTTGTTGTAGAGGTTGGGAGAGGGCATTATGGGAAAAGTGCAATGAGGAAGTTTTCTCTCATGGCCTTTCCTCCCGATTTGGGAGGAAAAAATTTGTGGGCCCGGGAGAGAAAATTTTCTCCCGGGTTTTCCATCCTTCCTATTTTCTCTCTATTCCCAAACGGAGGAAAATTCAGTTTTCTACCCTATTTTCCATCCTATATTTTCCATCCTTCCTAAATTCCACCCAACCAAACACAGTAATAAAGTTCCATATAAATATTACCTAGAGAAATAAGAGTTCGCTTCTGCTGCAATTGCCTTTGCTAGAAGGGTCTTCCCTGATCCAGGTGGACCAAATAGTAATACAGTCCTCAATGGTTTTCGATTCCCTAAACAGAGGATTAAAACCCAGCAATTCTTATTGGAATTGAAACTTCAGAATATCAAGATAAACTAACTAAAAGCAGAGATTAGAAAACCCAAAAGTTAAATACAATGATGGAGGAGGAACTTACCAGTAAAAAATTTACTATACTTAACGGGCCATATGGCAGCTTCCTTCAATAACTGTTTGCAAACCTCAAGTCCACCCACATCATCCAACTTAACATTACTCAACTTCTCAAAATGACTCGATTTCGGGGACGAGACCGTAGAGTCATGCTGCTGCTGATGTTTAAACATCTATAACAGAGAGAGATATATATGTCAATTAGTTCACTCATACAGTTAATCTGCAATAGATATATGCATGAGCAATAAATCTAATCAGCGTGTCTGATTTCCCCTGACCTCTCTATATTCCTCTAACGGGTGAGAGGGGGAGGCCTGGGCCAACGAAACCAATCATCACAATTTATATGGGTAGTAAATTATTTAGGAGAATAGCCTCGTGATAAAATCGTATTTTGAATATACAATTTTACTTAAAATCATGTTTTACAAACATAATTTCAATGTAAAATGTTGAAGTGTAAGTTATAAAGTGCAATTATACCATTTAAATCAATTAAATCTTAAAATTTCAGTTTTTACTAAAATCGTGTTTTAAAAACAATAGTTCAAGCCAACCATTATTTTTACGATGAAGCTATTCTCCTAAATTAGGGTCCGTTTGGATACAGCTTATTGTTGCTGAAACTGAAAATTGTTGCTGAAAACACTGTAGCAAAATAATTTTTAAATGTGTAAATAGTACCGTGGGACCCATTTTTAATATTTTTTTATATGTAAACAGTAAAAGCACAGTACGTGAACAGTACATTTACTGTTCATAATAGTGAAATTTGTCTCCCAAAGTCAACAAAAGCGGGCCAAAAAAAAAAAAAAAAAAAAAAAAAAAAGAGAAAACGCGAACTGGGAAAACGCAGACGCAGCGAACGCGGAGCCCAAACGCTCACTTATTCTCCCAAAGTGCTATTTTTAATAACAAATAATAAAGTAATATTATTTTTGAAAAAGAGAGGTTTTGGGGGGAGAAATTTTTTTATGATCTTGGAATAAAAGTTTGGAACTAATGATCTAGGAGGAGATAAATTAGATAATAAAAAAATTATGATCAGGATCACGCCTAAATCAAGCACTCAAAGCCCGCTAAAGACCATGAACATAGCTCAAAAATATTAATCAGACCCAGTACCAGCTTTTTCCAAAGTCCAAATTAATTATAATAATAATAATTTTATAAAAAAAAAAAAAAAAATAGCTGATGATACCTGCAGAACGCTGTTTGTTTTTACTCCCAAAAGATCGCCGAGCTAAATCAAAGGTTCCGACAAAGATATCGTTTGTAATTGTGGTAGGAGGGTGGGATTGTTACAAATATGATACTAATAGGAATTTGTGTCGGTGGAATGTACGGAAAATAAACAGTATATTTTGTCTTTTCTTTGCTTACCATTTTTTTTTTTTTTTTAAATACATTTTTCAACAAATTCTCTACATTCCTTTCATTTCATTTAAATATTTTTTTATGCAAAAATTAATGTTTTATTTAAATATTATTTCTTTATTCATTCTTTATTTTTTTTATTATCATTTATTTTTTCTATATCCATCCCTAACAATTATATTTTTCAATGAAAAATGTTATATCCACAATATTTTTCACAATACTTTTACAAAAATCACATCAAAATTTTATGTGGAAAGTTGTTACTAATTCTAATTTGAACCCACCACTAAAATGATTGTTGTGTTTGTAGCCGTTGTGAATGTTTGATTGAGACTGATTTTAGAGATGTTTGAGAGAAAATATCAAGAAAAGTTCTGTTGTTACCGTTGTGATTATTGAGTAAAAATTAAATATTTTAATCAATTGTGATTATTGAAACTGAATTAATTCTTTTGCTCACGAACAGGTCTCTCTCTTTTCTCTTTTCTCTTTTTTCTGATTCCATTTGGTTTATGAGAAAAATTATTTTCGTGTTTGGCTTGTATTTTGCGTTTTGTAGCCGTTGAGATAAAGAAGAGAGAAAGAGAGTGAGGAAGAAAGAGATAGGGAGGAAAGAGAAAAAAAAGTAAGTTTTTATTCAACCGGGTAATACTTTAAGGGAGGATATTATTTAAAGGAGCTACAATAATTGCTACAGTGCTCTCCATGCCTGGAGAGCTACTGTAGCAAATCTAAAAAAAAATTGGAGATGGAGAGGCTATTGGAGGGAGTTTTTGGGGTGAACAGTGGCTTTTCTCTCCAAAAAATAGATTTAGCCAGCCTGCTGGTGATGCTCTAAGGGTCTGTTTGGATATCTCTTATTGCTAAAAACTAAAAACTGAAAATACTGTAACAAAATAATTTTTAAATGTGTGAATAGTACCGTGAGATCCATTTTTAATAAAAATTTTGCTGAAAAAAGAGGTTTGTGGGTCTCATAAATAATGCATAAGACCGACTAACAGACACAAACGTGCAACGCAAGCGTTGAAAATGCTATCCAAACTCCACCTAAAAGTTCATTTTGCTTACTCTTTCAAAAGTAGTTTCCACCTAACTTTCTATCTATATTTTTCTTTTCCATTTTATTTAAATATTAAAAAAAATTAATCAATGTCTTAAGGGTATTAATTTGTAGAATATTTTTAAAAATATTTTATGAGAAAAGAAGAAAACAACTTATTTTTTTATAAATTCTTATATTTCCTTAAGAAAATGATATCAAAAATTTCTTAAAATAGTTTATTAATAAATGTCCTAAAAGCACTCACCAACAAGCATCTTTAAATAATTATTTCTTCATTATTTATTTATTCTTACTTTAATCTTCCTACATTCAATTTTTTAATCTTTCTAACTTATATTTTATTTTGACCTCACCAATTTTTTATCTTTTCTTTTGCTAATAAATAGTAACTCTTCAAACTAAGGGCTTGTTTGGATGTTTTTTTTCCATCACTCAATTTTCGTTACTCTTCACTCATCACTTTAAAATACCCTACCCGTTTGGCACCATCACTCACTTGTCATCACTCAATATTTTTCACACTGTTTGTGGGCCTCATACCTGTCACTTAGTGCAGCTTTTTTTTTTTTTTTCCACAGTACCCAAACTCACCGAACTTAGTAAAAATAAAAAATAAAAAAAAAGATAAACTCACCGAACCTAGTGAAAAAAAAAAAGAAAAAAAAAAAAAGAAAGAAAGAAAGAACCCAGCCAACGGAGACCAGTGAAAGAAGAAGAAAAAAAAGAAAAAGAAAAAGGAAGAAAGAACCCAGCTAACAGAGACAGTAGAGAAGAAAGAAAAAAAAAATGGTCAAAAATTGCAGCTAACCCTGACAGTGGATCCCTCCATGTGTGTTTAATTACAAAAATGTTATTGAAAACAGTTAAAATGTGTTTTCAGTTTTTATGACTCATAACTCAAAAATTAGAGAATTGAGTGATGGAAACAAAAAACTAGAAACAGAGTTATGTGGTGCCAAACAGACTTCTTAGCTATGGGTCCCACCATTTTTGAGTTATGAGTTATGGAAACAAAGTTATGAGTTATGGAAATCACTCGTCTAAACAGCCTCTAAGAAACTGACTACTCATTGTCATTTTCTTTTTTGCATTTTAGAGAGACCATTGAAGTTGTATTAAGGATTTACTCTTTAAAATAAAGATAACTTTGGTTTTAGTTAAGCTATTAGATAGCGGGAGCTCTAGGAAATTTTTCTAAGATATTTATTAAAAAACTTAAATTATACAAAATATTACCACATACATTTTTTACAATGGTCATTCCACAAGTATAAGTGCTTGTGGGATGTGGGGGGGTAAGGACCGGGATTTAAGTCTCTAGAAGAAAGTTTCACAGACATATACACTTAAATTAGGTTAGAGTAGAATTTCTGTCTTATATCAAAAAAGAACTTTGATATATCAACATAAATAAATAACACAAAAATACATAAGATTTTACAATTTCCTTATACTAATTAAAAAGCAAAAAGAATCTAATAGTAGATAAAGTAAGAACTGAGAATACTGATATGAGAATAATAAAATAAGAAAGATATGAAATGATGAGAGAGAGAGAGAGCAACGAATAATAACTACCATGAGTGCGAGTTACGATTATGAATTATTAGGAGTTTTATCTTTTATTTTTTATTTTTGAATAAGTTTATTGTTGAATGTTTTGTTCATTTGTTGTTGTTTGGGCTATTTTAACTGTTATTTGAGATATTTTTTTGTTCTTATTTGGGTTATTTTTTATTCTTTTAGGGATTGAGGATTGTGTTTTGTGAACCAAAATTACTTTTATAAGTAATGCTACGGACACAACATTTCTAACTTAGTATAGCAAAAAAATTGAATTAGAGATTGTCGTGGATCCATCTGTGAGTTGGCAGGTTAATTTTAAAAAGTAATGATATTTTGTTGTGTACATGTCATTAATCTTTTTTTAATTATTGACCTCAAATTTTTGCAATTCTTAAGTGAGTGTGTTCAAATTATATTTTTTGTTAATGCAGAGAAAACAAATAAATTTAAAAGTAATTATGTATATCAATATTTCTTAATATATATATATATATATATATATATGAGATGGATTCAAGTTATACTTGGTGTAGATCCAACGGTTAAAAAAAAACCCTCATTATTATAAATATTTTTATTAGGATCTCATTAATTACTCTCATTTATTACATTCTAAACCTATCTCTAAACTTGTTTCTGTCTCTCTCCGTTTCTCTCTCTATGATCCAACGGTATGAATCACATATGCTTATAATGTGTTTTTATTAGGATCTCACTAATTACGTTCATTTATTACATTCTAAACCTATCTCTAAACTTGTTTCTGTCTCTCTCTGTTTCTCTCTCTATGATCCAACGATATGAATCACATATGCTTATAATGTGGGCATGACTATGAGTCTATGAAGACAATAGGCCGCCCACAAACACTTCAAGGTCACTTCCAAGAAACTTCACTACAATTTCCTTCTCCCTGCAGTGCAGTCAACCAAAGCTTGGGAAAACAAGTAGATTCTTTGCAATTCCTATAAAGAAATAAATAAACAAAGACAAAGAAAAGCAGGTCAGCCTGATCCACATTTTTATATGTTTTATTTGGGAGCAAACATATCACAACAAAGCATTAAATTTTTCACAAAAAAAAAAAAAAAACATTAAATTCATACCTAAATACATTTTTATATATTTTATTTGGGAGCAAATATATCACAACAAAGCATTAAATTTTTCACCAAAAAAAAAGCATTAAATTCATACCTCATTACAAAGCATTAAATTTTTCACCAAAAAAAAGTATTAAATTCATACCTCAATACATTTTTATATGTTTTATTTGGAAGCAAACATATCACAACAAAGTATTAAATTTTTCACCAAAAAAAAGCATTAAATTTATACCTCAATAAATTTTTATATATTTTATTTGGAAGCAAACATATCACAACAAAGCATTAAATTTTTCACTAAAAAAAAAATAGCATTAAATTCATACCTCATTACAAAGCATTAAATTTTTCACCCAAAAAAGTATTAAATTCATAGCTCAATACATTTTTATATGTTTTATTTGGGAGCAAACATATCACAACAAAGCATTAAATTTTTCACCAAAAAAAGCATTAAATTCATACCTCAATAAATTTTTATATATTTTATTTGGAGGCAAACGTGTCACAACAAAGCATTAAATTTTTCATCCAAAAAAAAGCATTAAATTCATACCTCATTACATTTCTATATATTTTATTTAGGAGCAAACATATCACAACAAATCATAATACATTCTTTAAAAAAATGAAACAAAACACAACGAGACAAAATAAATTATACCTCCATTACTTTGAAAATTGGGTTCTTTGATGGTTATGTGAACCAGATTTTGTCTCTTTACACTACAACTTTTCACTTGATTTCACTAAAAAATCACTCATAGCAACATTTGTTTGACGTCACACTGTGCACTTATGGCCTGTTTGGATGTTAAAAAAAGGAGGGGGAGTAGAGTAGAAGGAAGGAGAGTAATTCATTTACTTTGTTTAGAAGTTTTTTAAGGAAGGAGGGGGAGGGATTTGGAGGGGTTTGGAGGGGTTTCAACTACCTCCAACCCCTCATTTTTAATTCCCCCAAATTGGAGAGATTTGGAGGGAGAGTAAAACACATAAATTATTAAATATGTAAATTACCTAATTTACCCTTATTATATTAAAAAAATTACAAGGCATATTTTAACGTTAAAATAAAACACTGTAACCCACAAGGTCTCAGTTCTCTCAAGCTCTCTGTGTTCTCTGTGTTCTCTCAAGCTCTCTCGGCGCTCAAGCTCTCTCGGCTCTCTCAGCTTACACTGGCTCTCTCTCTCTCTCTCAACTTCTTCACTGTTCTCTCTCACGCCTAGCATTCTCTCACAAAGGTAAACTCTATTTTTAATTTCTATTTCATGGGTTTCTTTTAAGTTGAATCAAATAACTATGTTCTTAAAATTGTGATTTTATTGGGTAATTTCTTACTAATTGTGATTTTATGGGGTAATAACATGTTATTTGTGGGTGGGTTTCGGATTTGAGGGCTTTTTTTTCTTAAATTTTAAAGTTTCAAAATATTGCTCATAACGTGTTTGATAAAATGCTTGAGTGAGTCTAGATTGTGAACTTGCATAAATTTGTATATTTTGGCTATGGATCTATGTTTCTTGTTGATTTTTATTGGGTAATTTCTTGTTTTTTGTGAAGGGGTTTCTGATTTGGGTAATTTCTTGTTTTTTTGTTTTTTTTTTTTTTTTTGTGATGATTTGCCTAATATGTTTGTTAATGATTTGCCTCAAATTAAAAAGTGGCATGTTTTAATCATTGAGATAGACGACAATCACTACCATTTTTTCTTTTTTCTTTTTTTAATTCTTTTGAATGATAATTTTGGGTGCGAATGTAGCTCAGTTTGTGGTGCGAATGTATGTTCTAGTTCTGTTTAGAAACCAAGATATCTCATCAATAGTACTGGGTGTAGGGGTATGTAGCTCACTTTGTAGTGCGAATGTCATGTTCTAGTTCTGTTTAGAAACAGGATATCTCATCAACCAGTTAAGGGATTCATAGATCAATTTACTTGAATGAATATAATTTTCTTCCCAGTTTCATATGCATGTCAAGAAGGGAAGTCCATGCTAATGACCATTTATCTGCCTTGGCTTCTTGACTAGACTTGTCCCTTTTACTGTATTTTTCCCTAAAAGCTTACATTACATTGGTAATGTCTCACACTGGGCTTGCAGAAAGAGTCAACATGTGACTATCAATATATATTTGCAAAATGAGGAATAACTAAAAATAGCAATTTCAAGAGCATGCTTTGATAAGGTAGATTTGCTTTTTCAACTTAATCTGTTATACTTGTTAGATGAGTTGTGTTCTTCATAACATACTGGGCTTGGCTCAAGATAGGAGGCATTTTATATAAATACACTTATGCACCAAACCTTAAGCTGCTCGCCTGCCTATGGTCAAAGCCAATATTCATAGTTATGGGTCCTCCAATAAGCAACGGATTGTTGTAGTAGAGTTTAAGGTTGACTTTGTAATAAAAGGGATTACAGGGGAAGATAACAAAATTATTCCTCTTGGATTTGAGCAATGTTGCTGGGTGGCAAAAACAGTTTAGGGCATAAATGAATCTGCTAAGCCAGCTTACCCATTATGCCTTATGACTGTGCTCATTCAAAAACATATTGAGCAATGTAAGAAAGACAAACTCGAAAGGTAACTTCCCAAGACCACCTGCCCTGCTATACAACTACCTAATGCCTTTCCAAAGATCCACTCCATAAGAAGAAGTCCCTAACCTACTAAAATATTCATGCCCCCTCTCCATATTTCTTCTTTATCTCAAGCCTACAAAGCCCTTTCCAGAAAATTTTTCAAAAGCCATTACTTTGGAAGAACTTGATGAAACACTCCTAACCTACTGGAGCACAAACGCCACAACCTATTAAATAGAGATGGCATATGTGAAGATCTACTATACCCATAAACCCATATACCCACACATGCATGCACTCAATGTTAGAATACCGGTTATATGATTGAATTCACCATTTCCTAATAACTTAAAATGGCTATGAAGTTGTTTCTTTTATTTGATTTTAGTTTTAGTCATTACTATAACCATGAAGTGGCATTTCACTAGCAAGCCAAATACTTTCTAAGTTTTATATTCTTATATAATAGATTACACAAAACACATTGAATTGTAATAGCTTAGTGTTTTTATGCATATTATGGATTGTAATAGCGTTTCTGTCATGGGATAATTTTATTAGATGGATAGACAAGAGAATAAAAGGAGACGTGTATTGCAAATTTGGGAATGGAGACGTGGATTATGGGATTGGGAATGGAGACGTCGAATGACAATTGCTTATGTAGTTTGTCTTGTTGCCTATTGGTTAATACTTCGAAGGAGGCCTCAAAGGAGACAAGTAACTTACTCAATTAGTAGTTTGAGTTTAGAAAGACGAAGTGTTCGCGATGAACTAATGAGAGAGATAATTGAAAATAAAAAGTGTCGTGATATTATACGCATGGGGCCTGGAGCTTTTTTAGATTTGTGTGACATGCTACGTAAAGAAGGTGGCCTCCAACCAACACAACGAGCAACGATTGAAGAACAAGTTGCCAAATTTCTTTACATATTATCACATGGTGTAAAGCATCGGGAAATATCTTTTTTTTTCCGTCGCTCTGGTGAGACTATAAACCGTCATTTCCATCAAGTGTTAAGATCTGTGATACAACTAGAAGAGAAGTTTCTGAAACAACCTGATGGATCTCAAACTTCAGTAGAAATACTCAACAGTTCTAGGTTCTTCCCATATTTTAAGGTAAAAAAAAAAATATATATTATACTCTAATAGCTTAATTGTGGTATATATAAAGATTTTAATATATAGAAGTAAGTGCTCAACAATTTTAGTTCTTCCCATGTCAGGATTGCATTGGGGCAATTGATGGAACGCACATTCGGGCAAAAGTTCCTATTGAAGATGCACCAAGATATCGTGGTAGAAAGGACTACCCAACACAAAATGTGCTAGCGGCATGTACATTTGATTTAAAATTTACATATGTTTTGCCTGGATGGGAAGGAACTGCGTCAGACTCAAGAATTTTAAAAAATGCATTAAGTAGACGAGATAAGCTAAAAGTCCCCCAAGGTAATTTTGTTAGAAAAAAAAAAAAAATATATATATATATATATAGCCATTAGTGTATAACAACATAATGAAGCATATCATTCCTATAGGCAAATATTACCTTGTTGATGCTGGATTCATGTTGAGGAGCACGCTTCTTGCACCTTATAGAGGAGTTCGTTATCACTTAAAAGAGTATTCAAGAAATCCACCACAAAATGCTAAAGAGTTATTCAACCTTCGACATTCATCCTTACGCAATGCGATTGAAAGAGCATTTGGAGTCTTGAAGAAAAGATTTCCTATAATAGCAAGCTCAAATGAACCATCTTACGGAGTTCCAACCCAGAAAAAAATAATTTTAGCATGTTGCATTTTGCACAATTACTTGATTGGTGCAGACCCGGATGATAGAATTCTTCATGAGGTGGATGAAGAAATTTTAAACAATCCTGAACCCCATGAACAGCTTGGTGCGCAAAGAGAGAGAAATAATGATGATGTTGCCCAAGGAGAGATTTTAAGAAACTTAATAGCAACTGATATGTGGAGGGATTATACATCCAATCCAACTTGATGTTATTCTAAATTTAATAATTGTAGACAAATGTTTCTAGTGAATTTGGAACTATATCTTTGTTTTAATGGGCTGATTCTCTTTAGAATTGTTTTATTATTTAATTTTCCTTTTATGGACTTATCATTTTGTATATGATACATTTAATTTGCTTGGGATAAACTATTGAATGAGTTTTGATTGTGACTTGAGAACGTGTTTCTTCCTGTGATGTTTGTGTGAGACTTTCCTCTTTAGTATACAAAATGAATTATTCCTCTATATTGTCCTTTAAGTTGCATTGGCAACTTTTTGCTTTCGACTTGCTTATGTTTGCCTACTTAGTTGTGTTGGTAAAATGAGCTTTTATTATTTCAACCATGGATAATGTGTAAATATATTTATTTGCTCAAATATTTTTTTATAGGTTCAAATATGTCAGAAAAAAGGACTATTGATGATGTGGTTAAGAAAGATAGAGAATATTGGACAGCTGTTATGGATGATGCACTTATTGATGCACTCTTGCATCAACATCATCTAGGTAACAGAAATGGTTCAGTCTTCACCACACATGCCTATGACAATATTGTGAAGGAATTGCGAGAAAAATTTGAAAAACCAATAGACAAGCAAAAGGTGAAAAATCGCATTAAAACCATTAAGTATAATTGGTCAGACTGTTATGATGTATTTAAGAATGGATTGAGTGGTTTTGCTTGGAGTCCAATCACCAAAATGTGGAGTGCTGAACCGGAAGTTTGGGAAAGTCTAATCCAGGTTTGTCACTCATACTCTAGGAGTTCAAGACTGTTCTTATTCAATTCCCTGTTTAATTATTAATTCAATGATCAAAATTTCTCACTTCTCATCAATTATCCTTTTAATCTAAGTGAAAATTTATCAATAGTTTCCTAGGAAATTTCTCTTTCATATTCTTCTTTGTATATAGTATTAATGCAATGATTATGACAACCCGATCCCATTTCAAAGATTATCCTTTTAATTTAATGGTATATACTATATATTATTTTCTCCTGATTCGTCTTTGAGAGTGATTTTCAAGAGCATCTTTGTGAGAGAGCTCCAATATTACCCTGCCCTGTTCATTTCCTTTTCTCTTTGGTTTAGTTGTCAAGGTATATACTTTATATAACACATGGTACACTTTGCCCTGCTCGATCAGTTCCTATGTCACAGGATGGGTTGAGTTTAAAAATTCAAACAATTAGATGGCTGGGAAAACAAATGAGTGGAATTAATGTCAATGGTCTTTGATTCAAATGGTGTTAGTACTTAGTAATCATGGCAGGGGAAAGTCACTAACAAAATAATAGATTTTCTGTTCTTTACCTATTTTTTTTAATTGGTCAGACAAATATATTTCTAATGATTAATAAAATTAATAGCTTTGTGTGTAATGGGTTTATTTTGTTGTCATTTTTTAACAGGCTAAACCTAAAGCAAAAGAGCTTAAGAACAAACCAATTCCAAACTACGACAAATTGGTTGAGCTTTATGGAAAAGATAGAGCAACTGGGGAACAATCTGAAACTGCATTAGAGATGAGGCAACGGTGGGCTACTTCAACTGGAGAGGGCTCTATGGAGAACATTGAAGATATTGATCATTTAGTTGCTCAAAATGAAGTTACTTTGGAGAGCTGTGATAATGTGGGTGATAATAATGTGGGTGAAGCCTCCTCAAAAGCCAAAAAGAGAAAAACATCAAAAAATGAGGACATGGAACAAATTATGGGAGCAATTCAAGATGTTGCTTTAGCAATGAGAGAAGGAAATTTAATTTTTGAGAGGAGCTTGGCACGTCTTCCCATTCCTGAGCAAGACGTGTTCCATCTCTTGGATGAGATAGGAATTGATTCTAGATTGCGAATGAGGGCTTATCTCTATCTTATTAAGAATCTAGATATGTTGAGAGCTTTTATTGGCTATCCAGTGGAGGAGCGCAAGGAGCTATTGTTCACAATGATGTCTAGTCCTTAAATTTCTCTAACAGTTAGGCAAGTAATGTTCCAAGACAATTTTAGCTTCTAAAAACCTTTTCAATTGACCATTAAACTGTAAACTCTTGGGATTAATTTTTCTTTGACACTAGCTTGTGTTTATTTTTAGTTTTTCTTTCTAAAACAAGTATGTTGACAATTACAGATATGGTCATAGCTCATTGTAACAGTGTCCTTTTTCAATGGCTTGAAAACTTTGTCTGCTTACATTCATTTTTATGCTTTTCACTTCTTAGTTGTCAGGCATGATACAATGTCATATGAGGCCTTTGATTCAAAAATTGGCTGTACTGCCAATGCTCACCTGCTCCATCTCCCCCACCCCTCTTATATAATTATATATCAAATTTGATTATATTAGAGCTGTAGGCATATTCGATTTGTGAGAGATGACTTCATTCGGCACAACAGCATAGCATTCTATTTAAATGGCGATAAGAATATTCGATTTGTAAGAGATGACTTAATTCGGCACAATAGAGATATTAGAGATATATCAAGTCCATATTCTAGGCCGAAGCTCATATACGAGTTTTTAGCTCAAATTGATTTCTTTTCTTTTGCCTCTTGCATGGTTCTATATGAAGAAGAAATAAAGGCATGTAAAGCTATCAAGCAGCAAATAATAAATAAGGGAAATCAGGCACACTATATGACAGAGAGGTACTCCCAATTTTTTTGACGAAAAGATTTGTAGTTGTTACTCTCAGTCTCATTTTTTAAAGGAAGGTGATCATCTTTCAAGTGTAAATTTGGACTCAATTAATCATGGTTCTATGGAGAACTTCTTGTGGACTAGAAACAAAGTTGAAGCAAGGAAATTAATTTTTAGTAAATGATTCTTCCAATGAGTTGATACACAACACCAGGGGCCCAGTGTATTCAAGTCCCCAAAAGAATTTCTGCTTCAGTTCTGTACTCTCAAAAGTTTTTCTAAAATATTATTTGTTGATAAATCCACCAAGAATCAATATTGGTTACAACAATTTTTTATCAAACTACCAAACCCATGGGATGAGATGCACAGAAAAGGTTATCTGGAATTTCTAATTTGCCAAGGCATGATATTTTTTATTAACCAAAACTCTTTATGCTTCAATGTCATTGTAAGCCCTTGCCGTAATATTCAACCTGGTGGGATGGCTGTGATTATTGAGATAGTCAAAATTCAATATTTTGTTGATTTTTTTAGTAAACAAACAAACCAAACATTTTTTTTCCTATTTTAATTATTATCAATTAAAGATGGTTTTTTTTTAATATAATAAAAAAGTAGAAAAAATATTTAATCATATACTAATGTTGATTATTTAATTCACATAAAAAAATTATCAAAAAAAAAATATATACTAACAAATTAATCATAAATCAATGTTGCAAGTTCATTTTCAAATAGGGGTAAATTTGTCTATTTTAATCATTTCCTCTCCTCTCCATCCTAATTTTGAAAACATCCAAACAAGGGGAAGGGCTAATTACTCCCTTCCCCCTTACTAATTTTAAAAACATCCAAATAAGGTGGAGGGAAATCATTCCCCTCTACTCTCCTCCCTCTCAAAACTTCCAAACAGGCCATTATTTTTTGTCGGCACCAAAGAGTAAGACTTGTGGCTTGTTTTTTTTGAGAATTAACGTTGGGGACTTCAAGAGTGTGCTGCCATTGTTGATGAGCTGTCCTATTCAAATTATGTCAGCACTTTCATCTGACCTGTTTTGTTCTTATTGGCTGGGACTACAAGGTCAGCTTGGTGACCTTGTAGTCCGGGACTAGGTAACGTAGATAACATTGTTTAGCTTACTTTTTATGTTATATAATAAATATATTTGAGTAAAAGTAATCTTTTCATTTTGTTTAGCTTACTTTTTCAAAAGCATTTTTCAACTAACTTCCTGTTCGTTTTTTCTCTGTTCGACCTCTCCTTACCTTTTATGGTAACATGCTTAATTAATAGGTTTTATGATACTGGATGTTGTCTTATTACTTGTTCATTAAGATTATCTAAGCCTACTAGAAGAGTGCAAATGCACATGGAACATTGCACATGCGCTTGTACCGTTGGGCCAGCATTGGTCATCTAAAAAATTTTGGGTACAACCAGACATCCACAAGCAACTACAATATGCTGGCATGCTAGACGCATCACATCATGGCCCCACTTCATTTTCACATAAATAAATGTGCAATTTTTTTGTAATCAGCAATCTGATGCGTGATAGCACAGCACCTGTACATAATGTTGTACTAGCCTTCGTGAATCGTCATATCAAGTCAATTCAAGACATCCAATATCGAACCTCGAAGATGACAAAGACTTATGTACTATCAAGCTTTTACCGAATAGAGATAAACCACCAATTACTGTGAACTCAATGGGCTTTAATTAGCACTCCTTTTAATCATTGAGAAAAAAATTACAGGTTAATACGTAAGTGATAAAAAATCACTTATTGTCGGTTAAGACGGAGCTGTTACAAAAAGTTGTGAAATAGCTCATGGTCTTGGAACCATTTTAATGAGTAAGGCAAAAGCTGACTTTGAAAAATTAATCCATGTGGTTTGACTCATTTGCAGCTTGTCCATATCTTATTTAAAATTTAACACTTTGTCTATTTGAGAGCTCCTTCGTTAGTCTTCTGCTATTCACCTATGTTAAAAACACCTTTTTAAGACTAAAACAAATTTAAAATGAATCAAAGAGTTAGAGTTTAAATTTTTTTCAAAAAAGGATGAATATTACAAATGAAATTCCAAACAATTACAAATCAAATTATTTGAAATTAAAACTTATACAAATCAAATGTCTACATATCACAACAAATACAAGACAATACAACACAAGATTGGAGAGAGAGAGCTCAGAGATATCAATAAACATAAAACAAAAGTTCCACCATGGGTATGGATTTGGTTTAGAATGAAGAGCGAGGAGGAAAGGGAGCGAAGCTTGAGGTCATAGGCTCAGTGTAGACAGTAGATCAGAGAAAGCAGAGAAGGTTTAAGAGAGAAATCGTTAGCCATGGAGATCGGTGAATCTTGGGCCATGGAGATCAATGAAAGCAGAGATGGCCATGGCTCCAGTGAAGCTTTGGCCATGGAGATTGGTGGTGGATCAGCTCCCCCTCTGTCTATCTCTCTTTGAGCTGCTGCTTGTGTGCCTAAAAGTGTAGTATTTTTGAAATTTAAGGTTAATCATGGATATAAGTGTTGTTTGTGGGTAAAAATAGCTGAATACCGTTATTTTTCGAAATGATTAGTGTTTTACGAATGTATTACATTTGCGAAAATCGAGTTTTAGAAACTCGAGTATCAGATCAAATTCAAACATAACATTGAACGTTGGTTTGATATGTCCATCATATTCATAGAGGTACAGTACTACCATGACTTTATGCATGCAGTAGGGGTCCTCTTCTGTAAGGGTTGTGTCAGAAGGACACATGTCTATGTGGGTTGAAAAGTGTCCACCCATTTCAACACTCTTCATCATCACCCACTAGAAACCTCTTTTTTCTTTCTTTTGTCAGGGTCACGTGGGAAAGGTAGTGAAAAACAGGATACATCCTGTACCCGGCATATAAAACCCCCTCGAAAAACAGAGACAAATTGTCAAAATCGAGTTTCACCCACACTCGAGTTTCAAAAAAGGTGTTGAATATTTCTGATAAAACACTAATCATTAAAAAAAAAAAAAAATAGTATTTGGTTATTTTTGCCACAGTTTGTGAACTTTTTTTAATTTTTATTTTACTTGGCTTGATTGGTTTAAGAATGTTCATACTGGAAGAAAAGGGTGTTCTTCAAATAAAGTTTTACAAATTTTAAAATTTTGTTTTAGATCTTATTTCTCTTATTGTTTTATGTATTATTTTGTTTAGGGAGGCGAGAGATATAAAATGCGAGAATAATACATATTTACCATTGTTTTTAATAGAGGTGGATGACTAATGGATGTAATCTCAAGTGGGCAAAGTGTTAAGTTTTGAATCACAAGTAGGCAAAGTGTAAATAGGCCAAACCACAAGTGGATTTACTGTAATTTTCCCTTATATTAACTGGAACGAAATTCATAACATCCTATTTTGCCACCCTATTTGCAACGTGGTACACAATTCCAAAAGGTTGTTTTTAGATTTGAAAATTTAAAATTAAATCATTTTAAAAAACAATTTCTAATATAAATTACTTTATATAAATTTAACAACTCATTATTATTCCAATTTTTTCCACAACTATAACGTGATAGAGTATAAATGATGGGAAAAAAATGGTAGGTAAACATGTAAGTGATAAGTAACCACTTACAATCTTTCAAGACAAAGTTGTAATAAAGAAGTTGTGAAATAATTTGTGATCATAGAACCATTTCAATGACTAAGGCAATAGGTGGGCTTTAAAGAATTGTATAAACATTAAACAAAATTCATATCATCCTATTTTGCCACCATATTTGCAATATGGTACACAATTCCATAAGGTTGTTTTTTAGATTTGAGATTTTAGAATTAAAGAACTTCAAAAAAAATCTAATATAAATTACTTCATAGAAATTTAACAACCCATTATAAATTTCAGTTGTAAGAACCAATTCTTGCTACAACTGCGATGTGGTAGAGCATAAGTAGTGGAGAAAAAATAGTAGGCCAATATATAAATAATAAGTGACCACTTATAGTCTGCTATGACAGAATTGTTACAAAGAAGTTTTGAAAAATTTGTGATCCTAAAAACACTTCAATGATTAAGGCAAAAGTTAGGTTTTGAAGAATTGTACTAACATGGAACAAATTAAATTCATATCATCCTATTTTGCCACCCTATTTGCAACATTGTACGCATTCCCGTAAGGCTGTTTTTAGATTTGAGAATTTAAATCTAAAGAATTAAAAAGACAATTTATAATATAAATTACTTCTTATTAATTTAACAACTCATTATAAATTTTGATAGTTTTTAGACCCCTTAAACAATTAATTAAATCTAGGTAATTAGCCAAGTTGTTAGTTAATTCAATTAAACAAGTCTAGGTTATCACAATATAAAAGATCAAATCATGCAAAGCAGCGGAAAATAAATAACACAAAATATGATCACTAAGGAAATCAAACCAGTAACAACCTGGGGAGGATTTGACCTAGCCATCCTCAAGGTAAACTTAAATCCACTATCTTGAAATAATCGAAGTTCATACAATAAGACTTACAAGCCCCCACGCTCGACTTCTTATTGCTACGAACCAGTAGAACTTACTGACACGACTACGTGCAAACTCCGAATCCATGGACTCCTTCTTTCTTGGATTCATCACCAGCTACAAGCACACCCGTTTGTGTTTTCTTTAAGTTTTAATGGTAGCAACTGAATTGATCATCAAGGCGTAGATAAATCTTCTCCTTGATAACCCTAAGTTTGTGTAAAGGAAAACTCCTCTAGATCTCATAAGAGATTTACACAAATTGCAAATATGAACAACATTAAAACGTCGCTAAGGTTTGCCTTTTATACTTAGGACAAATAAGAAACCCTAAAAACATTTTAAAACAACTAGGGCTGAGTTGGACGAATCTGCAGAAAAACATTCTGCCCGAGCTTCGATCGATCGAGCCTGTCTTTCGATCGATCGAGCCAGGCTGAAAGGCACAATCCTTTCCTGCTTTAACTTGATTCCAACTTTACATTGACACAAAACTTTGAGCTAGCTTTAAACACTTCTAAACACATTGTTTTGATCATGGTTTGCCAACAATACAAATTAGAGTTCTAAATACATAAAATCCTAAATTTTAGAACCTAACAAATTCCCCTTTTAGCAATCCGTGACAAAACACAACTAGAAGCTCAAAGTTTACAAAATAAAAAGCCCTTTACAAAATAATGCTCATAAAGCAAATTCAATCCTACCTACTATCCATTAGTTGCAAGTGTAGACAGCAGCTCAATTGAATCAACCTGTATATTTCCTGAAACACTAAACAAAATGTATAACCGCATGTGTGAAAACAATACAAGTAAACAAATAACTTCTTGATTTCAAACAACACACAAATAAAGACATATATCAATGAATAACTCATAAATATAAATCAATAAGCAGTTTGAAATAAGAAACATATAAAGTACCAACAAAAACATAAAACTCCCCCTAACATGAATATCCCATCAAAAACAAGGTAAGAGCTAAAAATGTTAAGTACAAAGTGAAGCACCTAGATACAATCTAAATTCCATAAGCTCCAACCAAAAACAAATAAACTCCCTCTGAAAGCAAAAACTCTACAAAGTACTTCCCATTTTTGTGACGGAATGCCAAAGGGCAAACAAGATATCCATCATCAAAAGGAAGGTGGTCTAAATTGCGCCAACTCTGCACGCAAGGCACGGATCTCATCGAGGACGTCCACCAAAATCTGTCCTTGAGCCGCCTGAACGGTCAAGACATGATCTAACGTGCGACGAATGTCTAAATCATCTGAAGTAGTTGGTGGAGGAACATTAGCATCAGCAGCAGCACCTGAAGTCTCAACAGCAGCTGTACCTGTAGAAGAGGGAGGAGGGAGAACACCATTAGATGACGCACCTCTAGGACGAGAAGGAGCAACTCTCAACTGAATAGCTCTCTGACGAAGAAAGGTGGCACCTATGGGAGCAATCACAAGAACAGGCTCACCAGAAGGAAAACCATCTAGACCTAAAAAGAGCAAAATCCTATGAATGAAAATAGGATGAATCAGCACATGCCCTACGGCAGAAATTCTATGAACTTCGTTCAAAGAACAAAGGAATAAGTGAGGAAAACTGATAAATGCTCCAGAAATAAAGGCATATAAAAACACACATCGCTCTAAAGGGATGGTGTGGAAGTGAGAGATAAGCCACAAGGAATGACACGCTATCCTAAAGAAAAGATAGACCGTCTCGGTAAGCTCAGCGGACGTGATCCGAAGATCAGAACCCCACTAGATAGATGACCCAGTGATGTAAGACATGACAACATCTAATGAGGGTGACTCAACATAGAGATAGTCAGCATCCTGAACAATCGGCACCTCAAGAGTCTCAGCCACTACCCGAGAGGTAATGGTGAACTCTACACCTCGTATCCAACTCCTAACAAAGGTATTGGAATCATAGATGTGGCAAGAGAGGTTCGAGAAGAACTCTCTAATCAGAGCGGTCGGGGGTGGATGATCTATCTCTAAGAGAGGCAACCAACCTCTAGACTCAAAATTGGCCTTAATGGCCGGATCAAGCTCATCTAAGATCACAGCTCGCTCAGCCCAAATCTTACGCTTACGGTTCAAAGTCTTATAGGCCTCACGACACTTCTCATTCCTAAACTCCTCAACCCTAAAAGGAGACACAGAGGAAGTGGAAGGGTTCCTATTGGCTCTAGTTTTCCTAAGCATGGTGCTAAGATAAGGACCAAAACACAGAGCAAAAGAACAAAACACAAAACCAAAGACAGACTGCAAGTTAGCATAAAAAAAATATAGAAATAAAATCTATATGATGCATGACAAATTTAAATGGTATGATGCATGTTCTAATGTAGTGAATTAAGTCCAAAAAGTTCAAATTCACAAAATTGGCTTGAACATTGAGGGATTAACACAAAAACCCCAAAATTTGGAAAACCACTTGATCAATTTGAAAAATATTGACGAATTGATCATCACACATGATAGAATAACAAAAATAATGACCAAATACATCAATTTGATAAGCCAATTTCATCAATTTAACCCAATTAGACAAAAATCCCCAATTCGGATCAAATTCAAACCCTAGAATTTCCAATTTTTCAAAAACCAAAAAATTGATCAAATTAAACTACAAGAATCATCATTATAGCATCCTAGGACAAAAACCCATTGATCAATTTCACAGAAACAAGTTTGAAACATCAAAAACCCCAGTATTTTGAAAGTGCCAAAAATACCTATGATAATGCATGAAAATGCATGAAATCAAGAAATAAAATTGAAAAGGAAGGGCAAAAAGGACATATCGGCCTCCAAGGAAAAAAACCTTACAAAAATCTTGAAGGAAAACGACAAAAAATTTGATGGTGGAGCCTAGAGCCAACGCGGAGAGAGAGAAAAGTTGAAAACTATTTGAAAAAGTGACTTTGAAAAAGTCCAATCTATCTTTTTAAAAAACTTGATTCACGAGTTTCGATCGGTCGAAAATCATCCTCGATCGATTGAAACAGACAGAGACTCTTTCTTGCAAATTTAAAAATTTTCGATTGATCGAATTAGGCAGAGGCTCACTATATTTTTGAGGAAAAACACAACTTTTGAAAAACAATTTGATTTAGCTCAAAGTATTGAAATTTAAGAACAAAAATGCATGAGTATGGGATGATATGATTTTCAAAACAAGAATTTTAAACCCAAAATTCCCAAAACAAAATTTCTTGCATTTTCCACAAATTTTCAAGCAACAAATTAATTTTGCACAAAATTCAAAGTATTTTCAAAACTTGGTTGGTCAGACCATAAACACACACAATAACATGTACAATGTTTAGTAAAGAGTAACTCGTGTAGTGTGTGCAACTAGCAAAAACTTGAGATACATGTGAGGTGATATGTGAATAGTAATCAATCACAAAGTCTACAAAATTCATCACAAAGAATTTAAAAGAGACTCTCACCTAAAGAGTTACATCATATAACTCCCACATCTCCTAGATCATAAGCTTGCAATCATGTAAGTTTATTGTATTTATGCCTCATAATATACATTCCAATTTTAAGTTATGTGAGTTTGGCATCAAGCCTAATAGTACACACCAATTTTGATTTTAAGAATTACGCAATTTAACCCGAGGTTTCACCTTATGTTCTTTTTGTGCATGTGCTACACTTTCTCGAGCATAAAATCTTATGATATGCACTAAAGTGTTCATGATTGGCTTGTGAACAGTGGTGAGATGGTTATTTATGCCTTTCTCTAAAAGTTCAAGTCAAACATTTAAAAACATGTGACCTCAAAAATAAGACATAGTAATCAAACGCTATAAATATCTTTCCCACACAACATGTACTACAAGGTTTCAACTAGTAAAGTGCAATAAATAAGCTCATCAAAGTTAAACAAGATACAAAAGACATGTTATGTGAAAATAAATTGACCAACCTTGTTCACAAAAACCAAGAAGAATAATACAAAACAAAATGTGCTTCCTTTTTCTTCCTTTTTTTTTTAATTTTATTTATTTTTTTATTTTTTTTATAATAAAATAAAAAAACTCCTAGAATGAAATGCATTAATGTTATGCTATGCAAATCCTAGAAACAATAAAACAAAACAAAACCAAAGAACAATAGTCACAAAGGGTAGAGCAATGAAGCACAAGGACCTTGTCAGAAAGACTCAGTTAGGTCGAGTCTTTTGCATCCAAAACCTTTTAGATGCACCATGGGCATTGGAGTTCTTATTCGCATGAGAATGATTACCAATTCCAGGATTGGAATAAAGGTTTAAAACCTTTACCAAATCACCAATAAGTACCATAGGATCAAGTGCTTAAGGCACAGGTACTTTTGGTTTATTTGCTCTCTTAGCAGCTTGCAGCTTGTAGCAGTTTGGACGGATGTGTCTAGACTTTCCACAAAAGTGACAAACCCATGCAAGCTTATCATGTGTCTTGTCCTTAGATAGGGTAGGCTTCTTAGACTTAGACTCTTTCAGATTAACTCTAATCTTCTTAGATGATGAACCTTCTAAGGGTTTAACAACCTCACTTACAGAGGGTTTGACAGTTTCACACACTATCTCACTCACTGAAGGTTCAGAAGAAGAAGATGAAGGAACAAACTTTATGGAATGGGGAGTGGACACAGAGATGCTATCAACATAACCTAATCCAGTTTTGTCAGAAGAAGACTTTTGAACACTTAGCATTTGATCAAGTTTAGAACTAGCAGATCTAGCAATAGATAAATCAAGTTCCAAAGATTTAACTTTATCAAGCAAAAGCATATTTTCAGTTTTCACATTGTTCAAAAGATTATTAGCATCAAACAATTTAACAAGCAAATTTTTCTTTTCAAGCTCAAGAGATTCAATTTTCTTCAGGCCAAGTTCAACATTCATAGCATCCTTTGTAGCAACTTTGCAAAGTTTATTATAGGCCTCTTGAAGATCTGCATCTTCAGAGAGTTCCCCATCAGAAGGGTTCTCTTCAACAGATATGCTCTCATCAACTACAGCAGTAGCGGTGAAAGCAATGAAATTTCCATTCTCATCACAATCAGACTCGTTATCAGAAACTTTACCATCACTAAGGGTTACAGCCATAACCTTACCCTTAGACTTCAAATAGGTTGGATATTCAGATTTCATGTGTCCATACCCTTGACATCCAAAACACTGAGAGCCCAAGGAATTATTGGAAGATTGACCTACTCTTTCTCTAGGTTTATCATTGTTGTTAACCTTAGTGAGATCATGCTTCCTAAAATTTCTAGGTTCAGCTGCGTTTGTGCGTCTTGCCTTTCTATTGCTATTCCTGAGAAAGTTTCTAAAGTTCTTGGCAAGATAGGCAATCTCTGTAGCAGAGAGCTCATCATCAAATCCACCATCTTCAACATCATCAACTGTCTTAAGAGCCATTGATTTGGATTTGGTTGTTTTGGGTAGATCCAACTCATAGGATTGAAGAGATCCTACAAGTTCATCAACAGGGATGGAGTCCACATCCTTACTTTCAGTAATGACAGTCACCTTGGATCTAAAGTCTTCAGTCAAAGATTTAAGAATTTTCCTAACAATTTTAGGTTGATCATAGATTTCACCCAAGTTAAAAGCAGAATTAACAATATCATTCAATTTAGCATAGAATTCATCAAAAGATTCATCATCAGACATCCTAATGCTTTCAAATTTAGAATTCAATTGTTGCAATTTATTTATTTTGACAGCCTTTGTGCCTTCATGCACAGTCTGGAGGATATTCCAAGCAGTATGAGCGATCTCAACATTAGAGATTCTCTTAAATTCTTCCATAGAAACAGCGTCAAAGATCGCATTCATAGCTTTGCTATTAAACGAAGCTGCTTTTTTTTTTAGAAGTTTCCCACTCACTAACAGGAGTAGTGAGCTTCTCCCATTTGTATTCAATGGAGTTCCATACCCTCTCATCAATGGATTTCAAGAATGCTTTCATTCTTACTTTCCAGTAAGCATAATTATTCTCATCAAAGTGAGAAGGAATAACTAGAGAGTGTTCGTGTTCCATGACAACATGAGTCAAGGATCAACTCAGTGATCAAAGGATCAACAACAAAAGAGCTACCTGTTCTGATACCACTTGATGGTTTTTAGACTCCTTAAACAATTGATTAAACCTAGGTAATTAGCCAAGTTGTTACTTAGTCCAATTAAACAAGTCTAGGTTATCACAATATAAAAATCAAATCATGCAAAGCAGCGGCAAATAAATAACACAAGATATGATCACCCAGGAAACCAAACCGGTAAAAGCCTGGGGAGGATTTGACCTAACTATCCTCAAGGTAAACTTGAATCCACTATCTTGAAAGAATCGAAATTCATACAATAAGACTTACAAGCCCTCACGCTCGACTTCTTATTGCTACCAACCAGTAAAACTTACTGACACGACCACGTGCAAGTTCCGAATCCACAGACTCCTTCTTTCTTGGATTCACCATCAGCTACAAGCACACCCACTTGTGTTTTCTTTAAGCTTCAATGGCAGTAACTGAATTGATCATCAAGGCGTAGATAAATCTTCTCCTTGAAAACCCTAAGTTTGTATAAAAGAAAGCTCCTCTAGATCTCACAAGATATTTATACAAATTGCAAATATGAGCAACACTAAAACGTGGCTAGGGTTTGCCTTTTATACTTAGAACAAATAAGAAACCCTAAAAACGTTTTAAAACAACTAGGGCTGAGTTGGACGAATCTGCAGAAAAACATTCTGCCCAAGCTTCGATCGATCGAGCCTGTCTTTCGATTGATCGAGCCAGGCCGAATGGCACAATTCTTTCCTGCTTTAACTCGATTCCAACTTTACATTGACGCATAACTTTGAGCTAGCTTTAAACACTTCTAAACACATTGTTTTGATCATGATTTGCCAACAATACAAATTAGAGTTCTAAATACATAAAATCCTAAACTTTAGAACCTAACAAATTTCAGTTATAAGAACTAATTTTTGCCACAATTGTGATGTGACAAAGTATAAGTGTTAGAGAAAAAATAGTAGGTCAATATATAAATGATAAGTAACCACTTACAATCTGCCATGACAAAATTGTGACAAAGAAGTTGTAAAATAATTTGTGGTTCTAAAAACACTCCAATGATTAAGGCAAAAGTTAGGCTTTGAAGAATTTTGTTAACATGAAACAAAATTCACATTGTCCTATTTTGCCACCCTATTTGCAACATAGTTCATAATTTCATTAGGTAGTTTTTAGATTTAAGAATTTAAAATTAAAGGATTTTAAAAAAAATTTCTAATATAAATTTAATAACCCATAATAAATTTTAGTTCTAAGAACCAATTTTTGTCACAATTATGATGTGGCCAAATACAAGTGAGGGAGAAAAAATGTTAGGTTAATATTTAAGTGATAAGCAATCACTTACAGTCTATTACGACAAAACTGTAACAAAGAAGTTGTGAAATAGTTTGTGGTTCTAGAACCACTCTAATGATTAAGTTAAAAGTTAGGTTTTGAAGAATTGTATTAACATGGAACAAAATTCACATCGTACAGTTTTGCCATCCTAATTGCAACAAGATACACGATTCCATAAAAATTGTTTATAGATTTGAGAATTTAAAATTAATGAATTTTTTTTTTTTTAAAATCTAATATAAATTACTTCATATAAATTTAAAAACCCATTATAAATTTAAGTTGTAAGGACCAAAACAAACACTTATGATGTTCTAGATTTAAAATAATATCTTCCACCTAATAATTTCAAAACTAGATATTAAAAAAACTTAAATCCATTCATAAATTTTATCATTAGAAAAAATTACTCTTCCATGCTTTATTCAAGACATTCCTGATCAATTTGGAAGAATTAATTCTAGAAGAACAAGCCTTGCAAAAGTAAAAACTCTCCAACAGTTGAAACTTATTTTTGGAGACCCTTGTTTGAACGGATGGCTGTTCTACCATGCCACTTCTTCTGAGAATGTCCTGCTCTACTCTGCTTGCCTATTGCCATAATTATTAGGCGGCCTTGGTGAGAATTGAAGTGGTGTTGAACGAAAATCTGAAAACTCTCTTGTAGATGACATCTCGAAAATCTACTCAGGCAGGGGCTACTTGTTTTCTTTTGATGTGTTGCTTATCTATCTGTTGCTTTGTCATTGGTGTTTTATCAATATTGTATTATATCATACAAAACTAAAATCAAATTGTTGACTTCTTTTTCTTCTATTTTTTTGATGAGTAGACTTTGAAACTAGAAAAATCATTTCATCTTTTTGGAATAATTTATATGTTAAACTGGCAACTTTTATGGCTCATTGGCTATTTTGAATAATTATCAACTATGTGTTCTACTTTTTTTTTTCATTTATCTTGTTCAGGGTAAGGCAGAATTTTTTTTTTTTTTTTAATACAAAGTTAGGGAGGTGCAAAATCCAATAAAGTTGACATATAATATCAAGGCCCCATATCTACCACAAACAATTTATGTTGAAATCAAATCGTAAACACAGCTTGGAAATAAATGGCATTTATAAGGAGAACAGAAAAGAATTATTGACAGAAAAAAGGGAAGGACATGGCTTAAGATGTTGGGCTAGAAAATAGCCTAGAAACTGGCCTAAGCAGTGCGTTTTTGAGGTTGAAAATGGATGCACATTTAGGTTGTGTTTGTTTTGGCTTCAAATCACTTTCGAAAATGCTTTTCCGTAAATGCAGGTGTTTGGTTGCGCATGGAAAATAAATTTTCTGGAAGTTATTTTCAGTTGACCGCGTGTTTTAGTTGGTTTGATCCGGAAATTGGTTTCAGTCCAAATTTTCACTTCAAACCATTTCCGGACTCACGCGCAGAAAGAGAGAGAGAGAGAGAGAGAGAGGAAGAAGAGAGAGCCTAGATCACTCCTTAGACCGAGCTCCAGTCTGACGATCACAGACCGAGCTCCCTTTTTTATATTTTATTCTTTTAATAATGTTAACGTTAACTAGTTGTCTAACATTGGAGACTTTTTATTTTTATTTTTTAGAGAATTAACGCTGGGGACTTCAAGAGTTTGCTACCGTTGTTGATGAGCTGTCCTATTCAAATGATGCCAGCACTTTCATCTTACATGTTTTGTTCTTATTGGCTGGGACTATAAGGTCAGCTTGGTGACCTTATAGTCCGGCACTAGGTAAAAATTTCCCGTAGGTAACATTGTTTAGTTTACTTTTTATGTTATATAATAAGAATCCGATTAATGTATGCTTTTAAAATATATATTAGTAAAATCTATATAATAAATAAATTAGAGTAAAAGTAATTTTTTCATTTTGTTTAGCTTACTTTTTCAAAAGTATTTTTCAACTAACTTCCTGTTCATTTTTTCTCTATTCGACCTCTCCTTACCTTTTATGATAACATGCTTAATTAATAGGTTTTATGATACTGGATGTTGTCGTCTTATTACTTGTTCATTAAGATGACCCATTCAACCTACTGTCTACTGTGTACAGATTATCTAAGCCTACTAGAAGAGTGCAAATGCACATGGAACATTGCACATGCGCTTGTACTGTTGGGCCAGCATTGGTCATCTAAAAAATTTTGGGTACAACCAGACATCCACAGGCAACAACAATATGCTGGCATGCTAGATGCATCACATCATGGCCCCACTTTATTTCCACATAAATAAATGTGCAATTTTTTTGTAATCGGCAATCTGATGCGTGATAGCACAGCACCTGTACGTAATATTGTACTAGCCTTCGTGAATCGTCATATCAAGTCAATTCAAGACAGTCAATATCGAACCTCGAAGTTGACAAAGACTTATGTACTATCAAACTTTTACCGAATAGAGATAAACCACCAATTACTGTGAATTCAATAGGCTTTAATTAGCACTCCTTTTAATCATGGAGAAAAAATTGATAGGGTAAGAGCATCCTTGTCGAGACGTTAAAATGGATATATGCTAAATTTTAGTATCAAAACACCAAAAAAGCAACTTCATCAAAACTTTTAAATTGTAAAATTTTTGGCATACTTGCACAATAAGCTTGTATTAATACAAGCTCATTGTAGCCTGAATTGTAAAACAAAAATTATTTTTTATTTTCATGTGGTGAGATGGTTGACCGGTTGTTTGTGTTAAGTTGTTTTATTATTATTTTAATGATTAATTTATATTATTTAAATGAAAATGGTAAAAATTATAAAAATTTTAATATTTGATGTATTTTAAAATGGAATGGTATAATAAATAAAATAAATTTTTAAAGTGCTAAATGCTAAAAATTTTAGAATACTTGATAAAGATGCTCTAATATATAAGTGATAAAAAATTACTTACAGTCGGTCAAGACAGAGCTATTATTAAAACTATTTTAATAAGTAAGGCAAAAACTGGCTATGAAAAATTGTGTTAAGGAAAAATTACAGAAATCCACCTGTGGCACATATGATTTAAAACTTAATACTTTTCCTACTATCTATTACCTCCGTTAGTCTTTTGTTATCCTAAAAACACTTTTTTAAGACAAACAAATTTAAAATGAGTCAAAGAGTTAGGATTTGAATTTTTTACGAAAAAGGATGAACATTACAAATGAAATTCCAAACAATTACAAATCAAATTATTTGAAATTAAAACTTATATGAATCAAATGTCTACATATCACAACAAATACAAGACAATACAACACAAGATTGGAGAGAGAGAGCCCAGAGATATCAATAAACATAAAACAAAAGTTTCACCATGGGTAGGGGTGGCAAAATAAGTCCAAACCCATTTGTCCACCCAAACCCATCCATTCTACTTAAGCCCAAACCCACCCAATTATTAGTTGGGTTAAATGGGCATCAACCCAATTAGACCCAATAATAATTAGGTTTTAACTTAAAACCCACTCAACCCCATTAAACACAATATCAATTAACCCAAACTCAACCGGTCAACCCACCCTTCCCACCCCCCAAAAAAAAAAAAAAAAAAACCCAGCACTCACCTCAGACGTTTCAGGTTAGGTTTTCATTTTCCCCCTCATTTTCTCGGCCTCCAATCACGTTTCAGGGTTAGGTTTTCATTTTCCCCCTCACTTTCTCGGCCTCCAATCACTTTCTCAGCCTCCAATCACTCATCGGTAAGCTTCGAATCTCAAATTTGGACCTTCTGGTTCGACAACCAGTCCAAACCCAAACAAGGTGCGGTGTTGACATCAATTGACAGCATTTTTCTCTCCGCAAGGTCTACACCTTCGACACTGTCGAAGATTTCTGGTGGTACCTTTCTAACCTTCCTCAATTCCCTGATTTATTCATGTTTTTGTGTCTATTACTATGATTCTTGATCTGGGTTCCTCTTCATCTTTGCCCTCTTTCGTTTTTGTATGTGTTAAGGATAGAAATATAGCTTGCTTTTCGAGGCTTTTCATTTTATTTTAAAGATCCAGAGCAATAGTGGGTTTTGTATTAATTTTGATTGCCTAAACCTTTTTTTTGGTAATTTAAATTTGTGAAAGTAGTTAGTAGATGTCAAATTTCTTTCACATTTCCAAATTTTATAGATATGTAAATGCATTACAAGGTATGAGTTTGCTTGCTAACAGGGTTTAAAATTACAGCGTGTATATACTTAAAAATGGATTAGAAACCTGACTTGCAATGCCAATGTGGGCACCAACCCCATGATATAATAATTAAATTGAAGTTTCCTAACTTGTTTGAAGAGATTTTAACTCATTAGGGTAGTAATGCTATACAACATTAAGGATATATTTACACTACTATTTGAGTATGGAAATCCCGCTCTTACGCTACCATAGTGTATCATTAGATCAAATTTCAAACACTAGGGGAAAAAGCCTTTTACATTTCAAGCAGCACAAGTCTTTGTTGTTTTCTGGGTATTGTTTTTCATTCAGTAAGAGAAAATGGAGAAACCCTTTTGATAGAATTAGGTGTTGTTCACTGGAACAAGGGCTGCAGCCGCCATGGGGGCTGAAGCCGAAGTCGAAACCATCCAAAATGGATGTTGTGGAGAGGAAAGGGGTGGTTTTGGAAGAACCCCAGATGAGAAAACAGCCCAGTTCTGGGATTTGTAGTCAGATAGAGAAGTTGGTTTTCAATAAGAGGTACAGAGAGGCACTTGAATTGTTTGAGATTTTGGAGTTTGAGGGTGGTTTTGAATTGGAATCTAGCACCTATGATGCGTTGATTAGCGCTTGCATAGTTTTGAATTCAATTAGAGGGGTGAAAAGGGTGTCTAGTTTTATGAGTAGTAATGGGTTTGATTTGGATTTGTATATGAGGAACAGGGTGCTGCTTATGCATGTCAAAGGTTAAGGCGTACTAGGTACTCAGTGAAGTAAGACTCGATCCTTTTCTTGTTGTTGTTGTTAATGTTAATGTTGCTGCTATTGTAGCTTCTTGTTGTTGTTGTGCTTTATTATGCTATGTAAAAGTATATTATGTAGATGTTCTCTGCATTTTGTTCAATGCTTCTCGCTTAAGTTAGTATTTTATATAATCTGCACCAATTTGCTGGTAGTTTAGTCTTTTAACTGATGAAAAGAGGATTGATTTCTCCTATGGAAGACTAAATGATTTAGTTTTTAGTTTAAATTTGGCTGCATGCTCCCAAAAGTTTAACTGACACGTTGTTTGGCATTTTCTGTTTTAACCACTTACAATCTACCATGACAAAATTGTGACAAAGAAGTTGTAAAATAATTTGTGGTTCTAAAAACACTCCAATGATTAAGGCAAAAGTTAGGCTTTGAAGAATTTTATTAACATGAAACAAAATTCACATTGTCCTATTTTGCCACCCTATTTGCAACATAGAGCATAATTTCATAAGGTAGTTTTTAGATTTAAGAATTTAAAATTAAAGGATTTTAAAAAAAATTTCTAATATAAATTTAACAACCCATAATAAATTTTAGTTCTAAGAACCAATTTTTGTCACAATTATGATGTGGCCAAATACAAGTGAGGGAGAAAAAATGTTAGGTTAATATGTAAGTGATAAGCAACCACTTACAATCTATCACGACAAAACTGTAACAAAGAAGTTATGAAATAGTTTGTGATCCTAGAACCACTCTAATGATTAAGTTAAAAGTTAGGTTTTGAAGAATTGTATTAACATGGAACAAAATTCACATTGTACTGTTTTGCCACCCTAATTGCAACAAGATACACGATTCCATAAAAATTGTTTATAGATTTGAGAATTTAAAATTAATGAATTTTTTTTTAAAAAAAAAATTATAATATAAATTACTTCATATAAATTTAAGTTGTAAGGACCAAAACAAACACTTATGATGTTCTAGATTTAAAATAATATCTTACACCTAATAATTTCAAAACTAGATATTAAAAAAACTTAAATCCATTCATAAATTTTATCATTAGAAAAAATTACTCTTCCATGTTTTATTCAAGACATTCCTGATCAATTTGGAAGAATTAATTCTAGAAGAACAAGCCTTGCAAAAGTAAAAACTCTCCAACAGTTGAAACTTATTTTTGGAGACCCTTGTTTGAACGGATGGCTGTTCTACCATGCCACTTCTTCTGAGAATGTCCTGCTCTACTCTGCTTGCCTATTGCCATAATTATTAGGCGGCCTTGGTGAGAATTGAAGTGGTGTTGAACGAAAATCTGAAAACTCTCTTGTGGATGACATCTCGAAAATCTACTCAGGCAGGGGCTACTTGTTTTCTTTTGATGTGTTGCTTATCTATCTGTTGCTTTGTCATTGGTGTTTTATCAATATTGTATTATATCATACAAAACTAAAATCAAATTGTTGACTTCTTTTTCTTCTATTTTTTTGATGAGTAGACTTTGTAACTAGAAAAATCATTTCATCTTTTTGGAATAATTTATATGTTAAACTGGCAACTTTTATGGCTCATTGGCTATTTTGAATAATTATCAACTATGTGTTCTACTTTTTTTTTCATTTATCTTGTTCAGGGTAAGGCAGATTTTTTTTTTTTTTACTATTTTAATACCAAGTTAGGGAGGTGCAAAATCCAATAAAGTTGACATATGATATCAAGGCCCCATATCTACCACAAACAATTTATGTTGAAATCAAATCGTAAACATAGCTTGGAAATAAATGGCATTTATAAGGAGAACAGAAAAGAATTATTGACAGAAAAAAGGGAAGGACATGGCTTAAGATGTTGGGCTAGAAAATAGCCTAGAAACTGGCCTAAGCAGTGGGTTTTTGAGGTTGAAAATGGATGCACATTTAGATATGGGAACATTGTAATATTTGTTGAAAGCCTCATTTTCACAAGCTGTGGGTCCATCAAATGAAAAATTATTAGGTCCACTAGCAAAACTGCTGAAATAGTTCTCCCAACCAATATAATAATGCCACTTATGTGAATGCGTGACTCAGATTCCTAATCAGCATAAGAATTAAAAATAAAAAAACTACTAGGTAATGCTATGTTTACATAAACAACAGTGTTTTATTGGTTAGAATGACCAAGAGGAACACTTTTGCAATCCTTCGTGGACCTAATAATTTCTCCCATCAAATAATCTTGGACAATAAATTAAAATTGTTTGCAATTAAATCTTAAAAGATGATGAAAAGAGAGAGATATATCACTCTTTGGAAAGTTGAACACTATCTTGATGCTTTGGGACATGTCAATAATGGATACCATATTTATATTCTCTTTATATATTTTTATTTTCTTTATGTTGAGTATCATCTATAATTATTTTTTATAGACACGTCAATAATGGATAACATGTTTATATTCTCTCCTTATATTTTTATTTACTTTCTGTTGTGTATCAAATCTCAAAAAAAAAAAAAAAAAAAAAAAATTATGTTGTGTATCTTCTATAATTTTTTTTATTAAAAAAATGCTCAAATTTATTAGAATTCAAAAAGAGGCCAGAATACTTGACCTTTTGCCTCCATTGATGTATAAATACTATGAACCTAGATGGTACTGACAGTCATGGGCCTCTTGGAACAGAAGGCTTGGAGATCTAAGTTACGACTCAGAATCATGCAGGACAAAAGCCTCCTAACTTAAACTTCATAAAATTCTTGTAATATGTTTTTTTTTTTTTTTTTTTTTTAAGAATATTAAGTATTTTTAACACACACACACATGGGGAGAGTGAAGAAGATTTTTTAAAGAAATTTACAGTGGTGTATATCCAAAATGGCTTAACTCTTGCAAGTTTTAGTGCCCGTTTGGTTCAGCATTTGAAGCCCAAAATGCGCTTTTTCAAAAAAGCTCAACCCAGTTTTGCGTTTGGTAAGCTCAAAACGCAACTTTTTTATAAAAGTTGCGTTTTGAACTTTTAGAAAAAACTGAAGGCAAAACGCGGAAGGAAAATGGTGAGGCAACAGTCCATAAATGAAAACGCGCACTGCGCGTTTTGATAGTTACCGTTGCTAATGATGAAATTCCAAAAATACCCATGAACAAACACAGAACAAACACTACAAATCATAACAATAAACAATCTTTCTCTCAAACATAATCAGATTACCAGAATACAAACTCAAAAACACAGTTTTAAAATTAATCAAATCATAACAATAAAAGCAAAAAAAGAAAAAAAAAAAAGAAAAAAAGACAAAGGACAGAAGCTTGCTGACCCATCTGGACTGGGTTGGGGACGAAGATGAGCAATAGCACGAAGATGAGAGCTCCTTGGAATGTTCTTAAATGACGGAGAAAAGGAAAATTTTCTTATCAGAGAGAGTTTTGGAATCAAGTTAAAAAAGAAAAAAAAAAAAAAAAAAAAAAAAACAAGAGAGACGGAGCTGGAGAAAGAAGGACCTCCTGGAATGTTCTGATGAATGAGGGAGAATGAGGGAGAAAAGGAGAGTTAAAAAGAGGGGTAGAGATAGTGGAGAACGTGTGGAGGAGAAAAAAAAGAAAAAAAAAAAAACTAAACGTATGGTTGGTACGGTTGAACGTGAAATGGAAAAAGAAAAAATAATATAAAAAATAAAAAAATCCAAATTGAGAAATACTACAGTAATATTTTCACAATATTTTCACAATAAATTTTAAGTAACAGATTGTTATTAGTTAATATTGGTTAGTAAAAAAATAATTTCAGTTGTGGGTTCAAATTAGAACTAGTAATAACTTTCCACATAAATTTTATTGTGAAAATATTGCAAAAAATGTTGTAAACGTAACACTTATAATAATAAATTTTACACAGTAATTTGTTATTGGTTCTCATTTGAACCTACTAATGACATTATTATTTTTCTTATCTACCATTAACAACTTGTCATATAGACTTTATTGTGAAATTTTTGTAAAAATATTGTGTCCATAATTTGCATTAAGAGAGATAATTAAAACAAAAAATTCACTTATATATATATCTTGTCCTTTTTGGTAATTTATAACTCAAACCTCCATTTTTATAAGTGCTAGCCAAACACTCAGCTTTTTCAAAAAGCACTTTTTAACAGTTTTTACCAAACACTCAGCTTTTTAAAAATGCACTTTTTCATTATGCACTTTTTGAAAACTCCACTTTTTCATTATGCACTTTTACAAAAAGCTGAACCAAACTCACCCTTAGTGTGTGATTTTGTGGTGGCGTAATTTTCCTGTTGATCCCTCTTGGCCGGGCATTTTGGAGTTACAAATGAAATGAGCCCACAAGCTCAGTCTTTCCAGAAAAACTCAGGCCCGAAAACCCGTGAAAGAAGCCCATGCATCCGGCCGAATTCTCTGAATGGTTAAAAAATTGGGCTCACAAGGACTAACCCTAAGACCCACTGTTTTGGCCTTTAGAGTTAAAAAGGCTAGCTATGCTGGCAAAATGGCCAGGTAAGGCCTACTAGGCCCAATGTTACATCAAAGAACACTAGGGTAATAGTCAAACAACACTCTTTCCCATGCTTTCTGTGTGGACCAAGCCCACATAGGAGAAGGTGAAACCTAACAAAAGGCTAATTTGGAGATGTGGATTGGTGGCCAAAAGAGTCATTTTGCACCAGCTTTGGGCTTATGAGAAGTCTCTATACTAGGCTTGGAACATTTGAAGAACTATGGAGTTCATGTTGAATTTAATGTACAAAGCCCATCACTCATGGAAGAACCAAAAATCTATTCAATTAACACATATACAAATATACTTTTTTGCTCCCAATACAGGATTCAATCAAAATGTTGATAGTCATTATCCTCTAAATCGGCAAATTAGGATGGTCAATTTTCTTTTAGAGAAGCAATGTACATGGCCTTTGGCGACCTGGTAGCCTAAGCTTGAGGAAAATCAGTAACAACCTACTCCTTTCAAGCTTTCATTGCTCAATGTATAGGGGATTAGACCTTAGGAGACTTGGAGAAATATATAAAATTATATTTGCATTCAGGTGCTTTCCTACCTTCACACAAACCTTCAAACATATTCAACAGATACTTTAATACACTTCCATGACTTCCTAAGTGCACGACGCTTTCTCCTTCATTACACTAATCACAACTACCTTATTCTAAAGCTAACATCATGATTTGCCTGTGTTTTGTGAGCTGGCCACACAGTTTTACCTCCTTTTATAGGTTTGTCAAGTGATATGTTGTACTAGAATGCACCCCTAGCCTTCTTTACAATTTGTGCAAACAAAGATGGCAAAATCAACTCCCCAAACTAAATTCAGGTCGGCAGAGAAGACAAACCAAGTGTAAACACGTGGTGATTTGAAACAATCCATATACTTAATTTGTCAATTTAATGGTAATACGTAATGAGCAGTGACAATTACACATCATGTGTATGGGACACACAATATCATGTCAATTAAAATCATATTTTGAAAATGTGATTTCAATTAAAAGTGTGAAATCGTGTTTTCAAAGCATGATTTTATGATTTCATAATTATAACAAAAATTGTGATTGCGTATAGTAATAAAAGAGCATGTACAGAATGTATGTAACATTGAGTATGTAACAAGAATTAACCATATGTGATAGTCATTACTTGTCATCTATAACCTCTTATCAAGGGTGAAATTCAATTGATTGCTACATTTTAATAAGTCAATGACGAGATTGCTAAATATCACCCCTATTTTATTGTTTTTTTTATTCATATAATCTATCTCTCCCTCTCTCTCATACTGTTTTTCAAATTTTACCTTTTTCCATCAAAAAATAAAAACCTTTAAATTATGGTTGGTTTGGTTTTGCAAAATTGTGGTTGCATAACTGCTCCCTTGCTGGGTACGGCTGAAATGAGAAGTCATGTTTATGAAACCAGTATGATTGATGAGGATCATGTACTAAAAGCGCAGGTAATTAATTCCTTTAAAAGAATAGATAATTACTAAAGGCAATCAATCACACAATGTTTTTTTTTTTGGGTTAAAAATCACACAATGTTGTAGTAGGGTCATCATCTCTCTCTTTCTTTCTTTCTTTCTTTTCTCTTATCTTAAAAAACTCTCTTTTTAAAATGGCTGTTGTCATGCGAATTTAACCAAATTATTAAGAAGAAAAGAAAGAAAAAAAAAAAACAATTTACTATTAATTTTTACCACATTTTCATAATTTTAATAAGTTGTGAACTTGTGATTGATGTAATATTATTTTCACATAGATTCACTATTTATACATTTTTTATTTTGCACTAACCACAATATGTCACCTCAACTGTTATAAAGACGATAATCATAATAACATACTTTTCTTATGAACATAGGGAAGAGTAAAAAAAAGTGACAACACTGTCCATTATTAATGAAAAAACAACACGATGATGATCCTGTGGTCGAAAGAAAGAATAATAAAGCAATTCTTTCCGAAACAAAATTATGATAAACTACAATCCAAATTATTTCTTTTCTAATCATAATTATCTTGATTTTTAAAAGATTTTCGTTTAAGGAATAAAACAATATCAAAGTACTAAGCATTATTCGTTTAGCATGTGTTTAGCCCATCATATATTTGTCAATTGAAATAACTCCTTGGTTCTTATAATAAACAATGAGTAGGGTCCAAGCAATTTCACCTTTTCTGCTGAGTTGAGATGACTCTAAATTGATAGGTCAAGAATGTACTGACCTTTTATGATAAACTAACCAATTAATTAGTTAAGTTAATTAATTAAGTCAATTGACATGCAATACGCGTGGTAGCACAAACAAATCACCAACTAAGTTAAATACAACAGAAAATAAAGTTGACACGGTAATTTGTTTACAAATGGGGAAAACCTTCAAGGCAAAAACCTCATCGGGCGATTTTAAGGTCATTACTTCCGAGAATCCACTATTATCACAACAAGTAGTTACAAGTAAAGGAATTCCAGTACCTTATACCAACCTACAGTTGAACCCTTACCCCAATACACAATTGGACTTGTTTTGTAGTGACAATCTCTTCTTTCAATGTACGACTCCTAGTACGTGACTAACCAATCAATGCACGGATTCAAGTACGTGACTAACTACCAACTTGAGAAGGATATTAGCTGCAAAATTCTTCAGTTCATCTACACGATGAAGATCAAAAAACTCCTTAGTTACAAAACCCTATGACGTACAAAAACGGTAGCTTTATCAAGAGAAAGATTAACTAGGGCAAATTCTGTCTCCAGTCACAATTTGCTTGAACAAAACCTTTGCATCAAGTTTCATGCACTGAGACGGCTCTTAAAATAATCCTTATATATGTCTAGGGTTGTGAGAGAAAAAAGCCTAAACACATACATATGGATATGCGTGAAATCAGATCTGAAAAACTGATTTTCGTAATTCTCGATAGATAGGATATATGTCGAGCAACTGTCGAGCATCGGGCTAAAATTTCCTTTTAAACCTTGATAGATACAATCTGTCGAGCTATCTGTCGAGCTTTAAAATACATCACTTCTTCACTTGTTTCTTGGACAAATTTGCATGGATTCAATACTTGGACTTAAACTCTTGTTCCTTGAAGTATTAAACACATCCTAGACCTACTCATTTACAAGTAAAGTGCGTTTTGTCAAAGGATTAATCAATTCTAAATGACATATGTTCTTAACATGTTTCACATATGTCCTAACAATCTCCCCCTTTGACAATCTATAACAAAACCACAACAAACAAAAGAAATATGAGAGAAGTTATAAATCACTCAACTCATACTCATTTGTTGAATACAATAAAATCTAATCCTAACACAAACTCTTGAAATTTTTTGCAAGAAGAGAGTTCATGGCAAGATAGACTTTGACAACCTATATTTCTGAAATACTTTAAACAAAACTCATCACGGCATCTTAGTGTGAAACAGAAATAAAAGATTACGTACAATAAATAAGAAGCATATGCATAAAGAGAGAAAAGAAACAACATATGAAGAAATATGTGAAAGAATGTAATAACAATCTCAATATATATATATATATATATATATATCACAAATGAGTACAATGCTTGCTATCACAATGTAAGAACAATGTATCTAAAAGAAAGAAAAGAAAAAATACAAAAAGTCCTCACTACATCCCTCATAAGATAAACACTCCTCCTAACAAAAATAATCTCCTATACTAACTCTCCCCCTAAGTAAATGACTACTCTCATACCAAAAACTACTCCCCCTTTTTTGTCACGAATGACAAAGGGTAAGTCACTGAGATACAATTATCTCCTCGTCACCGGAAGAGCCAGAATCCTCATCCTTATCACCATCACCATTAGAGCCACCATCGTCGTCCTCATCCTCAGAAGCCTCTAGAGAAGGAGAGGGAGACGCGATGAAGCCACCAAGGCGAGTCTGTTATCATGCAATACGACTGACACGGGTGTTCACCTGATACATCTCAGTAGTGAGTGTATCAAGGCGAGCATCCATGCGCTGAAGTTGCGCCATGACCGCCTTAAGGGTCACACCACCCGTGGAAGTAGAAGGAACGGATGTGGATGGAGCGGAAGAAGCCAGAGGAGTTGCCGTCTCGGTTCATGGCCACTTCAATTGAAGCTAGGCCTCGCTTCGTCAAACGGTCGCCGTGCTAATGGCACACATAACGAAGAAGTGAGGAGACTCGGGATAGGAGACTGAGAAGTGGTGAAGAATCCTCGTGATAGCCGAAGGAAAGATAAGCTTATCACAGGTTGCCGTATCCTTATAGACACCTATAAGTAAAAGTATGAAATGAGAGGGAAAGTCATCACCATATTTAGGAACCTCGGACCTTTTGCAAAGCCCGAGCAAGGGGTGTTTTAACGTTCACCCCAAGATGAGGGTGTCTCATAAAATAGAGATATGAGTTCGTCTTTAGACACAGTCTTAAGACGATGACAACCGGGGCAATCAGGATGAGATACCCTTGGAATGTGTAGCACTACAGATATAAGATCTGAAGTGACTACAATATGCGTACTGATAGTTTTTTAGACCCCTTAAACAAATGAATTAAACCTAGTTAATTAACCAAGTTGTTACTTAGTCCAATTAAACAAGTCTAGGTTATCACAATAATAAAGATCAAATCAAGTAAAGCAGCGGAAAATAAATAACACAAGATATGATCACCCAGGAAACCAAACCGATAAAAACCTGGGGAGGATTTGACCTAGCTATCCTCAAGGTAAACTTGAATCCACTATTAGAAAGAATCGAAGTTCATACAAAAGGACTTACAAGCACCTCCGCTCGACTTCCTAATGCTACCAACCAGTAGAACTTACTGACACGACCACGTGCAAGCTCCGAATCCACGGACTCCTTCTTTCTTTGGATTCCACTAGCTACAAGCACCCCCGCTTGTGTATTCTTTAAGCTTTAATGGCAGCAACTGTTTTGATCATCAAGGTTTAGAGAATATCTCTTCCTTGAAAACCCTAAGTTTGTGTAAAGGAAAGCTCCTCTAGATCTTACAAGAGATTTACACAAACCGCAATATGAGCAACACTAAAACGTGGCTAGGGTTTGCCTTTTATACTTAGGACAAATAAGAAACCCTAAAAACGTTTTAAACACATAGGGCTGAGTTGGACGAATCTGCAGAAAAGCAATCTGCCCGACGTTCGATCGGTCGAGCCTAAGCTTCGATCGATCGAGCCAGGCCGAAAGCCATACCGCTTTCTGCTTTCCACTCGATTCCAACTTCAACATTGACATACAACTTTGAGCTAGCTTTAAACACTTCTAAACACATTGTTTTGATCATGGTTTGCCAACATTACACATTAGAGTTCTAAAATACATAAAGTCCTAAACTTTAGAACCTAACACGTACCTCGAATGCGAGTAAAGAAATGAGGCACGGTGTAATCAAATCCGTGCATATTGGAATAAAGCTCCTGTATGATCATAGAGAGACAGGTGACTGGGATGTCATAAAGGGACTCCCAACCCTTATTGTAGAAGACGGTGGGTAAGTTAGTATTGAAAAAGTCCGAAAGAACGACTTGGCATTCCGAATGAATGCAACGTTGAGAAAAATTCTCTGAAAAGTCTTGACGGGCTTTATCATCATGAAACCGGACATGAGAAGGAGTGGGATTAGAAGAAGATGCCCCGGAACAAAAAGGGTTCTAGGACGGAGTAGACTTGCTTTTTGGTGCCATGCGTAGACTAACCGAAAGAGAGAGAGAAAGAGAAAGACAAGCGGAAGAGTACCAAACACAATCAATATCAATAAGATAGAAAAGAATGGTACATATGCATGAAAAATGCATGAACATGTAACATGCAACAATAAAAACATCATGGGCTCAGCCTAATCCAATCCTACCAGCACATAAGATTTCAACAAAGAAAACACACATCTATAATGCATGAAACATTGTGAAAATGCAAATGTGATGCAATGCATGAGCATACACGATCATTTAAACAAAACCCAACCCAAAAATTTCATAAGAACTTCAATAATTTTCAAAAACCCCAAAAATTTTCAAAAACCCCAAAAGTTAGGTCAGAATGAATGAAATGCATGATTAATGAGAGAGAAGAGATCATACCAGAGGGAAAAGGCAAGGATTAGTCCGAAATCCAAGTGGGGAAAATGAAGAGTTTAAGTGAGAAGTGTTTGGGAGAGAGAAAGAGGTTTTTCTGTCAAGAGAAATTGGAGAGAAATGAGAGAAAAATGTGCTGAGGCCATATATAGAAAAACACGAAGCTCAATGGATCGAGAGGTATCGAGAGCTGTCAAGCACTAATCCTTGATAGATTTATCTGTCTTAGTGCTATCAAGAGCTGTCCACAGCAAAGAGACCTCGATGGATCGAATTGCTATCAAGCATCTATCGAGCAGATAGAAACTTTCTCGATGGATTGAGAATCTGTCGAGAAGCTATCGAGACAAATTCTCAAAAATTTCGATGGATCAAAATTGCATTAACTGCTGTTGAGAAAGAAGATCAAAGGTCTCAATAGATTTCTTAGTTGTCGAGAGGTATCGAGAAGCTATCAAGATATGCAAAAAAAGTTTTTCAAAGAAGAGAAAAACATAGAAATGAATGTAATCAAACATGCTACTCAACCAAAGGTCCAATCAACATTTTAAGCTCTCAAAAACATCTCTCAACAAGAAAAATATCAAGCATTTAGATCGAAAACACACACACACACACACACACACACACACACACACACACACAACAAGTCTAACCAATTTTATATTTCAAAAATAAGTTAAGACAGTTTAGTGAGCATATATTAACACATGTATTCCTTGTGATTGCCAAATTACATTGTACCTGCACATATATCAAAAGTAGCAAAGAATTTGCATGTTATGTGTGAAAAACATCGCAAGATTACATAAGTGTCTACATGTTATGACGATTTGAGATATGAGAAAATCTATTTAACTCACACACAATCATAATTGCTTGATAGAGACTATAACCTTTGAGGTACATTATATAACTCCCACATCTCTTAGAAGACACGCTTGCAATCATATATAAAGCATTTTAATTCGTTTTGCTTTTATTTTTCTTTGCATATTTTTCTTTTGAGCATACCATGCATGAGCATATAAGAGAGAGAAAAGAAATACTCAATTATGTTAACCTCTTGACATTGCAATTTTTCTATGCCGAAGCATACAGATGTCATTTCATGATTGGTGGGCAATAGTGATGAGATGATTATTTTTGCCTTTTTCTTAAGATTTTCTAGTCCTTCCCATAAAAAAGAGTGATAGGAGTGTTAAGTACAAGAGATTACTTAATCTTACTCATCACAAACACGAGCCACAAAGCTCACTTACTTAGTTGTGCATAGAGATGCTCATCTAAGCTACAAAAGATATAAAATTTAGAAAATTTTGTTTCAATGGCCATCCAAGGTACACAAGTACCAATGTACACAAAACACACTATTTTTGTATTTTTCTGATTTTCCATTTTCCATTTTTATTTTTATGAAAAACAAAATAAAGCAAAACCAAAAAAAAAAAAAAAAGTTACTAAATCACCTAGAACCTTTTTCCTTCCACACCTTGGAAGAACCTTTCCGTTTGACGAACCCTTGATCTGGCTGTGGGGGGGAAGAATTGAAATCGTTCAAGTTCGAAAGGAACATGAGGGCATTTAGAAGATCTCCATGAGGAGCAAAGGAGGATGAAAACTGATTTTGGTTTCCTGATAAGATCATACTATTACTTTGTTGAGTGGCTTACCACTTATAACAATTAGGTCGAGTATGTTTAGTCGCTCCACAGTGATGATAGAGATGTTGCTTTTTCTGTTTAGACTTTTGGGTATTGTCCTTCTTAGCTCTAGTGTTTTTAGTCTCTTTCTTATCAAGCTTAGGGGGTGCTCCTAAGATAGATTTACCCTTATCTATGTTCTCACTAGCTAAAACAGTTTTCACATCATTGTTCTCAGACTTAACATTATTAGTAGGTGAAACAAAAAAAGTAGTACTAGAAAAAGCAATACTAGGAGAAAAGAAATCATAACCCAAACCGGTTCAATCAGAAGCAAATTTCTGAAGGCTAAGCATCTCATCAAGTTTTGCACTTGAAGTCTTCTCAAACTGAGCTCCGACTTGGAACAGTTCTGCTTCTAGCTTCTTGGTTCTCTCGGCCAAGAAATTGTTTTCAAACCGTAGTGCTCTAATGGTCTGATTAGCTTCATCAAACTTTGTGAAGATTTCTTCTCGTTCAAACTCTACATCACTGAGCTTCTTGGTGGCCAACCTATACAATTTTTCATGTTTTTCCAAGACCTTGTACAATTTTGCATAGGCTATGTGGATGTCATCTTGTTCATCCATTTTCTCAAACTTAGACTCCACCAAGTCCTCTTCTTCATCCATTTCTTCAACAATCCCCTTAGTAGGATTTACAGTGGCAATGAAGGCATTCAGGATTCCATCATCCTCATTTTCCAAATCTTCCTCAGGCTAGATTTCACTCGAGGTAGCAGCAAGTGCCTTGCTTTTCCCAATGGTCTTGAGATACGTTGGGCACTCTTGTTTCATGTGTCCAAAACCTTGACATCTAAAGAACTTTGGTCCGGAAGGAACAGTGTACTGACCGCCATTCCTAGCATCCTTCTTCCCTTTATCTTAGCTTTTGAATTGTGAAGAACTAGATTGCTTTCGTTCCTTATCAAATCCGTTCGCATTGGCATTCTTCATGAACTTTTTGAACGGCCTTGTGATGTAGGATTTCATTTTAGAATCTTCATCATCTGAAGACTCATCAGTGTCACTACTCTTGGCCTTTAGTGCCATGCTCTTACCCTTACTTGATTTCCCAATCCTTGTCAAACCCAACTCATAAGTCTGCAGGTTGCCAACCAGCTCTGTCAAAGGAATTTTGTCAATGTCCTTTGATTCCTCAATGGCGGTGATCTTGGCATGGAATTTCTCTGGAAGATATCTAAGCACCTTTCTAACAATCTTGGGTTTGGGAATGGTTTCCCTAAGATTAAATGCAGAGTTTACTATGTCCTTGAGCTTGGCATAGAACTCATTGAACGATTCATTCTCCTCCATCTTTCTCTTCAAAGTTTGTGGTAAACCTCTGAAGCTTTGAATCCTTGACAGCCTTAGTTTCTTCATAGGTTGTCTAGAGAATGGTCCATGCTTCCTTTGCAGTTTCGGTAGAGGATATCTTCTTGAACTCCTCATTTGTGACCGCACTGAATAAGGTATTCAATGCCCTGTTGTTGAAGTTTGCTGCCTTGATTTTCGCATCATCCCAATTAGCCGTCGCTTTCTTTGGCTTGGTTCAGCTTATCTCCAAAGCTTGCCACACTTTTTCATCTAATGACTGCAAGAAAGCTCTCATGCACAATTTCTAGTATGCATAGTTAGTGCCATCAAATAAAGGAGGGATAAGTAAAGATTGTCCTCTATCCATGACAAACAGGAGTCAATGGATCACACAGCAAAGACCAAGAATGTATTGACCCATTGTAATAAATTAACCAATTAATTAGCTAAGTTAATTAATTAAGTCAATTGACATGTAATACGCATGGTAGCACAAACAAATCACCAACTAAGTTAAATGTAATGGAAAATAAAGTTGACATGGTGATTTGTTTATGAATGGGGAAAACCTCTAAGGCAAAAACTTTACCGGGTGATTTTAATGTCACAACTCCCGAAAATCCACTATTATCATAACAAGCGGTTACAAGTAAAGGAATCCCAATACCTTATACTAACCTACAGTTGAACTTTTACCCCAATACACAATTGGACTTATTTTGCAGTGACAATCTCTCATTTCAATCACGGCTCCCAGTACGTGACTAACCAATCAATGCACAAATCTAAGTACATGACTAACTACCAATTTGAGAAGGATGTTGGCTATAAAGTTCTTCAGTTCATCCACACAATGAAGATCAAGAAACTCCTTGGTTACAAAACCCTACGGCGTAGAAAGACAGTAGCTTCTTCAAGAGAAAGATGAACTAGGGCAAATTCTGTCTTCGATCACAATTTGCTTGAACAAAACCTTTGCATCAAGTTTCATGCACTGAGACGGCTCTTAAAATAATCCTTATATATGTCTAAGGTTGTGAGAAAAGAAAGCCTAAACACATACACATGGATATGAGCGAAATCAGATCTGAAAAACTGGCTAAAATTGCCTTTTAAACCTCGATAGATACAATTTGTCAGGCTATCTATCGAGCTTTAAAATACAGCACTTCTTCACTTGTTTCTTGGATAGATTTGCATGGTTTCAATACTTGAACTTGAACTATTGTTCCTTGAAGTATTAAACACATCCTAGATCTACCCAATTACAAGTAAAGTGCATATTGTCAAAGGAGTAGCCAATTCTAAGGGTCCGTTTGGATACAACTTATTTTTGCTGAAACTGAAAATTGAAAATTGAAAATATTGTAGCAAAATAATTTTTAAATGTATGAATAGTACTATGGGACCCATTTTTAATATTTTTTTAACCCGTAAACAGTGCTAAACAGTGTATGAACAGTGCTCAACAGTGTATGAACAGTGCTCAACAGTGCGTGAACAGTGCTTTTGTCCCCTAAAGCAGAAATGCGTGCAGGGAAAAAAAAAAAAGGTAAAACGCAAAATGCAAAACGTGGCTTTCATCCGAATCCAAACACTCACTAAATAACATATGTTTTTAACATGATTCACATATGTCCTAACATAAATTGAGATAAAGTTAACATTATGATGCATAGTAAGAAAGTATTAAGTCCCTTTAAAGTTCAACCAACTGTGTTCCTGGCTATGATATAATTTTCAAAGGGCTTTCCAGTAGTTAGGGTCTATTTAATTTGGATTCTACCACTGCATTTGAAATCCTACCCTTTTAGACAAAAATTGTCCTTTTCTTTTTCTTTTTTAGGTAGTAAGCTTGACAGAATCTTTTTGACAGAATGTTAAAGACTCTATATATGGTTTTAATTGCACATTTTATAAAACAAACCTTGAATATAAATCATGGAGAACAGACTTCAGACCCTCTCAGTGGAAAAGCAACCAAGATCCCGGAAATATTAGCATAGAAAAGGAACCAAATGTGTCAAAATTTAAGTGCTAAAAGAAAAGGGAAAAACTAAAACATAGATAAAGTAATTTTGAGGTTCTATTTCAGCTGTAGCTAAGGATAACTATGTTGGATACAATTTGAGCAAGAAGTTGGTTTGAGTTAGTGTAATCACTAGTTAATAGTTAATTTGTAAACAAACACACACACAAGGGAAAAGGGAATGAGATCATAAGTTATAACACAAAAGCATACCACACATTACAAATTTCATTGAAAAATCATGGTAAGTTTTAAGAGAATGTGGACTTTATGGGGCAAGTTATACTAGTTAATAATTTATTTGTTTAATGGAGAAAATTTGACAAATAAATATTTGCATATGGTACATATTACCAAAAGTCTTGTAACTTAATTGGCACCTTCCCATGCACAAAGAGATTGAGAGTCTAAAAGAGAAAGAGTTCAAATTGCAAAATTAACCGCATGTTATAACTATTTCCAAAAAAAAAAAAATGATACATATTCATTTAAGAAGCATTAATACATAAAAAGTTAATGAGAGAACTTAAATAAAAGAATACTTAGTTCAATATATACTTTATATATATATATATATATATTTATATATATAAAATATGGTTTTTTAAAAACTTACATTTATGAAACCATTAGAATAAGTCCATTAGAAAAAAAAAAATTATATTATTATGTAGCTAATATAGATATTGGTGTCTGTATCAAAACCAATTTGATCCACTTGGCATACTTATTCAATGAATTGTATTCAGGTTCATTTATCCAACCTAATAATTACTTTTTTAAAGTTTATAAGTTTTTCTAATAATTTATGATCCATTTTATCTGCATCATAAATTTGAATTTTTAATTAAGAGTTAAGTTAATTGTTAAATTGTTACTCAGAAATTACAAATACTAGCCTTTAACCCGCGCAATGTGCGGTGTATTCCTAACAAAGCAACTTCTATTATAAAGGCTTTTTTTTGTTTGGGGGGGGGGGGGGGTTGGTTTTCTTTTTTCTTTTTTAATAAAAAAAGTCAATACTTTCTATTCAACCCAATTCAAGTCTGATGTGTTTTCTAGTTACATTACATTTTATTTAAATATCAAATTTTCTTGATTTTTTTTAATTATTTCTCTTTCTTCATACATAACAACCATCATCTACTTTCTTCCTTCATCCTCAAGATACGTAAAGAAAAAAAAACTAAATGTAAAATAATAGTATTGGTGTGAATTTAAAGGTTTGCTATAAATTTACACAGTCACTATATAGCAAACCTATAAATTTACACGGTTATATATGGATTAATGTGGGTCACTTTTGTGCAAAATTATGTAAATTTTACACATTTTTCTATTATACAGTCATTGATGTGAGTGCTCTAACAATGGGAAAAAAAAATACCCTTTCTTTATCTCATATATAGGCTTGTTATAACCTTCCTTTTCCTCTATCTACAACATCAGCAGCACCACCTTTGCAAATAGTTGGATGTCCTAGTTATTGGCTTCTTAGCTTTAGGAGCATCATAATTATAGAATGATTTCTATCCCAACATAGCTAGCTCCTAGTATTCCATCCAAACCTTTCATATCAACCTGGAATGAAGGGCTTCTATTATTAGTTTTTGCATAAGAAGATGAACAAAACTTTAATATTGAAAAGCACATATTGAATGAAATTATAGAGAGATATTTGAGAGAGAGAGACATGGAGATTAAGTATAGTACCATGTAACTAACTTTTTGGTTCTTTGATTTGGTAGGACCAAATTCCTAGCTCTTTAAAATCACCATTTCTCATCAACAATAATTTTCTCAAAGAAAAAATGCAGTCATATTTGCAATTGACATATACATTCAGATTTACATAAATAAACCCACACTCATACTCAAATTAATAACCATCTCCCTGTTCTCCTCCAAACAAATCACACACAAATAGTGCTTCAAAGGAAATTAATGACCAAAGCCTTAATTATATTTTGCATCCAATTGAAAACCAAAGCCTTAATCATATGTTAGCAGCAAATTTGGAAATAAAATTTAAAACTTTAACAATAATATTTTGAAAGTTAAGATGGTGGCTTTAAGTTGTAAAACAGGGTGACATTGGTTTGACAGTGGTAAATTTCCTTAGATTTCTCTCTCTCTCTCTCTCTCTCTCAAGGAATTTTAATGATCTTGATTAAACCCTATAATCAACACAATAAGAAATAGAGAAAGCAGAAAGGTAAAGGAAACATTAACGAAAGACATTTCAGTTAAACATTAAAAAAAAAAACCACAAAATAAATTAGAAAACAAATAGAAAGCCAAATGTTATATACCTCAAAGGAAAGCATCCAAAGGAGGAGCATAACCCCATCAATTAACTATGTAATCAAAGTAATAGTATTTGAATAGGAAAAGAAATTGTGGGAAAACAATGAATTGGGAATCGCATAAACTACGGGCAGAAACAATATTTGAAGAAGGGAAAAAATTATGTTATGGCCTTGGTTATATATTGTTGAAGAAAATTCAAATAAGATATATGTAAAGAAACATCTAGAAGAAGTCCTATAAACAAATAGAAAAAAGAGCAGAATAACTCATATAAGAAATGTGTAAAAGAATAACCCAAAAGTAGTATCCAGCAACATAGATATGGTTTGTAGCATAGTATGCAGATTGTAAAATTAATCACATAACAGCCCTGAACCATTTCAATCCTAAAATCCAAAACAAAAACAAATAAACAAAAAAAATAAAAAAATTTCTCTAGCCCAAATACCTAAATCAATCAATCCAACCAAATATCCAAACAAAAAGCATATTTAACACTCAATCAAAAAGAAAATTACCGGGTATGGTTCAAATATACTGGAAACTATACCTGGTAGTACTGTTTCTACTCAAACTTGGATTACTTCCAAGGATTTGCCTTTTCACCTGAAAACCCAGAAAAGAAAAGTTAAAGAAAAACCCTTTAATTTTTTATTACACATATTTGGAATAGAAATCAATCAATGACAAATGAAATTTACAATTGAATCCAAGAGAGAGTTAAATAAATAAACGCTGAGTGGGACGATTGGAAACTCTTTGCCAGGAATACTCATTCAAGAAGCGTAAAAGAAATTGAAAAGATAAAAAATACTCTGCTCTCTATGCGATTGAAAAATTACCCAAAAAAATTTTAACTTGAAAATCCAAAACCAAACCAAACCAAAGCAACACAAATACCCTAACCATAAACCAAATCTAATCCAATAAACTTAATCAAAATCAAATCTAGCCCAAATGCCTAAATCGAACCTATAGTACCAAACACCCAAACATAAATCATAGTTACCACATAATTTTAAAAAGAATAAAGAAAACCTTTACCAGTAACAGTTCCAGCTTCATGACGATGGTGGCTGCCTTGAGATTTATCTCTCTTTCAATCTCTGTTTTTCTTCTATGTTTAAATAGTGTAACATTCTTAACGGGTTCATTATCTCAATTGAAGGCTCTTTTCTTCCTTTTCTTCTTTAAAAATATGGCAGCCATTGGTGAGAGAGACATAAAGACCAAAATTGAAACCAATCCAAACAAATATAAAAAAAACTTGATCATATTTAATGCACAAACTAAAAAGACCAAAACCAAAACCACTCCAAATAAAATATCAAATTATGATCATATTTAATGAACAAACTGAAAAATGAAGAGAGAAACTTACAGGTAGCGATTCTGACATGATGATGGTGGGAGGATTATCATTATTAGGAAGTCTGCCTAATACTGACTCTGTTCTCTTATTTTTTTATTATTTATTTTTTAGTAATCACTAATCAGGTAGTAACAAACGAAAAGGAAATTCATTTAAAAATAAATGCAATAGAAGATGGTTAATTGACAATTGTAACTCTTATCGATCCAACATGAGATCAAAACATGCACAAAAGGAAATAACAATAATACACAAAGAAACAATAATTATAGCAGTAATTACATGACAAATTGACAAATTCCAACTCTATTTGCACACCTACTCACGATCTCTCTCGTTTTGCTGTCTTTGCCCTCTCTAGACCTAAATTATATTTGACGCCAAATATAAATCAACAAAAAAATAGAGACTATACATGTTGACGCAGAGGCTAGATTGAAGTAGTTGGATGACAGATTTCTCAAAAAATTTCACTGTCCATGCCTTTCTCTTTAACGGATTGTCTCAGTTTGGGTTTTCAAATTGTTTTTCTTAATCTCTTATAACTGTGAAACTGTGTTAAGTAAACAGTTAATACCAAACTGGTGTAGTGTCTACTAACCCTGTGAAACAGATCAAAAGGTGTTTTCTAAATCAAAACCGGTTTTCCAAATCAAAACCCCAAAAAAAAAAAAAAAAAAAACATTGAACGCAGATTTTAGAAAACAAGGAAAGGCTTAGTGATATCAAAATAAATAGAAAAATTGAGAAAACAAACATTTTCATGGAGAACCCAAAAGCCCGAAACAAAAAGGAATCAAAACCAAAATCAAATCTAAACCTATCCAACGAAAAAACTCAATAAAAAGTAATATTTCATACCCAAATCTAAAAAAATAGAGAAAAATGTACCGGAGCCGATTTCGACAATCTGATAGTGGCAGATATATAGCCTAACGGTGTTGATGCGGTGATGCCCATAGATTTTTCTTTCTGCTTACAGCGGTGCTCTAAGTCTGGTGAGGGAACTCTCTCCTTCTCTCTTTGTATTTGCGTTTTATTTTTTTGGAGTATTGGAGCTCTTTTCTTCTCTCTCTTGCATTTTTTTTTTTATATTTTTTTTATTGGGAGCTTTTAATTGAATTCTAACCGGTTGTTTTTCTTTTTTATAGCGAGATGCTTTTAAATGGTGTTGTAGCATTGTCAAACGATATAATATATCGCTTTTTTAATTTAAACGTGTTTAAATTTTAGATAGGCAATTATTCTATTTGTCATCACCTCTTTAATTGTAGGAATCAATTTTCTCTCCGCTTCTGCTATTATATATAGTATATGATATAATAGTTAGACATTTGGAATTATTCTTTTTTTTTTTTTTGGGTAAAATCATATATAAAACTTTATTTTTCAAATGCATTGAAATAAAAGGACAAATCTTCATGCATAATCGGTATTTAGTATTTACACACAGTCACACACTACTAATTTACAAAGCAATTTAAAACTTGGTTGTGCTAGGACCCCAGCAGTTTAAATCCATGATTTTTCTCTTGGACTCCTCCATTGACCGCTTCTTCTTATCAGAATCTGCAGAGGAAGATTTGGCTGAGAGTTCCTTGGCTTAATAACAAGATTTGATATTGTTTTGGCACATTTTTGCAGTAATCCAAGGAGATAATACCTTGTACAAGTACAACTACAAACACTTTGGTCTTTCAAAGTTGAACTCATGATTGATTGTTGTGATCTTTAGTAATTTAGAGTGATGCAAATGAAAGAGACTCAACGAGAGAAATTGGGGTTTCCATTTTGGGATAGTCCCGGTTTTTTGGGAGTTAGAGATGGTTTTTCTTTATATATATATATATATATATATATATATATAAGGAAAATCCTAGGACAATAATTTTTACTGCAACTTGCTTGTGACAAGTAATGAGCGATAGAGTAAAAATAGTAAGTACACAACTCCATCATTCACAATTTGTCATATAAAAAAGTTGTAATAAAAATTGTAGTAAAAATTGTGATCTTAGCATTATTTTTTTTTCTTAAGTACCTATTTGGGTACTAATGAAAAGGTAGCGTCTTGCGTCTGCGTTTTCTTCCTTTTCTTTTTTTTAGATGCGCGTTCTGTGATTGTGGTATGTTTCTAATAAGTCTCGTGCACTGTTTATGAGACCCACAAACCTCTTTTTTACCAAAATTTCATTAAAAATAAGTCTCACGATACTATTTATATATTTAAAAATTATTTTTTTATAATATTTTTAATTTTCAGTTTTTAATTTTTAATTTTTAGTAAAATAAACGGAATTCAAAAACATCCTAAGGCTGTGTTTGGATGGGTGGAATATAGGGAGGATGGAAAATATAAGAGGGAAAATGGGGTGGAAAACTCAGTTTTCCACTGTTTGGGAATGAGGGGAAAATCAGAAAGAGTGGAAAACCGGGAGAAACTTTTCTCTCCCGGGCCCGCAAAATTCTTCCTCCCAAATCGGGAGGAAAATCAGTGAGGGAAAACTGCATGATTGTTATTTTACCAAAATACCCGCCCACCTACCCTCATTCATACCCTTCACCTACCCAGCTGAAGACTTTTGCCCACAAACCCACTTTCTCTCATCTTCTCATCTCAGCTTCAAACCGTCCAGTGGTCCAGGTTCTCCTCTCTTTTCTTTTCTTTTTTCAACGTGATCTATTGTTTCCCATCCTCATTATACTCCTCATTTTCTTGTTGATTTTTTGGTTTCGTATGACATTCAATATATATATATATTTTTTTTCATTCGTTTATCTATCATGCACTCATTAGTTTCGTTTTGTTTTTTTCTCCAACCAAGGGGTCTTTTGATTTCCTCTCCAGCCGTGACAGGTATGATCTTCTCCATTTTTTTTGCTATTTGATTTTTTTTTTTTTTCGTTCTTCCCGGAATCTTTCTCCAATATATATATATATATATATATATATATATATATATTTTAAAATTCTTTTCCCTTTAATATATAAAGAATCCGTGTATTGATTGTTTGTTTTCTTCTACTTCGGACTTCGGTGCCTCTCACTCTCACTCACTGCCTCCTCTGCTTCTCGCCTTCTCTGTGCCTCTGCTTCGGACTTCGGTGGTCAGTGGCCGAGGCTCTGTATCTGTGCTTGTTATTCGCCTTAAAATTTTCAGTCAGTTCAGTCCACTACTCCACTGGTAACTTCTATTATCAATTATTCTTTCAATTATTAGTATTTAATGAATTATAGGGCATTATAGTTTACATTTTACAGAGCATAGCATTTTAGTTTACATGTGTTCCTGCCTTTGTGTGTGTTCATAGTTGGTGGATTTTATTGTTTGGTATTAGTTGTGATTGTTAGAATCTGTTGGTGTTAAGGATTTCATTTATTAGTGGTTGTGTTTTGCTGAATCCATGTTAATTTTCATCCAAGTTTGCTGAATCCTGTTGGTATTAGTTGTGATTGTTAGAATCCATGTTAATTTCCATCTAAGTTTGTGTGTAATGATAACAGCAAACTTACCCCTCTCCACAGTTTTTATCTTTCTCTGGATTTCCATCACAGAACTCTTGATTTACAGCCTGAGAATACACTCTGCATAGCCTTATCACAGCATCAATGACCGTGTAACTTTTACCACTTAATGCTAACTATAACCCTACAAATGCAATAGATTTTATTCTATCCTTTCTATTCTATCCAATTATCGGTCTCAACATTCTCATTTGTCCATTTCATCCTTACTGTTCTTGCTCTCTCTCACACACACACACACACACACACAAACTCTAGGCAACATCTTTGTCATATTCCTATTGCTTATGAATGATTGATACATCATGGGCTTTGCAAGCCTAACATTCTCTCTTTGGATGGAAATTATATAATATGGCTATGAAATTGGTCGTGATTATGGTATATGCTAAAAAAGAATAAAAAAATAATACATTTTTTAACACTAATATCCAATTTGATCCCTAGATTTTAGAAAGTAGCAATTAACATTCCCTACCAATAATTTGTCTCAGATTAAGAACTTGAGCTTGACATAATTTCTTACATGATTAGTTATGTGTATTAGTTTTTATTTTATTTTATTTATTTATTTTTTTATTTTTTATATATATAGTGTTTCTTTGCTAGTTATGTTTGGGATGATAAAAACAAAACAACAAGAGTAAGGTGCTTTAATTAGTAATTATTATGACCAATGTATTGATTATTTTTTACTTGTGATGGATATTTGGTAGATGGATAATTCAACTAATTGGGATAATAGTCCACCGGAAGATTTGAGTAAGAGTTGGGAGGAAAATTGTCAAGATCAATTAAGGAATATTCATGAATTGAACAAATTTGGTTTGCAACTTTTGATTGATTGGCAGAGAAGACGAGATGTAGCAATTTTGCAACTTCTTGTACATGTGGTGCATGGAATATGGATGATGGGCATATATTGTAGTCCACGTTATGTGGATAGAGTACTTACCGAAAGTAGTGCGGAAAGAGAAAATGTTAGGCAAGAATTACTAAGTGAACTTAGATGCAGTAGGAAATGTAGAGACATAATTTGAATGGGGCCTTATGCCTTTGCTAAGTTGTGTGAAATTCTTCGAGGAACTGGCCGTCTTAAAGACACTAGGAATGCTTCTATTGAAGAGCAAGTAGCCAAGTTTCTTTACATTTTAGCACATAATGAGAGAATCCGTACGGTTTCCTTTTTCTTCCGTCGTTCTAATGAGACCGTAAGCCGTTATTTTCACAATGTGTTGAGAGCAGTCATCTACTTAGAAGATCAGTTCCTTCTACAACCTAATGGAGCAGAGGTTCCCCAACAGATACGAAATAGTCATAGATTTTACCCATACTTTAAGGTAAACATATTTTTAAGCAACTATATGGATTGCTTTAATATGAATAAAAATTTCTTGATTTAATAGATTGCTTTAATTCCAGGATTGTGTAGGGGCTATTGATGGGACACATATTCGTGTAAAAGTGTCAGCAAAAGATGCGCCTAGATATCGAGGGAGAAAAGAGTACACAACTCAAAATGTATTGGCAGCATGTGATTTTGACATGAGGTTTACATACGTTTTACCGGGATGGGAAGGGATTGCCTCTGACTCGAGGATAATTAAAAACGCTTTAAGTAGGGAAGACAAACTTATAATCCCTAGAGGTAATGTTAAGTTATAAATACAAAGTATACTTATAAATACAAAGCATACTTATAAAAAATATAGAGAATTACTTATATATAGTGAATTACTTATATAAATTATTTTCTTAATAGGAAAATATTATCTAGTAGATGCGGGCTTTATGCTGAGAAGTGGACTTATGGCGCCATATAGGGGTGTACGTTATCATTTAAAAGAGTATTCAGCACGTGGCCCAGAAAATGTTGAGGAACTATTTAATCATCGACATTCCTCTTTGCGCAATGTCATTGAAAGGACATTTGGTGTGTTGAAGAAACAATTTCCTATTATATCTGGAATGACAGAACCTTTTTTTCCAGTTGATATAGTTACTGAGATTATCTTGGCTTGTTGTATATTGCACAACTATCTTATGGGAGTTGATCCGGATGAAAGGTTGATTGCAGAAGTTGATCAAGAGATTTCAAATGATGACATACATAATGAAGCTAGAAACAGTAGAAATGATAGTGATGCAGATGCTAGAAGAGGAGCAATATTACGAACTAGTATAGCAACTAGAATGTGGAATGACTATGTATCGCATGATCAATAATTTTACTCATTATGTTATGAGATTTGACTTGCTTATGTGTATTTTTCTTTATGGAATAGTTTCGAATGGAATGACTATTGCTGAACATTTACCAATAGTTGCTTTTGTACAATTATTATGTGTACTTTATTAATGTTTTAGATAAATGTTCAATTACTAGTTTACTTATAGCAACATTATGCTATGTCGTATTTTATTTTGTTGGTTTGTTTGAAGTATTTATATGTGAATCTTATTAATTTCTTTGTAATAGTTGTATGTAATCTTGTAAATACTAATATGTTTAACATGCAGTCTTTAAAAATGCCTAAGACATTGAAGAAGACAACTGATAGTGAGTCTAAAGCGACTAACATGAGATGGACTGATGACATGGATGGCTTCTTACTTAACGTCATGTTGGAGGAACAAAACAATGGAAATAGGCCTAATGGAATATGGACTTCTCATGCTTTCTCAAATATGTGTAAAAAGTGTTCAGAATCGTTCGGTTATACAGTTGAGAAAGGTAATATCAAGAATCGCATCAAAACATTGAAAGGTACTTTCCATTCATGTTATGACCTTTTCAAGAACATGAGTGGATTTGCATGGAATCCTATTACTGGACTTTTTGAGGCTGAAGATGAAGTGTGGGAACCTTTAATAGAGGTTAGTTATATTTATTTTGATATTGTAAAATGTTTTTTAGAGCAAGTTGATACATTGTGTTGGTATTTTGTTGTAATAATAATAATAATACTAATAAGTGTATATTGTATTTTTATAGGCAAACTCAAATGCTAAAAAATGGAAAAGAACTCCAATTCACCATTATGAGAAGCTGTTTGATTTGTTTTCCAAGGATAGGGCAAATGGTGAAGGTTCTATTAGTGCAAAGGAGAAAGTCCGTCGATGGGAAAAGGACAGAGAGGATAGCGTAAATTTGGAAGAGAATATTGATTGCTTTGGTGAGTTTAGCATGCCAAATGTAGATTCATATTCTCCAATGGTCTCTCCTTCCTACTCATGTGAGACATCGTCCAAGAAGGCGAAGAAAACACCTGAAATGGTTGAAATGCTTGAAAAGCAGATGGAAATTTTTCAATCCGGAATTGATAATGTAGCAGCAAGTATAAGGCAAGGAAATGAAATTGCTAAGGAGGGACTTGCTATTATGATGCAAGGACATGAGATTGCTAAAGAGGGACTTGCTATCATGGAGAGAGGACGTCCACGTTGTTACTCTGAGGATGAAGTTTTTTCTGAATTGGTGAAAATAGGAATACCAACGGAACACCAACTTGATGCTATGCTCTTCCTAATTAAGGATCCAACCAAAATGAGAGCATTTTTTGGTGTTCCAACTACTGAGTTACGTCGACAAATATTATTGAAGATGATGTATCCTAAGGAACCTTAGTGATTGGATAATTGTCACTTGACTGTTGGTAGTAGCTAACTTTTTTGGGTTGAATGTAGTGTAAATTTGATTTGCTAACTTTTGATAGTAGTTGACTTTTGTGGGTTGAATGCAGTGTCAACTCACTTTTGGTAGTAGCTGAATTTTGATTTGCTAACTTTTGTGGGCTGAATGTAGTATATTACATAATTAGCAATATTTGATGAATTTGTATTTCAGTTAAGACACTAGAAGATAATGTAATATTTTAACTTGTATTGTGCTATGGATGAATGAAATTAATATAATTTTGTTCCAAAGTTTTATATTTTTTCTTGGTTCAGATCTGCATTTTGGACTTGCTAGGTGTGTTGGATTGATGCTAAGAAGAAATTCAAGAGGCTAGTATGGCAACCTGGAAGGAGCAGTGTTGGGACCATACTGTGCTTGAGTAATATGTTAATTCTTGTTATAAATTATGATTGACACCTATCCGCTGCCTTATAGAATACACTCTGATGTTAAAATTTTTTGCTTTGTATGATTTATGTAAAGAATACATGTGTAAATTCATTTCTTTAAAATGATTTTGCAATAGTTCTCAAGGTTTATAAATTTTAGAAATCTTCTTTCATAGTCTTAGATATTTTTACCACTGTGGGGTTGGAATTCTAATGATTTTAATTGACAATGTAATATCTAAACTGTAGTGCGAATCCTACATATCTAGTTGTGGGTCATTGACTTATCCTCAACTTGCAAGTTATTTTTTCTTTTTTTGACATTGGTGAGATAATGTTTGTACCTACTTGACAACGGATTATATTATTGAAGAGATTACAAAAGTTGGCTTTGTCCTATTCAAGCTCAAGGATGGCCAATGGCTCTAAGGTGCCGTGATCTAATTGGTGTTGCTGAAACAGGGTCAGGGAAGACACTTGCCTACCTGTTGCCTGCCATTGTCCATGTTAATGCCCAGCCAATTCTTTGTAAAGGGTGTAATGTTTGGCTGAAACGTGTGAAAAAAGAAAAAAAGAAAAAAAAATGCTGAAATCTGAAAAAAAGAAAAAAGAAAAAAGATTATAATGTAATTTTTACATTATAATAATAAAAATGTAAATATAAATTTATATATATGATGTGGTAAATTTTATATTATTTAATGAGTACAAATAAATTTACTTCTAATATATTATGTAACAAAGGTATAATAGTCAATTTATATAAATTATATTTTCCATCCTTCCATTTTTCTTTCCAACCAAACAAAAGAGTTTTCCACCCTCCCACTTTTCCACCCCTCCAACCAAACACATAAGAGGGAAAACTAAATATTTTTCATCTTCCCACTTTTCCATCCCCCACAATTTTCAATCCTCCCACTTTTCCATTCTCCCATCCAAACAAAGCCTAAATGTAAGACCAACGAGTGGGAAAAAGAAACTGACCAAGTTTTGTCAATAAAAACCCAGAAAGTACTTAGCGTGTGTGCATTGCCTTGTTATTGCCGGGCCTGGCGCACATTGATATAAGGTCAAGCTGTCACTGCCTCGGCCCCACCAAAAGTCCCCCTTTATTTTATTATTTTTTCTCTATTGTTTCACTTTTTATTTTTATTTATTTATATATATATATATATATATATATATATAAAATGTAGTATATATAATAAAAGTTTAACTTAGAAATCGTGGTTATACTAAGTGACTGTATCAAATTACAGAAAATTTATTAAATTTCTATTTAAAAAATTAAATTTAGTTATTTGGTGGCATATAACTACTATATCTAAGAGACCTAATTAGTTTGAATAGCAGAAACTAAATCAACAAGCTATATCATCAAATTTCTATTTAAAAAATTAAATTTAGTTATTTGGTGGCATACAACTACCATACCTAAGAGACCTAATTAGTTTGAATAGCAAAAACTAAATTAACAAGCTATATCTTATCTAATTTAACATAATGGACTTCTTTTTTCCATATCAACTTTTCTTTTTTATACCATATCAACTTCTTGAGACGAGAAGTTCTATATTTTTTGATTTTATGGACTTTTTTTAGGAAATTTATCAAATTTCTGTTTAAAAAATTAAATTTAGTTATTTGGTGGCATACAGCTACTATACCTAAGACACCTAATTAGTTTGAATAGCAAAAACTAAATTAACAAGCTATATCTTTTCTAATTTAACGAAATGGACTTTTTTTTTTTTTTTATACCACATCAACTTCTTGAGATGAGAAGTTCTATATCTTTTTGATTTTATGGACTTTTTTTTAGGATATATATATATATATATATAAAAGTTCTATATCTTTTTGATTTTATGGACTTTTTTTTAGGATATATATATATAATTTAATGTCATTAACAACATGGACTCCTTTTTCTTTTCTTTTTTTTTTTCCATATGAACTTCTTGATATGAGAAGTTCTATATCCTTTTTGATTTTCTGGACTCTTTTTTTTTTTTTTTTTTTTTTTTTTTCATGTCAACTTCTTCAAGAAGTTTAGGATATATATATATATATATATATATATATATATATATTCACACACACACACACACACACAGTTATTTGATGTATTTTTTCATTCTCTTACCAATTGTACGGTTTTTTGATTTAGTCTTTCCTTCTACCTACAACACCTACAACCTCACAAGTATGTATTTGTTTACTCCAATTTTTTTTATTATAATCAAAAAGGTTTTACGTATTTGTTGCTTTTGTTTAAGATAATTTCCTTAAATTTGATATATTTTATATGCTTATGGTTTGAGAATCAATGATTAAATATTGTTAGACATGCTTTCATAGTGGTGGGTCTTCCATGAGAATTGATATATTAATTTATACAAATCTCTTATTCTCCTTTTGGAAGTTCTATGATTTTGTATATCATATATGAATTAAATGTTTATGACATGGTTCCAATGGTGATATGTTGTTTCCATCCCCTCAATGTCGATTTTGTGGACAATCTTCTTTTTGGCTTATGTATTTGTTATAATTTATTAATTATTTTCATTAAAGTTCTTTTACATACACATTATATATATATTTTTTAATCTTGACATTAATTTGATGTTAGATTATTGCTAACAAAAAGAAAAGGGTTAGTACAATTTTAGAACTTCTTATTTCTGATAGTTCAATTTATATTTTCTTAAATTAGTATTTTGTGAACTAAAATAGTTCAACAATAAACTATTTTAATATGTTGTATTTCAATATAGTTCTGAAGAATCCAAATTCAACCTTGATGAGAAAGAGAAAATGATTGAGTCATTGCAATTTGTTAATTTTGACCTTTATAAAGATTGAAAAAGAATAGGTTAGTTTTTTGTTTTTTGTTTTTGTTAATATTGAGATTTATGTTAGAATGATAACATTTACCATTGGTCAACTTTGAATATATATTTACTATTGGTTAAATTTGAATATATATAAATATTAATTGATATAAATGGAGAAATAATATTTTAGATACATGCTGGACATACAAGTTGGAGACATAATAGAATTTGCAAATATGCAAGTCTAAATAAGCATAAAGCTATGCCAAAGAATCAAATGCATGGCACAAAAACAAGGGAGACAAAGAGAGAAAAAAGTACTTGCAACGCAACTTTCCAATATGGTAGAAGAGGTAAGAATGACAGAAATATGTTATTTGTTTAATCAAAAGTTGATAGGTTTCTCACTATTGTTTTGAATATGTAATTTATATATATATATATATATATATATATGCGTGTGTAGTTTTTTTATGAACAAAAAATGGGTAGAGAGGGGCGACTTGAGTTGACGTCTTCCACCTCAAATTCTATTAAATGTTTTAAGTAATTTAAAATAAATTAAATATTTTGATTATATATCATAATTTTATATTTTAATAGGTAAAATTTATATACTACACACCATGTATACACAAAGTGACTCAATATATTTATGCATACATGTTGCAAAATTAATTTGTTTTTATTGTGTGACTCATAAATTATTAATAGAGTTTCAACTTTCAACATATATAATTTTTAATTAAGCCGTGCATTGCACGGGCATAATACTAGTTATATCAATATTTTTAAGGTCAAAATTTATGAAATAAAAATAATAATAGAAAAAGGAAATAAGAAACAAATTTAATTCAAGAGAAAAAAAAATGCTCAAATATTGTTATTTTTCAAAAGTGTTATGAGTTCAAAATTTTAATGTAGTAGTTTTTTTTTCTTCTCTAATATGTATAAATAAAAAGACAAAGTTTAACTAACCTTATTCAATAAAATAAATATTACTATATATTTTGAAAATCTAACCGTTGAACTGCATGTTCTTTACGCTTTTAATATACATATAAAATTTTGTGTCAATCAAATATTATTTACTATATAATCTATAAGCTTATATTTTATATATAATTTCGAACTACACAAACTTGCAATCTAAACAATTTATTGATAATATAGCTATTGATCTTTAATTTTCTAGAAATTTTGCAACCATGGAGGATATAAGGAGAAGATGTAATCTAACGGTGGATTTGTCAAAATTTACCTCCAATAAAAATATATTAAATAAGGTCATAGCCTAAGGTTACAACCAATTTTGTCGCTAAATTTTGTCATAAATAAAATAAATAAATATTGTTTTAGGTTACACTTTAAAGTTTCAAACGCTCAAATAGTTACTATATGTGTTCTCAAAAAAAAAAAAAAAAAAATACTACATAGTTCAAAATTTTTATAATTTAATCATTTTATGAGTTTGACAAAACCCAACAAGTTGTACTTAAGGTTTATCTAATTACTAAAAACCATCATATAAGAATTAAAAGTGGAATTTTTACTATGAAAAATAATTACTACACTGCTACACAACCTATTCAGATATATAAAATAAAATATAATAGATATGCTTATCAGTTTTCTAACATTAAAATACCACTTAATATTTACATGTGTCATATACTCATGTTATTATACAAATTGATCTTAAGTATTGTATATATGTTGGAAATAAAAGCGAGAAATATTACCTGAGCCTTCTTTTTATTTGTATCAAGTAAGTTTATTAATAAGAGGCAGTGGAGTTAAGGCCCAGACTAAGTTAATCTTTGAGACGATAAGTGTTGTTTACGAAATTTTTTAGTTTGATAGATCAATAGTTGTAACCTGTCTTGAACGAAACTTTAACGGTTGCCGTGAGGTTTACTAAACTTGTTTATTTTTTTGACAAGAAAGTTTCTCAAACTAAGAAGGAAGATAAATGTAGTCTTGAACTAAAGACGTGGACTTAAAAATTCTATTACATATAAGGAAGGTGTTAAACACTCCACGACACCTGAGACAGTACCTTATTTTGAGTTTCATTCCTAATTTCTACTATTTGAAGAGTACCTCAAGTATTTGGCAATTGGATCTTGATAGCCTTTTGCTGTTAATACGACAAATATATACAGTAAATACCATTAAAAATGTGTGTTGACTCAATTATGCTTGCTAAAGAAGTGGCAAACATTTTGTGTTTCTCAACCTTTTCGGGTATTATATCTTCTAAGGCACTGACAAAGTCTACACTCTACAGTACGAGGAATCAAGAATTATGCAATACTTATTTCATACATAAATGCAAATGGCATATATATAGCCACGTACGTACTCTAAGTTAAAGATAAGTTAGGTCTCGATTATTGTCTCCATAATAATTTGGGATGAAATTCCTTTATATGGATGATTTGAAGATTTCTGTTTAAAGGTGTATATCAATTTGATTACGACGTGTGAAAATGCATGTGCGATGATTTTTTTTTTTCAGTGAGTTGATTTCTCTGACTGACCCAATGCTAATATGTTATCATAGAGATAGCTGACTCCATCTAATATTTGTTTTTTTTTTTTTTTTTTGATGAAAAATTTAGTGTTTGTTTGTTTCTTAGTCTAATGTAATTTTTACAAAGGTGAGATTAAGACTTAATTTTGTTTTTTATTTTTCTCATACACATTTTCTTTGGATGGGTATTCTGATATATAATTCTTTTTTTGGCTAAATAAAAAAATGGTAGAACATGAACATCAGAGCAAGTCATGTCCTATTTAACAAGATATACCATAGGATTTTCTCATTTAGCCTATAGCACTAGTGCTAATGAGTCTCATATGATTGCGAGGTGGACGAAGCGCTAGACTGCTAGACCCCCATACTAGAGTTTTATGAAGATTTTACATTCTTTTCCCAAATTTAAGAAGACCTCAAAAATATTGGGTCAATAATCGAACACAATTGTTTCACAAAAAGGGAAAAAAAAATGCTATGAGCTTATTATGAACATGTCAAATAATTATTGACAATCAATTTTCCTAAAAACTTGTAAAAAAATGATATTGATAAAATCTAAATACAATGCAAAGTTTTGGCAGTTGACCTTGAATAGAAGTGTGAAGTGAGGGTAAATATGATCACATGGAACAGTGTCATGTTAGAGATGTAATGTTTTTTACAATGCATTGAATGATAAATTGTAATTAGAATGGGTAAAGCCTAAGTTCAGGGTTTTCAGTGCATTGGATTGAAGTCAAGGGTGAGTTTGGTTCAGCTTTTTGAAACTGGACTTTTTGAAAAAATGAGGTTTTCAAAAAGTGCGGTATGAAACTGGGCTTTTTGGAAAAGCTGAGTGTTTGGTAAAAACTGTTAAAAAGTGTTTTTTGAAAAAACTGAGTGTTTGACTAGCACTTATAAAAGTGGAGGTTTGAGTTATAAATTACCAAAAAGGACAAGATATATATATATATATATATATATATAAAAGAGAATTCTTTATTTTAATTATCTCTCTTAATGGATTCTCAAAAATTATCTCTCTTAATGCAAGTTATGGACACACTAAAGTCTATATGACAAGTTGTTAATGGTAGATAAAAAAATAATAATGTTACTAGTAGGTCCAAATGAGAACCAATAATAACTTACTGTGTAAAATTTACTATGAGATTGTTATGAAAATATTGTGTCAATAACACTATTTTTTTTCTAAAGAAAATAGCACTAATTTAAAAAGTCCAGAGATACAATAAAATGTGACAATATTTTCACAATACTATTTGTTTTTAGTTGTGGTCAATCCTAGTCTAATAAAAGATTTGATACCTTAATTGTTTTGAAACTTTTGTGATAATTTATTGTGTCCTAATACAGTTGTAATTTTCATTTTGTAAATTTCCTTACATGGACATGTATCCCACTCTACCTTTTACTTTCATTTTTTTTCTTTTTTTTACTTTTTTTTTTTCTCAACCACACGTTTCCTTTCACCTGTATCTTCTTCCACCTTTATATTCTCCCATCCTTATCTTCTTTCTCTGCTTCTCATCTTCTTTTTGCTTCTCATTTTCTCTAATTTCATTAAAAATCAATTAAGGTGAGTTCTGTAGCAGAGCAGCATGGAGAGGACCTTTGCAGTAGCACAGAGAGGACCTTTGCAGCAGCACAGAGAGGCTTGTTCTGTAGCAGAGTAGCACAGAGAGGACCTTTGTAATAGCACAGTGGGAAATTTGGTAATTTAACACTGCCCCCAACGGTAATATTGATGAAATGCACATTAGCTTTTACAAAAGACTCTGAAGAGCTGCCCACTGCCAAAGTCCTTTTCCTTCACAATTTCAAAACCCTGCTTTTAGCTAAAGCTGCTTTTAAAATCAAACCAAACGCTCATATAATTTTTTGAGTTTCAAAAAGCACTTTTTGCCTTCTGAAAGTGCAAACAAACGGGCACCAAGTCCGATTAGAATAACATTACTTTCACTAAGTTCACTATTAACACTAATTTGACAATCCATCAATCACAATAAAATTCACTAACAAGGGAAGGGGGGGGGGGGGGGGAGGAGGAAAACAGGGTTTAAAAACATTTCTTGTTAATTGTGACAATTTTGGATCATTTGATTTATTGTGGGTACATGCTCTAATATGTGTTATTTGTTTTACCTTTTTACATGCAAAGAAAAAATAATAATAACAATAACAACATAAATCAATAATCTCTCTATTAGGTGGATCATCTAGCTCCAATTTTGGTATTTGAATAGAAGTTCTACTCTTGACAGGTGAAAGCGAATCTTAGCTACTTTTAGGTATTTATTTATTTATTTATTTATAGGGTGAAAATACTATCATTTACAAAAGAGAAACATTCACATCAAACAATAGAGCCTCTAAGGCAAGAGGAGGAGGATCTTTCATTCAAGTTACATCTTAGAGATAAACTAACAAACTTAGTTAAAGATTGCGCCACTGAGTTACCAAATCGCCAAACACATTAGAAATATTTATTGTGAAGATCAGCCACCAATGTCTTTATTTCTTGCAAAATATGCCCAAGTGTGAATAATCCATATTCGGTAGAGAGAGTTTGCTCATAACATTAATATTATCACCCTCAATGTGGGTGAGTGATTATAGGATATACGTAATTTCAAATGTTACTATTCAAAATGTTCTTGCCTTCTTGGTTAGGTTTGACAAGGACAAGTTATCTTTTACCTTTAGTTTTATAACTCTCATTGCTCTCAAGTAGGAGTGTGTATGAGTTGGGTTAGGTTAGGTTTAGGGGATTTTTCAACCCAACCCACCATGGTGGGTTATAAAAAATCCAACCTCGCCCAACCCATTTCAAGGGTTCAACCTAACCCACATGGATTGGGTTGGGTCAGGTTGAACCCATGGGTTGGACAATTTTTTTTTTAATTTTTAAAATACTATTATTATTAAATTGAGCAAAAAAGAATATATCCCACTTGCCACTTGAGTTAATAAACAAAATATACATGAACTAGTATTCCGATTCAGTTATAAACAAAATATATCCAACTGTGTTGATAAACAAAATATACATGAACTAGTATCCCAACTTAGTTATTAACAAATAAGAGTGGAGTGGGAAGTGGCTAAGAGAAATAAGATTGTTAGGGTTTGCGAGGTAATTGAGTTTTATATAGGAGCCGAACAAGGGAAAAATTAAATAAAAAATTATTAATTATATAATATATATTTAATTATATATTAAATATATATAAAATTTAAATTTTAAATATATAAGTGGGTTAGGTCGGGTTAGGCAGGTTTGTAATTGTTATGACCCAAGCCCAACTCACCAATCTCTAAAATCCAGGTTAGATTGGCAGTGGTGGCTCCACGTTTTTCATTTAGGGGGTTAATAATGGCGGAGCCATGAATCTATTGGCAGGTGAGGCGTGAGTAAAAAATAAAATGATTTTTTGTTTTGTTTTTTTTTTTTTTGTTTTTTGTTTTTTGTTTTTGTTTTTGTTTTTGTTTTTGTTTTTGTTTTTTTGTTTTTTTGTTTTTTGTTTTTTTTTTGTTTTTTTTTGTTTTTTTTTTGTTTTTTGTTTTTTTTTATGTTTTATGTTTTTTGTTTTTTTTTTTGTTTTTTGTTTTTTTTTTCCTGTATATGTATCTTCCATGTTATATACAACACAACTATATTGTACAATAATCTTAAAAAATATTGTGGGTGGCCGAGGACCGAGGATAAAGTTGAAGAGTTGCAGTGTAGGTGTGGAGATGCCATGGTCCACGGGCTTGAGGAGGAAAGTCACTTGAGAAGATGAAGGGATGAGTCAAAGGACTCTGAGGTGTTCCAAGTAGGAAGAAGAATCTGAAAAGATAGAATTAGTGATCATAAGGGAAGCCTCTAGTTTGGAGTAGCTTGTCGCCTCCGCATTAAATGGTGAGCAACAGTTTTATTAGCTGCATTGATAAGGAAGTGGCCTGAACAGTGTAAGTCATAGCTAAGCAGACTCCTTCCACCACCTTCTCCAGATGTAAAAAGAGACAAGTGTCATGAGAGGAGGTTGGTTAGGTAAAGATGGATGGTTGAGATATAAGGGAGGGGGGATTATATAAGAAAAAGGAGGTTTACAGAGAAAGGGATCCAGGAAAAAACAAGTATCTAGAGATAGAGAAGAAACAAAAAGAACACTGAGAGAAGAGAGTAAACAGTAATATTTCTTATGTAATTGTGGCCTCCTCGGGCTAGTTTGTATTGAGAAATTAGTTCATCCATCTATTAACATTTTCCTTTTCTTCCTTATTATCATCCTTGAATAAGCCCCCCCTTTAGTTGTTTGTTTCCCCTCTTACAAATTCATCGTTTTGGGCCATGGTTGAACTGATCCAGCCACTATTCTAAGTGGGCATGGGCCGCCAGTTTATCTGGTCTTTACAAATATTAACATTCAAAAGATCGTTAAGACAACAATCATTGGATGCATAAGCGAATAGAATTAAATAACTAATCATACATTTTTATCAAATTAATAATAACTTATTATATAATTTATATTTATAAGTTATATCAATTGAATAAAAATATTAAATAAATAATAATAGTAACACACTTAGGAGTAGGGTTGGGGCCTGGGAGTAAGCGTGAAACTAAGAAAAATAATACTCCAGTAATAAAATTTTGCATTTGAAGTGTATGGTTTTTTAAATATGCACGCTGTCACTCTCTTGGAATTGGAGTAAACAGTAAAAGATTTCTTGAACTTGGAAATGTGTAGAGCACTTATCAAAATATTTGATCAGACATAGAGAAAAACTAAGAAAACATAAATACAAAATCAAACGTAGAGAAAAACTATGGCTCATGTTCAAACTTATCTCAATTGGGTTTAACAAAAAATTTAAAGTCAGGGTGTTCAAATTTTTATTATAGAGGTAAAAAAAATTATATATAATTTTTTTTTTTGGACCAAATCATGGGGTTCATTTGAAACCCCTGGGTTGGTCTTGGAGCCGCCCCTGTAGGTCAGTTAAGTCTCATCCAACAGAATTAAATTATGCTCTAGAATGATATTTCCTCTCAATAATGGCATGATTAAATGACTTTACTGTGTTAACAGTATCTAAGCCTGCCTAGTTGTTTTCAATTTTTCATCCTTGGGTCCTCTTCATGTTTTTAATTTTCTCACATTGTTGTCTTCTTTACTTTCATATCTTCTACGTGGGCCTATAATGCTTTCACCGTTGGACTCATTAACTAGCCTTTTAATGATTAAGGCAAAAGTTGGGCTTTGAAGAATTGTATTAACATGGAACAAAATTCATACTATCTTATTTTGCCACTCTATTTGCAACATGGTACACAATTTCATAAAATTGTTTTTAGATTTGAGGATTTAAAATTAAAGAATTAAAAAAAATCTAATATAAATTATTTCATATAAATTTAACAACCCATTACAAATTTCATTTGTAAGGACCAAACTAAACACTTACGATGTTCTAGATTTAAAATAACATCTTACAACTAATAATTTCAAAACTAGATATTAATAAAACTTAAATCCATTCATAAATTTATTAGAAAAATTTACTCTTTCATGCTTTATTCAAGTCATTTAAATATATTAAAATTCAAAATTATTTCTTTATCAAATACTTCTGTTTATAGGAACCATTAGGTGTACTATTAATTTTACTCCTTTTATTTTTTATTCGTGATCAGGCCATGTAAATGTATACAAGATCATCTACAACATATACTTTATTAACAAAGTCAAAATGTATACAAGATCATCTCCAACATATACTATATTAACAAAGTCCTCTCTAATTTAGAGAACAAAACCATATAATGTTCCTCCAATGGTTTCTCTAAAAAGGAGATAGTTTTGTTCATGAATAATGGCTCTCTTGACCAAGAGAGCCACTATAAATGCACAAAGAGTTAAATATAGTTTCTCTTTTTTCTTTCTCTCTTTTCTCATAACAAGATTAAAAAAAAAAAAAAATTATTTAAATGAGATAGAATAAGAATATTGAGCCTATTGAAAAATATATTTTAAAAAATAGGTAAGTAAAACAAAAACAAAAAAGTGGATTTAATTCTCCAAATTGGGTAAAAATAATAAAATATGCCTCTTCTCTTGGAGATTCTCTAAAACTAGCTAGTATGGCTAACTAGCTATTCTACCCATGAAAGCAACCTCTTAATTATACAAAGTAAAATTACACTATCTTGGTTTAAAATAGATTGACCCCAGTTAATTAATTCAATTATCCAAGTAAATTACATGCAAATTATGGAAGCACCAACAAATCACTAATTAACTAATATGCAGCAGAAAATAAATAATATGGTGATTTGTTGATGAATGGCGAAAACCTCTCACAAGGTAAAAACCCTACCAGATAAATTTAAAATCACCACTCCTATGAATCCACTAATCAAAATCAAGCAGTTACAAATATGAGGAATCTTACCACTACCTTGACCTATCCTAAAATACCAACCTATATTTGAACATTCGTTTCAATACCCAATTGAACTTAATCTTGTAATAAACTTCTTTGCTTTGCACAAATCTCCAATCTATAACTAATTCCTTTGCACGGATCCCAATACGTGACTAACTCCAGCAACTTGATTGATTGTTGTTGGTTTCAAAGTTCTTCACTTCATAAACAATGAAGATTAGGAAGTACTTGATTACAAAACCCTAAGGCATATAAACATAGTAGCTTCACATAGAGTATATGAGTTCTAGGTCTCTATTTTCGTACTTGATGACTTTCAAAATAAACCATATATATGACTAGATCACTATGATTTCCAAACAGATACAGACAGATGTCCCTAAGTCATTTTTACTATTCACAAGCATGCGTAAAAAGAGTTCAGACAAGGACAAAAAAGATTTTTGAAAGTCACTACTGTTCCAAAGTTCCAAAGTCATTGCCAGTACGAAGATTTTCAGATAGACACAAGAAAGTCTAGACAAAAATGAACAGATGTTTAAAGTATAGACAGACATTTAAAGTTACTACTGTTCACTAGCATGCGTACCCAGACAGATTGCCAGATAGACTATTATTGTTCAAGATTCTACCGACAGATTAACTTGAGTTCACTTTACTTAACTCAGGTTCACTTTACTTAACTTAGGTTACTTTTGAAGACTTACCATGGTTCACTCCATTTATAAAAAGACAGACTTTGAAGACAGAAGACAGGTCACAATTTTAAGGTTCAATTCTCAGGTTTAAAGCTTAGGTCTAAGATAGCTCTCCCTTTCCCTCAGAAAGACTCTTGTAATCCTGTAACCCTTCCCTTCTAGACAGATATAATCTTGTAACCCTTTACAGATTTTACTTTGTAATCTTTTAACTCTTCAGACAATATTTATTTTAAAGCTTGTAAGAAAGATAGAAGTTTTCAGTTTTAATTAAAGACAGAAGTTTTATTCAAGTAAGATTTTACTAGTTTTTGTTTTCATATTCCATACTCTATTTTAATTTATTTTGACTATATCTATTTTGCTATCTTCTTCTTTATCATCTATTTTATCATTGTTTATGCTTCAATATTACTGCTGTGCTCTCTCCTGGGTAGTTAATGGTATGGTATCAGAGCCATGGATGGTAGATGTATGAGTTTTATTTCTCTGCAATTAAGAAGTTACTAGGAACATATATTACTACTTCAGCCACTACTTGCTCCTTGATAGCATTGGTTAGCCTCAGACTCGTTGGCAAACCATAGTTTCGCGTTGGTCAGCCCGTGATGTTAAGCCGACGGATAGGCGTTGTTAGGGTGGTCCCGATAGCAAGGATACCAGTGGTTAGAAATAGTTCCGCCAGTAATTATTAATTGCTTGGAAATAGAATGAATATGTTTAGTTGCTCATTATCTGTTGCTAGGACACGCTTAGGTCAGACACACACTAATCTGAACATGGAAAGTGATAAGATAATTAATTCTGAAGAATATAGCATTCAAGATATAGACAGAAATTTATTTATTTTTTTGTTACCACCAAACAAATCATATCCAGGTGAGCCTTGTAAAGCATACTGTCGCCATGTCTGCCAATCCCTGAACTTCTTGGAGCACCAGTTGAGGAGCAAGTTGGACGTGAATATGTTTAAACATCTTTTGTAATGTTGCAATATCTTCCATGAGCGGGACATTCTCCAAGCTAGTCAAGCAATGTGTTTGAATTAGCTTTACTCCGTGATTTGATTGTAGAAAAAGGATTACCTCCCTGAAACCTTGTTTCCACGCCTCATACAAAGCTTCTCTAATTGTGGATAGTAAGTTGGTTTCATCATTGCTGGAATGCCAGGAATAACAACCTTTACGAACGGACTGGCCTAAACGATTTTTGATCACAAAGGCACCTTCATTCCAAATAGCTTCGCGCGAACGCTTTTTTATATCTACTATAATTATTGCTTGCCAATTCTGAGTTCTGCATGTAGACTGGTTTCCAGTAGTTTTAGTAGGTGTTGAACCAATTTGGAGGTAATCATCTAATTCTATTTTCCATTCTGTCATGAAGTAACTGGTGCTTGAAATGGCTTGTTGGATGTCAACAGCTTTATTCTCAAATAGAACCATATTTCGATAAGTCCAAATCACCCAAAGAGTGGCACTAATATCTGTAAGAACATTATCTTCCTGTCCATTACCTGCCTTACATTTTTCAAGAATGCTTATCAACCATTGCCGGATAGAGGGGATAGTATCAGAACGAATGTTCCGTGGCGAGCCAAACCATAAAGCTCTAGCGAAGGGGCATTTGAGGAAAAGATGGTCCAATGTTTCATCTTCTTGTTCACACATTACACAATTGGTGCTAACAATAATTTGTCTTCTGTTGAGCTCCAATCTAGTGGGTAGCCCATTATGTAATAATTTCCATAAGAACAGACATATTTTATACGGTATTTTTAGTTTCCAAAGGTGTTTCCAGCCATGTTTATTCATACCATAATTAATTGTCCCATCTTGTCCCTTAGTAATCAGTTTGTATCCTTCATTTACTTTGTAGGTCCCCTTCTGTGATTGCAACCATAAAATTTTATCCAGAGCTCCAAACTTAGACTGTGGAGTGTTTAAAATCTCCCCTGCAACTCTCGTTTCATATATATTTGCAATGATTTCAGCCCTCCAAGTGCCTGCTTCAGTATCCATAAGATCTCTAACTGTGCCTCGGTCCAGTCCATATTCCACCAATGATGTTTCATTCCGAGGTCTATACCATAGTGGATCCCGTAATTTGATGCCATCCCCCATACCTACTGGCCATTTTGCTCCTATCAGTAGTGTTTCTTTTGTCCTCCATATTCCTTTCCATATTTGGGACGCAGTGGTTGGACATCGTTCCATATCCCAAAGGTTTTGAGCTGTTGGAAAGTACTTCCCTTTAAGAGTAGTAGCTAGTAGTGATTGTGGATTTTGGGTTATTCTCCAGTATTGCTTGGCTAAGAGTGCTTGATTAAATTGTTCTGTCTTCCTAATACTGACACCTCCTAATTCCTTAGGTAGGCAGATTGTATCCCAAGCTATGGTATGTAACTTCCTCACTTCTGCATTGTTTCCCCACCAAAAATCTCTAATGATTCTGTCAATTCTATTGCAGGTATCTTTTGATAATCTATGGATCGACATAGAATAGATTGGCATGGCTTGCATAACTGATTTAATAAGAGTTAGCTTCCCTGTAGGTGATAAGAGCTTACCTTTCCAAGTTTGGAGTCTACTTTGTAGCCGATCAATGATTTGGTTGCCAATTTCTCTTTTAGTTGTTCCCGGGTCTACTGGGACCCCTAGATATTTTCCAATCTTCTCTGCAATATTTACTTTGAACTTTCTAACTAAGTCTTCTTTTATAACATCATCACAGTTAGGACTGACCACCATGACAGATTTGGTGCCATTTATTTTTTGGCCTGACATTTCACAAAAGCTTTGTATGGTTTGGCTGAGCTTGTCTGTATTCTGTATGGCAATTTTGAAAAAGATGATAATGTCATCCGCAAACATGAGATGTGAGATAGGAAGCCCTCCTTTGTTTATTGCCACTCCCTTTAGCATACCTGTATCTTCTAATTTCTGCAACATACATGACAGAATATTTGTGCAAATAATAAATAGGTATGGTGATAGTGGGTCACCTTGCCTTATACCACAGTTGGGTTTGAATTTTTCTGTGGGAGATCCATTGACTAAAACGCTGTATGTTACTGTGGTGACACATTGCATTACCAATTGAATCCATTGCTGGCTAAAACCCAACTTCTGGAGTGTGGCTTCAAGAAAATTCCAATTTAGTCTATCATAGGCTTTACTCAAATCCAACTTTAGTGCAGCGAAACGAACCCTTCCCTTTTTTTTCCTCTTAATTGTGTGGAGTAACTCATGAGTCAAGATGATATTATCAGTGATCAATCTACCCTTGATAAATGCATTTTGGTGAGGAGTGATAAGCTCTTGCTAAAACTTTGGCAGCAATTTTGTAGGCCACATTACATAAGCTGATTGGTCTGTACTCACTAATTTTCTCTGGGTTGAGGCTTTTAGGAACTAAAGTGATAAACGTGTTGTTTAGTTCCTTGAGTATGTAGCCTGTTCTGAGAAAACTTAATGTAGCTTGTATCATTGATTGTCCCATTGTGTCCCAACATTTCTGGAAAAGCATTGCTGGAATACCTTCAGGGCCTGGGGCTTTCCATGAACCCAATTGGAAAGCCGCCTTTTTAATCTCTTCTATGTTAAATTCTCTATCCAGGATTTGCCGATGTAGGTGCGAGAGTCCTGGTAGTGTGTACTCATTCAAAACCTCCATAATAGTTGCAGTATTTACCCTTGATTCTGAATGGAAGGTACTTTGAAAATGTTGTTGTATATGATCCCTTAAATTTTGATCCTCATCTATCCATTGATCTGAGTGGTTCTTAAGTCTTGTTATGCGATTATCTGCTCTTCTTTTGCGAACAATAGCATGGAAGTATCTAGTATTTCTATCACCCTTTTTTGTCCAATCTTTCCTTGCTTTTTGTGCCCAAAACACTTCCTCCATATTCAGAAGTTGTTGGAGTTCTTTTTGTTTTTGTTGTTCTTGTTGGGAAATTTCTGAAATATCACTGTTATTTTGGATATAAGTAAGCTCCTCCTTTATTTTGGAAAGTTTCTGGTGCAAATTTCCAAATTCATTTCTATTCCAACTGATGCAAGCTTGCTTGACATTGTAAAGTTTGGATTTAAGGATATAGACAGAAATTTATTAGAATGGAATAAATGGAATATACCAACAAAAAGAACTGATAAAATCTATAGATAGACTTCTTTTTCTAAATTATCTTTCTTGACAGATTACACTATAAAAACTGTTGAAAGAACTTACTCTTTATTTAATGAATATGAAACAATTCAGTTATTTTCAATAGACTCAATTAACAGACATAGAGAAAAATATGCATTTTTACATGTTGGTTGGTTCAAGTAGCTGTTAAACCATTAACAAGAGAAGCCTTAAATGCAAGTGTTTTACTTTGTTTAAGAGATGACAAACATTTAAGATTTAATGACTCACTCCTAGGAATGATGGAAACAAGTTTACATAAAGGACCAATATATTTTAATTGTTATCCTAACTTTGCTTTAAGCTTATTTGACAGAAATATTATGGATGCTTTAACTTTGAATATAAAAATAAATGGTTATTACATGAAAGAAGGCTCAGAACCTTTAGCTGTTATTTATAGGATTTATTATAAACTGATGAAAACCACCGCCCTCAATCCATAGTTGATCCTTCCCCTAAAGGTCAGACTCTCCTTCTACAAGCCTTAACCCGAAATACTAGATTACGGGCACCTCAACAAATACAGTGGAAAGATATAACCCTTCCAGAAAAATGGCAACTTGAGGCCATTTCCCCCACACCAAATATAGAAAACATTGAACCAGGCTTCATAGCCCAAAATATAGATGGTACAGTTATTATTTCTTTTAATAATAATGACAAACATACTGATAGTCTCATAAGACCTAGTAGTTCTACAGGTAGAAAGACCCCTATGATGTTTACTCCTAGAAGCTCCTTTTCCTCTAGGACACCTTTCTCTGATTCCAGACCTTTACCTCCTCAGAATCTTCCTCCAATTATACACCTTCCCCCTATAAACACTAAGAAAACCCCTGTCCAGACAGAAACAACTTATTATTCGACAGATACCACACAACCTACCCCTAATGTTCACCAACCTCTTTATCAGCCCGAACCTCAACCTGATTCTCCTACCCACACAGATATATTAGGATTTACAGATGATAGACAAATTAATGTTTTATCTAAAGAATTTGTTTTAGATAAAGAACTACTAAAATATGATTACTTAAAACCCGAAGATAATGACAGAAAGAACCAATTCTTTGAAGAATACAATGAACAAGAAAGAAACAGTTTAATAACTAAGTATTATGAAATGATGATAGATTTACAGACACACTTCAGTTTCTTTGACTTTTTGGACTATCATAACAAAAAGATAAGTGTAATAGAGAAAATATTGTCATGGACAAAGACAGAAAATCATGAGAAAGTGTATCAGACTTATCCACCCTTTGAATCAATTATATTGAGTCAAAATAGTGGAGTCCAAGTGTTGGCTACTCCTATCAAAAGACCTAGCCTAAGTGATGATAATAAGAACCTAGATAGAATAATTCAACTAAACAATTACACCAATACCTGTTTGAAAAAAATTGGTCAAAAGCTACAAGACATAGAGGACAGAATAATACCCCCTTCTACTTCTACAAAAAAAGAAAATACGTCTAATACCCCTTTGTTTATCCCTCATGAAATACCTCCTCACCTTAGAGCACCTTTAAAGAAACCCATGATAGAGAAAACTGATAATTTACTTAATGAAATAAATAAAAAACTAGACTTAATGAAACTAGAATCATTAAAGGATATGGAGCCATTAAAAAACAAGAATATTATAACGTTAAATACAACAGGACGAGCTGACTCTTCGGAGGATGAAGAATCAGAAGACAATTAATTGATAGATTTGATAGATTTATCTGACATAAATAATTTGGAATCACAATTCACAGATAAATTACAAATTAATAAACTAACTTTAGCATCTTCATCGTAAGATCGTAGAAAAAGGAAGAATTGAAGAATTATACCCCAGAAAGAATTGGTATCCTAAACCTACTCCCCCTGATTTACAATTTGAAGAAAGACATACTTATGTTAATTCATCTTATTCGCCAGATTTAATTTATGAATGGAATATTGATGGAATGTCAGAATATGAAATAATAAACCTTTTACATGAAATGACTTTGCTCACTAATGTTTACAAGAATCATGGAAAACAGGGCCATCAGATAGCTCATTTAATTGTCACTGGTTTTACTGGCTAGTTGAAAGGTTGGTGGGATCATTATTTAAATAATGATGACAGAAATGGAATATTAACAGCTGTTAAAAGAGAAACAGATGGAAGTGTTATAATGACAGATAGATAGCCTTCACAAGATGCAATTAATACTTTAATTTTTACCATAACTAAACATTTATTGGTGATCCCAATCAATATAAAGAAAGAGCTTCAGATGTTTTAATTAATTTAAGATGTCCACAACTTTCAGATTTTAGATGGTATAAAGATGTTTCTATGTCAAAAGTTTTAAGTAGGAATGATTGTCAACAATCCTACTGGAAAGAAAAATTCATTGCTGGTTTACCTTATTTCTTTGCTCAGAAAGTTAGACTTAATATAGCTAATAATGACGGAACTATAGACTATCCTAGCCTAACATATGGAGACATAATATCTTCAATTAATAAAATAGGTCTATGGCTATGTAATGACTTAAGGCTAAAAAACTAGATAGAAAAAGAAAAAAGATATGCTAAAAAAGAGCTAGGAACTTTTTGTGAGCAATATGGTTTTGATCCATTAATTGCACCCTCAAGGAAAAGAAGAAAAGAAAAGAAAGATGATATAAGTGATAGATACAAGAACAATAATAGAAGATATTATAAAGGTAAGTCTAAAGACAAGAAAGAAGAATCCAAAAGAAAGAAACATGATAGACGTAGGGAAAGTGACATTACTTGCTTCAAATGTGGGAAAAAGGGACACACGTTAGCAGATATTGTAACTTTCAAAGAAATATAAATAAACTTGGTATATCAAGAAAATTAAAGGAAAAATTGATGAGTATAATAGAATTGACAGATAGTGATGAAACATATAATGAAATTCACCAGATAGATAATAGTAACATAATTTTATCATCATCTACAGATGTTTCTTCACATGATGAAAATGTTAAATTATGTAATTGTAATAATCCTGATAATTGTTATTGTAAAAGAAAATTAAAAATAAGTGTCTTAACAAAAGAAGAAGACATAATAATGGATTTGATAGATAGACTTCCAGATTTACAGTCTAAGAAAGATTATTTATCTAAATTAAAAGAATCTTTAACTGAAACTGACAGATTTGAAATAGATCTAAAAGATTATAAGTCAACTTATAATTTTATAGAAATTACTGATAGATTTAAACCCAATAAACCTATAACTGTGACGGACCTACAAATAGATATTAATAACCTATTAAAAGACATGGTTGAATAGATAATTGCGCAAGTAATTAGCATAAAAGATAGAATTAAATATTGTAATGAACCTTTGACAGACTCCCTTTTTCTCGACAGACATAATTATACTAGTGAAAGTTCTCAAAAAGAAGATGATAAAGATGAATTTTTAAATATAATTGACAAAATGATATTCCAGAAGTGGTACACAGATAGATTAACTCAGGCTAATGGTGATAGACTTAAAATAAGTAATAAACTAACTAAGGCATACATATATAATAATGGAATCAAGTTTGGAACACCTTTCTTCTTAACAAATAAGTTGTCCTCCAAAGTTATATTAGGAAATCCTTTTTTTGGCTTTAATTTACCCTTTTTTCATGACAGACAATGGAATATGTACTAATATTTTGGAAACAGAATTATTCTTTAGGTTCCTCCTACCCCCATTTCCCAAGGATATACACTTACTGAAAGAAATTTCCATCTCAAGGATAAAAGTACTGATAACAGTGACCTAGTAATAGATGATGATGAGATTCCTACAATGGTAGATAATGCTATTCTACCCAGTCGCAGTAGTACTTAAGCATATATATATACTTAAGTATGTGTATATATATATATATATAAATTTATGAAAACAAAATATTTTTCCTACCATTGTTGACTATTCTAGTCCTTTTGTCCCTACGTATCTTTCCATTGTTTTTGCTTTCAAACATTTCCTCTATCTCTATGACAAGATCTTTACCTTGTACTACAGGATCATAACTTTTAGTTCTTGCTTGTCCTTTCTCAAAATATATTTATTCCAACCTCATTGTCACTTCCATATTGGTCTTTAGTCAGTTAATTTTAAAATTAACGGTCAATTGCCTGGCAAGTAAGATAGCCATTCTAAGGCTAAAATCTCAGACCACATTCTGCCAAAATAAAAATCTTTAGTACAGATTTCAATTCAGTCAAAGTATGAAGGCGTCTCAATAGAGACAATATCCCTTTACAATACAAGGTCAACAATGACAGTGTATTCAAGTGGTAATAAAAAAGATTTAACAAACATAATGACAGAATAACTAACAATTGGACAAAATAACAAACAAGATAGACAACTGCGCCAGGTTACTATTCCCTTGCGCCAGATCACTATGATTTCCAAACAGATACAGGCAGATGTCCCCAAGTCATTTTTACTGTTCATAAGTATGCGTAAAAAGAGTTCAGACAAGGACAAAACAGATTTTTGAAAGCCACTATTGTTCCAAAGTTCCAAAGTCATTGCCAATATGAAGATTTTTAGACAGACCCAAGAAAGTCTAGACAAAAAATGAATAGATGTTTAAAGTACAGACAGACATTTAAAGTTACTACTGTTCACTAGCATGCATACCCGGACAGATTGCCAGATAGACTATTACTGTTCAAGATTCTACCTACAGATTAACTTGAGTTCACTTTACTTAACTCAGGTTACTTTTGAAGACTTACCATGGTTCACTCCATCTATAAAAAGACAGACTTTGAAGACAGAAGGCAGGTCACAATTTTAAGGTTCAATTCTCAGGTTCAAAGCTTAGGTCTAAGATAGCTCTCCCACTCCCTTAGAAAGACTCTTGTAATCTTGTAACCCTTCCCTTCTAGATAGATATAATCTTGTAACCCTTTACAGATTTTACTTTGTAATTTTGTAACTCTTCAGACAATATTTATTTTAAAGCTTCTAAGAAAGACAGAAGTTTTCAGTTTTAATCAAAGACAGAAGTTTTATTCACGTAAGATTTTACTAGTTTCTGTTTTCATATTCCATACTCTGTTTTAATTTATTTTGACTATATCTATTTTGCTATCTTCTTCTTTATCATCTATTTTATCATTATTTATGCTTCAATATTACTACTGTGCTTTCTCCTGGGTAGTTAATGGACTGAACTAGATACTTCTTTATTGTTTTGCTTTTCCACCATTTCTTTTAGTCTGTCATTACTATTGTTAACTTTTTCTATCTCATCTTTTATATCTAGTTTCCTACATATGACTTCCTTCTTTTCACTATTTTGTCTTTCAAATTTTCCTGGTGCCTCTTTTACTATACCTTTCCTTATCTTACCTATTTCTTTGTCTTCATTTATTATATCTCTGACACTTTCTATAGTACTTCTTTCTTTTATGAGATCCTTTCTTTTATCTTCTATATGTGTTACTCTTTCCTTAATTGGGCTAGTTTCTTCGTTAACTCTTCTGTCAGTTGCTTTTAATGTCTGTATGTTCTTATCTATAACTTCTTTTGAATTATTATTTATATACCAATTATCTGTCATAGTTTTTGTTAAAGATGATCTATGATGGGGTTCAAATGTGCTTTCTTGTTTCAAAGGTGAATTTAAAGCTTTCATCCTTTCATAGAGGTCCAAAAAACTATCACTTTTCTTTTCAACTTTAGTATATATAGCGGAGCTGTCAATATTTTCTAAAGATTCTAATTTTCTATTAATTCTGTCTAAAAAACTATTATTGTGTTTATTAGTCTGTCGGTTGATTTTATCTCCTATTAAAGTACTCCAATTATTTGTGTTACTATTATAATAATAATCATCAATATCACTGTCAGAATCAGAATCTGTTTCATAATCCATAGTACTATTTGACCAATTATTATCTATATCTTTCATGCTATAACCTTCATCATAATCTATATCATCATAGTCCATGTTTCAAATTAGTGTGTGCCTAGCCTAAGTGTGAACAAGCAAACAGATGATGAACTGATAAACGTATTTATTCTATTTCCAAGTAATTAATAATTACTGGCAGAACTATTACTAACCACTGGTATCCTTGCTACCGAGACCACCTCCCTGGGAAACTCCTTTCCAGGACCACCCAAACAACGCCTGTCCGTCGGCTTAACATCACGGGCTGACCAATGCGAAACTATGGTTTGCCAACGAGTCTGAGGCTGACCAACACTATCAAGGAGCAAGTAGTGGCTGAAGTAGTAATATATGTTCCTAGTAACTTCTTCATTGCAGAGAAATAAAACTCATACTTCTACCATCCATGGCTCTAATACCATTAACTACCCAGGAGAGAGCACAACAGTAATATTGAAGCATAAACAATGATAAAATAGATGATAAAGAAGAAGATAGCAAAATAGATATAGTCAGAATAAATTAAAACATAGTATGGAATATGAAAACAGAAACTAGTAAAATCTTACTTGAATAAAACTTCTGTCTTTGATTAAACTTGAAAACAAACTGTCTTTGATACAAGCTTTGAAAATAAACACTGTCTGAAGAGTTACAAGATTACAAAGTAAAATCTGTAAAGGTTACAAGATTATATTTGTCTAGAAGGGAAGGGTTATAGGATTACAAGAGAGGAAGGATTACAAGAGTCTTTTCGAGGGAGAGGGAGAGCTATCTTAGACCTAACTAGCCAAGAGAGAGCACAACAGTAATATTGAAGCATAAACAATGATAAAATAGATGATAAGGAAGAAGATAGCAAAATAGATACAGTCAAAATAAATTAAAACAGAGTATGGAATATGAAAACAGAAACTAGTAAAATCTTACTTGAATAAAACTTCTGTCTTTGATTAAAACTGAAAACTTACTGAAAACTTCTGTCTTTCTTACAAGCTTTAAAATAAATACTGTCTGAAGAGTTACAAGATTACAAAGTAAAATCTGTAAAGGGTTACAAAATTATATCTGTCTAGAAGGGAAGGGTTACAGGATTACAAGAGAGGAAGGATTACAAGAGTCTTTCTGAGGGAGAGGGAGAGCTATCTTAGACCTAAGCTTTAAACCTGAGAATTGAACCTTAAAATTGTGGCCTAAATTCTGGACCTGTCTTCTGTCTTCGAAGTCTGTCCTTTTATAAATGTAGTGAACCATGGTAAGTCTTCAAAAGTAACCTCAATTAAGTAAAGTGAACTCAAGTTAATTTGTCAATAGAATCTTTTTGAATAGTAAAAGTTTTACTATTCATGATAATACTGTCTGGGACTCTGTCAGGGAACGCATGCTAGTGAACAGTAGTGACTTAAAATCTATTTGTACTTGTTTGGACTGTAATGGATTTGTCTAGAAGCTATTCATGCATGTTGGTGAATAGTGATCTGTCTCCAGAGAAGAGTGATCTATTGCCAGTGAATAGTGATCTGTCACCATTGTCTATTCAGGAGAGCATTCTTTTTGTCTGTGCATTCTATCTATCTGTCTATCAATCTGTATCCATATAGTTATCGTAATCTAGCGGATCAGAGTTGTCCTCATATTGCTCATGCTCATGGATCACTCCATAACTATTACATAGAGCGCAGTATGAAATAAGAAGGTAGATAGGAACACGATCCTTTGCTGTCATTAGTCTGGGATCCTTAATGATCCTTCTTTTCCAATAAGCGTTCTTGCTGAAGGTCTTGGTCCATACACAGCTATCCTGTTGGTGTAACCATATAAGTGGAAGCCTCTGTCTAATTCTTTCTGTACTTCATAAATCTTATTACTCATGAAATTAGACCATTCTTGAGCCAGTTGTAAATAAGTATCTCCTATATACTAGTTGTATTCAATGATACAACCCCAATCATGGATAAGGACTAAAATGTGTGCTGGCTGAGCTTCCATATAATAGCTAATGTCCTAAGCTGGAAGAGTACTCTAGATTACTATCTTCATATAATTAAGTCCTCCAATCTGTGCAGCTACTTCTTGGATGACTTTGGGAAATAAACTAATTTGATTTGTAGAAGTTATGGTTAATTTGCTGATAAACCCTGCTTCTAGCATTTCATATAAATATAAAGGATCACAAATTACTGGATCTTCTATCTCTGTATTGATAAGTAATCCCGGATAGGGATTGTATTTGTCTCCTAGTCCTTCATAAACTCTGTCTGTGTCTCCAAAACTTTCATACCATGTAGCTTTATGATAGCCAGGTATCGTCTATCATGTCTTCTGTTCTGATAAATGCTATAAAAACTAATACTTTAAAAAGATGCATCCATCTGTCATAAGAACTTGTTAGGGCTTTATGAGTTAATATTTTCTGTTGGATTTCAGGAAGTAAAGTTCTAATGGCAAGTCTCGTATTTTGCTGAATCTTAGGGTGGAGCTTTGAAAAGCTTGTTCCCATAAGATAGCTTTTTAGAGACTATGATTCTGTCATTGTGGAGCTTGAATCTCCATCCTCCTTGCCAGGGAGTTGACCACCAAGTGCTTCAATAAATGCACCAGTGCTAACAAGATGTAATTCCAAAGCCTGAAGGGTCTTTTGGAATAAGGGTTTTTGTCTGAGGGTGAAGGCTGCATGTAAGTTATCAAGAAGTAGTTTAATATGAAGAGGAAGGTCTGTAAATTCTCCGTCCTAAAACATGAGATCAGTGCGGAGCACTTTTTGCAAAATTACACTTTTTTTGCCACATGAATACATTGCCTCTGCTAGCAGCATATCCTGAAGGGATATTGTCTCTATTGAGACGCCTTCATGCATATCTGAAATTTTTACTGAAGGCTTTTGGATACCTTTGGGTTGCACCGTTGGTGCCTTGCCCTTGTCTGTCTGAGAGGATCTTTTATTCATAGTAGTCTGCAATTGGGTTTTGGGAAAAGGATTATGTCTGGAAGAATTAGTCATGTACAAAGCTTCTTTAAAATTTATTTTTAAAATGATTTTGTCAATGTATCTCTGTGAAATTCTTTTGAGATATTTTATATGAAAAGCATATATAATAAAACAAACTTTTTTCTGTACATCTTTGTTCTCATGCCAAGTAGTGGTACAAGAGTAATCAGGATGAAGTCTTTTAATGTTAAAGGGGCTAAATTCTAAAAACTTTACAAAATCTACCATGATTCTATCCATTTTGTATGTATTACTATATGTCTCATTTTGTGAGAATAAAGCTTCTCCATAAAGTCTTTCATCAATTACTGTAGTGCTCTGGGGAAAATCTATTAGAGACTTATGATTAACTCTGTTTGTTAAGAAATTAAACCTGTCTTTATTCAAGAAATTACCACAATTAATATGTGCTTTAATAGAATCTGTCAAAGCTTCTTTTATTAAAACATCTGTTATATGAGCATTTGAGGATACTATAAAAGATGTAAGTATGTTATTTATTATAATCTTGTTGGGTACTTCTATCAAACTGTTAGTCCATTCATATTGACTAAAATTTGTAATCATATTTTCATCTTTTATGCCTTTTCTACTAAGTTCTTTTTCACAAAGTGTTTGGACTATTTGTAAGTGCCTACGTGCAAAAGCAATGAGAAAATGAGAGCAAATCTCTATCTCTATATTTTGTTTGAGTCTTTTTATGTCATTATCTATTAAAGGGTCATCAAACATTTCTGTCTTTAAAGATGACAAACTTCTTTCAGTTCTATAGATTCTTTCTTTATAAATATCTTTTAAAATAGTGATATTATTAAGTGAATAAATTTCTTTTAGAATAAAGGATAAGATAAAATGTATATTGGTTGCAATTCCTTTTCCTGTCGCTCCTTTTTCCGTCTCTAAAAAGAAATGTATCAAGAAAACTTTGAAAGAGAGGTCTTTAATAGTTTCAAAACATATATCTTTAGTACAAATATGTGGCAATTTATGATTAATTAACTGTAAATGTTTTACTTTTGCATCTGAGTCTATCAAAGCAATTTTTGTCAAAGAGGACTCTTTATTAATTACGAGAGTGATTTCTGTATGCCATTTTTGAAAAATTACTTTGTCAATTAGGCTCAAAATTTTCTGTTTATTGTTGTCATTATCTAAAGACGGGTCTATCATGGGTTTAGAAAGTTCTTTTAATTTTATCAACTCTGCAATATTTTGTTTATTTATATCTGTGGAGTTATCTTCTTTAATATCTTTAATTTCTTGTTTTACCATTTTTGCTTCTATCATTAAATCCTATAGAGGTATTGGTTTTATATCTACTCTATCTTGTTTCACTTTTGTCTTTTCTTTCTTATCTTTAGCTTTCTCTTTCTCTTTCTTTCGACATTCTGTAACATGGTGTCCATATTTCTTACACTTAATGCAAGCAGTAGGTATGTCTATAGAATCTTCCAATTTTATTAAATACTATTTTTTTTTGTCTTTTAGTTGATTAGGTAAATTATCTATCAATTTCATTAATATGTCTTTTTGTTTCCTTTTCCTTTTATTAACCTTAAGTGGGTTGGTTGATTTTAACTCTTTCTTTACTTGATCTATTTCTTGTTGACTAACATTAAATAGTTTTGTTAGGTTCTAAATGTTTAGAACAATTGGCAAATCGTGAACACAAACTTGTCTAGATATAGATCTTAGAGTTTATAGGTTTTATTAGACAATGCTCAAGGTGATTCAGGTCAAGATTCAAGAACATATAAGCTGTAGGAAGAAGACTTCATATTCTACTTGGTTCGATCGATCGAAGAACATGCTCGATCAGTCGAAAATCGTATCTGCAGAATTTTAAGTCGGCCCAAACAGCAGCTTAAGCCCATTAAGGATTAGGGTTTCAGATCTATTTCTCCCACTATATAAAGGAAACCCTAAGCCACGTTTTTAAGACTAAAGAGAGAGAGATTAGAGTGCCTGTTGTGTCTCTTTTGGTTTTAGGGTTTTGTACCCAAACCTCTCTAAAGTCTTGGTTGCTAGAGAGTTGTATTGTTGCTCATATTGCTGTTTGTGTAAATCTCTTGCGAGATCTAGAGGAGCTTTTCTTGACACAAACTTAGGGTTTTCAAGGAGGAGATATTATCTACACCTTGATGATCAATTTAGTTGCTGCCATTGAAACTTAAAGAAACACAAGCAAGTGTGCTTGTATTTGGTGGTGAATCCAAGAAAGGAGTTCGTGGATTCGGAGATTGCACGTGGCTGTGTCAGTAAGTTCTACTGGTGGGTAGCAATAAGAAGTCGAGTGTGGGGGCTTGTAAGTCTTATTGTATGAACTTCGATTATTTCAAGATAGTGGATTCAAGTTTACCTTGAGGATAGCTAGGTTAAATCCTCCCTAGGTTTTTACCGGTTTGGTTTCCTGGGTGATCATATGTTTGCGTTATTTATCTTTCCACTGCTTTGCATGATATGTTTGTTTTGATTGTGATAACCTAGTTTTGTTAAATTGGACTAAGTAACAACTTGGCTAATTACGTAGGTTAATCCAATTGTGTTTTTAAGGGGTCTAAAAACTGTCAAGTTTCATTAATTCATCTATTACATCTTTCTCAAATTCTAGTTTACTTATACGTTTTATATTTCTATTATGTCTATTACATTGTTTTTTGGTATGTCCATATTTTTTGCATTTATGACAAATACAAATAGTATTACTATCATGTCTGTCAGTTTTCTCATTATCTGATAACTCAGTAGTATTTAAAACTGCTATGTCTCTTTTTCTGTCTGTTTTTAAAGGTGTATTTAAAATTTTATCTTTTTAGTTAATTCTGTCAATTTATCCGTTTGGGTATATATTATATCTCTTTCAATTGATTTTAGTCTTTCTTCAATTTTTTCCTTTAAACTATTACACTTCTTGTCTTCTTTATTGACTACTTCCACTTTTTTCACTTTTACTTTTACTACACTATCACTATTTGCTTTTTCTTTTAAATTACCATTATTATTTTTTTTCCTTCCTTTGTTGACTACGTTTCTTGATTCAAGTCTTTCTTTTTCTATTGCATCTAACTTCCTACGTAGAGATTCTTCAAGAGTACTATTATCTTTCTTACTTGTCTCTATTAGGCTATTTTGTCTTTCTGTGTCTGGCTTTTTACATATAATTTGTATTGAACTAGATACTTCTTTATTGTTTTACGTTTCCACCATTTCTTTTAGTCTGTCATTACTATTGTTAACTTTTTTTTGTCTCATCTTTTATATCTAGTTTCCTACGTATGACTTCCTTCTTTTCACTATTTTGTCTTTCAAATTTTCCTAGTGTCTCTTTTACTATACCTTTCCTTATCTTACCTATTTCTTTGTCTTCATTTATTATATCTCTGACACTTTCTATAGTACTTCTTTCTTTTATGAGATCCTTTCTTTTATCTTCTATACGTGTTACTCTTTCCTTAATTGGGCCAGTTTCTTCGTCAACTCTTCTGTCAGTTGCTTTTAATGTCTGTTAGTTCTTATCTATAACTTCTTTTGAATTATTATTTATATACCAATTATCTGTCATAGTTTTTGTTAAAGATGATCTTTGATGGGGTTCAAATGTGCTTTCTTGTTTCAAAGGTGGATTTAAAGCTTTCATTCTTTCATAGAGGTCCAAAAAACTCACTTTTCTTTTCAACTTTAGTATATATAGCGGATTTGTCAATATTTCTTAAAGATTCTAATTTTCTATTAATTCTATCTAAAAAACTATTATTGTGTTTATTAGTCTGTCGATTGATTTTATCTCCTGTTAAAGTATTCCAATTATTTGTGTTACTATTATAATAATAATCATCAATATCACTGTTCGAATCATAATTTGTTTCATAATCCATATTACTATTTGACCAATTATAATCTATATCTTTCATGCTATAACCTTCATCATAATCTATGGAAAAGCAAAACAATAAAGAAGTATCTAGTTTAGTACAAATTATATGTAAAAAGCTAGACACAGAAAGACAAAAGAGCCTAATAGAGACAAGTAAGAAAGATAATAGTACTCTTGAAGAATCTCTATGTAGGAAGTTAGATGCAATAGAAAAAGAAAGACTTGAATCAAGAAAAGTAGTCAACAAAGGAAGGAAAAAAAAAATAATGGTAATTTAAAAGAAAAAGCAAATATTGATAGTGTAGTAAAAGTAAAAGTGGAAAAAGTGGAAGTAGTCAATAAAGAAGACAAGAAGTGTAATAGTTTAAAGGAAAAAATTGATGAAAGACTAAAATCAATTGAAAGAGATATAATATATACCCAAACAGATAAATTGACAGAATTAACTAAAAAGATAAAAATTTTAAATACACCTTTAAAAATAGACATAAAAAGAGACATAGCAGTTTTAAATATTACTGAGTTATCAGATAATGAGAAAACTGATAGACATGATAGTAATACTATTTGTATTTGTCATAAATGCAAAAAATATGGACATACCAAAAAACAATGTGATAGACATAATAGAAATATAAAACGTATAAGTAAACTAGAATTTGAGAAAGATGTAATAGATGAATTAATGAAACTATTTAATGTTAGTCAACAAGAAATAGATCAAGTAAAGAAAGAGTTAAAATCCACCAACCCACTTAAGGTTAATAAAAGGAAAAGGAAACAAAAAGACATGTTAATGAAATTGATAGATAATTTACCCAATCACCTAAAAGATAAAAAAGACAATTTAATAAAATTGAACGATTCTATAGACATACCTATTGCTTGCATTAAGTGTAGGAAATATGGACACCATGTTACAGAATGTCGAAAGAAAAAGAAAGCTAAAGATAAGAAAGAAAAGACAAAAATGAAACAAGATAGAGTAGATATAAAACCAGTAACTCTACAGGATTTAATGACAGAAGCAAAAATGGTAAAACAAGAAATTAAAGATATTAAAGAGGATAACTCCACAGAAATAAATGAACAAAATATTGTAGAGTTGATAAATTTAAAAGAACTTTCTACACCCATGATAGACCCCTCTTCATTAGAAGAAGATATTTTAGATAATGACAACAATAAACAGAAAACTTTGAGTTTAATTGACAGAGTAATTTTTCAAAAATGGCATACAGAAATCACTCTAATAATTAATAAAGAGTTCTCTTTAACGGAAATAGCTTTGATAGACTCAGGAGCTGACATGAATTGTATACAAGAAGGATTAATACCTTTAAAGTATTATGAAAAATCATCTGAAAGATTAACTCAAGCTAATGGCAAAAAGTTAATAATTAATTATAAAATACCTAGTGTTCACATATGTAATGATGGAGTTTGCTTTGAAACAGTTTTTGTTTTAATTAAAGACCTTTCTTCTAAAATCATTCTAGGAAATCCCTTTATGACTTTACTTTACTCCTTTTTAACGACAGAAGAAGGTATTAAAACTAATGTGCTAGGGAAAGATATACTTTTTAAATTTATTTTACCACCGATTCCAAAAGATATTTATTCACTTAATACCATAATGAAGGAAATTGATAAAGAAAGAATTGACAGAAAGAATAGACATTTGGAATCTTTGAAGTCAGAAATAATATACAAAAGAATTGCTGATCAATTAACAGACCCCATACTACATACTAAAATAAAATTATTCAGACAGCAGATTAAGACAGAGATTTGTTCCAATCTCCCTACTGCTTTTTGGCATAGGCATTGACATAAAGTACATTTACCTTATGAAAAAGATTTTAATGAAAGACAAATACCTACTAAAGCTAGGCCAATACAAATGCATAATGAATTACTAGAACATTATAAGAAAGAAATTGAAGATCTTTTAAATTAAAGGATTAATTAGAAAGACCAAGTCTCCTTGGAGTTGTGCTGCTTTTTATGTTAATAAACAGGCAGAATTGGAGCGAGGACTTCCAAGATTAATTATAAACTATAAACCTTTAAATAAAGCAATTTAGTGGATAAGATATCCTATTCCCAATAAGTAAGATCTTCTTGACAGACTTCATGAAGCAACCATATTTTCCAAATTTGACATGAAAAGTGGATTTTGGCAGATACAGATAGACGAGACAGATAGATACAAAACTACTTTTACAGTTCCTTTCGGTCATTATGAATGGAATGTTATGCCTTTTGGTTTGAAGAATGCACTTAGTGAATTTCAAAATATAATGAATGACATATTTACACCTTTCACAGATTTTTCCATTGTTTATATAGATGATGTCCTAATCTTTTCTAAATCAATAGATGACCACTGGAAACATTTAAATATATTTGTCAGAGTAATCAAACAAAACAGATTAGTTGTTTTAGCCTCTAAAATAAGTTTATTTCAAGATAAAATTCGATTTTTAGGTCATAATATTTATAAGGAAACCTTAAGCCCTATTGACAGAGCTATTCAATTTGCAAATAAATTCCCAGACGAGATAAAAGATAAAAATCAATTACAGAGATTTCTTGGCAGTTTAACTTATGTTTCAGATTATTTTCAGGGATTAAGAAAAATATGCAGACCCTTGTATAAAAGATTAGAAAAGAATCCTCTGCCTTGGACAGATAGACATACTATGATAGTTAGACAGATTAAAAAATATGTTAAGCAACTTCCTTGTATTGTTATTCACTCTCCTGATACTTTCAAAATTGTTGAGACAGATGCTTCTGACATAGGTTACAGTGGAATTGTAAAACAGGTAGCAAAAAATGATGCTAAAGAACAAATTGTTAGATTTCATTCTGGCTCTTGGTCAGCTACTCAGCAGAATTATAGCACTATTAAGAAAGAGAATTTATCTATCATACTATGTGTTTCAAAATTCCAAAATGATCTTTTTAATCAAAAGTTTTTAATCAGTGTTGATTGTAAAAGTGCTAAAGAAGTTTTACAAAAGATGTTCAAAATCTCTTTTCTAAACAGAGTTTTGCTCGATGGCAGGCTATTTTAAGTGTTTTTGACTTTGAAATTGAATATATTAAAGGGGAAACTAATTCGATTCCTGATTTTCTAACCTGTGAATTTCTATAGGGAAGATGAGTTCCCCTGTAGATAAGAACAAATCCCCAAAACCCAGAACCAAACAGTCCTATGCTGCTCCCCCGATTCCTCCTCCCCCTAGCAGATTCCTCCCTTGTCCCTCTTTCACTTCACCCACTTTCTCTTCAAATAAATCTCAAGAAAGAACCCCATTAACTTGTAGTCCAAACCCTTTCCAACCACTCTCCCCAAGCCCCAATCCAACATCCAAACAGTCTTATGCCCTACCCTCAACTTCCTCAACCCCTCCTTTAAAGAAACCATTTAATGTAGTTGCATCTTCTTTTCCTCCTTTGGCCTCTCCCTCCAACCAACCAAAATATAGATTCTCTCCCCTCAGGAAACCCAAACCCAAACCCCAAAAGAAGATCACATCATTGAACTCCCAAAAGACTCCTGGAATTTTATTTTATGGATTGAACCAGAATACCAACACATAACAGACACCCTCTCCCTAGTCAGACAGCTCATACCCCCAGGATGGGAACATCCTAAGACAGAAACTTTTAAGACCCAGACATTTTATGAGCATATTTTAGTAGATACAAACTCAATATTAGTAACACATATGCATTGTTCCCAAGAACCAAACAGAGTTGGTTACTCTAAAGTTGTTATAAAACAGATCCTCACTCCTTCCCAGTGGAAAGCACAACCCTGGATCACCAGGAACTTTTTTATGCTTTTTGAGCCTCAGTTTTACAATTATTATGACTATATGGAAGCTTGGGACAGGTTCCTTTTATTCCAAAATAATATTAACAGGCATACTTGGTTTTTTCGGTTTGATATGTACAGAAAGAAAGACATGATGATTCCAAGATGGTTCATTGACTGGTGGAATTCCTATGGTCCTGAAGCTATGATTCTCCCCTTTGATCTTTTAAAAGCTTATGAGACTTTCAAGAAAGAACCAAACATACCGCATCTTAGGGATTTCCCACATCTTCGCAGTTCTTTTACAGGTTTCTAGATCTTCCATGGATCATTAGATGGGAATACAAGATAAAAAGCATCCCCAGTATCCTTTTCCTATGCTCACCAAAAAGTTTAAATTAAAATGGTGGAATAAGTTTAATTTTGATCATATTTGCCAAGAATTAGAGAAAAAGACCTTTTCCTCCCATACAGAAAGTTCTAATTTCTTTCTAGAAAAGAGTCAAGTTCAATGTCAGCTTGCCTCCGTTTCAGACATAAGACAACTTAAAAAGCAACTACTTGAAGCTGCATCATAAATATCAGACGATGAAGATGACATAGTAATGGAATCCTCCTCTCCAAAGTACAGGATTCACCCAGAAGCATTCCAAGATTCTCAAGACCCCTATGACATGTGACAGATAAGACAAAAGACCCAAAGATAAAATGACAGAATGCAGACAGATCCAGAAAGATATTTTGATAGAATATTATTTGCATGCAGATTCTCACAGATAGAAAACTATTATTCACTAGCATGCAAACTGACAGATAGACTACTGTTCAATTCTACCGACAGATTAACTTGAGTTCACTTTACTTAACTCAGGTTATTTCTGAAGACTTACCATGGTTTATTTCATATATAAAAGAACAGACTCCGAAGACAGAAGACAGGTCACAATTTTAAGGTTCAATTCTCAAGTTTAAAGCTTAGGTCTAAGATAGCTCTCCCTCTCCCTCAGAAAGACTCTGGTAATCCTTCCTCTCTTGTAATCCTGTAACCCTTCCCTTCTAGATAGATATAATCTTGTAACCCTTTACAGATTTTACTTTGTAATCTTGTAACTCTTCAGACAGTATTATTTTAAAGCTTGTAAGAAAGATAGAAGTTTTCAGTTTTATCAAAGACAGAAGTTTTATTCAAGTAAGATTTTACTTGTTTCTGTTTTCATATTCCATATTCTGTTTTAATTTATTTTGACTATATCTATTTTGCTATCTTCTTCTTTATCATCTATTTTATCATTGTTTATGCTTCAATATTACTGTTGTGCTCTCTTCTAGGCAGTTAATGGAAAGATAGAAGTTTTTAGTTTTAATCAAAGATAGAAGTTTTATTCAAGTAAGATTTTACTAGTTTTTGTTTTCATATTCCATACTCTGTTTTAATTTATTTTGACTATATCTATTTTGCTATCTTCTTCTTTATCATCTATTTTATCATTGTTTATGCTTCAATATTACTGCTGTGCTCTCTCCTGGGTAGTTAATGGTATTAGATGGTTCATTGACTGGTGGAATTCCTATGGTCCTGAAGCTATGATTCTCCCCTCTGATCTTTTAAAAGCTTATGAGACTTTCAAGAAAGAACCAAACATACCGCATCTTAGGGATTTCCCACATCTTTTGCAGTTCTTTTACAAGTTTCCAGATCTTCCATGGATCATTAGATAGGAATACAAGACAGAAAAGCATCCCCAGTATCCTTTTCCTATGCTCACCAGAAAGTTTAAATTAAAATGGTGGAATAAGTTTAATTTTGATCATATTTGCCAAGAATTACAGAAAAAGACCTCTTCCTCCCAGACAGAAAGTTCTAATTTCTCAAATACTTCTGTTTATAGGAACCATTAGGTGTACTCTTTTAGTCCTTTTATTTTTTATTCGTGATCAAGCCATGTAAATGTATACAACATCATCTACAACATATAGAATATTAACAAAGTCAAAATGCATACAAGATCATCTCCAACATATACTATATTAACAAAGTCCTCTCTAATTTAGAGAATAAAACCATATAATGTTCCTCCAATGGTTTCTCTTTTTTCTTTCTCTCTTTTCTCATAACAAGATTAAAAAAAATAAAGAAAAAAATATTATTTAAATGAGATAGAATAAGAATATTGAGCCTATTGAAAAATATATTTTAAAAAAATAGGTAAGTAAAACAAAAACAAAAAAGTGGATTTAATTCTCCAAATTGGGTAAAAATAATAAAATATGCCTCTTCTCTTGGAGATTCTCTAAAACTAGCTAGTATGGCTAACTAGCTATTCTACCCATGAAAGTAACCTCTTAATTATACAAAGTAAAATTACACTATCTTGGTTTAAAATAGATTGACCCTAGTTAATTAATTCAATTACCCAAGTAAATTACATGCAAATCATGGAAGCACCAACAAATCACCAAATAACTAATATGCAGCAGAAAATAAATAATATGGTGATTTGTTGATGAATGGGGAAAACCTCTCACAAGGCAAAAACCCTACCAGATAAATTTAAAATCACCACTCCCAAGAATCCACTAATCAAAATCAAGCAGTTACAAATATGAGGAATCTTACCACTACCTTGACCTATCCCAAAATACCAACCTACATTTGAACATTCGTTTCAATACCCAATTGAACTTAATCTTGTAATAGTCTTCTTTGCTTTGCACAAATCTCCAATCTATAACTAATTCCTTTGCACGGATCCCAATACGTGACTAACTCCAGCAACTTGATTGATTGTTGTTGGCTTCAAAGTTCTTCACTTCATAAACAATGAAGATTAGGAAGTACTTGATTACACGGAGTATATGAGTTCTAGGTCTCTATTTCCGTACTTGATGACTTTCAAAATAAACCTTATATATGACTAGGGTTGTAAAGAGAGAAACTCTAATCATTCCAGTTATCATGGGCTGAATTTCAGATCTGAGAAATCTGAAATCGTAATTCTCAATAAATCAAGCTTGTATTGATCTTCTTCATTAGTCCTCGATGGCAGCTAGTGTCGAGCTTTAATGAAACAACTTTTCTTCACTTGTTTCTTAGATCAAACTTTATGTCTATAATGATACCACTTAATATATTTGAACAACATACTTTTTGATACATTAAACCAACTTAGATCTACCCAATTAGAAGTAAAATACGTTTTGTTGAAGGATTAACCAATTACATAGAAAATATAACCTTAACACACTAGAACTCATCAACTTGAATCCAAGCTGTCACATCCTCTTAATTAGACCTAGCAATGGGTTGTGCTAGTTAAATTAGTCTCTTAGTGTTGCATAGTGATTGAAGGAAAAGAAATATGTGGAGATAGGTACATGGGTTTTGTGACTGAATGAGTAGGAGACTAGTTTCTCCAAAAAAAAAAAAAAAAAAAAGAATTAGTAGGAGATTCCACAATTTTCCTTTCGTGACCAATTTGTTATAGTTACAAGCTTTTCGGAGTTGTAAGGAACCACTACAATGACATAAGGCAATACCACAGCCCAAAAGCAAAAACTGACTTTTCTTTTCTTAGAAGCAAAATAACCCAAAAAAGAAAAACCAAAGTTTGGGTATTTGGTCCTTACATTTTAGGGTTATGATTAATTTTGTTTCTACATTTTTTTGTAGCAATTAATTTGATCCATATTATTTTTTAACTTGTAATAAATTTATAGTCAATTTAAAAATAATTGAGATATATTTATATATATATATATAAGTTTCATCTTTTGCCGTTTGCTTTTAATGATAACTCTTTATAATTAATTTTTTTTTTGAGAAAGCGATCAACAATATACTATTAAGGGAGGCTATTCAAATCAGCCTGGATGATAGGTAAAAGGTCTGGTGGAACATCTTCCATCCAGACGGACAAAGGGGAGAATGAGATTGCGTTTCTAGCTAGTGAATGAGCAACCTTATTACAATGTCTTCTAATGTGTGTAGCTCTAAAGCAAGTGAAGCGCGGAGCAAGAAAAATAATATCATTGATGATGTGACCAAAGGGCGCCAAAGACCTGCTGCAACTGTTCAAAAGTTTGATTAAGACTTCAGAGTCTCCTTCAAGGACAATGTTTTCAAATCCTAGTTCTAGTGCAAACTCCACAGCTCGGCGTGCTGCCAAAGTTTCCACTTTGATGACTGTGGCTGGTTGTGGAACAACTTCAGACAACGAGGCCATCACTAAACCATCATGGTTTCATATGACTACTCCCAGACCAGCTCTGTTTTCACATTCAAAAAGTGCACCGTCGAAGTTAACCTTGTAGCCATGTGAAGGTGGAGGTGTCCACGCTGTCACTGTCTACTTCGGTGTTGCTGTTACTGTTGTGGGATCAGGCAAGTAACCCAACTTGTGATCACAAGCCCTGTTCATTCCTGCTCCCGCGGGATAGAGGTTTTCCCAAGCCTAATATTGTTTCTTCTTTTCCACAAAGTCCAAGCCACTGATGAGAACAGCTCTAGGTCCCTGCTATCTACACAAACAACAAACATTATATCTAAAAAACTGCTGCATTGCTTGATGGTGCTGTGGCACCATAGAGGGGTACTCTACCAGAGATTCTCCAATTTTGGGTAGTGATATAAGGCATGAGCTGAGTCTTCAGTGTGCAGGTTACACAGCTCACACACATCACTAGTAACCACTTGGCGTTTAAGCAAATTCGTCTTAGTGGGCAGCGCATTCTTGCACGCACGCCATACCAAGTGTTTGACCTTCCCAGGAACTTTTAACCCCCAAATCTTCTTCCAAAGGGGTTGTAGTTTGGTATCATCTGAGGATCTAGGTTCACTAGCCATGTACTGTTTCTGCAGAAATTTATATCCCGTTTGAACTATATACTCTCCGTCTGGGCTAAAAGGCCATATTAAAACATCCTCTTGAATAGAATGGCAAGGAGGCATGTTCTTGATGATTTTAGCTTCCCACTCAAAGAAATAGGAGTCAATGAGTTCCCCTTTCCACCCTCGGTTGGTCTAATCAATCAAGGAACTAACCATGGCATTATTATTTGCTACAATAGCCGGGGAGATGATTGTATTATTGACCGCCCCTGGCAGCCACCTATCATCCCATATAAGAACTGAATTACCATTCCCAATCCGCCAGATAGCCCCTCTTATAATTACATCTCGACCCCTAAGGATACTCTTCCACGTAAACGAAGAGTTACGTGATTCTTTTGCTTCCATAATACTACAATTCGGGAAAAATTGTGTTTTGAAGACCCGATAAAATAAGGAGTGATAATCATGAAGGAGTCGCCAAGTGTGTTTGGCCAAGAGAGCATCATTAAACCGGGAGAGGTCTTTAAAGCCCATACCACCTTGTGACTTTGGTTTGCACAACTCTTGCCACTTTACCCAATGTATTTTCCTAGCATCTCCACGTTGCCCCCAATATAATTTCCGGATCAAAGCTTCAATCTCATGACAAAGAGTGATTGGTAGCTTGAAACAAGACATTGTATAGGTAGGGAGTGCTTGTGCAATAGCTTTGAGTAAAATTTCTCGCCCTGCCTGTGATAGTAGTTTAGCTTCCCACCCTTGCAATTTCTTCCAAATTCTTTTCTTTAGATTGGCAAAACTCTCCTTTTTCTTTCTACCCACAAAGGAATGCAGACCTAAATACTTTTCATATTGCTGAACCACCTGTACCCCAAGAGCCTCTTTGATCACCTCTTGCACATTAGATGAGGTTGATTTACTAAAAAAGAGTGTTGTTTTTGCCCTATTAAGTTGCTGCCCAGAGGCTCTCTCATAGGTCGCCAAAATCTCAAGCAACTTTAAGCATTCATCTTCCTTAGCCTTGCAAAAAATTAAGCTATCATCTGCAAAGAGAAGATGTGTTAGTTTAGGGCCATTTCGGCATATAGAAACACCCTTAATATCCCCATTGCTTGCTTCCTTTTTTATGAGACCATGAAGTCCCTCGGTACACATAAGGAAGAGGTATGGGGAGAGAGGATTGCCTAGCCGTAGGCCCCTACTTGCCTTGATATTTCCATGAGGCTCACCATTAATTAGAATAGAGTAGGAGGCTGTAGTAATACATTCCATCATTAGATCCACCCAACGATTATTAAAACCCATCTTTCTCATCACTTTCTCCATAAACTCCCACTCCACTCTATCATAGGCCTTACTCATGTCAAGTTTTAGAGCCATGTACCCTGTCTTACCTGCACAATGATTTCTCATATAGTGCAAAGTTTCAAACGCTACCATGATATTATCTATAATCAAACGACTAGAGAGGAATGCACTTTGATGCTCTAAAATAAGCTGTGGCATTATTTTCTTCAACTTGTTTGCCAAGACTTTAGAAAACACCCTGTATAGAACATTACTCAGATTGATTGGCCTAAATTGTGACACCGACTCTGGATTTTTCACTTTAGGGATTAAAGTAACAAAAGAATGACCAAGGATAGCAGGTAAAGAACTTGAATTCAAAAAGTACAAAACAGATTGTGAAACATCATTACCGAGTAAAGGCCAATAGCTTTGATAGAACAAAGGGGGCATACCGTCAAGGTTGGGCGCCTTTAAGGGCGCCATTTGTTTCAAGGCTACTTCCACTTCCAAAGTTGTAAATTTAGAAGTTAAGCTTGCATTCATCTCAGCTGTGACTACCTCAAGAATAACATCTATAACTTCTACTGAGTGATCGAGGCTGTTTGAAGTGAACAAATTTGTGTAGAAGTCTACAATAGTATCCTTGATTTGTTGCTGATTGTGCACCAATTATCGTCAGCATCATGGAGTCTAGTAATGTAATTTCTTCTTCGTCTTTGGGAAGCCTTACTATGAAAAAACCTTGTGTTTTTGTCCCCATCTTTTAACCACAAAATTCTGGATCTTTGCCGCCACATTGTGGCTTCTTTATCAAGCAGCAAGTTTATCTTTTCTTGCAAAGTTTTCATAGGTCTTGGGTCTCCTCCACTGATTGCTCTTCTCTCTGCCTTAGATAATTCTTTTCTTTTCCTCTCAATCTCATGTTTGACATTTCCAAAAGCTTGCCTGCTCCAATGTGTAAGTGCCTTACCACATTGATCTATCTTGGTGACAATTTTTGTATCCCACGGCTCCTCTGTATTTTTTCTCCAAACTGTTTCTATAGTATTTATGCACCCACTATCCTTCATCCACATTTGTTCAAAATGAAAGGGCTTCTGAAAATCACACTCCATCTTTTAAGGTACAATCCACAAAGCCTTATGGTCCGAAGTAGTGACATCCAAGTGATGAATTTTAGTCCCCAGGAACATTGAAAACCAGTCATTAGTAGCTACCACTTGATCTAGTCTCTTCCAAACTGTATAGTCTGCATAGTGCTTGTGCCATGTAAACGGTGCATCAACAAAACCCATATCCATGAACCCATAGTCATCAAGTACATCTCTAAAAGGTTGCATTTGATTATGCAGTCTAATCTGTCCTCCTAACTTCTCAGATTGTCTTGTAATTTCGTTAAAATCGCCTGCACAAATCCATGGCAAGCTGCTACGAGATTTTAAGGTACGAAGTTTTGCCCATGATTCATACCTTAACCGCGCATCTGGTTCCCCATAGAAGGCTGTAAATCTTCACTCATTGTCTTTACCCTTATTAATCGTTGAATCAATATGATTTGGAGAGAAAGTCTCAATTGAGAAGTCAAAATCTTCCTTCCAAAAAATCACCAATCCTCCTGCCTTATTTCTGCGTGGAACTTCGAGCATATTCTTGAAATCTATCCGTCTTTGAACTTGAGCTAGCCTGTCTTTATCTGTCCATGTTTCAGCTAAAAACATGACAGAGGGATCTTTTTCCCACACTAATTCTGCAAGCTTATCTTCTGTACGTAGGTTCCTAAGCCCACGACAGTTCCATACTAGTAGACTCATTGCTCCTGGCAGGGCTGGGAACCAACCTCTGCCAATATCAAGATGTTTTCATTATCAATTTGAGAAACCATATATTTCTTACTTGGTAACTCAAACTGATGTGCATGATGTGGTGCTGCTCATTTCTGCCCTAGTGGTTCAGACTTAATCCCAGCTTCTTGTGTGACAGGTCGTGGGATACGTTTCCATGTGGCGAAGGTTGTTGCTAGGTGCTCTGTTTTGTGAGGAAGAAACAGAGGTATTTTTGGAAGTATGGTGGGGTGGTGAAGTTGGCTTTGGGAGTTGATGAAGTGTAATATGATGGTTAGGAAATTAAGGAGGAGAGACAGTACGTGTGATTATGGGGTAGGTATTTGCATGGGTTATGTTTGGTTTGGGAAAAGCGAGATTATTTTTGGGAGTCTTCGAATTTTTGAGGGGTGGTGGGGTCGTGTTGTTCATGGGAATTTTGGGAGTAATGAGTGATGGTGGGACGATCGGGTTGGGATGCTATTGTGGTTCAGTTGTGTAGTTAGAATTTTGGGAAGGAGGGGGAGTAAATGACGGGCTAGGGGTGGATGTTGTTGTAAGTGGAGGGGTGCATTGAAGGGAAGTATATTCGGTTTCTATACTCTGCTCATGATCTTCATTCACGGGTAAGTCAAACTTACTAAATTCCTGGTCAGTTTCCTTAATTTGTTTCTCCAACGTATCCATGCTAACCTGTGAATGCGCCAAATCCAAGATTGATTGATTTTGGCCAGCCTGACCATTCTGTGTAAGGAAAGAATTTTTTGAATTTGAATTAATTGCTCCCACCATTTTAGCACTTTCCTGATTAGTCTGAGGAACTTCACTTGCACGTTTTGTCATGTCTTTCGCCGGTGGCCGTTGTGATAAGCCATCCGGTTTACCTCCTTTTGGTGTGTCCTTATTTTTAAGGTAGAACCCTGGTACTGTAATCACTGCCTTGCGAGAGCTCGCAAATGGAGAAGCTCGTATCCATAGACCATACCGCTTATCTGTTTCCTCGAGAGTACTTTCACTGTCTAACCACAACTCACAGTCATGGTCATTATGTGTAAGCCGTCCACACCAATAACAAAGATTAGGCAGCCGCTCATATTTGAAGGAAACCCATAATTCTTTACAATCCTCAAGGCAAATAACTCTTCCACGACATAAGGGTTAAGATACATCAACAAGAACCCGCACTCTCATGAAACCTCCACCATCTTCAATGGGTATTTTTGGGTGGCTGATAACTTCCCCAATAGTTTCACAGAGACCCACCACCACTGTTGGGTTCATATATCCTAAAGGAATACCATGGACTTGCACCCAAAAATGATTAAGATTAAATGATAGTTCCTACACAATTGAGTCCTTACCATATTGTTGTAGGACCATAAGATGCTTGTCAAAACTCCATGGCTCGTTGGCCATAATCGTATCCACCTCTTCCTCATTGTCAAAGGTGAATAAGATAACATGGTTACCACGATTTTTCACCCTAAAGCCATTTTTGGATCTCCACAACAGCTTGAAAGTTGCTGCAATTGCATCAGTGTTTAAAGGTCGTTTTGTCAAAAATTTTGCAGCAATAGTATATTCAGCAAAAGCCAAATCTAAGTGTAGCCGGAACTTAGGACCTTCCCTGTGCGATAGAGAGAGTCCATTCCACTGTATAGTGAGATCTTCCATGGTGCAAGAGATGAGAAGTGTGTCCCTAAACCCCGAAGAAGAAAACCCTACAACAAGACGTTAGTGTAACGTTGTTACCCTAAGGGTGAAAACAGCAACTTCAAAGAGGGACAACAGTTCTACAGCCTAGGAGAGGTTAGGGAACCCAACCTTCACTAGTGACGGAGAAACTTCTTGAAATTATATTTCCAAATTCCTTTATAATTAAATTGAATGTTACCAAAATGTAGGAATTAAATTAATAGTGACCTTATAATATAAGAAATGCTACGTTCATAACATTTTTTACAACACTTTCACAATAAATCTTAAATGACTAGTTGTTACTGACTGTTACTAGTAAGTAAGAAAGTTATTTCAATAGTTGATTCAAATTAAAAACCTGTAACAATTTGCCGAAACCAATTATTTCTTTCTTACCACTTCAATAAGTTGTAATAAATAATGTGATCTTAGATCAATTATTTCTTTCTTACCAAAACAAAAAAGAAACCTAGCTTTTCTTAGAAGATTGTATATACTATTTGTCTATTACAACTAGATAAGAAACAACAAGCAAAATTTTAAATTATAATAATTCTTCTTAAAAAGGCAGTACCTCAGCCCACAAGCAAAAACTGGCTTTTCTTTTCTTAGAAGCAAAATAACCAAAAACCAAAGTTTGGGTATTTGGTCCTTACATTTTAGTGTTATTGTTAATTTTTTTTCCTATATTTTAGTAGCAGTTAATTTGGTTCATATTATTTTTAACATGTAATAAACATATGTATGTATGTGTGTATTTGAGTTTCAACCTATGTTGTTTGCTTCTGATGATAGCTTCTTATCATCAAACTAAAACATCAATCAATTTTTGGTGTAAGCGAGGATTGAACCTCAAATCTCTTATTCAACCATCCGAAATCAAATTGAATGTTACCAAAATGTAGAAATTAAATTAACAATGACCTTAAAATATGAGAAATGCTACGTCCATAATATTTTTACAACACGTTCATAACAAATCTTAAGTGGCAAATTGTTACTAACTGTTACTGGTGGGCTAGGAAGTAATTTTAATAGTGGATTCAAATTAAAAACTTGTAACAATCTGCCACTTAAGATTTATTATAAAAGCATTGTAAAAATATTGTAGATGTGGCACTTCTCCTCAAATATATGGACAAAAATAGTATTTAGCCAAAGAAAAAAAAAGGAATAATACCACAAATACAAACTATTTTACAACATTTTTACAAATTGCTGATTTGGCTTTTGCATTTACAAAATGATTTTTGGTAAATAAAAATGTGATAATAATGGTTACCCAGATTAAAATTAGTAAAAATTTGCCTCATTGATAATTTGTAAAAATATTGTAAAATAATTTTAAGACTAGTATTAAAAGGAATGAATATAGTGATATGTTGGGTCACCAGGGGTTTGATACAAATGAAATGGAAAGAAAGACACCTTACCCCAACCCCCACTACTACTACTACTCTAGTACTCTCTCTCTCTCTCTCTCTCTCTCTCTCTCTCTCTCTCTCTCTCTCTCTCTCTCTCTCTCTCTCTCTCTCTCTCTCTCTCTCTCTCTCTCTCTCTCTCTCTTAGAGAATGCAAGAGATTGTAGCAAGTAAAAGTGAATGTGTCTAACTTACCTCCTCGGAAGAAAGTCTGTCAAAGTGAGTCTTAATCAAGAAGAAGCTCCTTAGATCCACCTCCACTCCACGAGCAATAAGACCCTACTTCACGGCCTAGGGCTAAAAAGAGAAAACACATTTTGCAAGATGACAGTTTGAAAGATGAATGGATACACTTTGCAAGATGACAGTTTGTAAGATGAACAAGTATAGTTTGCAAGATGACAATTTGCAAGATGAATTAGTGTAATTTGCAAGATGATAGTTTGCAAGATGACAGTTTGCAAGATATAGATATGAATGCAGTTTACAAGTTGACAGTTTGCAAGACAAAGGTATAGATACAGTTTGCAAGAGCATGATATGTAGTTTTCTTCGAGCCTAAATAACATGTGGATGAAAATAGTTGCAAGAATGGGAAATACATGGGCTACAAAAGAAAAGAAAAGAGAATTAGCCTCAAGGAGCTTCCAAGGCCCCACAAGCTAGCGCAGAGTGCACCTGTTGAGAGTGTCAAAGGATGAGTATAGATAGGCGAGACATGCCTATCCCCAATTAGCCTCTGGGCCCCCTTAAAGTAACGAAAGAGGGATAGCCACCTCAAGGACACTATCTGCCCCCCATTGGCAAAGAGATAGGCCCTAGAATGTACAGCAAAAATGCCCCCATCCAGGCACAATCCTTAGGAGTCTCCTACAGAAGGGGTCGCTAATCCGTCTAATATCAAAGTAGCGGATGGTATCCATCGACTACCTCCTCCTGAGCAACTCTATACCTAGTTACATGCCCGACTCGCCCTCAAAATTGATGAGTGCCCCATCACACCTACCGGTCATTCGGTGGAAATCGTGGGGAGTCACTGTCTTCTCCTGGTCAACAATATGTAAGGTGTGGGTAGTGTCCTGCCACCTCTCAGCCAAGCACTACACCAAAATGGCACTTGCAGAGTTCTCTAGCAGCAAACTGATGATAGGCTCGAAGCCCGCAGCACGTATGTAGCCCTTGGTCTCCTTGGTCATGACCCGATACCATGAAGCAGCACGATTGGTGCTGCCTCTACCTGAGAAAGCGGGCAAGGCCTGCAAAAGGATGAAAATAGAGCATTAAAATGACAATTAGGCAAGAAAATGAGTGGAAAAGGAGTTAAAACAATCAAAAGAGGGTTCTGAGTGCCAGTATGCATACGCGGGCCCGCATTTACATATGCAGAGACGCTACACACGTACTTGGATCATGTGTCCGTACGCATGAAGAGAGCCTATGTACGCATTAGTTAAGTATGCGTATGCATGAGTAAAAGTTGCGTACGCAAGACGATATCCACGTACGCATGAGTATAGACAAAGAAGTCTTCTTCGACATTTTCAAGCACATTTCGATCAAAACTCATCCTAAACATGTTCCTACCCTTCCTAAGGTGCCGATTTTCATCTAGACCCATGCATCCCACAACAAAACCCAAGCATTTATATGTCCAAAAACATATTAAAATGGAAGATCAAGGCAAAACTTGAAAATGATAAGTTTGGAAAACTCACCAATTTGGTCCATGCATTCTCTAAGAGATGATCATTTAGCTTGTGGGTCAAAGAGGGAGGATCCTTCAACATCACAGCCCCATTCCAACGGGTAAGATTGAACACATCGTCGGATGTCACATAGGAGCTTTTCTTGAACTTGGGTGCCATGGAGTTTGAGAGAGAAATAGAGTTTTAGATGAGAGTATAAAGAGAAAAGATTAGATTGTGAGGGAGAATGAGAGAAAGGCAGAGTTTTTGTAGAGAGAGGGAAGTTGGAGATTTAGAGAGAAAGTGAAGAGATGAGGGAGATGAAGAGAAATAAGAAGAAAAGAAAAGAAACGGTTGGTAATTGTTGGAAAATTTTGAAGAGACGAGAATGCATCTAGTGGCTAAACTACATGTAGTTTAGGCCTCCCCGCTAAACTATGTGTAGTTTAGTGTGTGTGTGTATATATATATATATCCCCTTTGAGTTCCCAAGAGATAAGGAGTGCCAAAGAAAATTCAAGAATGCATCAAAAATGGCAGAAATACCATCAGTTGGCCAAAAGACACAAAGACCCTCAAAGCATCCCCAATGGATTGAAAGCATCAAGAAACATCACTCAATGGATAGAAAATCACCAAGGAAACCCCCCCATGAGTTAAGATCATCAACCAAATCCCCAGTAAAGTACAGTATCACAGAAGGACTCCCCTAAGGGTCTAAGACACAAGGACAACCCCCTCGAGGGTTATGAAGAAACTTTCCCCCATGAAGTGGATAAAACCCCATCTTGAGTGTAATCCACCAAATATCCCCAGTAAGTCATGAAGGAGAAGAAGAAAATATTTCCCCAGTGGACTACCCATCATCTAAGACTTCCTCGTAGGTCAAAACCATCAAAGAATTCCCCATGAATCAAAGTCACTATTAAACTCTTCAGCGAGTTATCTTATTCCCAATGGACCCCACACAATCCTCAATAAGCCTTTCCTCCCAGTGGATCGCCCACCATCAAAGACTTCCTTGTAGGTCGACATCATCAAGATGGCTCCTCAATGTGACACCACCAAACTTCTCAGCAAGTTATCTTCCCTAGTGAACTACATACTGAGAAGACTCCCCCATGGGTCACCAACACACTTCTTAGCAAATCATACTCCCCAGTGAGTCTTTCATCATCCCTAGTGGATTTCTCATCTAAGACTTCCTCGTGAGTCAGAACGCAAAGGCCACTTGTGTACATATCTTACGAGAATTGAATATGCAGGCACAAGCCACACACTAGTCAAGCAAGTTTGAATATAGAATTTGTGAGCATATCCTCCGAGAATTAAACATGCAGACACCAACCCTACATCATATAGAACTTGTGCCCATATCCCGAGGGAATTGAACATGCAGGCACATAGTCGTGGTCAATAATGTCATAATGCCTAACCCAGCCAATAGACAGCTAAAACTGGATACTTATCTTAGTTCTCTTAATCCTATAGGTAGTTTATCTCTAGTTGTGTTTAAGCCTGGTTGCTTCCGGGCAAAATTAACTAAATTATATTAAATTAATAATAATTATTATTCAAATTGACTTTTTTTAGAATTGAGAATTTAGCACTTTTTTTAAAAAAAATTTTGTTTTAAGGACATAATTTTAAATGTTGAATTTATATTTACAAAACACAATTTCACTTAAAATTTAGTCAAGTGAGTTGAAATCGTTTTTTCAAAACAACAATTTCACTTACATTTTAACCAAGTTAGTTGAAATTGAGTTTTTAATGTCATAACTAAAAATATTTTTATTTTATTTTTGCCTGAAAAATATTTTTATTAGATTTTCATATTTTAGTTTAGAAATTAAAAATAAAAGAACTCTCATTTTTGGGGTCACTAATGATGTAATTACGAAGGAGATTACGAGAAAACAAAGGAATTTTAGCTCAACAATTTTTTAGTTTTTCAGTTTTTTTTTTTTTTTTTGAGAAAGAAGTTCATGAATATTATTAGGTAACAGGCAAATCCGCTTGATAAGCAACAAGAGTATGGATAGGAACATCTTCCATCCAAACAGAAAAACCAATGACATGACGTGCATGTCTAGTTAGGTTGTGGGCTACAACATTACCACCCCTACCAACATGTAAAAAGCGAATACAATTAAATAAGCCTGCCAAACTTTGAGCGTCACGAACTAGAAGACCAAAAGAAGCCAGAGATGCTGAGTCATCCTTAAGAGCAGCCATTACAGTCAACGAGTCTCCTTCCAGAATTCCCTTATCCAACCCGAGCTCCAAAGCAAACTCAAGAGCTCTACATGCCGCCAAAGACTGCCCCCACCAAAATTTGCTGATGAGCCCTTCAATTTCATGGCAAAGGCCAAGTGGAAGTTTGAAGCAACACATTGTATAGGTTGGGATTGCTTGGACCACCGCCTTGATCAAGACTTCCCTTCCAGCTTGTGACAATAATTTTTCTTCCCACCCTTGCAATTTCCTCCAAAATCTTTCTTTAATATAATCAAAGCTTGCTTTTTTGTGCCTCTCTACAAGTGATGGCAAACCCAAATACTTGTCATAGTGTTTAATTTCTTCCATTCCTAATGCTTCCTTTATTTCTGCCCTCACAATCTCTATGGTGGATTTGCTAAAAAAGATGGAAGTTTTGCCTCGATTAAGTTTTTGGCCCGACATACTTTCATAGGACTCCAAAATTTGCAAAATTTTCTGGCATTCACTTCTGCTAGACTTGCAAAACAGTAAGCTATCATCTGCAAAGGGCAAATGAGTTAGTTTTGGACTCCTTCTACTCAAGCCGAATCCATGGATAGTCCCCTCACTTGTTGCCTTAGATATAAGACTATGAAGACCTTCCGTACAAAGTAAAAAGAGGAATGGAGATAAGGGGTCACCTTGGCAAATTCCCCTTGAATGCCTTATCATCCCTTTTGGTTCAGCATTCACTAGAACCGAATATGAGACAGATTTTACACAAATCATCATGAGGGTTATCCATTGTTCATTAAACCCCAACTTTCTCATAACCTCCTTCAAGAAAGACCATTCCACCCTATCATAAACTTTACTCATGTCTAATTTCACTGCCATATAGCCATATTTGCTAGATTTTTGAATGTTCATATTATGAAGGGTTTCAAAGGCTACAAGATTATTGTCAGAAATCAATCTATTTTTTGTGAAAGCACTTTGATGTTCTGAAATAATAGACGGTAAAATTTTTTTGAGCTTATTAGCTAAAACCTTTGAAAAATTTTTGTAAAGGACATTACAAAGGCTTATAGGTCAGTAGTCTGAAACGGAGGTTGGGTTTTTTATTTTGGGGATTAGAGTGATGAAAGTATGATTCAAAGGGTAAGGGAGAGTTGCTAAATTGGAATAAGATAAAATAGTATTTGTCACATTTTCACCAACAAGATTCCAATAATTTTGATAAAAGAGGGGAGGTATACCATCGGGGCCTGGAGCTTTAAGAGGAGCCATTTGTTTAAGCATCGCTTGCACTTCCCACTCCATGAATTCCTGTGACAATTGGCTGTTCATCTTGGCTGTGACAAGTGTTGGAATTGAGTTCAGATCATTGTCTCCAAGAATCAGATTTGATGAGGTAAAGAGATTTTGATAATACTCAATAAAAGCTTCAGCTATCACCTCAGAATGATGAACCCATTTGCCAAGTGAATTGTTGATACCTGTGATTCTATTTCGACGGTGCCTTTGTGTTGCTCTACTGTGAAAGTATTTAGAATTCTTATCACCCCCAACCAACCAGAAACTTTTTTCTCTTTGTCTCCACATTTTGTTTTCTTTTACCATCAAGTCATTGATCTCCATTGAAAGCTCTCTAACCTGGAAATTTACACCAGATTGGATAGCCTCCTTTTCAGCCCTAGCAAGTAGTTTCCTCTTCTCAATCAACTCTCTTCTTACATTCCCAAAATTCTTCCGGCTCCACTGAGTTAATTCGTGACCACATTTATCAATTTTCCTCATCACTTTGATGTTGGGATCACATGGAATTGAGCTTCTCCATACTGCTTCTACGGTTCTCCCACAATCTTTATCTGTTAGCCACATTTCTTCAAAGCAGAAGGGTCTTGAGATGGGAGGTGGTTCAAGACCATCGGGCACAATCCATATGGGGATATGATTAGATGTAGTACAAGTTAAATGATGGACCTTAGTACCTGCAAATCGTTGGAGCCACTCATTGGTGCAAAAAGCTCTGTCTAACCTCTCCCATAGTGACCGACCATTGGCAAAGTGCTTGCTTCAAGTATATTTTGAACCCGAGTAGCCAAGGTCCATGAAGCCACAGGCATCAACTACTTCCATAAAGAGCTGCATCTGTGTATGACTCCTCCTATTCCCCTCCAATTTTTCGTTGCTTCTAATCAACTCGTTAAAATCACCTGCACATAGCCATGGAGTTTGAAACTTTTGATTTAGACTTCGAAGAAGGTTCCAAGATTCAATTCTTCTGAAAGTTTCTGGTTCACCGTAAAAGCCAGTGAAACGCCACTCATCTTCTATATCCTTATTAATTATCGCATCAATATGATTTTTATCAGACCCCTCAACTGTCACAGCAATTGATGATCTCCAAAATAGCACCAAACCGCCTCCTCTACTTGTTCTAGGGACTTCGAACATATTCTCGAATTGTATCTTCCTTTTCACATTGTTTAGCCTTGCTTCATTTGCCCATGCTTCAGCTATAAACACGACAGAGGGATCTTTTGCTTGCACCATTTCAGCAAGCTCATTTTCTATACATGGGTTCCCAAGCCCACGACAGTTCCATACTAAGCAACTCATTGCGATTGGTGGGGCTGAACCTCAACCTCCACCATTGAATAAGAAAAATTCTCATCATCTTTTGAAACCACTCTACGTTTACCAAGTAACTCCAAATGATCATCTCCGCTTCGCTTGCCACAAACAGGTTTGCTATTAGTGCTGCCACCCCTGACCCCTGCCCTATTCTGTTTCTTGATTCTCCCTCTAACACTTGGGTTGGTGGAGGAGGTAGGGTTAATTTTTGGAGAACCCTTCAGTATGCTACCACGTGTATTTTTTGTTTGTGACTCACGTGTTACTTGCTTACTCCCCTCATGTGACTTGCCTCCTTCCAAAAGTGATTCACTGTGAAACCGCAGCTTAATGTTCTCACTTATAGTTGATATCGGTTTCACCTTCACACCTGTATTCTGTCCATATTTATTCATGTCCTCATCAATTTCCCTTATATGAATTTCAGATAATTCAGCCGATGTAACTGAAGTAGGGAATGATGTCTCAGCCTTTGAATGTACCACTGAATTAATTGGAGATAAATTAGGAGAGGATCCGTTGGAGATAAGAGTCCCTATTTGGAAAGGAATCAATATCCTGTGGTAACGTATTCTCCAATTTATTGGTTTAAGCAGTTGCCAAGTCACCAACTTTAATGCCTTCCCCTCCTTCCTCACCGGTTTCAGTCTCCATGTCTGATTGAATCACCTCCGATGGGCCACTCGTTGGTGCTGCCACTACTGGTTTAGGTTGTGCCCGAGCTTCTTGAGATTTGTGTGTCCCTGATTTTCTGCCTTCGTAAAAACCTGGAACATAAATGACTGACTTTCCCACAGACGTATACAGAGCTGCCCTCAGATTAGAGCTGAATTGTTGCTGTTCTGGTAGAAGTGTGCCTTTGCTATCAAGCCACAGATCTCAATTCTTGTCACTGTGAGTCAGACGTCCACACCAGAAACAGAAATTCAGCAATCGCTCATATTTGGCGCTCACCCAATTCTTCTCTCCATTCTCCATTGTGATTACCCTACCCCTGCATAGAGGTAGTGTAACATCTATTAGAACTCGAACCCAGATGAAATAACCTCCCTCATCGTCCACTGCTTTCGGGGATTTCTGAACTTCACCAACAACTTCACGGAGACTTTCAGCCACGTCCTTATTCATAAAATGCAATGGAATATCATGAACCTGTACCCAAAAGAGTGTTTTCGTAAAAACCAATTCATGGACAGGGGTATCCGTTGCATATATCTGTAGCATTACTAGTGCTTGTCAAAGCTCCAAGGTTGACTTTGAATAATTCGGTTAACATCACTTAGGTTGTCAAAGACAAACAGAACCCTATGATCATTATGGTTGCAAATCTTGAAACCATTCGTAGAACGCCACAACTGTTTGAAGGTTCTTGCCATGGCCTCCATATTTAGAAACTGTGGGGATTAGAAATTGTGCTGCTAGAATGAACTCACCAGAACGTTGATCTTTGTTAAGAACAAATCCTGTAGTTTCCTTCTCTGAAAGCGAAAACTTGCTCCATTTTTCAGCCAAATCTTCCATACCTTAGCCAAGAGGAAAAGCACAAGAGACAGATGTGTTTCCTAAACCCACGAAGAAAAAAACCCACAAGCTCTAGAGATAGACTTGCTACCTTTAGAGAACAAAACTCTCCTTCAAAAAGAAGGGACTAAAACTTCTACTGCCTAAGAGGAGAGAAAGCTCACTTTCTTAGCGATAGAGAGACATATAACTTTATAGTCACTATTTAAAACAATAAAAATAAGGATTAAAAGATTAAGGATTAATAAAACATTAAAAAAATTAAGATCAATGAAACACTCCCAAAACTTGGGCCAAAATGGCCAAATACCACTATTTGGCAAAATATGTAGGAATCTACCGTTGTTTCTGAAATATATAGGGATCTACCACAATTTAAGAACTCGAGTTCTATTAAGAATTGAAACTATGGCAGTGGCTGACCTGGAATTTTCAATTTTAAAATGCCACCTCGAACTCGAGCTTCACAAGCTCAAGTTCTATGTTGATATAATATTACACACTATGTCACTCACACTCACACTCTCACTCTCACTCTCACTTTCAATCCCAGAAATTTGACTATCCCTCTCAACATCATTCAGGGTCATCAAATAGCCCACGGTCCACAGCTCGACCCAAAAACCCGAACCACTGGGTTAATAGGCGGCCCGGCCCATTGTTATTGAGGCCCATGGGTAGCTCACTAGCCTAGTGGGTTAGGTCGTGGGCTAGTTTTTATGCTTATGGGTACCCGGTGGGCTAGCCCAGTAGCCCAACCTGTTGGCCTAACCCATTGGTCCAATCCAATAACTTATAATTCATAACAAAAATATATAGGAAGTGTATGGAGGATTGATCTTGAGATATTATAGAGAAATTTCTTATGAATTCCCTCAGCCACTAAGATACTCAAAGTAATTGTGCTAAACTTAGTTTACTAAATATATATTTTTCTAGTAGTCTAGCAAATTTGAATAAACCATTTGACATTTTTTGTATTAAAGATAAAAATAAAAAACTATTTAAAACCTTAATAAAAAAATTAAATAGGTTTCCATCAACCAAAAAAAAAAAAAAAAAAATTAAATAGATTTGATTGTAAAAAAATTTGTAATTAAATATTAAATTCTTTAATTCTTTCCTTTAAAAAAATAGATTGATTATTCCCTTATAAAAAAATTGATTCTTTCCTTATAAAAATAATAAAATAATATGCTAACACAAGCCCATCGGTAGCCCATTAGGCCCAACTCGATAGCTTAGCTCGCTAAAAACAAAATGGGCATTGCCTATGGGCAAGGTCATGGGCTGAGGTTTTTTCTTTCAGCCCAACCCGACCCAGCCTATTAACTAGTTAATAGCCTATTATGCCCAGTTCATTGTGCCCATGGGCCAAGTAAAAATGGGCCGGGCCAGCTCGACCCGGCCCTTGACGACCCTTAAATGTCATTCTCAATCTTCTTCGCCAATCCCAAAATTCTGCCTATCCCTCGCACTGTCATTCTCATTCTCTCTTGCCATCTCCTTCCTTTTCTTACGTCACAATCGTCCCTGTCATCGGAAACCTATACGAAACGGATTTCACCCATTCAACCATTAAGAGTCCAAATAAAACCCAGTTAGTCCATGTTAATTCAAGACCAATCTCGACATTGATGAAATCGAGTACGAAATTGGTGATTTGCATCTTCAATTTCAAATTAGAAAGTACATAACCCCATTCTTTGTTTGCAAATTAGAAGGCACCCCAATCTTCAATTTCCTCTATTCCCCAATCTTTATTTATTAACAATAAATTCAATATTTGTCATATTAATGTGTGGTGTCTGCTAATGCTTTGTTTGGTTGCTGGGAAAGAAACATTTGATTTCTTTTAATTTTTAAGTTTCCTATATATAAATTATATTTGTTATAGCTAGTCTGGAGTGATTCTCTTTGCTTGTTTCTTCGGCTGGTAAAGCTGTTAAATGATAATGTTTCATTAATTAACTAACAAATACGAGATTTATGGTAGATTAATATGTTGAGGATTTATGGCTGACCCCATTCGAGAACATGGCTTTTCTGTTGTCCCGATAGGTATCCTTTTTAGAATCTCAAAAAGACTAGCATTTCACCTGGTTGTTGTATTTGTTATCCTCTGTTAAGCTGTCGGTAATAGTTTATCATTTCTCGGCGTTGATTTGTGTTTCTTTTTTAAATGTTGGGAGAGGAAATGTTATAGAGGAAATGGACATTGTAATAGAGCACATGGGGTTACTTGCAGCACTTTGTAATATATGGATTTTCATATATGTGTTTTGCATGTTGTACGCCATTCTTGAAGGTGCAATGAGAATCTTTTTAGAACTACGAAAAAAATTTGATACAACAGTGAAAGGAAGTGTAACCAGTTCTGTGTCAAATTTAAATGCTGAAGTTTGCATGTCCCCTACTAAGTTTGGATAATATCCTAAATATAGGTATATATATGAAATAAAAACTAGAATCATTGGGCACATAGATGATAAAAATAACATATGAGAATATATCAAAAACATATTTTTCTTGTCCGAGCTTTGGCTATAGGTTGCAAAACTTTGAGATGCAAGCTGAAAATAGAGGTTGCAAAATGGGCAACCTGGGCTGTACAGATGCATATAAATATACACAATTCTGTGATTATGAAAAGCTCAAAATTTAAGAGGCTGCAACTCGGGAAAACTAGGCTGGTTGAAGGTGAGCAAGAGCATGAAGTCCCATCCCTAAACGGGACAGCTCAATATGTGAAATGTTTATCCCGCACCCAACCCAACTTTGGCTGAAATTAGTTGTGTAAGGTTGAATTTATTCAACCATCTTATTGGCTTTATTCCGTGCCAAATTTGCTTGTAATTCAGCATTTAGTAACCCTGTATTTAGGTGGGTTTGTTGTAAGGGTAGTGAGTGAGATAGAGTGAAGATTGCTCAAGAGTGTGCAAGAAAACAGAGTGTCGCGGCTGGGACTCGCGGGTGGACTCGCGGCTGCAAGCCGCCAGAAGCTGCACACGTGCCAAGCATGCTGGAAGATGAACAGTCATGCTAGTTGGAGCACTACAGGACAAAACAGGACAACTGGCCATACGGTTAACTCACGACTGGATCTCGCGACTTGGTCAAGCCGCGAGGTCAAGCCGCAAGCCACCCCTGTTTTGCCAAAACCTGACGTTTCACATTCCTCTTCACTCCAGTATAAATACCCCTTTAACCCACGATTGAAAGAGAGCTTCCAGAGAGAATTTTGAGAGAGAAACCCTAAAGAAAAACCAGATTGTTTCACCCACAATCTATACCTTAGAGTCTCTTCAAATTCCCTCACTCTCTTCCTCTCCATTGTCAAAACCTTGAGAGGCATTATACCAAACCTGGTTCTCACCATTATCATCTCTGTGAGACAGTCGTTTGGAGTTCTGGGAAGCAGTTAGGAAGGAGCCAATCTTCATTGGTTGATGCTACGGTCTAGTAGCGGAATCCGGGAAGCTAGAAAAGAAAAAGGTTTGGCGCAACCTCGTTGGAGCAAGAAGCTTGGAGGGCTTAGGTGCACTGGGTAGATTAGGCTTGGAGGGTCTATTGCTGTCCTTGTATCCCAACTGTATTTTCTAGTGGATTGATTACCGCTTGGAGGGCGGCGGAGAGGTTTTTCGCCGAGGACTTCGGTTTCCTCTTCGATAACACATCGCGTGTTGTCTTTGTGTTTGCATCTTCCTTCCTCTCTATCTTTGCCTTTATATTATCTGCTGTGGATTTTATTCTGTTATGGCTTAGATAGTATTTAACCTATTTCACATTATAGCATATGTTAAGTTTCCGCACACTTGTTGTTTGACATATTGCTTGTGTTGGTTAAGTTAATTTTTGGGGGTCTAAACGTTCAAAAGTGTATTGGTACACGTTTTTGAACTTTCAAGTTGCCTTGTCGCAACTGAATTACTGCAAGGTGGTTCATGTTATGCTTCTCTTAATATTAGTAGTAGTGGCTGGTTGGAGATATCAGCTTATTTCTGTTAATGTACAACAGTCAATTTTCAAGCAAGATTAGGATACTTTATGCTTAAAAGCATGCATATATCACCGTGTATATAAGTGTACTAATTCACGTGTACTATACAAATTATAAAAAAAATCTTATAAAAACTGTGAAATATGTAATCGATTCATTATTAAAAATTGTTAAACTGTGAACAAGGCTTATGTAATCAATTCATTATTAAAAACTGTAATAATTAAACTTGAGACCGCTTGAGACCTAATTCCAAAAGTTTATTTTACTATTCATATGAATACACAGATTCTTTCCCGTAGAAAAGTACGTAATGATTGCTTCATTGATTCAATATTACAATAAGGAAAAGCAAAAGAAAACATAAAAGGAGCATCATATACTTCATTGATTTAATATCAATTGCTCTTTGATACTGTACGTTTTTAGACCCTTCTAAACTAGATTGTTTAACCTAATTAATTAACCAAGTGAATACTTAGGTTTATTATTTAGATTTAGGTTAAAACATTCAATCATATCATGTAAATAATGCAGAAATATAAAGAACACGCGATATGATAACCCAGGAAAACTAAACCGGTAAAAAATCTGGGGAGGATCTAACATAACTATCGTCAAGGTAAAACAGATCCACTATGAAGGAATTGAAGTTTTTATAATAGAATTTAGACCACTAACATCCTATTACTATATCGAGTAGAAAATTTACTTCCACAACCACGTGATAGCTCCGAGTCCACAGACTACTTCTTTCCTTGATTCACTGCAATCACAAGTACTCCCACTTGTGACTTTGAGACTCAACTCAAAGGTTTCAGATCTTCTTTAAAGTTCTTTATGCAGCAACTGAAGCGATCATTAAGTTCTTGACATAATCTTGATCTTGATAACCCTAAGTGTGTATGAAGGTAAACACCTCTAGATCTCACATGAGATTCAACACACAATACACCAAAGATCTCTAAAATGTAGCTAGGGTTTCGTTTTATACTTGGAGTAAAACATAAAACCCTACACGTCAAATCGGGCTTGGGTTGAGTTGCAAAATTCTACAGAAAAAATTAATCTACACGAGGTTCGATCGATCAAGTCTAATTTTCGATCGATTGAGCCTTGCAGATTTAGACCAATAAATCTTGCAATCACTCGATTCCAACTTTTACAAATAAACACACTTTGAGCAAGCCTAAACCTAGACTCTATGTTTTGATCATGATTTGCCAACATAATATATAATAAAGTTCTAATATATTTAGTTCCTAAAGTCTTAGAACCTAACAAACTCCCCCTTTGGCAATCCATGACAAAACACATCACAAAAATGAAATGCTCAAAGTTACAAACAACCCATTCAAATTTAAAATGCCCAAAAACAATTCAACAAACACATAAACGCATGTGTGGAAAATACAAGTAAAACAAAATAAATTCTTGATTTCACAAAACATAAAATAAGACATATACCAGGAATAACCTCATAATATAAATCAAAGACCAATGTAGCATATGTCAAACAAGAAACAATAAAAGAAACATAAAACATAGTGTCTCCCCCTAACATATACAACCCATAAACAATAAATACATCTCAAGCCAAAATAAACCAAATAAAAATACACATAAAGCTCCTAGATACAATCTAAAGTTCCAAAGCAAAAGCTCCCCCTATCAACATGCTATGTACTCCCCCTTTTAATGACGAATTGCCAAAGGGCAATCATGACTCATCATCAAAAGGTGGAGGCTATGGAGTAGATCCTCTAGTACTTGCCAAATCTGCTCATAAAGCCTGAAGCTCAGTGAGCACATCCAAAAGGAGTTGACCATGCGTTGCCTGAACAGTCATGATAGTGTCCAGCATACTCATTATAGAATCATCGCTCGATGAAGATGCAGGAAGCTCAATAGCAGCTGTAGGATCCATAAACTCGTCGGTAGTGGGGTCACTAGATGTAGGACTCAACCCTAGGGCATTTAGAGCTAACTTTCATTTGAGCTGCTCTTTGCTGAAGGAAGGTGGCACATATGGGAGCTATAATATGAACATGCTCGGATGCAGGAAAATCCTCTAAACCTAAGTATAACAAAATCCTATGAATAAAAACTAGAAAGAAAAGACCATGAGATTTTGCATTACTCCTATGAACCTCAACGAAAGAGCTAATAAAAAGAAAAGGAAAACTGATAGGAGCATTAGTGATGAGAGCGTACAAAAACGCACATCTCTCGAGAGGAATAGTGTGTAAATGAGAGATAGGCTAAATGGAATGACAAGAAATCCGAAAAAATAGATAATTGAGCTCAATAAGCTCATATGAGGTGATCCAAGGATCAGTACCCCATCTAATGGAAGTACCGGTGAGTAAGGACATAATGTCATCAAGTGGAGGGGTCTTAGTGTAAGGGTACATAGGTTGCTGTACTAAAGGTACACCAAGAGCAGTGGCCACTACAGAAGGAGTAATGACATACTCTTCACCCCTTATCTAACTCCTCACATGTTGAGTGTTGGAATCATTGGAGTGGACAGAGAGGTTCGAATAAAACTCTCTAATCAAAGCAGGAGGAGGAGGATGTTCTACATCTAAAAGAGGTAACCAACCCCTACTCTCAAATTTCCTCCTAATCTCCCCATTAAGCTCATCTAGAATCACCTTACGCTCAACCCAAACCGACTTATAAATGTTAAGCTTCTCATAGGTTTCATGGTTTTTCTCGGTTCTAAACCTATCACTCTCAAACACAGGGGTAGAGGAGGTGGTGGTTTTCTTATTTGCTCTAGTTTTCCAAACCATGATGATAAAAAAGAAGAATAAAAGGGGGAGAAAAAATACAAGGGCAGACTGCATTAGAGAGGGTTAGAGCACAAAAAACTCAATAAATAACAATCTATATAATGCATGTAATGAATGCACATATGATGCATGCTCTAATGCATAGAAATTTGTTCAATTTTACTTCATAAACCATCAATTGACTTGAACACAGAGTTTTAGAGCAAAAACCCCAAATTTTGAAAAAACCTTTTTCAAAAATTAAACCAAATTGATCAATTAATCATTACACTAGTTAAACAACATCATATAATGTCATAATCAATCAAAAACACAAGTCAATTTCAACAATTTTAGCCCAATTGAACAAAAACCCAATTTCTCAAATTTTCAAGCCCTAGAATTTCAAATTTTTCTCAAAACACAAAAATAATAAATTAATCCATGAGAATCACATGTATATGATCTAGGATAAAAAACCCAGTGATTGAAATTGAATAAAAAAAATCCTAATTAAAATGCTAGAAAAATGTGATTTTAATGAAAAAGAAAGGGTATTTAGGTCTTACCTTCACTTGAGGACAAAAACCCTTGAAGATTTGAGGAAGAAAATGACAAAATTTTTTAGATTGGATCGGTCGAGGAGAGAAAGTGAGGAAAAGTCTGAAAAAGCTTTTTGAAATAGTGAAGAGCACGTGAGAAAAAGCTTTTTATAAAACTCAACTTTTGAATTTCGATCGGTTGAAAATTAGATTCGATCGATTGAAAATTAAATTCGATCAATTGAGCATCAATCAAGCCAGGCAGATTGTAACCAAAGTTTTTATCGTATTTTCCATCGGTCGAGAGACAGCTTCAATTGATTGAAAATTTGGAAAACTTAAATTTTTGAAAAACAGAGCAATTTAATACAGAAACTCCTCAAAGCATAGTGTTTCATGAATGAAATGCATGAGTATGAGATTAAAAGTTTTTCAAAAACACTTGAATTCAACCCAGATCTTCCTAAAACAAGTTTTTCAAACAATTTTTCCTCAAAACTCAAACATTGAACATATTTTGCATTAAAATCAAGGAACATTTAATCTTGGATGGCCATAACAAGACCACACACAATATCTTGTACTAAGTTTAGAAAAGACTAACTTGTATAGTGTGTGCAACTAGTAATAGCTTGAGATACATGTGAGGTGATATGTAGATAGTAATCAATCACAATTTCTACAAAATTCATCACATAAGTTTGAAAGAGACTATCACTTAAAGAGTTACATCTTATAACTCTCACATTTCCTAGAAAACAAGCTTGCAATCATGGAAGTTTCTTGTTTTGCCTCATAATGTATTAGAACTTCAATTTGTATATGTTGGCAAACCATGATCAAAACATTTAGTCTAGGTTTAGACTTGCTCAAAGTTTGGTTTAAATTAAAGTTGGAATTGAGCGATTGCATAATTTATTGGACTAAATCTACAAGGCTCGATCGATCGTAAATTAGACCTGATCGATCGAACCTCGTGCAGATTAATTTTTCTTGCAGAATTTTCCAATTCAGCCCAAGCCTGGTTTTACATGTAGGGTTTTATGTTTTACTCCAAGTATAAAAGGAAAAACCCTAGCTACGTTTTAGAAGTCTTTGATGTGCTATGTGTTGAATCTTTTGTGAAATCTAGAGGTGTTTACCTTCATACACACTTAGGGTTATCAAAATCAAGATTATGTTGAGAACTTGGTAATCGCTTTAGTTGCTGCATAAAGAACTTTAAAGAAGATCTGAAACCTTTGAGTGGAGTCTCAAAGTCACAAGTGGGAGTACTTGTGGTTGCAGTGGATCAAGGAAAGAAGTAGTCCGTCGACTTGGAGTTGTCACGTAGTCGTGGTAGTAAGTTTTCTACTCGAGGTAGCAATAGGATGTTAGTGGTCTAAGTTCTATTGTAAAAACTTCAATTCTTTCATAGTGGATCTATTTTACCTTGAGGATAGCTAGGTTAAATCCTCCCCAGGTTTTTTACCGGTTTGGTTTTCTTGGGTTATCATACCGTGTGTTCTTTATATTCCGCATTATTTAAATGATATGATTTGAATGTGTAAACCTAAATCTGAATAATTTATCTAAGTAATCACTTGGATAATAACTAGGTTAAACAACTTGTGCTTTAAGGGGTCTAAAAACGTACAGATACTAACTAATCTTCTGATATTTAGATGACATTTATTTGTGATCAAGTAAAACCAAGCTCTCTATAACATTTATTTATTTATTTATTTATTTTAAATTACATTTGTTAGTCTACTTTGCCAATCTATGAATTGTGGTGATAAGTACAGAATTGCAACCAGTTTTGGTATTTAAATACCATGAAATTTCAGTAAATTGAGGTGATAAGTTGAGAATCTGTCGTGTAGTCACATGAGAAAATTTTGTAATATGGTAGGCTTTATTAAGTGCTGTATTCCTCTTTTGTGCTTTCTTTTCATGCTATTTATCTATTTCAGCATGTTATTTACCTCATTTGATGCCTTTTCTATTGTATATTATGATTAAAAATATTCCTAGGTTATTACTTGAACACCAAATGATAAGTAGTAATGCTTATTTATGTTGTGGAAAATAAATTCATTGAAATGTTTCATGGTCATTATGGATGGATTTGTTTAGGAGCCTTCATTCATAATTGAGAAGTGGTTTCTAGTGCGTGTATATATATAGTGCAATTGGGTAGGTAGATTTCAAATTTGAATCAGATTTGAAATTTGTATTTTGTAGGAGTTAAAAGTGGTAGGTGAATCTGGTAATAATAATATTAGAGAGAATAACCTTTATGCCATTATTTCCTTAGCCAGTAAGTGCACGTTGTTACTTTCATACCATAGTGGGATTGACTTTAATACTTGAAGTTAACTGTTCCATTCATGTCACCAATTAAAGTAATTTCTGCAATAGTTGTATTATGATATTAATTTGGCATAATTGGATTACATTTTCCAAAATATGTAGTAATATTAATTATATATTTGAAAGGAAATTGTAGTCAAACTTTGTCTTTAAAAAATTCTGATCATTTCTAACAAAAATTTTAATGTGAAATTTAATCATAATCTTAAAAATTAGTTGTTCATATCTTATTTGAAATATGTAAAGCTGAAATACATTTATTGCATCACAATAACAAAATTAAGTTAAGAAGAAACAATTTTTTTTCTAACACAAAACTATCAAGAATGAACATTTTTTTATAAGTCCTCAAGAATTAATAATTTGCATACTCTACAAACTATATCCTTACAAATCAAAAAATGATCATCAACAGGATTAAACTTAGGTGGAAATTTAAATATAAATTCAATTATATTTATTATTTTCAATACATCCATGTGTATGCATTGGTTACAAGCTAGTATTTTATTCAATTCAATCTAATTGACTTTAGATAATTAAATGCAATCCAATTTCTTGTTATGTGTCCTTTAAATTATTCTTTAATTTTATATCAATTATATCTACAAGCAAGTAATCCTAGAAAATATTGAAATCAAAAATTCAAATTATTTGTCTTTAATGTAATACTATAAATATGTACAGTCCATTACTTACTAGTAATTATTGTTATTCTAAATTATACCGCTCATATGCACATGACTATAAGCTAGTGCTATGATATGTTTATAATTTATATTGATGGTTAATATAAAATACATTTCATATTATGTTTTATGCAAATGTTATATCACCAATATAAACATATTAATAAATATTTTTATGCATATGTTTATGCATTTCACCCCATTGTCTCCCTTTGTAAAAATCATAAAGAGATTGAATGGTAAAATTTAAGTTTCTTCCATGCATAACATGGAAAATTTTTAAATGAAATATTTGTTTTGATTTTTTGTATCGAACCATTGAAACATTTGCAGAAATAGTTCACTTTGCTTATGTTATTATTAAGATGATGAGTTGAAATATGTAAGGAGTTATGGAACTCAATCCTTTTGCCCTGTAAGGGTAGATATATTGATGTGAAGTTTATTGGTGCAATTATCACCAATATAAACATCTATAATATATATAAAATAGGAAAGTTTATAAATATTTTTAGTAAAAACCTTCTTTATTTATTTTTTAATGTTTTTAGAAAATTAGAAATAAGGACAATTTTTTTTCACTTTTAAAAGAAACTGAAAATGTGGATTTCATGGTTAGGAGTTAAGAATCCTTTAAATTTTATTAATGTTATATACACTTGATATAAATATTTTATCTATATATATATATAAAACCGAAGCTTTTGAAGCTTCCACAAATTTCCACGTCAGCACAGTATTAAAAAAAATAATAATAAAACAAAAAAATAAAATACCAAAACCAAAAAAAATAAAAAAACAAACAGCTCAGTATTAAAAAAAAAAAAAATTCCCCATTCCCTTTCACGATGCTTTTCACGATGCTCTTTCCCATTCCCTTTCCCACCATCAACCATCGATCATCTACCTTCTTGAGAACACCGACGACGACATCGCAACGTCCTTTCCCATTCCCTTTCACGATGCTCTGGCTTTCCCAATCCTCTGCCTTTCCCATCGCATCCGATATCTCCTTCCTCAGACCACCGATCTGCCTAACACCATCGATCTCCTTCATCAGACCACCGACAACGGCATCGCATCCACCATACCCACCATTGCATCCGATATCTCCTTCCTTAGACCACCGATTTGCCTAAGACCATCGACCTCACCCATATCCACTTCGCTCAGCTTCCACTCTTCCTCAGACCAGAAACGGAGCCCCATTTGCCGTGGGTCTCATCCAGCCCAGCACAGCCCCATTTGCAATGGGCTGGGTCGGTTGTATGTCGATCGGCAATACAACCGACCCAGCCCGTCGAGACCGGCCCAAAGGTATTACCATCATTAGAACTCTATAACTATATATATAAACCTTTCACGATGGTTTTTTTATTTTTTTCACGGCTGCTCAATTTCTAGGTTTATTGCTATTGCCTTTCTCTTCATTCTTTTCCTCCATTCAAATCAGAGTTAAAGGTATGGTATTTCTTTGCCTCTGTGATAACCCCAGCCTATTTTTAGTGTGGATTTGTTAACTTTTTTTTGAATTTTACTTATATGTTTCTGTGTCTGGAAACTGAGCTATTGGCAACCTGACTACAAGCAGTCAAAATTTCACACATAGTAGTTTGATTTTGAATAAAAAAAATAAAAATGTTTAAGCCAAACATAGAGTCATTTGAATAAAAATAAAAAAGAAAGAAAGTAAAGAATCCAAGCACAGTCATTTGATTTGTTTTTAAGGGATCAATTAACGGTTAAAGGTTTTGAAGAAATAGACTTGACATGAATCTCGCAACATCGTTCCTTTTCGTTCTTTTGGTTTTTGAATGATTTTGTTTGACTTTGAATGATGGGTTGACATCTAAATTTGTTGTGAAAATGTTATGAAATTTTGTTGTGGACGTAGAAGAACTCCTTGGTGTTTTAGCATAATGCTATATGTTGTAGTGTTCTGTTCACAAATTTGGATTTTTTTTTTTTCTATTTGTAAGTAATAATTATGGTCTTTCAATATGGTGCAATGGATTTTTTCTGTTTAGTGGAAACTGAGCGAGGTGGAGTTATCAGCTTGCTTCCTGATAATCTTAGCGAAATTGGTGTGGAGTACGTTGAGGTTAGTTATTCATTACATTGTTCACTGAATTATGTCTTTCTTTTTTTTTCTTTTTTTTTTTTCCTTTTTCTTTACAGATATGGGGCAGGTTTTTAATATTTGGTTGCTGTATATATATGTTTCTTTTCATAGATATAATTTAATTTTTTGTAACATTTTCTTCTTTGGTATATTTTGTTGTTAGAAGTATGGCTTTGATTATGTGTGGTTTATATGTAAAATTTGTATATTGACGTCTTGAATTGAGGTTGATTTTGGGTATATCTAGCCTTTTTTGTTTGATAGCAATGCCACTAAGCCACAAGAATGCAATACAACAAAGCTAAGAAATCAATTTTTTAGAGGGGGTTGGAAAAATCAATTGATTTTGGCATGATCAAGCGAAGGGAGGTTCCACTAAAAAATTAACTCCATGAGCTATTTTTATATTGCAGTGGATAGATTAACTCCAGTTAACTTTAGAACTTTAGATTATATTGCAGTGGACACCTCTAAGCTTTATTTCATTTTTCTGTATTTACTGAGCATAATAAAAATATACCAAGGTTTATGACTAAAACATAATGGGAAATAGAAAGCACATATAGCACTGATTCTTTTCTTTTCCTTCATTTTTTTTATTTTATATATTCACACAAATACACTAAGGTATACTATGTCCTAAAGCAAGGTGTGTAATTCATCAAAGTATACTGCTAATACAGAACAACAATTTTATGCAATGCATAAGGGTATAAATGCCAAAAGCAGAGTATAGAAAAGCAGTAACCTCATCATTCTCATGTGAGTATGACCATCTGATACTCCTTTTCTTCAACTGTGGTCCGAATCCTGCAAATAGGGCCAATTGCCAAAATATGTCAGGCCACGTCAATGGATTTAAGTGCCGCTGCCAGTTGCGTATGTCAAAGCCCCATGCATAAGCCTAATACAGAAATGAAATCAAAAATGATTCTGCAACAAACAGAGAAAAGTAGTATGGCAACCAAATAAACTAATTCAAGTGTGCATAAAGCAAAGGTTACCCCTTTAACAATCTGTGGATGTCCACCTCCAGGATTAGCAGCACTATTTTGATTAACTACTAATCCTGTAGATGGTGTCCTAGCAACATCTTCTATATCTTTTATTATCAACTTAAGAAGAGCAACATGTATCTCGCCCAACAACCTTGAATCCTGGGATAAAAATGGTATGAATACCAACCAAAAAGCAGTTGCACAACATTTAATGAGTGGGAAATTTGAAAGCAAAGACCTATGAATGACTCACATAGTCATGAAAAGCTTGAACAAACTCATCAAGAGTAAACGGCCATAACTTGAGAACATCAGCAAAAGTAATCAAAAATCTCCACACCTGAAAAGATACCAATTTTTTCCAAATGATTTGAAAATATATATCTGCGTTTTTTTTTATGCTGGGATTTGACTTTGGTTTGGGATATATTATATATATGAAAAGAATGGGCAGCAATGCAGTGTATATATATGTTTCTTCTCATAGATATAATTTAATTTTCTGTAACATTTTCTTCTTTGGTATATTTTGTTGTTAGAAGTATGGCTTTGATTATGTGTGGTTATATGTAAAATTTGTATATTGACGTCTTGAATTGAGGTTGATTTTGGGTATATCTAGCCTTTTTTGTTTATGTCCACAGCTATCAAAATTGTGAAAGCATCTTGGCAGTAATATCATAGCACTTTTGGACTCTCTATTACGAAATAAGATAAGTTGTCACAACCTTTCTCATGGTTCTCAAAAAAAAAAAAAAGGTAAATAGTGAAAGGGGAGAGATTGAAAAGAAAATGAGATCCCTTCAGTGAATGACAGCATTATTGACAAACTTCAGTGAGCAGAAAGAGAAACGAATTTTATTCTTTCACTCTCCATGCATTATGTACTACTCTTATTAGATCATGCTCTTATTTTTCCCACTATTCCACTTGGGTTTTGCCCTGTTTATGGGTTGAAAATATATATCTGCGTTTTTTGTGATGCTGGGATTTGACTTTGGTTTGGGATATATTATATATATGAAAAGAATGGACAGCAATGCAGTGTATTGGTGTGTAAAATTGTTGTGCCCAATATATTGGACAATATGGAGATGCTGTAAATGGCACATTTGAGGTTGATGACCCCCCCTCCCCCCCCCCTACTGTTTTCCCAATTAGGTAATAGTTAATATAGGATGAACTTGTGGAAACATTGTTAATGTGTTTTTTTTTTTTTTTTTTTTTTTTTTTTTTTTTTTTTTTTTTTTCAGCTCACATAGTGAATGATGGGACCCATGTGAAAATTGATACATTTTAGAAACATGGATTAGTAAAAAGGAAATAAGTTGAACCAGGGGAAACATTATGAAAAATGTATCTTGGTCAAGATAATTATGTCTCTAAATTATTGAGCAGAGAAAAATCATTTCAATGTATAACAATTAAAAAGATATTCATCACTTACTGTTGGGGGATTCATTCCCTCCCTTTACATTTTTCTTTGTTGAGAGAGATTTTTCTTTTCTTTTTTTTAAATCCGTTTCAAGAGCATGGTTTTTGGGGTCCTTTGGTTTTCAAAATGTGACAAACATTTACTCAAGTGTCATTATTTTTAGCATCTATATCTACCATAGCAAAGTTGGATTATTTACCTCTGTATTGTACATGTCCACAAGATACTATGCTCTCTAATCTAGACCTCTCACTGTTACAATAATCATTCCATTGAAACTTCAATGTAATTTTTTTCCTAATGAATCCTGTGCATTTTAGGAGAGTATAACTTATCGTCAACAAGTGGAACAAGAGTTTATATTGATTTGGACATTCCTGAGACTGCTGAATTCAAAGATCAGTAAGTGCTTTGTTTTGGACTCACATTTTTAATATATTTACAGTCTCTACAATACTATGTCTAATATCTTTATGTAATATAATAGGCTGGTGAAAAATAACCAACCAATAGTACAAATGCCCAAGCAATTCAAACCACAAGTAACAATTGAAGAAGAGATGAACATCAACAGAAGAACCATAAGTGTAATAAAAAAAATTATGTGGGACTCTGATAATGAGGTAAGAAAAATATATACCTTCAACAATAACATTGTGTCCTTAACATTGCTTTATGTATTATAGACTTGCTTTTACAAAATTTAACTATAAAATTATAAATTGATTGATATTAAATTCAATTTCTAGGAAACGATCTTTACCTGTCAAGGAAAGATTATAAACATTGACATAGATCATTCTGGTTGGTACTTTATCTCTTGCGAAGTATGTCGTAGAAAGGTAAAATCAAGAGATAAATTTTTATGGTGTCACAATTGCAACAAAAAGGCATGCTTCCCAATCCCAAGGTACACAAAAATGAAAATGTTTACTTTTTACATTAAAATACACAACAAATAATATGATATTAACATTATATATGTCATTTCTTTTATCAGGTATAGAATTCAATTAAAGGTTGAAGATAGCTCAGGAATGGCCACATTCATTTTATTTGATTCAGAAGCAGAAAAATTACTCAACATATCAGCCAAAGACTTTTTGAATAAATCTTTAGAGGTGAGAATGTCGAAGATAAAATTACTATTTAATATTTACTAAACTTTACTTGACTGTACAATTTGAAAAATGTTACTTTTGTTAGGAGCCCGATGAAGTCATCCTTCCTGTGCAAATAGAAAATCTGAAAGGAAAACAATTTGTTTTCCAAATACAACTAAATGACTATAATCTCAACTATGGATGGGAATTCTACACTATCAAGAAACTTTTTGACTCTTTTGAAGAAACTGACAAAGCAATTCAGCTTGATAAAATGACAGAAGTAAGTATTCTTTAATTTAGAGAAATTACAAATATGATATTTAAGATGAATATGTTGTAATACATTTCTCAACCTGTTCTATTGCCAGGTTTACATCAGTGATTCTTCAAATGAATGTAGCAACAACTTATCAATTGAAGAAGATGGTGATTGTACAAAATTTCAAAAACTTGATGTTCAAACAAATGTGCAACTCACACCAACATCTGTACTTCAGGAAAACAAAAGGGCATATTCAGGGACTACTACAAAGCAACAAAGGAAGAAGATACAAAAAACACTTTAAAGTTGTCTTTCAATCTCTAAGATTTTCTATGCACAATTTGGTTTTAATGAATTTGTGATTTTAATACTAAAGACGTATTGGAACAAAGGAAATTTTTTTTGCTTTTATGCACAATTTGGTTTTAAATTGAAACAAAGAGGAATTAAACTCTTATATTTAGTTATTTGAGGATTTTTTTTTTACTATAGCGTTAATTGTTTGTCTATATACATCTAATTTCTAAATATTGTAGTGTTCAATATTGTTTGAATTGTAACTTATCATGTATAAATAATTTATTTTGAATTTTAAGTAATTAATATTTGCATTGGTATGTTGTTGAGATTCAATAGTTGTGTCTTTAAAATCAAGAGGAACTGAAAAACAATATCTAAACTTCAACGTTTTTTAAATATAATGAATGCATTGAATATTTAATAGAAGGCAGGAAATAAATGAAATTAAAAAATAAGAACGTCCTACTAGAGAATTGATGTTCAATTCCAATAGCTAATGTCAAATCATTTGGAAAAAATTGGTAGCTTTCCCGTGCATCGCACGGGTTAGCGACTAGTTAAATGTATGAAAATAACATACATATATGTGTGTGTGTCTATATATATATATATATATATAACAGTCGTAGAATCACATAAACTTTGAAGATATGATGTTGAAAAATTGAATGATTTGCAACATCATAGGGGTTGAACTGAAAAACAGTCGAATGATATTGAGTCCAATGAAGGATCAAATCAATATTTCCAAAACCAGGTGGGATTGCACTCTAGCAATGACCTGACCCAAAACAAATCCCATTAAGGATATTTTCAAGGCTTATGCAAGTTGATATGCATCCTAAGACATATGTCTTTCCCAATGAGAAGATTGAATCATTAAAAAACCCAATGGTATCACAACCTACGGCTATCAATTTGTTCTTTTTAAAGGGCATACGAAACGTAGAAGATATCAACTTAGACGATATGCTACTCACTAACGCCGAATTACAGGTGATTGCAATAGGTATAGACACTGTTAATCCTCAAGGAAATGCTAAGAATAGCATTGCAACCCAAAAATAGTTTGACTCCCAAATGTGTAATTGCATGCAAGGAGAAATAATTCATCAAGGAAAAACCCTCACTTGTTCCAAATGGATAAGGAATTTGTAAGGGTCCACAGTGGTTCATGTAGCTCAAATGTGATATTTCTATTCTGGCTTGTTGACGAAATTGTTAACTCATGTTTAGTAAAAATTGTTAAATTATGTTTAACAAACAGTGTCAAATTATGTTTAACAAGAATTGTTAAATTATGTTTTAAAAAAATTGTTAAATTAACAAAATTGTTAAATTATTATTAACAAAAATTGTTATATAGTAAAATTCGTCAAACAAAATTTTATCCATAGGCCTTTTGGCATATGGGTTTTATTGATGGGAGTAATGCCCATTCAAGATAATGTATCTCTTAATTACAATCCCTTGTTTCAAGGGAAGACCCTTTGATTCTAATCACGTCACCTTTATACATACATTTACTTATTTTTATGTTTAGGGGGATATGTGTTTTTATTTATTTATGGCTGCATCTAATAATTTATTTAGGTTGCCTACATACCCTTGCCAGGGATCAAGCCAATTCGTAGTTCTTAATTTTGAGGTTTTAGATTTAAAATCCTCAATTATAATTTTGTCCAATTTAAATGATGGACATTTAAGTCAAACACTTGGTGTTTAATTAAGCATTGACTTAATTTTGTTTTAGGTGAGATGATTGATTTTAATCTCAAGGCTAAGTCAAGGACCATGTTTTTGAGGAAATTGAACCAATGATTCTCTTTTTGAGAAGTTGAATGTCCAAGCAAATTTCCCTTTCTTTCATTTTCTTTTTTGTAGGAATTTTGATTAAAAAAATGATATTTTAATTGAGTTTCCCAAATTTAATTAAGGGAAAGAAAACGCTTTTGAAGCAATTTTATTTTTATGAACATGTTTTAAAAATTGGGAATTGGAAAATTTCCTCAAATTAATTTTATGGTCATTTTATTTTGGGAATTAAAAACTCCAATTGTGGTTAAGGAATTAAGAATCCCAAAGAATTAGTCATATCAAAATTTGAAGAGGTTAGAAAGCCCACTCTATTTAAACTAATTTTGGGAGTCAAGGACTCCACTGAACCATATCATTTTAAATTGGTGAAGTCAAGAACTCCATTAAAATTTGGCTAAGTCAAGGACTCTAATATTTAAATTGGTGGAGTCAAGGACTCCATTGAATTAATACATAAGGTAGAGTCAAGGACTCTAAAATTTGAATTGGTGGAGTCAAGGACTCCATTGATATTTGGTAGAGTCAAGGACTCTAAAATTCAAATTGGTGGAGTCAAGGACTTCATTGATATTTGGTTTGGTAGAGTCAAGGAATCTGGTTGTAAGAAAACATTGGATCAATCCCATGTTGGAAGATGTCTCCAAGGTACTTTGGTCCTTTTTAGGTGACACAGAAAGTTGGATCTGATTCTTACAAATTAGATTTACCTCTGTAATACCCAAAAAAAAAAAAAAAAAGATTAAAGGAAGGTTATTTAAGTAAATTTGTTTATGGGGTCAATTTTATAATTAATATTTCTAAGGGGTTTTTAGAAAATAAGGTTAAAACCCTAGCTATATAAGCTTATTATGTCAACGTATATGCAAAGATATTTTAAGAGTGTAGACTACTCAAATTACTCCAATAGAAAATGTTTGACTGCACAATTGAGGTAAGAACTTAAGAATTTCTTTCTTGTCAAATCTAAGTTTTATTTAGAATTAGAGTATTTTTCTATGTGGGTATTTTGGCTAGTAGTGAAACTATTTAATTATTCAAGAGTTTTAATGATGCAAATGAAGAAAAGTTTGGATTTATTTTCAATAAACTAGACGCTGTTTTATGTTCAATTTAATCTTATCTATGCCTTTTGTTACGTTGAAAGGAGATAGAATCTACAGAATTTTAGGCTTGGTGGGACAAGTTTCTGCATAGTTGGAATAGTACCGATTTGATAAGTTAAGGTCTGCCAAGTCAAAAAAAAAAAAAAAAAAAAAAATGGTGTGGTGTATTTGTAAATGTCATGGTGCTTTGATTTTTGTATGATGTAGTACTTGGTTTGTCCTCATCTCAGGAGACTAATGGTGGCAGAAAAAAAAAAAAATAAAGAAAAGAAAAGAAAAACTACACGTATAGACCCTATATGGCTATAAGTATATTGTGTTCTATAGGTTTTATTCCTAGGGAACTATTTGTGGTAGAAAGTAAAGGAACAAAAATATTATGTCTATGTGAGTTTGGTGAAAAAAATAGGGGATTATTGTTAGGCTTAGTGAGGAGACAGAATTTATATAGATGAATTAATGACAGTTCTGAAATATATAAAATGGATATTTTTTAGTAGTTTCTCTTCTGACTGGATACCGTTATATGTCATTCTTAAATTATTTGATTATTGAGTAAATGGTACCTGTAAAATTGTTTTAGGCGATATCTAAGGATTTTAGAAGAAGTGTTAGGGAGAAGTTCCTTTTGATATGGCTTTTGGAGGTAAGTAACCTAATCCTAATTGGTTTTACTTTGCGTATTTTAACTACTGAAAATTGTTTACAGTTGTTACAATTTTATTTCTACTGTATTACTGATTTCAAGTAAAGAATTATAACAAATATATCTTATTACTGAATATATGATATATTTTATTTAATTGTTTTTTAGCTATATTGATTTAAAGTAAAGAATTATAGAAATATCACAAATAGATTTGAATATTGAATATATGATTATATATATGCATATGAATAAGATATATTTTTGTCAGAAATTATGATTTCATATAAATGATTATGAACAATCTGACTATGAATTTATTCTGATACCCAGTCAATGGGGGTTATTCATTGGTACTCTGATACCCAACCAATGGGGGTTATTCATTGGAACTCTGATACCTAGCCAATGGGGGTTATTCGTTAGTATTCTGATACCCAAACCAATGGGGGTTATTCATTGGTACCTAGCCAATGGGTGTTATTCATTGGTATTCTGATATCCAAACCAATGGGGGTTATTCATTGGTACTCTGATACCTAGCCGATGGGGTTTATTCATTGGTACTCTGATGCCTAGTTACGGGGATATAGCGTGACCATAGTCATAAGATTGTTAAGAATATGAATTACGTTTGAATATTTGAACCATTTTGAGTCCTTAAAACTACATATGTGATTTTTGAAATATTTGAGTATTTGAACTATTTTGAGTCATCAAAACTGCTTATGTATCTTTTTTGGAACATATTGTAAGTTATAGTTTTGATATATGGAAAACTGACTACTTTCTAAACCATGTATGATACATTTGTTAGATTAAAGTATGTGATCTATTTGCAACTTATTATTTTAAGATTACGAAACTGGTTTAGTTATTTTGAAAACACATAGTATATTATAACTTTGAAAACACATATTACATCTTTTACTTTAGAGATCTATTGCTTGATAGAACTTATTAGGATTTTGGTTACTTATTGAGTTGTCAGCTCACCCCTTTTTTTTCCCTCCAATTTCAGATTGTGAAGAATAGCAAGTTTTGGGAGTTTTGATATTGTGTTGTGAGCAGGAAAATAAGCTTAGTGATTTTGGGATTGGATGGTTTTCTAATAGTTTTATATTTATTGGCCAATTGGCATTATGTACATGGGGTTTGAATTTCGTTCCTATTAAATTATTGGAGATCTATTCATAAAGAAATTGTTGAGGTATTTTGGATTTATTTAATTTAATTTTTGAGGATAAATTTTAGTTGCTAAGAAGGCCTTGCACACTTGTAGGGTGCTTACTTTATAAGCGTGCGGCGATTGTCACATGCCTATCTTTATAGTTGGGTTCGGGGCGTGACAACCTCCTGAGTAAAAAATGCATCCCCTTTTCCATGTTTCATGCTTGAAGTTGAAGCTAGGTCAACGTGTCACACCTCTGCAAACTTTGCCACCTATGGATGAGGAAGGCTAGGTAACTACAGAACCCATTGCGGTGCTATAGACCAGGACTAAAACTTTGAGGACTCGAGTTATCACTGAAGTTTTGGTGCAGTGGCTAGGCTCTCCTCCTAAAGATGCTACTTGGGAGTCTCTGCATTGTCTTTAATCCAGGTTTCCTCACCTTATGGGCAAGGTGTTTTGAATGGGGAAGGAAATGTAGTATGGGTTTAATGATAGCATTTGCCAAGTCAGACAGTTAGTAGTTGTTATTAGATTAGTTGGATTGGTTAGCTAAGAATCCGGGTGGTTAACTAGTGTATGAGATTAGTATAAAGGTACGAAAGGCATTGTAACTGTTCATGAGGAATAATACTTTGTTTACTCTCTTTCCAATCTCTCTCTCTCTATGTTCTTTCCAATCTCTCTTCTTAGCTATGGAGGCCTAGGTCCCCTTGAAGTGACCTACTCTAAATTATGGTTCCATCACAGTCCCTACATAGATACGTAAAAATCCAGGGGTTTTACCCAATCTCCAAATGATCACCCAATTTCAAGTTGCAAAGATACAATTTTTTTTTATCTTCCCCCCCCCCCCCCCCCAAAAAAAAAGATACAACTTAAAAAAAAAAAAAAAAAAAAACGTCTGAGCAAAGAACTATTTATGAAAACTATATCGTTTAAGCAAAAAACTCAAAACATTCATGATGATATATAAGTTTTATAATACCTTTTATGATATATTTTATGAAAACTACATCCTTTACGCAAAAAACTCAAGAAACTCATAGTTCTTACCATTTATGATAAAATGCTTTATTAATAGGTTTTGTGATACTTGATGTTGTCTTATTGCCTGTTCATTAAGATGACCCATTCAACCTACTGTCTACTTCGTACAGATTATCTAAGCCTACTAGAACTCTAGAAGAGTGCCAATGCAAATGGAACATTGTGTATGCGCTTGTACTGTTGGGCCAGCATTGGTCTTCTAAAAAATGTTGGGTACAACCAAATGAGTCCTTCTAGTGCCACATAAAGTGGCACAGAAAAAGCCACAACTCACCACATGGGTGAGTTGTGGCTTTTTTTGTGCCACTTTATGTGGCATAAGACTTTTTTTTGTTTGTTTGTTTTTTTGGTAAAAGACAATGCATTAAAATAGCTAAACAAAAACATCAAGAATAGGACACATCTTGTTGAATGACACATCCTGTTGAACAACACACCATTACAATCATCCTCAAAAGCATTACAATTGTCCACAGGTGGACTACTAAAGGAAATAAAATCTACATCCTGGATAGCACCCATCCTAGCTAGCAAATCTGCACATCGATTGGCTTGGTGGTAGCAATGGTTAAAGCGAATTTGATGAAAGCAAGCTGTCAAGCGCCTATAATCATCCAATAGAGGAGAAATGACATTGTTAACATAAGCAGCATTCTTAAAAACCTCTACCACAACTTGAGCATCCAATTCAACAACAAGAGAGTCAATGTTTAAGTTGCAGCAGAGCAGCAGCCCCTCTCTAAGCCCCCATAGTTCTGCAATGAAACTATTCGTTGAGCCAATATGTCTAGTAAAACCCCCAACCCAATTGCCGTGCTCATCCCTCACCAAACCTCCACATCCAGCTCTGTCCAATCCACCCAAGCAAGATCCATAAGTATTGAGCTTCTTCTAACCTGTTGGGGGTCTCTCCCATCGAATAGCCCTTAAGGCTTTGTGACTTGGGTTTCTAGGAGAATGAACACAGTAGAAGAATTCCAAAGTTTGGTTCATAATCTCCTTAGACAGATTTTGGTTCTAACCTTTCCTATTGAAGACAACCATGTTTCGACTTTTCCAAATACACCACACAACAAAAGAAAAGATAGATTTCCAAGGGAGGTTACCTCGATCACAGCTGCTATTGGTTTTCCCATTGAGAGTGATCCATTCTTGGAGATTGCTCATCCAAAAAGCCTGATTGGATATGCTCACTCCCAGCTGTATCCACACAGCTTTGACCCAAGCACAATCTCTAATGGCATGAATGATCGACTCGGGCTCTCTTTGACATATAGGGCATAACTCATCAACCACTACCCCTCTTTTAGCAAGGCACACCTTTAAACCTATGCTATTGTGTGTACACAACCTTAGGAAAGTTTTAATTCTAGGTAGCGTTGAAGCTTCCAAATCCAGCCATAGTTGAAAGGAGGGGAAGAATCCTCCTTCGTAGCAATAGAGCAGGCACTCCTAAGATCAAAAATTCCCCTTGGATTGCTTGACCATGGTAGCTTGTCTTGACCTCTACTCGTGAATGGAATGGGGGTTGCTTGAATTATGGACTTGACCTGAGAGGGGAGCTTAAAAGGTATCTAATCCCAATCCCAGCACATATCTGAAAGAATATCACCCACCTTCCACTTATCAGCTCCTTGGGTTCAAGGTCCTTGGATAATGTAGCGTAGTGCACCTTTACTTGTCCAATTTTCCCACCAAAAGCTGACCTTACTGTCTCTTCCAACTGTCCACATATTGCCCTCATTGAAAGTAGCCCTTCCCTTCTTCATTCCTTTCCAAATCTGTGAACACGGAAGCCTATCTGCATTGGCAGAATTTATCCTTCTGTGGTTGCAATATTTCTGCCTTAGAACTTTAGCCCATACGGCTTCTTTCTCAACATGTAGCCTCCAATTAACTTGGCAAGCAAGGCAGTGTTTCTACCTTTGGCAGTTTGCGGATCAAGCCCACCTTCCTTCTTCGATTTCGCTACCTTTTACCACCCAACCCAATGGATTTTCTTGGACGATTTTGATGAACCCCAAAGAAAGTTTCTATTCACCCGGTCTATTCCCTCAAGGCTTTTGTTCAGAATGTGAGTGCATTGCATAACATACATAGGAATAGCCGCTGAAGAAGCTTGAATTAAGACCGCCCGACTAGCCAAAGAGAGTAAGTTAGCTTTCCACCTAGCTAACTTGGTCTTCATCCTATCGAGGATGAAATTAAAATCTTGAGATGAAGATCCAGGATGCTTAATAGGAATTCCAAGGTACTTTCCAAGAGAAGGGGTGGAGGTAAAACCAAGAATATCACAAAAGGATTCCCTAGAATCCCTATCCACATTTGGCAAGAAATAAACTCTTGATTTAGCATCACTTATAGCTTGACCCGATAGACTGCAAAAATCATCAAGAAAATCCCTAATAGCCGAGCAATTGGTGTGGTCAGCTTTGGCAAACAACACTAAATCATTTGCAAAAAATAAATGTGAAAAATGCCGGCCCATTGGACGATGACTTCACGGGCTGCCAAAGCTTAGCATTACACTTCTCCTCAATGAGTTGTCCAAGAAATTCCATACAAAGAATGAATAAATATGGCGAGAGTGGGTCTACTTGCCTAATCCCTCTAGACAGATATATCAGATCAAGTGCTTCACCATTGAACAAAATAGACGTCGAGATCGTGGATATACAACTCATAATAATATCAATCAAATCAGATGGTAAATTGGCCCTAATCAACATATCCCTTATGAAGCTCCACTCGAGTTTATTGTACGCCATTTCCAGATTAATCTTTAGGGCCATGTACCCCACCCTTCCTTTCTTCTTACTGATAGTATGTAAGACTTCCTGCACTATGATCGCATTATCAATGCCCTTTCTTCCCGGGACAAAAGCCGTTTGGAGAGCAAAGATAAGCTTGTCCAAATACGATCTAAGTCTGGCAACAATAATCTTTGTAACAGTCTTGTATACAATGTTGCACAAGCTAATAGGTCTATAGTTGCTCAATGTCTCAGGACTTTGAATCTTTGGAATTAAGGCAATAAGAGTTCGGTTCAAATATTCTGGGATAGTCCTTTATGTAAAAATCTTTTTGATCACATCAATCACTAACCTGCCCACAATCAACCAAAACTTGTGAAAGAAGCCAGTATGCAAACCATTTGGACTTGGAGCTTTAAAAGCTTTTAAAGACCATAGGGCAGATTTTATCTCTTCCTCTGGTGCAATCCCACCAATATTCTCCTTTTCTTCATCAGATAACCTAGCCTGCCATTGGGATACATCGGGTGCAGCCCGAGATCTCGATGTAAAGGAAGAGGTGTAAATACTGTTGAAACCACTCCTAAACATTTCCTTAACAGTACTTTCTTCATGTATCCACTCCCCCACATGATCCTTAATGGCCAAAATCTGATTCCTCTTCCTTTGTACAAGGGTAGACACATGGTAGAAATTAGTGTTTCGGTTACCTTGTATCATCCAATTGACCCGAGACTTCAATGCCCAAAGCTCCTCTTCTTGATTAAGCACTCAGTCTAACTCCTTAAGAAGCTCATTCTCCAAATTAACAAGGAAAATAGAAGGTTTCACAGATAAGGCTTGTTGAATACCATTGATCCTAGCCAAAAGGTTCTTTTTCCTAGTAAAAATATTCCCAAAGTGGGAACCATTCCACCTAATTGCTGCTTGGGTAAACCTGTTCACTGCATCCCCTAAGGTGGGAGAGTCTCTCCTGGCATGTGTCACAACAAATGGGAAGGATGGCTCTAATAGCCAGGAGGTTTGAAATCTAAAAGGCCTTATTTCCCCCAAGATTGTTCTCAGCTGCATCTCCAAAAGAATAGGGCAGTGATCAGAGTGGCATCGGGTGAAATGGACAACTCGAGCTTCCGAATACAATACGCACCAGCTAGGATTCACAAATACCCTGTCTATTCTTTCCTGGATTAGTGTTTGGAACTCCCTTCTATTTGTCCAGGTGAAACGGGGCCCCGAGAACCCTATGTCAATCATGTTACATTTATCCAAACACTCTTTAAATAAGTGCGACCTATTGACACTCACTGCTTTTCCCTCGAATTTATCTTCCTCCATAAGTGGTTCATTGAAATCACCTGCCAACACCCACGGCATATTATGTAGCTCAGCAGTTTTAATAAGGTTATTCCACAAAATAAATCTTTCAGCAGTTCTAGGACTAGCATACACAGCAGTAAAGAGCTAGCTAGAATTAGAGTTCCATACCTTAACTATAGCATGAATTTCCTGCTCGATATTAGCCAAAGGCGTGACCTCCACTCTTTCTGAATCCCACGGCAACCAAAGCCCACTGACATGGTATCCATATGCACTGAGCCATCAAAAGGCAATTTGTCAATATCTCCTTTGCCCTACTACCCCAACACGTGTCTCCATTACAACCAACATCGCTGGATTATGATTCCGAACCAGCTCACCAACATGCTTCTGAAATAAAGGCTTAAGAGCACCTCTACAATTCCACACGATTATATTCATGAGGACAAAAATGATCTGGGTTGGGGCAATTATCAGTTTGGGACAACATCTCCGCCTCCTCCCTCAAGCTCCATTCAATCCGCATCAATACCTCGCTGAGATGCAACATTCCCAAAATCCTCTCCTTCAATGCCCTATGGAGACTAAACAGCGTGAATTGTTGAGACACTCTTTTCCCCATGAGGTTTGTGGAAACCCATAAGCAAAAACAACATGCTGGCATGCTAGATGTGTCACATCATGGCCCCACTTCATTTTCACATAAATAAATGTGTAATTTTGTTGTAATAGGAAACCTAATGCGTGATAGCACAGCAAATGGACATAATGTTGTACTACCCTTCATGAACTGTCATATCAAGCCAATTCAAGACATCCAATATCGAACCTTGAAGATGAAAAAGACTTATGTATTATCAAAATTTTACCGAATAGAGACAAACCACCAATTACTATGAACTCGATGGGCTTTAAATGTGATCATACACTACCCTTCAATTACCTCTCTCTCTCTCTCTCTCTCTCTCTCTCTCTCTCTCTATATATATATATATATATATATATATAGGCCAACACATAAGAAACCACACTACCCTTTACTCCCCCATAACACACACCGCAATGCACTCCCCAGTGAAACACACCACCACTCACGTCATACAATGCCCATATGCAATTGACTGCTACCTCGGTTTCCTGACAACTATGCATGGGAAAGGAATTCCGATGTAAGAGAATACTATGCCGGTATGAGTGGGAGTTTTGTGTGAACAAGTCAAATGCTTTGCACAATGATCTCGTATTACTCGGAGCACCTTTGGTAGATCGTGTGTCGCTAAGGAAGCCAAGGCGCAATGTCGACAAATGCAGACATGCAGTCCACCGAATACACAAGGAGAACAAATTGATGTTGCTTCATAGGTCCAAATACCATATGTTGCAACTACTTGCAGCAACCACAACCAGGCAACTCACACCACGCGAGCGTAACAGCATCTTAAGCTATGAATCATACCTATCAGAATGAATGACACATTCATACCTACCAAAATGAAGTTGCACCATCTTTGTTTAGGGTGCATCTTCTCTAATGTGAACTCGTTCGTGACTTGTGTTATGTTTACGTTTATTTTTTTTTTCTTTTTCCAACTAAGAGCATCTCCAATATATTCTCTATCTCTACTTTTTCTCCAAAAAAGCTCGCTGTTCAAGCTCTAATAGCTTCTCTAAACACACAACTTTTCCAAATTTTTTTTTAGAGTTGCTACAGTAGTTCTCTTAGAGCATCTCCAGCAGATTCTCTAAATTTTTGTACTGTTTGGAGAATGAACAGTGACTTTTATCTTTTAACTACACACTTTTTCAAATACACTTTCCAACAGATTCTCTATCCCATTCTCTATCTCATTTAAATATTATTTCTTCATTCATTCTATATTCTTTTTTTTATCATCATTTATCCTTCCTATATTTATTCCCAACAATTATATTTTTCCAATGAAAAGTGTTATATCCACAACAATTTTCACAATACATTCACAAGAATCACATCAAAAATCTTATGTGGAAAGTTGTTACTAGTTCTAATTTGAACCCACCGATGAAATTATTTTTTTACTCACCAATATTAGCTAATAACAATCTATTACTTAAGATTTGTTTTGAAAATATTGTGGTAGCATTTCTTAAGGGTTATTTCTTATTATTTTTCCCTTCACACCATCTATCATCCATACATTTTTTTTTCTTCTTTTTCTTCTCCACGACACACATATCCCACTATCTCTAACTACCCTTCTTTTGCTTTTTCTAGTTAATTCCGGATCACTTGTGGTAGCCTCCAAAACAATGACATATCTCCACTTCTCCCTCTCTTTCTTTCTCTTCCTCTTACACATACACACAAATTTCTCTCCCTCTATCTCACACAAACAAATTCTCTCTTATACACAAATAGATCATCGGCAGAGAAGTGGAGATCGGTGTTCTACACAGATCGGCGTTCTACATGTTTGTTTGTTTGTTTTTTTTTGTTTTTGTTTTTGTTTTTGTTTTTTTGTTTTTTTTTTTTTTTGTTTTTGTTTTTTTTTTTCTTCTGGTTTGATTAGTTTTATTTTATTGTTTAGATTTCATTAGGCTTATGAGAAAGATTGTTTTTGTGTTTCAAATCTTTTGATTGGGTTTTGTATTTTTGTTTTGATTGTGGTATATTACTGTTGAGATAGAGAAGCATGAGAGAGAAAGAATTATTTTTTTATTCAATCGGGTATTATTTTAAGGGAGAATATTTTTAGAGGTGCTACAGTAATTGCTACAGTGTTCTCTACTTGTAGAGAAGCACTGTAGCAACTCTAATCTAAAAAATGGAGATAGAGAAGCTGTTGGAGTGAGTTTTTGGGGTGAACGGTGGGCTCTTTTCTCCAAAAAATAGATATAGAGCATCTGCTGGAGATGCTCTTAATCTAGAGGACACTGTAGCAACTCCAAACCATTATTTAATCTTAAAAAAATACCTAGCTGAATAAAAAAAATATTCTTTCCCTTTCCTCCTCTCTTCTTTGTTCATCTGTCTCTCTCTCAAATGGTAACACAATCAAAACACAAACAAAATAACAGATCAAGAATAGGGAAAAAGACAAATTTAATTAGAACAAAAAATCTAAAATCAAAACAAAAACAATAGATCAAGAACATGAAAGCCTATCTAAGCTCTATTGTAACAACAAAGTGAATCAGAACAAGAAAAGAAGGAAGAAAAAAAAGAAAGAAAGACGAAGGCCAATCTCTCTGCCAGTTGTGTGTGTGAGTGAAGTGAGATGAAGAAGAAAGAAAATAAAAAACAAAAATGCAAACATAGAGAAGAAGTCAAAAGATCATGGTCGACTGTGTGTGTGAAGTGAGACGAAGAGGAAAGAAAATAAAAACAAAAAGGTAAACAAAGAAGAAGAGGAGAAAGAGAGAGGGAGATTTTGTAATCAAGTGGAAAGTAGAGATAAAAAAGGAGATGATGGAGATATATGGGTATACATGTGTGGTGGAGAAAAAACAAGAGAAAAAAGAAAAAAGAAAAAAGAAGAAGGAAACGTATGGATGAAAGAAAGGAAAAGAATAGGAAATGACCATTTAGAAATACTACCATAATATTTTCACAATAAATGTTAAGTAATTAGCAAATATTGGTGAGTAAAAAAATTATTTCAGCAGTGGGTTCAAATTAGAACTAGTAACAACTTTCCATATAAGATTTTGATGTGATTCTTGTGAAAGTGTTGAGAAAAATGTTGTGAATAAAACACTTTTCATTGAAAAATATGATTGTTGGGAATAAATATAGAAAGAATAAATGATGATAAAAAAAAGAATAAAGAATGAATGAAGAAATAATATTTAAATGAGATAGTGAATGGGATAGAGAATCTGTTGGAAAGTGTATTTGAAAAAGTGGGTAGCTAAAAGGTAAAAATCACTATTCATTCTCCAAACAGTACAAAAATTTGGAGAAGCTACTGGAGATGCTCTTATACGCTCTAAAAAGGGGTCATGGACTCCTTTCTAGTTTAGGATCCCCTTTCTACATTCAATTATATATTGAGTCACATTATACATTCATTGTTGGTCTGACTGTTGGTCTAGCGATCCCTCTTAGCCGCCGCCTAGAATGCTTCATATATATATATATATATATATATATAGAGAGAGAGAGAGAGAGAGAGAGAGAGAGAGAGAGAGAGAGAGATGGGTTCAAGTTACACTTGGTGTAACTCTAAAGAGTTATACCTTTTTTAAACTGTTGAATTTAAGTAGATTCAACGGTTAAAAAAAGACCCACATTATTACAAATATTTCTTATTAAGATCTCATTAATTGCCTTCATTTATTACATTCTAAACCTATCTCTAAACCCAAAAACGTTCGATGTCTAACTCTCTCTCTTTCTATCTCTCTCTCTCTCTCCCCTCCACCATTACTCCACCTCCACAAGTTGCCGGCAAGAAAAAAAACATGTGGATCAGGCTGGCCTGCTTTTCTTTGTCTTTGTTTATTTATTTCTTTATAGGAATTGCAAGGAATCTACTTGTTTTCCCAAGTTTTGGTTGACTCACTGAAAGGAGAAGGAAATTGTAGTGAAGTTTCTTGGAAGTGACCTTAAAGTGTGTGGGCGGCCTATTGTCTTCATAGACTCATAGTCATTCCCACATGATAAGCATCTTTGATTCATACCGTTGGCTCATAGAGAGAGAGAGAGGTTTAAGTAGATTTAACGATTAAAAAAAAAACCCTCATTATTACAAATATTTTTATTAGGATATCATTAATTAGCCTCATTTATTACATTCTAAACCTATCTTTAAATCCAAAAACGTTTGACGTCTCTCTCTCTCTCTTCGTTTCTCTCTCTCTATCTCTCTCTATCTCCTCCACTATTGCTCCACCTCCACAGGTTGCCGATAGGAAAAAAAAAATTGTGGATTAGGCTAGCCTGCTTTTCTTTGTCTTTGTTTATTTATTTCTTTATAGGAATTGCAAGGAATCTACTTGTTTTCCAAAGCTTTGGTTGACTACACTGAAGGGAGAAGGAAAGTGTAGTGAAGTTTCTTGGAAGTGACCTTAAAGTGTTTATGGGTGGCCTATTGTCTTCATAGACTCATAGTCATGCCTACATGATAAGCATCTGTGATTCATACCAGTGGACCACAGAGAGAGCTACGGAGAAAGAGAGAGATAGGTTTAGAGAAAGGTTTAGAATGTAATAAATTAGGGTAATTAATGAGATAATAATAAAAATATTTATAATAATGAAGGTCTTTTTTCTAACCGTTGGATCTACTTAAATCCAACGATTTAAAAAATATGTAACTCCTTAGAGTTACACTGGGGGAGATTCTAGCCTTTTGCCCCTATTGGGCAAAATATTTGGCATTATGCCCTTGTTTCCAAACTATATAAGAGCATGCCCCTGTTTTGATACTCGGCCACCCAGTAATCCAGTTACTTAAATAACTCAACTTTTATGAAGCCAAATTCTGGGCAGGTTCTTGCCACGATGGTAATCCAGCGTGGCTCTTGGGCAATAAAATATTCCTAGGTACTGTTCATAACTCAGCAATAGGGAAACTGAGTTATTGACGGGATTTCAAATCACCTGTGCACACGTGAAGCTCAACTTGATGAAGGAAAATCGAGTTATTAACTATACTCGGCTCTAGTGTAATCGAGTTGTTCTACTATTTACATCACCCCAGATCAGCTTCTCATGCAACATTACATTACATTCTCCTCATCATTTTGAGATCAGCTTCTCCTCATTTTTAGGATTTTCTGCTGGAAGTTGGTGTTATCTCTCTATCATCTCAAGTGAGAAACTCATTTTCTTCTTTGAAATACATAGAGAATTTTATTGTGTAGGTAAAAGTAGTTGTAGATATTATAAAAGTTTATCAACCATAATGTATGTTTTTGTTAGAGAAGAATTTTCATTTAATAGGTTGTATTACTTGTGCTTTGGTATTTTCTTGAATGAGTGTTATGTAAGTAGATTAGAGTTATATTAGTTGTTTGGCATTGTTTGGTGCTACAAGAAATGTACAATAATCTATAGAAACGGTGATGAGTGTTATGTGTGTACATTGGGTTATATTGGGTCATTGTTGGTGTAAATTTCATTGACAAAAAATGAAAATCTTTAAATTTGCTAAAACTAATGAATAATTAATCTTTAGATTTGCAAAAGTTGAATGTACATACTTATCATTGGTCAGACATTAACAATAACATTTTGTATTGCACACGTGTAGACATTAACAACAACGTCTAATGTTTATGGTCAAATGTGAGTGTTACTATTTCATTTTTAGCATGTAATAGTACACAAATTTATGAATGTCTTTGTCATGTACCATCTTATGCAGCATTACATTATTTACCAACAGTTGATGTACACTGTTAATTTGATCATTGGATATTATTATATTCAGCATCAATGTCTGGTTCTAGCAACCCACAACTCTATAGGCCTCACGATGTGTTCACTGCTATGGGTTGTTGCTGGGTATTGGAAGATGAGTTCAGCTATCCAATCAATTTGAATTTATGAAATAGTGCTTATGTTCACAATCCCATGAGACATGAGTGGGCTTGGTTATTTTGTGAACAACAAATGTTTTATGATGAGTTGGTTGGTTATAAGTTGTCAGTGCCTCGGTGACTCGCATCGCAGATGCCCAGAGACATAATCGACGAACTTCGTAAATCATTGAACTGCATAAGAGAAGAAAATAATCAAATGAAGATATGTCTTAATCAATATCGAATCCAAGTCGAGATTCAAGAGTTAGTGGAGGGAGGGTGGTACGAGCACACACAATTCATGCAATCACTTCTTGCTGATCCCATTTATCAGTTAGATGTGGAGATGTCAAATGAAGAGTAATTGTGTCGTGGTGTAATTAGAGTTTGTTGGAGAACTATTTTGCTTAACTATTTTTTATATGTATGTGTGTTACTGTTGTTGCATTTGTACTATGTAAACCTTATTATTGATTGTGAGGAGCATGCACGTTATTCGTAATCTACATTATTCCCATATAACGTATAAAAGTTAAATATTCCCACACATGATGTTTTTCAATAAGCACCTACAACATAACACCGAAAACTTAAAATAACTTACACGATGCCACCAATATGCATGCGTTGCATATTGAACACTAACGCTGCTAACATTAATAACTTAACCTATAGACATAACACACACACCACATAGGCATTCATTCTGACAAGTAGTCCTCGTAGTTGAGCACATTGTTACGTTTCGCCAGAGTGAGTTGTCTGTTCGTTGCGGCGGCTAGCTCTTCTACCAGTTGTAGCATATAATATCTGGACCTACAGAGTATCATAAGATTGTTCTCTTTTTTATTTTAGTCACTGCACGCTTATATTGGTGCATGTTTCACCATGGTAGTGTAAGCAAGATACGATCGACAAGAGGCGCTCCAAGTCGCACGAGATCATCGTGCAGAGCGTTGGAATCGTTCACGTGAAAGTCCCACTGCCGCCGCAGTTCGACATAGTATTCCCTCTCATCGGAATCTCTCTCCCTCCTATAGTTATTTGGAAAACGAGGTAGCATCCAACTGCGCATTGACATTGGAAAATGCGACTTCAAATCGATATGTGTAGATGTTTTGCAAGGGTAGATGTAAATGGGACTTTGGTATGTGTAGATGTTTTGCAAGGGTAGATGTAAATGGGACTTTATATAGGATTTTTGCAAGGGCAAGTATTCACGTGGATGTGACTATATGTAAAGGTAAGTATTCACGTGAATAAAAATGATATGACTCGACAGTGTATTGTTTAGTGAGGTGTTGAGGAGCACATGCAAAACTACGAACATGACTTGGTTGTATAGTGGCGTCTGTTGGTGCATGTGGTTTGCTAAGGTAGCTATTTGATATGGCTATAGCTTGTGCTATAGCAGCGGGTTGGTGATGTGTACTACAAAGGAGGTTGTGTATTTATTCACGTGAAGACTATTCAGCATTCCTGTGCTTCATTTGACATGACTTGACGAGACAATGTCGAGTTGTGTTAATTGTATTATAAACTTTTCAGGGATGCTCTACATTCTTGAAAACAGTGCCTTGCAAAAGGATGCATATCTGTGTATTGTCGTGCGTGTAGGTGATATGACTCGACAAGGTTCAACAATGCGAAGCTGTTGAGCAACACATGCAGCATTGCGAACATTAATGTAGCAATGGTGTACAGCTTACCCCCAAAATTGATGCATAAACTTTGAAGGGATGCTCTGTGTTTTCACGTGAGTGTGGATGGGTACTTGTGGTCAAGGTTCAACAGTGTTAAGCTATCCACTATAGCTACACTCACTGCTCCCTATGGTGGTATTTGGTAAGTGGGATTGAAGAAAACTGATAACAACATTTGGTTTTGTAATGGTTGGCAGGATTTCGTTGAATACCATTCTATCTGTTATGGTTATTTTTTTGTCTTCAGATATGAAGGAAATTCAAGCTTCCATGTTCTTATATTTGATAAGACTGCCATTGAGATTCAATATCCACCTAGCAAATCTTAAAGTTGGAAGATCATCAGGTAGAAATAATAGACTTAGATGAAGATGATACAAACATATCCCTCAAATGATTTGCCCATAAAACATGAAGTCAGAGAAAAGTTTGTTAAGAAAAAATTTTCTTGTACATAAAGAGGAAGAGAGAATGAGTGGTTAGTCTGGTTTGGATGAGTCTGTATGTAATGTATCTATATAAAGTAGTACACTAGCAAAACTAAAAGACACGGATACGGGTATATGATATAGCGACTCACGGTGTCATATATATGAATTATTCGTATTATTGAATCATATGTGTGGTTGGTTTGTGTGGTTTGGATAAGTCTGTATGTATTGAATCTATTAAATTTTCCTACACAGGCCGATGCAATAAATCTAAGTTGGGTGATGAGTGTTATGTGGGTAACATTTCAAATTACACAGACAGAATATTGGAAACATCAACATATCTAAGGTTTTTCCTACATTACAAAGTAGAGGACATTATTCAACCAAAGCACAAGAATCATATGTAGCAACAAAGAACAGCAGGAAAAAATGAGCAAGTGATTTCATATACACTTAGCCAATCCATTGAAAACATTGCAACATACTGACATAGCAATGTAATACATTACCAATTTCATGTCATGCATGGTGGAAGGGAGTATTATCTACACCTTGACAGTGATGGTTCCAGTTGGGCCCCATTCTACTCCAGCGAGTTCTTGCTTTAGGAGCCATATGGTTTTTCTGTGAAAGAGTGGTTGGTCTATGTGGTTTGAATGAGTTTGTATGTATTGAATCTATGAAATTTTCATATTAAAATTTCATATGTAGCAACAAAGAACAGTAAGGAAAAAATGAGAAACTGATTTCATATAAACTTAGCTAAAACTAATAAACAGTTAATCTTTAGATTTGCTAAATTTGAACGTACGTAATAATCATTTGTCAGATATTAACAACAACATTTTGTATTGCATAGAATGTATAGACATTAACAACAACATCTAATGTTCGTAGTTAGAAATTTTTGAAAATCATCATTGCTTGAATCTGAGAAGTCTGAAATATCTCTTTCATTATCTAACTCAATAACTTCATTAATAGATTTCATGGCTCGCTCTTGTGCCTTCCCCTTTAGATGCTTCCTAGCTTTTTGGATTGCGTGAAAACGGTCTAGTCACCTTTGCATTTGATTGTTCTCTTATTCAAGACGAGCAAGTATGTTGGCAGGTTCATCTCTAGGTAACTCAGCTGAGCATGCCTTAGGAACTCGTAACCCATGCCATCGACAATGCACCTCCAACTCACATCTCTTCTTGTATAGGGTTAACCATGGTGGTTCTGCTATGGTGAACTCTGTTGCGGTGGTATTTGTATTTTGTTTTGTAGGTTTGCCGACCATGATGTGCCCGACGCTTCTAAGACTCTCATACGTGTATATTGACATATTAACGAAATCTTTCTTCTTTCCAACCCATTTCCCTCCATAGTGGTCTGTGTATGTCTGTAGTTGTTGATCTGCTGGAACTTATGATGATCCACATGTTGAAGTAGATCCAAACTTGTTTCACATTTTATGATTTGATGTTGAGGCATTGCGACTCATAACTTAGTCAATCTACGAAGTTAGTGGGGTAGAAAGAAGATCATTATTGTGGTACATTTATAACCTCATTTCATGGTCCCAGCATTACAATCCAAAGTTATTTGGGCTTGTCATGTCAATACAGGCTGGAAAAACACTATATGAACAGGGTCATAAATGTTCCCAATGTCATGTGTCTAGATTCATGTGGGGACCACACCAATTTAAATATGAAATTGGTGACTAATTTTTCTCCATCTATCTAAATTTAACTGGGATCAGTTGTAATTACGCTCACTTTCATATAGAAGTTAGGTGAAAGTTAGCTGTGCTCCTTTTTTTTTTTTTTTTTTCCCCACACCCACGTAATTTCAAGTTCACCTCCCCTTCTACAATAATAAAAACCCAAAATTGTTCCTCTCCTACTTGGCTAACGGTGCATGTTCCCAGTTACCACACTGATTCAGGCACCTTAACATACAGCTCCCCTCTTCTTCAATGAATGCTATGGAATTTCAAAAGAATCTCTCGGTATTAATGATGCATGTCTTTGGGTGTCTCTGTATCTTATATAGGAAGAGGTTCTCCATCTATTCTAATTTTACTTTTCTTTACAAGTTTAATGGTCCTGATTTATGCTTTGCAAAACGAATTCCAACCATTCCTAAGGTTTGATTACTCATTTCTTTCATCTGCCTATACTTTCGTTCCTTTTTGTCAAAAAAGTTTATTTTTTAATTATATAATTTTATTGTTTTCCTATGATTGATGTTGCATGTTTATTTTCCGTTTCATAACAAGTTGCAAGGAAACTCACAATTTTAATGGTCCTGGTTTATTCTTCCTAAGGTTTGATTACTTCTTTCTTTCATCTGCCTATACTTTCGTTCCTTTTGGTGAAATTTTTTTATTGTTTAATTATATAATTTTTTTTGTTTTCCCATCATTGATGTTGCATGTTTATTTTCTGTTTCATAGGAAGTTGCAAGGAAACTCAGAATTTTAATGGTCCGGTTTATGCTATGCAAAATGAATTCCAACCATTCTTAAGGTTTGATTACTCCCTTCTTTCATCTGCCTATGCTTTCGTTCCTTTTTGTGAAGAATGTTTATTCTTTAATTATATAATTTTTTTCTTTCCTATGATTTATGTTGCATGTTTATTTTCAGTTTCATAACAAGTTGCAAGGAAACTAGGGAATTGTTTGAATTGGAAATGAGAGTTCTGATAATGCATTAATATTTCCATGATATATTTCAAAAAACCTGTTTATATTGCACACACAGGGCTGTCTCCCCATGCTTTAGAAATCGAAGTTCGAAAGGTCTCTAAGGTTCTACTTCTTCTTCTTCCCTTGATTGCCCTATAGTATATTCTGTTTTAGCATAAAAATTTGTTGGTAACTTATATGATAAAGGGTCTTTAAATAGCTTATTGTCTTAAAAAAGGTCATCTATGTTTTTACAGTTTATGTCCTTATTTGGTGTGCTTTTTTCCCCCCCATAGGAGATTGTCATAAAATTGGGAAAATTTATTACCCACGAACTGAGGCTTTTTAACTACTTATTTCCTTACCAAACATTAGCTCTTTTTTATTGTTTATGTTGTTATTATTATTGGTCAATTATTTGATAGGCTGTTGATATTCTATTTATTACAGCTTTTAATGTTTTCATTTTAACGATAGTCACAATTGAACTAAAACTTTCTATTATCCCGTCAATCTATTTTCAAGTCATTAAATAATATGACAAGTAGTTAGTTGTGATTTTCCATAGTACTTGCTTATTTTGTTAACAAAGGTTAGTTTTTTTCCCCTGTTTATGTTGTGATTACAAAAGTATGGTTAGTATTTGACCCTGATAATGGATAAATAATTGCTTATTCTCTTGAAAAAGGTTAGCTACTTTTTTACTGATAGTGTTGTTATTATTATTGGTAAATTATATGACTTATTGTTAATATGCTTGTCGTTAGAGCTTTTAACATTTTTGTTTTTATGGTATTCACAAACTACCAGAATTTTGTATTTCCTAGCTAATAAATTTTCAAGTAATTAACAAATATGGTGAGTGGTTAGCGATAATGTTGTGTTAATGGTTCGATAATACAAGTATATTATTTGAGCTAGTTATGGATGAAGCACAAGGTAGAAGGTCAAAAAGGCATTTGATTTAAAAAAGAAAAGAAAAAAAGAGCTATCCGAACTCAAGTGGAGATGTGTTGTAGATGTGAAATGGATCCTGGCAACCAATTTGGTGTTCCTATTTCGTATGGTCCCGATACCTTTGCCCTTCAACGTAAAACCATCAATGGAAATCTATTTGAGGTACCTAGAGAAGTATGGTTCTGGTATCTGTACCTTTGAATGTCATGATAAAAATGGTGCTACTAAGAGATTGAAATCGGGAAAAACAGTGAGAATTATCAACAAACAATTAGTGAAGACTACTATTATTGGATGTGATTTTCAATTTGGTAATGTGGAAAATACGCCGGTGCTGTCTTAATTGAATGATGAAATCCTCCAAAGATGTGACATAGAAGTTATAGATGACAACTTATTAGATGTTCTTGTGGATGTGATGGTAGAAGAGGTGGCAACTGATTTTATTCCAAATAGTGCGAATACTATCTTTGGGAGCACTTCACATGAATCCAAAACTATATCAGGTTAGCCTTTTGTTATACTAATAATATGCAATGGCTATTTGGAATCTATCTTTGCACTACTAATAATGGTAAATTCAGCAGATGATCTTCGTAATGAGCACTTGATCCACGTGATAAGCCCTACCGAAGTTGCTGTCCCTACAGGTAATGAATGGAATAGAACTTAATTTTTTCCTTTTAATTAATTATTTTTTTTTGGTGCACATGCCTTTTCAAACTATATGTATCGACATCCAAATTAAAATGCATGCATATGAATGTTTGAAAAAACACCCGAAATCCAGTTTGTTTTCCATTACTCCATCAGTAAACCCAATTACCTAAGTAGCTTAAATAAATAAATAGCTGATTGTTTTCTTTCTCTTGCCCGCTAGCATTAAAATCAACAATAAGACTCTGTCCATTAACCCCTCTCTGTTGTAAGGTACCAATTACCTCTTCACCTCTTCGTTGTTTTTGTTAATAACACTTTTATCTTCTTTTCCCTTACCAAAGATAAATGAGTTTCATACTTCTATTCATGGTTTCACAAACAAAACCAGGTCAACCCTCTAATTAGCCGGCTTTCTTAAAAACATTGAATCTTGTGGCAATACCTCTTTGACTCTGTTTTTATCTCTCTTTCTGTTTGTTATTTGTTTCAATCACATACTTAAAGTAAGTAAGAATCTAACTAGAGCTTCATTTTGTTTTGGACTCTTTATATTTAAATAAAACTTGTGAAAGAAAATATTTATGCTCTTTTTAAAAATTGCTTTCTCTCACTATATATATGGACACCAAAATTTAAATACATCCATATGAATGTTTGAAAAAGCAGTCGAAATCCAGTCTGTTTTGAATTAGCAATTGTTCAGATTTATGTATTTAATTGTAGAGCTAAACAAGTTGGTTCCAATAGCTACCAATTATATATTTGACATTCTAACTAATACTTGATTTTGTTCTAGATTGTTTACATTTAAATAAAGCCCACTAAAGAAATTATTTATGCTCTTTTTAAAAATTACTTCCTCTCATTAGTTGGTAATTAGTTTAGTTGTGCTCACTGTTGGTTCTGTACCCTTTTCTTTTAACTGACCTCCTTCTCATGCCACATCATTGTAGGAAAATATTTCAGGTTGCAATTGTTGTTGGTGGGGGAAATATCACCTCACAAGTGAGACCAAAAAACCCTTTCAAAGTGACAAAATTTTCAAAACTGCTTGTGGTGAAACTTCTTTCTATTTTGTTATTCTCCAATTATTTGCAAAAAACATTATTTGTCCCATGATAGAAAAAGATTTTGATTTTCGTCTTTCCATGGTCCAAAACATTTTGAGTTTAACTCTATCTATTTTTATATCAAATTGCACAAGAAGAGTTAATATTAGTATAAATTCTAAAACCTTTACCAGAAAAGATTTTCTAGAAAATTTTTCATTATAGATAATTTATTTGAAAACTTGATTTAATTAAAAAAAAAAAAAAAAAAAACACTCTATGACCAGATCTAAAGGTTAGGTTGGGAGATAGATAATTTGATTCCAATAATTTTAGTATATTTTGGTATTTTTTTCACCATTCATCTGCTGATTACATTGGGTAAATCCTTTATTTGAATTGATCGAATATGCACATATTAATCCTTTCAGTTGTAAACATAACATCTATTTTCATGATCAAATATGCACATAATTTTAGTATTTATGTCTCATTGAATATAAAAACCAAACTAAATTCCTTTTAAGATTTCATCTAAACTCTCATTTTCATCCCATAAAATTTGAATCATCTGCATTTTCTAATAAAGTTTGCTAAATTATAAATTAGAACCATCATTTCTAACTAAAAATTTCTGCATTTATACACCTAATCTACCAAACAATACCTACTAAATAATAAAGCACAATCTTTCTTGTCCAAAGCATATTTTATGTCACTGTGATGACATTGAACCATACTCATGTGGAAGCACACATTAATAAAATAAAATTAAACCCACAGGTCACACATCACATAGCTCCGAAAAATCAATTATACAAATTCAATCAAACTATACTCATCTAAGCTAGCAGATAGACAATCCAAACATCATTTCCTATAGACCCAACGTACAATTCACCTATGCACACAAACCACTCTTATGCCAATTATTTATAAGCAATTACAAGTAAAGCCCCAGTTGATAAGCCATATCATATAGGGTTTGCTAGTCTGCTCGACCTTAATTGTAAAAAAATTACATAATGCTAAGTTTTGTTAATGAAATTTTCTGGTTAATAATATGAATTTAGACTTAACTGAGCCTTTTAAAGATGAATAAACTTATGATTAATAAATAAATAAGAAAAACCAATAATATGATAAAATGCAATATTTTTTTTTCATTGTTTTATTTAATTATATCCATTCCCGTGCGGTAGCATGGGTTACATACTAGTTTTATTAAAGGAATTAAGCTAGTTGGATGAGAATTAAGACTGATTGGTTTTGCATTTATGTGTGTCGGTATTGGATAAGATTCAATTTGACAAGACTCTCTCTATTTATGCATGCAGGTACTTATATATTCTTCTTCCTAATACTTTTTCTGGTTTTTGGGTTATAGATTTGGTGAACAATTTGGGTGCAATTGCGAGGTAAGGGACCGAGGAATTTATGGAGGCATTGCAGGCTGGAGCGAATGTGTGCATGATTTGCCAATTTGGTGTTGGGTTTTAAGGGAATTAGGCTACTTGAAGTGGTAATTTACGCTACTTTTTTCCTAATGTAATTTACGCTACTCATCAATCACAAAAATTCATTCAAAAATGTATTCAATAATCTATTGAAGTCCACCTATCATATTCATTGTCATATCAAATTATAAAACTTATGTAGATCACCGCACATCCTTGCCACAGTAGTTACTCCACAAGTATGTTTATGGAGTGTGGGGGGCAAGAGTTGATGTTCAATTCTCTAGAAGAGAATTTCACACATATACACTTAGATAGGCTAGAATAGAATTTTTATCTGGTATTAAAAAAAAAGTTATACAGTAAAATTTATAATATTTTCCTATTTGAATTATTTGTGATTAGTAACATGTTTATTTGTAAGGACAATTTATTTTAATTGATCTTATCTCTATCTCTAGCCATACTTAATTCTTTGGGACTTTTTAATAGTGAAAAAAAAATGTAAACTAAAATTCTTTTAATATCTCCCAAAAATATTTATAAAAAAAAAAAAAAAAATTTGCCCCCTAAATTTGGGGCCTTTCTCTAGTAGGGGGCCCTAGGCAATGGCCTAATTGGCCTAAGACTAGGGCCGGCCCTGTGCACAGTGTTATTTTTCTATAGTGTAGTTTTTCTGCTTCTTGTTTTTTGCTGTGTAATTTTTCTGCTGTGTTGTTTTCTGCAGTATTTTTTTTTCTGCAGAATAGGTTCGGTTTTCCCCTATTTTGATGTTTCAAGGATCTTATGCCTTGTTTATTATACTTTATCTAATAAAACTTCCATCTTTTATCTCAAAAAAAAAAAAAAATCAACATCTATAATTATTTTGTTTTAAGATGATAGATACAAAGAAACTTGAAAAGAAATCATAGAGAAAGACCCAATTATTTTAAAATCAACATAAAAAACAAACAAAAAGTCTACTATTAGTACTAAACAATCAACATGATAATGATTAGCACAGTAAAAAAAATCTACAATTTATTGAAAATTTCATTAGTAAGAAAACAAAACAAAAATATATAACATATATACCTTGCTAGTGGATTTGGTGGTTGAAAGCTAAAGAAAAAGAATAGAGGGCAGCCACGGTTTTGAGGAGAAGATAAATTAGAGGGGTCGGCTAGGGATTTGAGGGGAAGAGAGAGTAGAAGGTTGAGAGACATGGGAAGGCTAGGGTTTTGATTTTATAGTGTAGAATCAATCTGTAGATCTGTATCTGTAGTGTACTGTAGATGAAAGAGGGGCGACTGGAGTTTTGAGGAGAAGAAGAAGAGTCACAGACAGAGTAAAGGTTGATGACAAAAACGAAGAGACACAAGATTGAGATTGAGATTCGAGAGAGGCGTGAGGTCTGGTTCTGAGGGGAAGACCAAATACCTTTGACATAGGGACGGAGCCAGGACTTTGAGTTAAGAGGGGCGACTTTGACCTCTAGTTCGACGGTTTCTTAGCCACGGAGGTTTTTTTTTTTTTTTTTTTGAGTTTTTGATATGTGCGTTTACTGGGTAAAGACAAAAATATTTTGTTTAAAACCTTTTTAAATGGCAGTTGTTTGTTTGAGTAAAATTGGTTAATTGGACTTAATTTTTTTTAGTTTTGCTATTGGTGATTTTTGTTATTGCACAAATGTTTTTGGGCTAGTATATGTTGTTTTAGATTTTAGATTTATAAATTTTTTAATGGCCTTTAAAATGAGGAAAGTGCTAGAGGTATATTGCTGATATAGTGAGTGATTATTGGTAAGTAAAAAATTGATGTAAGTGATAGGCCCAGATGTGAACCAATAAGAATTTGTACCTCAATAGTTTATAAAAATATTGTAGATAAGTTCGTAACTACAACGTTACTCTAAAAAAGAATCAATGATATTGTTAAGGGGGCGAAATGTAATTTTATAGAACAAAATTTCTAAAGTTAATGCATATATATACTAATATATTTTAAAAAAAAAATTAGGGGGGGCAATGTCAATTAATGCCTCCGTCCCTACTTTGACATACCTAGTCGTGGTAATCACTAAGGCAGAAATGATTACACAGTACTCGATGTTACCATAACCGAGTACTACAATACTTGCTACTTATAAAGCCGAGTTTAATGAAAGCTGACCGATCCAACACTGATCGGATAGTATTAAATTTTACAGATAAGTTTGGTTGGACTCATGCATTTTTTCGATGGGTCGAATCCCAGTTCGACTGATCCACATGGAGGGAAATTCGTCATCAATACTCAACTACACTAGTGTCGAGTTTTATAATTATTACTCGCTGCATCTAAAGCCGAGTACTGGGTACAAAATAGGGTTAGGCATCAATTTTCGTTGTGTTGGTTGATTCATTGAACTTGAAAGTTCAAAAACATGTACAAAACACCTTTGAACGTTTAGACCCCCAAAATACAACTTAACCAATACAAGCAATATGTCAAACAGCTAGTGTGCGGAAACTTAACACATGCTATAATACGAAATTGGTTAAAGACTATCTAAGCCATAACAAAATAAAATCACAGCAGATAATATAAAGGCAAAGATAGAGAGGAAGGAAGATGCAAACACAAAGACAACACGCGATGTGTTATCGAAGAGGAAACCGAAGTCCTCGGCGAAAAACCTCTCCGCCGCCCTCCAAGCGGTAATCAATCCACTAGAAAATACAGTTGGGATACAAGGACAGCAATAGACCCTCCAAGCCTAATCTACCCAGTGCACCTAAGCCCTCCAAGCTTCTTGCACCAACGAGGTTGCGCCGAACCTTTTTCTTTTCTAGCTTCCCGGATTCCGCTACTAGACCGTAGCATCAACCAATGAAGATTGGTTCCTTCCTAACTGCTTCCCAGAAATCCAAACAACTGTCTCACAGTGATGATGATGGTGAGAACCAGCTTTGGTATAATGCCTCTTAAGGATTTGACAATGGAGAGGAAGAGAGTTGAGGAATTTGAAGAGACTCTAAGGTAGAGATTGTGGGTGAAGCAATCTGGTTTTTCTTTAGGGTTTCTCTCTCAAAATTCTCTCAGGAAGCTCTCTTTCAATCGTGGGTAAAAGGGGTATTTATACTGGAGTGGGAGAGGAATGTGAAACGTCAGGTTTTACAAAACAGGGGTGGCTCGCGGCTTGACTAAGTCGCGAGATCCAGTCGCGAGTTAACCGTATGGCCAGTTGTCCTGTTTTGTCCTGCAGTGCTCCAGCTAGCATGACTGTTCATCTTCCAGCATGCTTGGCACGTGTGCTGCTTCTGGCGGCTTGCAGCCGCGAGTCACCCGCGAGTCCCAGCCGCGAGTCTCTGTTTTCTTGCACACTCTTGAGCAATCTTCACTCTATCTCACTCACTACCCTTACAACAAACCCACCTAAATACAGGGTTACTAAATGCTGAATTACAAGCAAATTTGGCACGGAATAAAGCCAATTAGATGGTTGAATAAATTCAACCTTACAATCTCCCCCTTTGGCTATTCCGTGACAAAACCCTAAAACAGACTCTAGACTTAACATGTGAGTTGGGAACAGTTGAACAAAACTCACTCACACCTAACTCTAGAAGCTGTGAAGCACTTGAATCATATGAACAAAATACTCCTGAAACACAACAATACACCATGATCATTGTAAGCAGAAAATTATAAATGCATATGAAACAGACAATATGTGATCAAGCAAAGATGGAGTTAATAAACAAACCATGGCTTGATCAATCAAGTGAACACCACAAGGTAATGATCACAGTGCTCATTCACACTTGGAATGAACACAAGGACATACAAGTTAACAAGCACAAGGCAAGACACTTGTATGCTCAACACTCAACCAATGCATAACACACAAGGCATATGCATCTAGGAACAATCCTACAAGGGCACAAGAGTGACAGTACATAAACCAAAATGCAGAACATTTAGATTAAAGTACTGATTTCAACATAGCATAAAGGCTGCATTAAGCAAGGTACATACCATAAAGCCTACAAACTATGCATAAAACAATAACCCTAAAAGCTTACAAAAGCACATGGGTACAAACACAAAAACATCCTGAATAACATCATCAAAATATATTAAAGATTAAACTAAGAGTATAAGAAATGAGTTAGAAACAGCTATACACCAAAACACAGTGTATCAAAACCATAAAAACACTAAAAGTACCCAAAACATAAACATATATAAACAAAGTTTCTGAACTCATTACTCCCCCTTAAGAGCTGCTTTTCTGCTTCTCAATCATCAATGAACTTCTCCCCCTTTTTGACAGGAATGGCCAAAGGGTCACTGGTTATGCTGAGTGGTGAAGCTGTCGAGTTTTGCAGACAAGACATCAATCTGGTCCTGCATGGCTCTCATCCGCTCAGAGTGCTCAGTCTGGACTTCCCTGATCCCATCAAGTCTTTCCAGAATGATTTGGAAAGCATCTGGAGGTGTATCTGAAGAAGTTGAAGCTCTAGACCTTTTGCCACTCCTCCTGGGTGTTGAGGTTGATGCATGCCCTGCAGCCTTTGCTTCAGTCTCCATTGGGACACCCTCTCCTTCATCACCTTCATCTTCTTCTCCTGGAAGCCTAACACTTATCCTTTTGCAGGTAAGCTTGTTAATTGCAGAGGGTGTGGACATGAGACTGATGTCTTGAGGGATTGGAACACCCTTCCTTCTAAAAATCCTCATTAGCAAACTGGGAAAGATCAATTTAGGCCTGGAGGTTGTTCTAGTCTCATCCACAATGGTGTCATATATGTGGGAACTTATGTCTATGAAATTCTTTTCTTTGAGATCCATCAGAAAAACTGCTCTAGCACAATTGATTGTAGTCAATTTCTTAATGGGATAGAGGTTAAACATCATGATTATTGTAAGACATCTCATGTCCACTGGAAAGGCAGTGGTATTCAAACATTTCCCTTCTCTCTGCCCACCTATCCTTTGTTGAACTGTTTTAATAGAAACACTCCTATCCTTGTAATTGATAAATTCTTCATCATCTAATCCTTCAAGCCCTAATGCATCATCTATGACATGAGCATCCAAAATGAATTCTTTACCTCTCACCCAGCAACTTAATTCATTCTCCTTTATCACAGCATTTGAGTAAAATTCCCTAATTAGGGGTTCCCACACAACAGGGAAACCACTCAGAAGCTTTTCCCATCCTCTTCCTTCAAAACAGCTGGGAATAAAGGTTTGTCTTAAGTCCTCCAAATCTACAAATCTTTCTTGAATGATTCCTGCATTCAAGAAGTTATCCTTGTATCTCTCAAAGTGATGAACTGACCTAAACAGTTTAGAATCCATTTTTAATCTTTTGTCAGCTTTCTTTGCAGTAGATTTCTTCTTCTGAGGTGAGGGAGCCATCTGTGAACAATCAGAAAAGGCCACAACAGCATAGAACAATATATGTGTAGAACCAGTCAGTACCATGTAATTAACAAAGAGATATCATCCATACAAATTAACTTTGAACACTTTAAACAATAAGCTACTTAATCAATCACATGGATAAACCAAGCCTAAGATAGGAAACACATGAACAACATGGAGAAACTATCCTAAAGGCAGATATATGTCATTGAGACATATAATGAAAAAAAATGATATGACACACAATCAGTATTTTGAAACTAACAGAAGCTCCCAACAGATTAACACAATAAAACATGCATATTTAGCACAGTAAAACTCACAGCCTCAAAAGGAACAAATAGAAACAACTCAACAGCTCAAAGTTCAGATTAAAATAAAAGAAACACTTAGCTAAGCACAAGATGAAGAGCAATAAGGAAACAACTAAGATCACATCAAATACTAGCAGCAGCATTCGCAAGCTAAGCATGAACAAGGAGCAAAATCCGAAACACAAACCCATTTCTAAATCACAAACATATGCGAAAAATCAAAGGGAAATGCACAAAATCAAGTATAAAAGGGTGCAAAACTGAAAACCCATACCTGTAACTTGACGATTTTGAGTTACAAGAATGCAACAATGGAGGAAATGGGAGCACGGAGTGTTTGGGAGGGAGATAGTTTAGAGAGAAGATGAACAGTCACAAAAGTTCGAGGGAAAACTGAAAAGAGGTTTAAAAACTGCTCCTGTTTCTGCAAAACACGCGTTTTTCGCGACTTGATTAAGTCGCCAGACAGTCGCCAGCTCAAGTCGCCAAAGCACACAAGAACAAAAATTTGAAAAATTTTTCTAGGTGTTTTTTGCGACTGGAGGGTCTACCCGCGAGTGAGTCACGAGCTGAGCCGCGAAAATCTCTGAGTGAACCTCGCGACTGGACCTTCCACTCGCGAACAAGTCGCCAAAAGTGACCAGCGAAGATGCGACTGAGGCTCGCGACTTGACATACTCGCGACTGAGCCGCCAAAACAGGGCAAAACTGGATTTTTGAAATTTTCAGATTTTTCAAATAAAATACTTTCCAAAAACACCTAAAACACTCAAAAATCTTTTTGTGCTTGAATTAACAAAGATTGAGCATGTGAAAACACATTTCATCAAGTACAATCACACAAATGAATATGGCATTTATTGAACATAAACTTGTGTGTTGTGTGTGGATATCAACAATGAGATAGTCCTTTATCTAATGTGAAGCTTCAATGATCAATTCAACCAAGGCATACACAATTAGCACTAGATCATGTGACCCATCTCAATTATAGAAATATGTATATATGACCTCCCACACAACTTGATAACATAACTTGGAGCTTATCATTTGACTCCACTTTCAAACATAACATTTGATCTTTTTGATCTTTTGAGGCAATCATCCCTCATTGTGAGAGTGATATATGACATTTCACTTTAAAGAACAGGCCTTTGGCCTTTTTGAATAAACATTTACTTTAATATAAGGTCGCTTACCCTTTTTCCTAGTCGAATACTAGAATGTGCGACAGGCTTTTGCAGCTCAATATCTCTTTTCATTTGGAGATTTACATTTGGAGAGCTCTTTTTAGCAAAACAAAAAAAATAAAAAGTGGGAAGATATATAGACACAAGTCTATGCATGTCTCAAGATCAAAATAACCATTCACTAATCATTCATGACAAGTTTGAAGATCTATTTACAACAATCACATAGATTTCAAGATTTTTCCCACAGTGATATAAGTGCATGAAAGCAAGCAATGCTCGAAAATGCACAAAGCCATTAGCACAAAGGTACAAGGCAAAACAAGTTTTGAGACAAAACTCAACAAAGTCAATCAAGCTTTTTGATTTTCTAATTTTTATGTGATTTTTGGATTTTTGACACAAGAAACAAAAAGATTGATAAAACAAAATTAAAAAAAATCACAAGTAGACAAGCAAACAACCAACATCAAAAACAGCAAACAAATCAAACAAACATTGTCGCAAAGCATAGGAAGTATTAATGCATGGACATGTTGTAATGCTTATGCATGAGTACCCTTTTTCACCCACACGTCACTTGCGTTTGGGGTGATTTCCTTATAGGATTGGGTACGGGAGTTAGGGCTTTCAAACCTTCGTGAGAAGCTTTCCAAGCAGTTGGTGAATGCACCAATCATCTTCATCACGTTCATCATTCCGGGATCTCCATTTTGATCTCTAGATTGATCACCTGCCCAAATTCTCCTATCATTTCTGGGTCCTCCTGACCTTTGAGGAGTTGCACTGTTCTTTGCTCTCAGCTTTTGGCAATTTGGTCGAGTATGCCCTTGAAGTCCGCAATAATGGCACACATAAGTTCCTCTAGGACCTCTTTGTGGTCGTGGACGTGACTTGGCACGAGATTTAGACCTGCCCACAGACTGATTACGGGGATTCAGCATCCGTTGGTTCACCACATTCTTCTTCTCCTCCACCTCAAGCTTCTCACCAGTAAGGTCAGCTACAACTGGATCTTTGGCCTTTACAAACTTCACTTCTTTAGTGACATTTCCAGATGAACTACTTCCTCCGGTATATCCCAATCCGGATTTGTCTGAAAAGCTCTTTTGAGATGATATAACATCATCTAACTTCTTGGTGGTGACCCTCTCTATTTTAGCATTCGCTTGCACAACCTCATTCTCAAGAAATCTCACTTTTGTGTAAGCTTTGGACAACTCACCATTCAGTGTTTCTATCTCACATTTGGCCTCCCTATATCGAATTAGGAGACTTTTGTAGTCCTCCTCAGCCTTCTTCATTTTTCTCACAGCAGCCTTGGCCACCCTTGTGTACTCACCCGACTTCTCCAAGAGTGAGTTATAATTCTCTTGAAGATTTTCTGTGCTTTCATCTTCTTCAGCTTCTGATTCTTCAACAATTCCTAGTGATTCATCATCACTATGTTCTCCAAGGTCTCGTACAAGCAGATTCAACTCATCCGAAGACTCAACATGAGCAATAGTCATAAAAGCTGAATAGTTCCCCTCTCCATCACAGCTCTCTTCAGATTCTGAGTCAGACGAATCTGAGTCACTCAAGGTCGTGGCATACACTTTGCCTTTCGATTTCAAATAATTCGGACATTCCTTCTTAAAGTGTCCATGCCCATTACATTCGAAACAAGTGACACCTTGTGTGGGTTGGGATTCTTTTCCATCTTTCTTTTTGAAATCCCTCTTCTCCCTTCCAGAACTTTGGAATTTTCTTTTATCATCAAATTTGCCATTATTTTTGAATTTCAAGAACTTTCTGAAATTTTTGACAAGGTAAGCTACATCTTTGTCAACCACATCTTCTCCCGATGAGTCTTGATCTTCCACCTTCTCATTAATGGTCTTTAGAGCAAGGGATTTACTCTTCCGTTGATTGGGCAGCGACATCTCATAAGTCTGCAGAGAGCCAACCAGCTCCTGTACTTTGATGTCATCAAGATCCTTGCTCTCTTCAATTGCTGTCACTTTAGCACGAAAACTTTCCGGCAATGATCGAAGGATCTTCCTTACAATCTTTGAGTCCTCCGTTTTCTCCCCCAAGTTGAACTTACTGACAACCACCTCATTTAGCTTCCCATAGAAAGAGTCAAAAGACTCATCCTCACTCATTTTGAGCTCCTCAAACCGAGTGGTCAGCATTTGTAACTTGGTGTCTTTCACTTTCTTCGTGCCTTCATAAGTTGTTTCCAGAATCTCCTATGCATCTTTGGCAATGGTAATGTGAGAAATCCTGTGAAATTCATCTGGAGACACACCACAGAAAATAGCATTGAGTGCTTTACTGTTAGCATTAGATGCAGCAAGTGCTGCCTTATCCCATGTGGATTTGGCTGCCTCAGGTTTGGTCCAACCAATCTCAACAGCATCCCAAACAGATTCATCAATAGAACACAGAAAAGCTCTCATACGAACCTTCCAAAAAGCATAATTACTACCATCAAAATATGGAGGTGCATTTAGGGATTGAGACCTATCCATCTCAAAAGGGAGTCAAGGATCACACAATGGTAATGAAACCAATGGCAGTGTACCCGCTCTGATACCAATTGAAAGTTCAAAAACATGTACAAAACACCTTTGAACGTTTAGACCCCCAAAATACAACTTAACCAATACAAGCAATATGTCAAACAGCTAGTGTGCGGAAACTTAACACATGCTATAATACGAAATTGGTTAAAGAATATCTAAGCCATAACAAAATAAAACCACAGCAGATAATATAAAGGCAAAGATAGAGAGGAAGGAAGATGCAAACACAAAGACAACACGCGATGTGTTATCGAAGAGGAAACCGAAGTCCTCGGCGAAAAACCTCTCCGCCGCCCTCCAAGCGGTAATCAATCCACTAGAAAATACAGTTGGGATACAAGGACAGCAATAGACCCTCCAAGCCTAATCTACCCAGTGCACCTAAGCCCTCCAAGCTTCTTGCTCCAACGAGGTTGCGCCGAACCTTTTTCTTTTCTAGCTTCCCGGATTCCGCTACTAGATCGTAGCATCAACCAATGAAGATTGGTTCCTTCCTAACTGCTTCCCAGAAATCCAAACAACTGTCTCACAGTGATGATGATGGTGAGAACCAGGTTTGGTATAATGCCTCTCAAGGATTTGACAATGGAGAGGAAGAGAGTTGAGGAATTTGAAGAGACTCTAAGGTAGAGATTGTGGGTGAAGCAATCTGGTTTTTCTTTAGGGTTTCTCTCTCAAAATTCTCTCAGGAAGCTCTCTTTCAATCGTGGGTAAAAGGGGTATTTATACTGGAGTGGGAGAGGAATGTGAAACGTCAGGTTTTACAAAACAGGGGTGGCTCGCGGCTTGACCTCGCGGCTTGACTAAGTCGCGAGATCCAGTCGCGAGTTAACCGTATGGCCAGTTGTCCTGTTTTGTCCTGTAGTGCTCCAGCTAGCATGACTGTTCATCTTCCAGCATGCTTGGCACGTGTGCTGCTTCTGGCGGCTTGCAGCCGCGAGTCACCCGCGAGTCCCAGCCGCGAGTCTCTGTTTTCTTGCACACTCTTGAGCAATCTTCACTCTATCTCACTCACTACCCTTACAACAAACCCACCTAAATACAGGGTTACTAAATGCTGAATTACAAGCAAATTTGGCACGGAATAAAGCCAATTAGATGGTTGAATAAATTCAACCTTACAGAACTGTAAATTGTTAATATTCACGGATATCAACAATTAAGATTTCATGTAGACTCTAATTTTCATCCCATAAAATTTGAATCATCTGCATTTTCTAATAAAGTTTGCTAAATTATAAATCTATTGCTAAAATTAAACTTCTTGAATTCAAATTTCCATCCATCATCACTATATTGCATTCATCTAAAGCTGCCTTTGTTCAAATATGCAAATACATAGATACAAAAATATAGAAATGAACTTTTCCATTGCATATGAAAATATCCACATTTTGCAATTATAATTGGTACCTAACTAGAAACAAAAATATAGAAATGAACTTTTCCATTGCATATGAAAATATACACCCTTTGCAATTATAATTGGTACCTAAGTTGAAGCTTACTCAAACATGCACACATAGGACCTAGGATGTTTAAGTAGCTTCATTAGTTACAAAATATGTTTAAAAAGATTCTATAATCTCAAATCAGCTGTCCAGAAAATCTGTCCAAATTGTCATATATTCTCTCCAAAAATATGTCAAAGTCTTCTATGTCCAAAAAATCTTGTCAAAGTTTTGTCCACTAGCTGTTATAACTGTTCCTCTCTGTTGTCCAACTACCATGCAAAAAACAAGGAAAACAACCAATATGGTGGTTTTCAAAGTTTATCTATAGTAGGACTGAAGCCTGCAAAATATACCACCAAATATGAATCAGTAAATGAAAGAAGAAAAAAATAACTAAAGGAAAATATAAGTTTAAGTTATAGACAAATTCATAACATTTATGCACACCTGACTCAAGCCATATATCCCAACGTGATATTGTCCAACCAAAAACCCACAATCAGAAGATTCCTACTCTATTTCCTTATTGTGTTTACGCGGAGTGTTGGTGGCAATGAAAAATAATATTCAATTTTTTAATAAACCCAACAAAAAAAGAAGCCACAGTTGCTTATAGTCTTCCAAACAGTCATGATGAACAACAATATTTAAAACTCAAAATACCTAAAAATCCTATTCAACAGAAATTATACTCAAACTCCCTAAAAATAAATAGTAAATAAATCATTGCTACCAACAATAAATACCCATTCAAAACCAACAAAACCAAACCATCAGCTCTTAAGCTATAGAACTCAGGTATGGAAATAACTCAGTCATAAGAACAAATATTCAAACTTCAAATATAATGCAATTTGAGAAACCAATTTGAGGAAATAATTATATTTAAAAAAAAAAAATTGTTTCAATTACAATAAATTCAATGAAAATTAGACCTAAACAAATTGAGAACCATTTGTAGGAGTTGCTATTTGCAGGAGTTGCTGCAAACATGTTTGAAGGAAATCCCTGTCCATTCTAGAATTCTTGGGTATGGGGCCATAGCTGTTGACCAATCATGGTATTTTATTAACAAGTTTTATTTAGTTTATGGGTGTTCATCCGTGTGGGTCTTGGGTCAATTCATTGAGGGTTTAGTGTTCAGGCAGATTATGGGTGGATTCAGTTTATGTTTCTTCTTCCTCGTATGCAATCCTATATCAAGTCTTTTTCTCTTCCCTATTAAAACCCTAGTCATTATTGAATCCTAAAGCAAGGAAGTTATTTATGCTCTGACTTAAGAAAAAGTTTTGTTTATAAATGGTTCACCTGCATGAATTTCATCCTCACTCAACATGCTCTTGTCCCCTAAAATAATTCAAATGAGGTTCCCCCCATGAATCTAAAACCACAGACAAGACCAAAATAAATTGACCTAGAAATGCCTTTTTCTTTGTACCAAGAGTAGAAGAGTTTCTTAACTAATGTAGAAGAAATGCCTTTTCTATTTTTCACTTACCAATCAACAAAAAGAAATGTCTTCTCTTTGTACCAAGTATGCTTGTCCTTACGGTCTGAAATTTAACAAGTTGTTGTCTCTAACATGCTATGTCCAAGCTGAAACATAACACTTGTGTTGTGTCTGTGTCCAAATTTCATAGATCTAATTTGATGTGTAGGGCACCTTTTTTCCATCACTTTCTTGGAAATCAAACAAAGCTTAAAGAAAGGAAGAAAATTTATAAACATAACTAAGCAAATTCAATTTCTAAGCCATACTGGACTTATGTATATCTAGAGAGACGAGAGAGAATTCAGTTGCTTAAGGGTAACAAGTTCCTTTTATAGCCAAGAAAAATCCCAACTGTCTAATATTGTTTTTGATTTTTTTTTTTTTTTTTTGGTTGTGAGTTGTAATTATCGAAAAATGAACCACAAATACTAAAATAAATTAAAAAGTCTAGATGTTGGGCAAGGTGTTACCCCTATATGCTCCATATCATCAACAGTTCAACAATCTTTTCGCTTCCTCACAGCTGCCTTGGCCGGTCTCGTCTTACTTGAAATTCAAAGCATAGCACATTACTTGAATACACATTCCCTAATAGCCAAAGTAGAGTTTAAAGAGACGGGTTGCACATTTCCTAAGGCCACAATGATGTGGAAAGGAGCTATATAGCTTCTCTCTTACTCATCCACTAAATAGACCAAAGCAAAATGTGTGTTTAGGGGTTAACACTCAATAGGCTTCATCATTGTACAGATTCTGTGAGGAATTTGTGGAATGAAAAAAGAAAAACTAATGAGAAAAATTCTATAGCAATGATTGATCACCCTTGACGCCACTAATAAGTTGGGTGATGAATTGGGTTGCCATCCAATGTCACATGACTACTACAAATTCTACAACCACAAATAATGCTGGTGAATACATGATTAATTGTACTGCAACAATGGCAACAGTAATACACTACTGTAGAGGATATACTTAAGACTCTTGGATTATAAGTTTGATGATGAAGCCTTTGAAATATCTACCAAGTGAAGTGAGTAATAGTCGATGAACCCACAAATAGCAATAATTTCATTATCAAAAATGTTTCATATGAGTATGATCATCACTTAAAGCAAACAACATCATATGCAAGTCTTGTGACATTCTATTAAGGTAAATGATAAAAGGTTTACATAGCATGGAGGTGTACTAGCTAAATAAGAAAATCTAATGCAAACTCTTCATTTTGATTGTTAATCTGAACATTCTAATTAACATATAGCAGTTAAGAAAGATTCCTTCCTAGCTGTGTAAATAATTACATTATCATTCTTAAGATAGAAGAGTAGGACAAAAATCTACGAAGGCAGAAATAGGAATAATTCATAACAAAAATCTTTTATAATTATGCTTTGTCTGTGGATTTCATAAATGTTTCCATAAATCATGGTATTTATCGTCACCAATCCTACAACTAGGAGGATGTACGTCAATGCGGAGTGATCTTCGCAACCCATGTACCGGTTCAATATTTTCACTACGTATCTGTTCGATCTGTGCAGCCAATTTGTCGGGGTTAGGAAGCGAAGGGTCCTGGGTGGGCTCAGCCTGAACTACAGGTGGGGACGGTCGGCTAGGTGTGGGTACAAATATACAGCCACCATAGTGGGCAGAACCACTGAACAATGGGGGAGACAATTGAGTGGGTGTTGGGGACTGAGGGCCGGCTTGAGCACCGGATGTGTGTTTTGCACTATCATCATGGCCAACGGGGTGGGATGGCCCAGCAGCAGCGTCAGGCGTGCATTGCGATGACCCGGCGGCATCCATGTACATGCCTCAATCACCCTTCAACGCCTTATCATCTGTACAAAAACAATTGTGAAAGTTTTTATTCTGTTAATTTGATAAGCATATGGAAAATAATTGTGACTGAAGTGTTACATTCAATAGAGTACTTTTTGTAAACCTCTCCAATAGGACGAAAACTAAGTCACATGTGAAATGCACATTAAAAATTGATTCAATTTCCATAAACTTGATTGAATTTTTGAACATTCTCATGGCAGATTCTTTCACTCCTACTTGATTTCATATAACCCAAAGTTCTCTGACTTACACTTACTCCATATTGAAAAAAATAAAAAAGAAGTCAAATGCTAAGAAACATTCAACATGTAAACCTTGCCTACCCTCTTTTCAGCCATTGAAATTTGTGAAATCAGCAGAATGGGATATCATGTGTGGCTGTGATGAAAATATACTTCGTTACTATAATACGTCCTCTAAATAAATTACAACTAAAAGTACTAGAATTGGAAGTCAGTAAGAATTGGAGGTATTAGAGGTGGAAGTTACCTGACTCATCCTCATAACTGCGTATGGGTGCAAGCGCAGGCCCATGACCACCTTTATGACCTCCAGTGCCTCCACGCCCTCCCGACCCACCACCTCGCCCACCACGGACTGTGGCCTGTGTGCTCGCCTCGCTCACCACGCGCGTGTTCTCCAATGCCACTCGGCTCAACTCTCTAACAACATCCAGTGTATGCAGCAGGTGGTTGTACATTTGGGAACCTGGTTTGCATTGCAATAGTGCTGTAACATTGGACTTAACCTGTGAAATAAAGGAGTCACGTTAAAATTTTTCTGGTTACTTTAGTGTTGTGTAAAACTATGCCTTTACGAATTGAAAAAGTATAAAGATTTAAGTGCAAATCGTATGATTGGTAATTCATGACCGATTTGGAAACAGATTATACATGATGAGCTTATTCATATACAACAATGCTGTTGAAATGGCTATTGAAATGGCACACTAGCACATATTGGTTGTGAAAAATGCATATCTAGTGGCAAGAAATGAAATGTTCTCTAGAATGAATGTCAAAATATTGATTCAATGGCTCCACAAGACTTAATTTTCAGAATGCATGCAACAATACACATATATTGTCAATCCAAAAAAGAAGCATCGAATTGTTGCCTTACCAGGATGTCCTAATACACCGACTCTCGTGTAATGTATTGCCTGGTCGTCCTTCGGTACAACTCCATGTAAGCAACAAGGTACGTCGTGTACCCATCCAATGCCGGTACGTCGGCAAGATGTTCCCCTCTTTGGGCCCATCGATCAATGTAGACAGCATGTGGCGCTTGCTTCATCCCAAACTGACGAAAGACACGTTTAGGATGATGATCCTCTACTATCCAAAAATAGATCAACGGCACAATGACCCTCCATATATGTCAGCCGGCAGTGCAATATGGGGGCAGCGAGTCTAGGACATCCCTATACGGCTCCCAAACAACTTGGATAAACGATCAACAAACAAACAAATCAAATACGTTATTAACTATACACATGTAGTAGTTGACAACCCTACCAAATGAAAAACAAAACTAGGGAGAACTATATCCTCATGACATGAAGAGGTAGATGACCTGTGTGCCCGTATACTCGACAGTGATGCACAATACACATCTAGCACATGTGTGGCATGCTCTGTCGTGCTCTTTGGCCCCTTCCTCTAGTAAACATACAGTTTCAGACAATGGTATCGAGTTAATTTCAAACAACAATGCTGCCATAAGAGTAAAATGCTTAGCAAAAGACATTTCACTTATATATATGTTATTTTGCTCAATAGGGTCAAAACCCTAGAATCAACTACAGCCAACGCTATCCATGTTCCTTCACCAGGTAGAAGGAAAGGAAGGTACCAAGCTAGTAAACCACCATTGCCATGGCAAGACAAGATCCTAAATGCAAGTGAACATGAAGATCCAAGTGGTCCAAATCCCATTTCCAATAGGTAAGTAATTAAGCAAAACAAAGAAAAAGAAGAAGAGGTAAAAAAAAAAAGGAAGTTTCATCCATCTTTGTGGTTTGTAATTTTTCTTTTCCATTTTGTATACAATTAATTAGGGTTACTACAATAGTGAATGGCTTTGGTGTCTCTAGTTGCTAAAGAGCTATTTAGGTTTTTAAAAATGAGGCCATTTATTATATGAGAGTCATCACCACACATTGTAGAATATGATCTGTAAGTGTTGTAATCGGACTGTCTAAATATGTTCCACATTTATTGTAATACCCAAAAAAAATATTAAAAGGAAAGGTATTTAAGTAAATCTCTTGTGGGGTCAATTTTATAATTTACAATTGTAATACCCGGTTCCAAAATAAATAAATAAAGGAGATTTATATATATATATATATATATATAGGGGCAGCTTAGTAATTTTGATATTGGGGCTAGCAATACATATATACACCTTATGTCAAAAAAAAAAAAAAAAAACCCTAGCCAATCCATATATACCAGCCGAACTATTTAACTCCTTGTGCTTAGTTAACATTCTTGATTAAAAATTTCTATTGAACCACGTCTTGGCTATACAACCCTCTCTCTTGTTCTCACTTTCTCAAAAAAAAAACCTGGATATGTTTTCTAAGCGGATGGTGAATAAAATAATGGTTGTTGGAATATGAAATCATTTTCTTGGATTGGTCTAATCAGATAGTGTTTAGCGTGATATGTTTGACAACCCTTTCAAGTTGGAGGATAACCTTTGTGAAATGGAAGAGATGTGATTGAATGAGATCTGGCTTATGGGATCAATATTTGGGCAACAAACTTTCGTAGATATTATAGTGTGCCATCACTAGAATAAGGGTGCAGAAAATCACAATCGCTTGTCCTCGAATTTCAACTCTAGGCCTTGCCCATTTACCGACCCATTGCTCTAGCTTCTTATTCAGAATTGAGAAAGGATTGCATCGACAGTCTTGGCTTGCCCAAGTCTAGGTTGAACTCCTAATTTTGGTGTCATTTTGTTATGGCTCTTGGAAGTAAGTAACGTTATCCTAATTGGTTTTATTTTGCTTATACTACTGTATTTTATCTACTAAAATTTGTTTATAATTGTCAATATTTTATTTAATTTTTTTAGCTACATTGATTTAAAGTAAAGAATAAAGAATTATCACAAATATATTGAGTACTGAGTATATAGTTTTATATATATGTATTTGAATGAGATATGTTTTTGTTCGAACTATGCTTTGATATATATGATTTTAGACAATCTAACTATGTTTTGACTTTGATACATAGAATTTTTATTTCTAATGTATTACTGATTTCAAGTAAAAGATTATTACAAATATATTTTAATACTGAGTATATGATTTTTATATACAAGCTTAAATAAGATATATTTTTGTTAGAAACTATGATTTCATTTATATGATTATGAACAATCTGACTATGAATTTATTTTGATACCCAGCCAATGGGAGTTATTTATTGGTACTCTAATACCCAAACTAGTGAGGGTTATTCATTGGTATTCTGATACCCAGCCAATGAGGGTTATTCATTGGTACTCTGATACCCAGCCAATGGGGGTTATTCATTGGTATTGTGATACCCAAACCAATGGGGGTTATTCATTGGTACTCTGATACCCAAACCAATGGGGTTTATTCATTGGTATTCTGATACCCAGCCAATGGGGGTTATTCATTGGTACTCTGATGCCCAGTCACGGGGATATAGCGTGACCATAGTTATAAGATTGTTAAGAATATGAATTACGTTTGAAGTTTTGAACTATTTTGAGTCCTTAAAACTACATATGTGATTTGGCAATGTTTGATGTAATTGAACTATTTTGAGTCACTAAAACTGCTTATGTGTTTTGGAACCCATTGTAAGTTATAGCCTTTCGTATATGGAAAACTGACTATTTTCTAAACCATCTATGATATATTTATAAAATTAAAATATGTGATCTTTGTGTAACTTATTATTTTAAGACTATGAATCTTCTTCAGTTATTTTGAAAAAAAACATAGTATGTTATAACTTTTGAAGACCCATATTACATCTTATTACTTTACAGATCTATTGCTTGATAGAATTTATTAGGAGTTTGGTTACTTATTGAGTTGTCAACTCATCCCCCCTTTTTCCCCTCCAGTTTCAGATTGTGAAGAATAGCAAGTTTTGAGAGTTTTGATGTTATGTTGTGAGCAGAAAAAGAAGCTTAGTGATTTTGGGATTGGATGGTCTTCTAATAGTTTTATATTTTTGGCCAATTGGCATTATGTACATGAGGTTTGGATTTTGTTCCTATAAAATTATTAGAGGTCTATTTCATAAGAAATTGTTGAGGTATTTTGGATTTAATTGATTTAATTTTTGAGGATAAATTTTAGTTGCTAAGAAGGCCTTGCACACTTGTAGGGTGCTTACTTTATAAGTGTGCGGCAGTTGTCATGTGCTTGTCTTTATTCTTGGGTTCGGGGCGTGACAACAATTATAAGGGAGTTTTTAGAAAATAAGGTTGAAAACCTAGCTATATAAGCTTATTAAGTCAATGTATATGGAGAGATATTTTGAGAGAGGAGACTACCCAAAAGACTGAAGTAGAGAAGGATTGAATACACCTTTGAGGTAAGAGCCTAAGAATCTCTTTCTTGTCAAATCTAAGCTTTATTTAGAATTAGAGTATTATATGAGTATTTTGGCCAATAGTGAGATTGTTTATATATGAGATTAATGATGTAAATGAAGAAGGATTTGATTTATCTTTTCTGTGCCCTGTGTTGCGTTAAGTGTAAAAGAAGGCTCTTGGGTCCGGTTTTGCACAGGTCTACAAAATTGGGGTTTTGGTGAATAGCAAAAGGTTATGGTGTCCATGTAGGCTTGATTTTGTATAACATAGAATGTGGTACCTTTTTCCCAGTTTTGTCCTGATCTCAAAGAGAACTAGGGGTGAATGGAGATTAAAAGAAAAAATGAGCACACGTATAGAAGATTAGGTGGTGTACTTTTGACCCTACATGGCTAATGTATGGTGTATCTATAGGCTTTATCCCTTGGTACTATTAATGGCAGAAAGTGGAGGAAATATATATATATATATTATGAATACGGTTGATTTTTAACTATGAGACAATAGTGGAAAATTATTAGATATTTTTAGCAATCTCTCTTCTGGCCGGGTATTCATATAAGTTTTATTTAAAAATATTAGATTATTGAGTAAATGATATTTGAAAAATTGTTTAGGTGATATCTAAGTTTTAAGAGGAAGCATTAGGGAGAAGTTCCTTTTGATATGGCTTTTTGAGGTAAGTAACCTTATCCTAATTGGTTTTATCTTTGCATATTGTAACTACTGAAAATTGTTTATAGTTGTTATAATTTATTTCTATTGTATTACTGATTTCAAGTAAAGAATTATCACAAATATATCTGATTACTGAATATATGATGTATTTTATTTAATTTTTTTTAGCTATACTGATTCAAAGTATAGAATAAAGAATTTCCACCAATAAATATGAGCATTGAATATACGATTTATTTTATTTAATTGTATTTTTAGCTATATTGATTTAAAGTAAGAATATAGAAATATCACAAATATATTTGAATATTGAATATATGATTATATATATATATATATATATATATTTATATGTATTTGAATAAGATATATTTTTGTTAGAAACTATGATTTCATATATATGATTATGGACAATTTGACTATGAATTGATTATGATACCCAAACCAATGGGGGTTATTCATTGGTATTCTGATACCTAGCCAATTAGGGTTTTTCATTGGTATTCTGATACCCAAACCAATGAGGGTTATTCATTGGTACCAAACCAATGAGAGTTATTATTGGTATTCTGATTCCCAAACCAATGGGGGTTATTTCATTGGTACTTTGATGCCTAGTCATGGGGAAATAGCGTGACCATAGTCATAAGATTGTTAAGAATATGAATTACGTTTGAATATTTAAACTATTTTGAGTCCTTAAAACTACATATGTGATTTTGGAAATGTTTGAGTATTTAACTATTTTGAGTCACTTAAACTACTTATATATTTTTGGAACCTATTGTAAGTTATAGGTTTTGATATATGGAAAACTAACTACTTTCTAAATCATCTATGATATATTTGTAAGATTAAAGTATGAGATCTATGTACAACTTATTATTTTATGACTATGAAACTTCTTCAGTTATTTTGAAATTGCATTGTATATCATAACTTTTGAAAACACATATTACATCTTATACTTTACAGATCTATTGCTTGATGAAACTTATTAGGACCTTGGTTACTTATTGAGTTGTCAGCTCACCCCTTTTTCCCCTCCTGTTTCAGATCGTGAAGAATACCAAGTTTTGGGAGTTTTGATGTTGTGTTGTGAGTAGGAAAAGAAGCTTAGTGATTTTGGGATTGGATGGTCTTCTAATAGTTTTATATTTATTGGCCATTTGGCATTATGTACATGAGGTTTGGATTTTGTTCCTATTAAATTATTGGAGATCTATTTATAAAGAAATTGTTGAGGTATTTTGGATTTATTTGATTTTAATTTTTGAGGATAAATTTTAGTTGCTAAGAAAGCCTTGCACACTTGTAGGGTGCTTACTTTATAAGCGTGCGGTGGTTGTCACGTGCCTATCTTTATAGTTAGGTTCGGGGTGTGACATTTATGATTGACCTTTGTGCTTCTGGATGTTCTATAAAATGTGAGTATTCAATGGTTAACCAAAATGTGTCCCTAGATTTATTTGTGATTTAATTACTACAGAAAATATGAGTTTGGATCTCTGTGTTAAGTGGCCATTCAACAATTGACTTTGTTGATTTGTGGTGCCCCTTAAGCACATGTCCTATTTTCGGGGTGGTGGTCTTTGTAGTTTTTTAATAAAATATTTACTTATCAAAAAAAGAAAAGAAAGAATCTGTTTGTATGATATAGACTGCTTGTTGTGTCTGTTGACATTATAACCTTTTCTTTTGGCAATGACGAAAATCTGCAGAATGACCAGTACCTAATGTAAAGTTAGTTGATTTACTAAAAATAGGTTCCCTTGTTATTTTGCTTGAATTGATGGCAAATCTCACTTTTGTTTAATATATTAAGCAGGTTAGGAAGATGAGCACAGATATACCATTTATCCTTGATGCACTGTAGACTGCTAGTACTATTCAAGTGCAGGTAGATTTTCTTCACTATTTGGTATTGTTTCTCTTAGTCATTCTGTTTCTTACTACATTTATGCTGGAAGTTTTGGAGCCATAAAATTTTCTAAATTGGGGTAGAGTTTAAATTTAAGAATCAGGTTTCTAATTCACATTTTAATTGACTTTTTTTTTTTTTACTCTTTTTAAATTTAAGTGAGTTTTTTGTTGGTCATAGAGTATGATCTCCTTGACTATCATGAGATCTTCCTGATTTGTCTAAAGCTGACTCAAAAGAATATTTTGTAGAGGCTAAATCTTCCTAAAATTTGTTTGCTAAATTTGCACTTGAAGTTTAATCTTCTAGATAGAAGATCTATGCTAACCTTCCCATGATTGGACACTTGGACTGTCTTGTTCCAATTTATGATTTAGGCTAATTTTATTTGTCTAATGATGTCTGAGGATTGCATGGGAAAGGAATCTGAAGAAAATGTTGAATTTCCATCACATGCTGGAAGTTTGGTGGAGCACTTACTGCCAAATAGAGAAACTCCAGTCATACCACTTATTAGTGACACAGAACGTGATGACATGAGTTTTGTTTTTAATGGTGGAACACAAGCATTAGGCTATGGAAGGGTCAACTTCTTAGATTGTGGCACTAGTTATAGTCCACTAACCCGAGACCACTCACAAAGAGAGGAGCATACAAAATTTTCTGTCGATGGGACTGAAGGCAGGGAAATGTCATCAGCTATGGCCGGTGACTTGTCAAATGATTTTGCGAAAACATTTATGCTTGATGAAAAGATAGAGCTCGAATAGAAGACAATAAAGAATGATGATTTTTTTTTTTTCCTGCTAGAAGGTATTATATGCATTTGTTTTTGCTTAATGTAATTCAGCTGGAAGTTACAACATGCTTTTGTTTGTGCATGATCTTTATTTTGCATTTCATAGTATACAATGATCTTTTTTCAAAGTTAGAATTATCTACAGTGTGACTTTGTTCTGTCAATAAATTTTCTTTGGGTAGTTTGGGGTTTGTAATTTTACGCCTTCATGAATTACATTCATTTAATTGAAAGCATGCAAGGCCATGTAGGTATTCCTTAACTTTGCAGGCACATTAAGGATAAAGATAAGTGTAACATTGTTAAAAAATTACAATGTGGAGTATCTATTTGAGTTCTTTTGATACTTGTTAAGTTTATTTGAAAAAAAAAAAAAAAAAACACTTCTAATAGAATTTATGTTGAGGTTACTTTATTGAATATTTGATGTAGCAAATCTTTGTTGGGTGCTGTAAAATTGCAAATGGAATAGTTTGTAAATTGTGGACATCGGTTTTCTTGCTTATGAACTTGAGAGAGGGCTTTGGTCGCAGAAGCAATAATTATTTCATTGTTATTTACTCAATCGTTATTTAAATTTTTTTGATAAATTATATTGTTCATACAATTATACATTTTTTTTATACCTTGAATAGTTAAAAATAGGAAACACAATATAGTTCCAATATGATTTCTCCCAAAGGGCCTTGTTAAAAGTTATGCATGTAGGTTTATTTGTTTATTTTTGGTTACAAGGAGTATTGGGCCTAAGGTTTTTTGCCAATATTTATTGTTAGAGATATATATTAAACATATATTAGCCCAATGTAATAGGCCCAAGCCCAATCCTGCTTGTACTAGTAGTCTAGAATTTAGTCGCCTATATATACTCATGTTAGGGTTCATTGTAACACAGGAGGTTATTGTACTACACTCTTATACAATAAAGATGTAGCCCTTAAGGGATTCGTCCATGGATGTAGGCCGTTAAGGCTGAACCACGTAATCCTCGTGTTCTCAGTGTTCCTATTCTATGCTTCCTCTTCCGCATCCACTCTAGCATATACAACATGGTATAACACACATCGCGTTGTTGCTAATAATTATTCATTCAACATGGTATCAGAGCCAAACTTCGTTCTTGGCATCAAACAAACATCTCTACACAGCAAAGAAGATTCACACGTGCATACCACCATTTGAAGTCACACATATTTCTCTACTGGATCTAGACTCTGTGAGAGTGCTTTTTCTCGGGATACTCAGGCCCAAGGATCCCGGACCTGAATGAAAAGAAAGGATTTGGTGGACTGGGCCTTGACTCACCGCAGCTAAATGGCTGTTTAAGAATCAAGTGAATGCAGAGAATGTTCCTGACATCATACAAAAAAGATGACAAACAAGGATATCGAGGAGTGTCAAAATTAACAACGCAAGTTCAGAAGGAAAGATTAAGCAGGATTAGCAAGACAATAAAAGAGAAGTACTGTGGGGATCCTGGGAACAATATTTCATTAAAGCATTATCTATTTGATTACAGCAAGCTTACTAGGACGTGATACAAGGTCCAATCAAGCTCAAAAATTGCAGCCTTGAATGGCTGTTTCAGCCTTCAAAACTTGCGAAGTTTGATTCTCGTTGGATCCGAGTATGTGCCATAGTTGCTTTTACAGGATATCGGGAAGCAGTATTTGTTTTTCCCTTTGGTATTTTCTTTCTGCCTAAACTTTCTGATAATTGTTCTAGAGAATCTCTTCCTTCTATTGTGTTTCTTTTGTTTTTTTTCTCACTGCCCTTCTTCACAACCCATCCTCTCCTTTTATAGTGGAGTTTTTTGGGCGTCTTGGGGAATCGTTGGTTCCCCTGTTTTGGTCTTTTGTGAACAGAGTATGTTCTGTCCTCATCATCTCGGTAAGTCCCCTTTTCCGTTTTCTCTCATTCTTTCCTTCTCTTGGTTCTGATTCCTTCGAAAGTTTCTGGTTGGCCATCCTCTTTGGGATGTGCTGAGGTATGCCCTTCTCGGCATCCTCACTTCTGGTGTCTTTTACTTCTCCGTTTCTTTCTTATTTGGGCGGAATCCTGTTCTGCTCTTTTGAAATCGTTTTGTTAACATTCTTCTTCCTTGTTTTGGTTCCCCGACGCCTTTTCTGTCTGTGCCATGAAGGGTCGCTTGCGTCCTTTTGTTTTTTTTCTCGTTTTTCTTTCTATCGATCTGTCCTGGTCTTCTTTTTTCTTCGCGCTCATTGATGGTGCCCGAGGATCCTTGCGCCTTATACTTTGCTGTGATGTTCTCTCTTTTTTCTTTTTTGGTTGCTTTTCCTTTTCTGGGCTTCGGGATCCTCAGGGCCTTTTGTATAATCCCTTTGGACTTGGTCTTTTTTCTTCTGGGCTTAACTCACTCTTTCTTGGGCTTAGCTTATCCTTTCTTGGGCTTATTTTATTATGATTTTTTTAGGCCTCAACATTTAGCCCCCCGAGCTCGTGGGTTGCCTGAAGCCCATGCGTGAGTGATTTAGGTTTCCTTAGGTTTTTTGTGGTATCCCCCCTTTTTGACTTTTACTGGGTTCCCTTCCTATTTACTTGGGATCCCGGCTCTTTTTCTGCTGCTTCTAGCCGCCTCTTTTTTGCGTGTTGTATTCCCTTATTCTTTCGCAGCTCCCTCTTTATACGGGACGTGGCAGTTGGATATTTGAGGTGAAACTCCTCTACCCACTTTCCTCGTTTCCCGTTATTTCTCATTAATAACTGCTGTAACCCCTACTTCAAATTAAATTCTTTGGCAACTGGCGCGTCTTTTCATAAACTGTTTTCCCCAACTGCTATTTGCGCCTTTATTGTAGCCGTTTCATCTTATCACTTTGCTTCTCTGGGTTATTTCGCTCTCTGTGTTTCTCTTTCTTTTTTCTCTTCTTCTCTGTTACTCTGGTCTTCCTTTTTCGCACCTTCAATCTCTTTTCTTCTTCATAGTGTGTGTTTCCATGGCTTCTTCTTCTTCTCGAAAGAGGAGAGAGCGTACTCCTGGTCCTTCTGAGGGTGAAGGTTCTTCTGGTTCTGCTCCGAGCGATTCTCATGAGGTTGTTGAGCGTCCAGCCTTCCCCTTACGGGATCCTTGGTATTCTCCCAGTTTATTTTTTCCTCATATTTCTCATGGTGAGGCTCCTCCATCCCCTCACGTTTGGCTATTTTCTGGCCAAGCGGGTTTCGCTGGTTCCGCCCAGGTTCCTGACCCTAGAGAGGTTTTCGATCTACAGATCAGACAAGGAATCCGAGAGGCGGTTCCTATTTTCTTTGATTTTGTGGCGGGGAAGATTCAGGGTTGGCCCATATGGGTAGACAAGGAACTGTCTGATGCTGAGTTTGTGGGTCGTTTGGAGCGCGCCGGCATCCTAAAGGCAGTGGCTATTTCCAGAAACCTTGAGGGTTTCAGAGACGCCAAAGGGCTCAGGCACCTGGTACGTCGTTGGTGCCCTTCCCTTCATACTTTTTTCTTTTCTACTAGTGAATTGACAATCACCTTGGAGGATGTGGTTAATAACTTCCTCCTCCCGGTGTTTGGTGAAGAGAATCCCTTTGATATTGATCTTTCTGGTGAGGATCTTGTGGTAGAAGAGAAATTATTTGGTCATTTTGGTGGTCACTCCGCCTCTCCTGGTGGTAAGCCGGCTAGGATGGGGAGATGGGTGATGACCCTCTCTCGTGAAAAGGATAAGGAAGTAAGGTGGGCCGGTTTCCTGGCCTTCTGGCTTAGTAAATTTTTGTTTAGTGAGTTCCCTGGGTACGGAGTTAAGTCTTCGCTTTTTCCGTTGGCTATCAAGTTGGCTCGAGGTACCCAGTATCCTTTGGCCCCTCTGTTTTTGGGTCACGTTTATTCTCAACTGGACCAGCTTCATGGGGATGAGGCTGAGGGTGACTCTTGCTATGTGATTACTTCATCTCTTCATTGTGCCATTCTTCAGATTTTTATGTGGGACCGTTCTGCAGCCACTTTGGCTAAATGTAGAAATTTGAAGTTTGTGAAGGACAAGTTCCAAGGATCCCCCGACATAGTGAAGGGTCTTTGTGGCAATTCTACTGATGCCTTTCCCATTATTTTTCGTTGGATTAGCTTAAAAGGTGGTGGCCTCAATCTTGTGGAGTTGTTTGACCAAGCAGGGAGCTTATGTTGGAGATCCCCTCGTGAGTTTGGTCCTGGCTTCGCGTGTGATTCTGTGTTGTCTTCTTTTTTATCTTCAACAGGTAACACCTTCAACTTGCGCCGTGGTGATGAGGGCAGTCTGGCTTATCTTGCCTGCATTAGCCCCTCCTGGCTTCCCGTGCCTTCTTCAAGTGGCCCAAAGTACACTCATTATTCAGCACACCGGGTGCTTCGACAGTTTGGTTTTGATCAAGATATCCCGCCAGTTTTCAAGGATGTGGTGCCATCCCTTCCTTCCTTGGATCCTTTCTTGAGGCTGCAGGCCTTTTCTTATTGGTCTCGGAGGAGCCCCCAGTTCATGGTGCCTAACTCCCAGAGAGGAGTCTTTGCTTCCAGTGGCTATACTGGTTATTGGAGAAGAGTACAGAAATCTTTTGTTGACTATGTTGGCACTGGTACAATTCGGGAAGTCCCGAACTCTAGCATTGTTTCTGCTCCGACAGCTAATAGACGTTTATCCCTTCCTACTGCTGGGATTGTTTCTGCTGCTGCAAGCAGCAAGACTGGGTTCGCAGAGTGGCATTCCTCCAGGGGAGGTTGGGTGACTTATGGACAGGATCTTCCTGAGGCCTGGCTGGGTGATAGTCTTATCATTGGTACCTCCTCTGGGGTGCCCATCAAAAAGGGTGCAACAGAGACAATTAGTGCTGCTACTGCTAAAGGTAAGGATGTTAAGTTGAAGAAAATGAAAGCTGCTGATGTTGGCGAAAGTGCAGGGGGTGTGGAGATAGGCTCTGAAGCAAAAAGAAGGAAAACGGGGAAATCTCAAGCACACTTGGCATCTCACGAAGGCAAGGATGTCAAGGAACCTTTAGTTTCAAGGACCCGGAAGAAGACCAAGGTAGAGTCTTCTTTTCCCCAGGTTCCTGTGACTGCTTCAGTCCATGGTTCTTTAGGATCCTCTGGTTTGGTATCCCAGCCTCCTTTAGGACCCTCTGGGCGTACTCGTAGTAAGCAAAAGACTTCCAGAGAATCTGTAGAGAGAGAGAGAAGGGCAAGACTTCTTTCCTTCTTCTCTCTTTTTTTTTTGTTGCATTCATTTTTCTATCTTTGCTGACGAGTGGTGATTTTCTTTGCAGTCCAAGCGCAAGTCTGATTATAAGAAGGGTAAGAGTCAATCTTCTGGAGACGACGTGGTACGTGTGTTCCCCCTTCTTCTGTTCTTTCTGTGTTGCTAGTATTCTTGCTGTTTTCCTTTCTTTTTTTTTTTACTTAGTATTGCCTTCTCTGCTTCTCCTTTCTTTAGGTGGAGGTATCCCCTCCTGTAACTGGCAAGGTTTTGGGGGAGGAAACTATCACAGCTCTTTCTGTCATTTTTCCTGTTATGGGGGAGGAGCCCCCTACTAATGACCCTGCTGAGGAAATTGGGCAGCCGATGCAAGGTTCCCAGGACTCTCAGGATCCCAAAGCTTCTAGGATCCCATCATCTCAAAGTCCCCATCTCGAACGCAGTCCCAGTCCTATCAAGACTGTGTTTCCTCAGTCCTTGTCAGATAAAGGTGCTTTGGGAGACACTCCTTTATCCAAACAAACAGGTAAACCTTGTTTCTTTTGAAATATCGTTATGTTTCACTCTCTTTCCCAGTTTCTCTTGAGTTCCTTCTTTTCCTTTTAGGTCAAACCAGTGAGAAGCCCGCTTCCAGTGTTGCCTCTTCTCTAGAATCAGAGAGCTCAGAAGGTGAGTGCAAGCTGCTCCATCGCGTTTTCCTTTTTCTTTCCCCCTTCTTTTTTTTTATATATGGCGAAGCCCCCTGCATCTATCCCTTCCTTTAGCCAATTTGCCATTGGTCCTTCACCTTTTCTTCAACTTGCCTTATGTTCCTTCCCAGAATCTTCGGGGACGTCAGGAGATCAGGAAGAAGAGGTTCTGCCTCAAGAAACTGGAACCGGTTTGTTTCTTCCAAATCTGTTCTTCCTTTTATTTATTTTTTTTTTTTTTTGAATATTGATACAGGCTTTGCAGGTTCTGAGCCTGTTATCCCTGAAGGAATTGTGAGATCTGTTGAAGTTGCTGATCCTCATCCAGAACAAAAGGCTGCAAGTCCTCAGGTTTCTGCAAGTGGTGACGCGGTGATGGGGGATGCCTCGAAGGTGGCTGCCTCAGATCTTGATTCAAGGCTTTCCTCTTTCCTGGCTCGCTTCGATCTTTTGGAATTCAACAGTCTTCCTGCCAGCCACTTTCATGTCTTTGGGTCTTCTTATGGCAGCTTCCTGCGCTTCTCTGTTCCTGTGGAGGGCTTGCCGCTGCTAGAGAGCCTGCTCAAGAGTCACGGGGATTTTACCAGTGGCTTCAGGGGAGGCATTTTTCTAGGCAATATTCTGATGGAGTTGCTGTGTGCTGTGTTGATTTCTCTAAAGAATTCCTCTGTTGATTCGTTGTCTGAAGAAAAGCTTCTGGAATGGAGAGGTGTGGTGCAGGACCTTCTAGAGGCCAAGTTTAATTTGTCTTTCCTGCTGGATCACTTGCGTCTGCTGGCTCATATGCTGTTTCAAAGGCAATCATTCAAGAGTATAGACACTGAGATAGCTGTTGCTGAGGAAGCTTTGGCTCATGCTCACAAAGTTCTACAAGATTTGAAAGTCAAGCGGCAGAGGATCCTTTCTTCTTTGGCTGTTCCTGCTATTTCTCCAGATGCTTCTTTGTTGGCCGGCCTCATTCCTTAGCTTTTTTTTTTATTCATATGAACAATTTGGGGTTGTATAATTTTTTTTTTTTTTTTTTTTTTAAAACATTGCTCTGCTCTTTCTCTTTTGTGCTTCAAAACTGCTTCTTATTTCTTGGTATGTGAATCTGCCTTTTTCCTTGGATGTATATATATTGTCTTTACTTTCTTGTGATTCTTTTCTTTCCTGAGTCCTGGACCATGGTTTTCACAGGTTTCACTGTAAGTTCTGGTCCAGGTACTTGGTGGCTTATTGTGCAAGTACTGAGCTGGGTACACTAGTATCCTTCTCTATGTATGTTTTTTTTTTTGAGATACGGTCCCAGTTCATGAACTTTGACAGGTTCCCCTTTTGCCAAGTGCTAGGCTACGTATCCTAGATATTTTCTTTTATTCTGTGATCCTAGACCTATGCACTTGGGACTGTTTGTGGGATATCCGAAATTATTTGTGTGGTGGATCCTGGGCCATATGTAAAAAGGGGTATTACATATTCTCCTCTTTTTTTTTTTGACTCAGGTATCCTTCCTTAAATTTATCCAAATTTGGTCTTTGCAATAAGAAAACTTAAACTTTGAAGAAACAGGAATTTAAAACATAATCATTTTTTTTTTGGAACAAAGCAAAAGTCTTTTGGTGCAGCATTGACCACAAAGTGTCAATCTATCACATGTTCCTGAACAAAATTATCTTAGGCTAGAATTTTTGATAAACGCTAAAAAAAATAAAAAGACAAAATAAAAGGAACTTAGCAGATAGTGAAGTTGGTGAAAGGACCCTGAGGTACTGGGGATCCCCTTGTCCTTATGCATAATATTGCTTCAGCCACTTCCCATTTATGGGTTCTGTCAGGACTGTTCCATCTTCTTTAGCAAGGTAATAATATCCACTTTCATGAGCTGTGTTGATGATGTAGGGTCCTTCCCATTTTTGGGTGAACTTGGAAGGCCCTGGCAGGTTCCTCCTCACGTGCTCCGCCATCCTTAGCACTAATTGCCCTTTGGTGAACACTCTTGGGCGTACTGCTTGTGCATATGCTCTGGTCATTCTTTGCTGGTATCTTTGGCTCCTTTTCTTGGCCAGTTCCCTTTCTTCTTCTACTCCTTCCAGATCTACTAATCTCTTTTCGTTGCTTGCATCTTCACTTTCTCCCTGATTTTCCTCAAGAACTACCCTTGGTGTAGGAATGATTAACTCCACAGGGCTGATGGCCTCTGTTCCATAAACCAGGGAGAATGGGGAGAATCCTGTGGCTGTCTTTACAGAGCTCCTACATGCCCAAAGCACATCTGCCAGATGGTCACTCCATTTTCCTCCATACTCATGCTTCATTTTCTTAAGGATTTTTAATATTACCCTGTTAGTAGCTTCAGCTTGGCCGTTTCCTTGTGGGTAGTATGGGGTAGATCTTCTATGCTTGATGTGGTATGCTTCAGCTAATCCCTTCACATCTTTGTTTATGAATGGGGTTCCATTGTCGCTGATAAGTCTTCTGGGGATCCCGAACCTTGTGATGATGTGGTCTCGAATGAAATTTGCTACAGTTGCCCCAGTAGCTTTTTTCAAAGGGATGGCCTCTACCCATTTTGTAAAGTACTCCGTGGCTGCCAGGATCCATATATAACCATTGGATGGAGGGTTTATGGGCCCTATGAGATCGAGCCCCCAAGTATGAAAAGGCCATGGTGTCGTCATATCCTGTAGGACATTTGGGTGAGTGTGAATCGCATCTCCTAGGACTTGGCAAGCATGACATGTTCTGACCAGCTCCTCAGAGTCTCTTTTCATCGTTGGCCAGTAATACCCCAACAACAGTAACTGCTTGTGCAGCCTTCTCTTTCCTGGGTGACTTCCGCAATCTCCAGAGTGCACCTCTCTGACTACTTCTCTGGCTTCCTTTGGTCCCAGGCACCTGAGGGGATCCCCGTGGTATCCTTTTTTGAACAAAATATCATTCTGCAAGAAATACCTGCACGCTAGTTTCTTGAGCTTATGGGCCAGCTCCTTGTCGGTTGGCAGGATACCCTGAGCCAGGTATCCTATGAAAGGAACCCGCCAATCTTCTGTAACAAACACAGCGTAGCTTTCTTCTTTATCAATTGCCAAACGACATTCTTTACATTTCCCCTGTATGACTGCTGCTTCCTTGTCCATGTCTGGCCAGTAATACCCCATGCGTTGCATCCTCCTGTATAGGCTGACTCTTTCTGCAACTCCACATATTTGGGCGTGTAATTCTTCTAATTTCAACTTTCCTTCCTTCTCGGTGATATATCTGGACAGTATTCCTCCTGGCAGTCTTCTGTACAATTCTCCTTCTATCTGAGTGTAATCCATTAGCTCTTTGATGTTCCCTCTAGGATTTACTTCTTTCATCCTTTCTTTGACTTCGTCCCTCCAGTCCCACTGTTTGGATTCCCCTAGGTACATTCCTTGGAGGATCCTCACAATAGAATGTTCCTGCCTTCCTATTTTTATCAGTGTATCTCTCCCATCAAATGGTATTTGGGATCCCAGGGTGGCGAGAGCATCTGCGAACTTGTTTTCGCTTCTTTGAGTGTATTCTATGCTGAAGGTTTGAAACTCCATTTCCTGTCTTTGTGCCCAAGTTCTGTAGGCTGCTAAGCTTTGTTCCCGTAATGCAAAGTCACCTTTCACTTGGGAGACTACAAGATTAGAATCCCCCAGCACTCTCATGTGTTTTACTCTTATGCTGAGTGCTATAGCCAACCCAGTCAAGTATGCCTCATACTCAGCTGCATTATTAGAACACGAGAAACCAAGCTTAAAAGACAGGGGCATGACATCCCCATTTTCACAGCTTAGCACAATTCCTACCCCATTTGAAGTTGCTGTAGCCGATCCGTCGAACCTCATGGTCCATTTCTTTCCTGGGATCTCCATCACTGCTACCTCACCAGGGATTTCTTCGCTCAGTGGGCCTTCTTCCCTCCCTGGGAATTGAGCTAGCAAATCTGCTATGGCCTGGCTCTTTACAGCCTTGGGAGTTCTTGTGCCTATATCATATTGTGAGAGCAATACTAGCCATTGTGCCATCCTTCCCGTGAGGAGGGGCTGGTGCAGTAGTGCTTTTATGGGGTGTGACTTGGTTACCAAGAGGATTTGGTGAGCTGAGAAGTACCTCTTCAATCTTTGGGATGCATAAACGATTACTAGGCAGGCTTTCTCTATTCTGGGGTACCTGGTTTCGGTATCCTTGAGTGTTCTGCTTACATAGTATATGGGCTGCTCATTTCCTTGGTCATCTTCTTGTGCCAGCAAGGCTCCTATTGCCTGAGAGTTCGATGCTAAGTATAGCAACAGAGGTCGCCCACGTACTGGTGCCTGGAGGGTGGGCAGATGGTTCATAATGCTCTGAATTCTTTGAAAAGCTTCCTGCTGCTCTGTTCCCCAGGTGAATTCATTTCCCTTTTTCAGTAATTTTGATAAGCCTGTCGTAGCTGAGGCTAAACCAGGCACAAACCTCCTGATATAGGAGACCCTTCCCAGGAAGCTTTTGAGTTCTCTAACAGTAGTTGGTCTTCTCATCGTGGCAATAGCTGTGGCCTTGGCTGGATCCACGCTTATGCCTTTGTGATGTACCAGGAACCCAAGGAACTTTCCAGCAGACACTCCAAAGGCGCACTTCATGGGGTTCATACGTAACTTGTATTTCCTGCATCTTTCAAAGACTTGCTCAAGTACTTGGAAATGTCCTGTTCTGGTTTTTGACTTGACCACAATATCATCTACATAATCCTCCATCTCCTCATGCATCATGTCATGGAAAATGGCTGTCATGGTCCGCTGATACGTAGCCCCCGCATTTTTGAGGCCGAAGGGCATTACAATATAGTAAAAGTTTCCAATCGGAGTTCTGAATGCCGTCTTCTCTGCATCTTTGGCTGCCATGCGGATTTGGTTGTATCCGCTGTATCCATCCATAAACGAGAACATTGAGTTTCCTGCAGCTGAATCTACAAGGAGGTCGATATTGGGCAAGGGGAACTCATCTTTAGGACATGCCTTGTTCAAGTTGCGAAAGTCTACACAGCAGCGGATTTGACCATTCTTCTTCTTCACAGGTACAATGTTGGACAGCCATTTTGGGTGTTGGATGGGTTTGATAAAACCAGCTGTTAGTAATTTCTTAACTTCTTGGACTATTTGAGCTTCTACCTCAGTGTGGAAGACCCTGGCTGGTTGGACTACTGGCCTCACCCCTGGTTCCACATTAAGAGAATGGACTACTAACTCCGGGTCTAGACCAGGCATCTCATCATAAGTCCATGCAAACACATCTCTGTATTTTTGAAGTAAGGCTACCAGTTGTTCTCTTTCTTGAGCCACCAATTGACTGCTAATGAAAACAGGTTTCCGGGATCCTGGTTCTGTTCCCAGGTCTACTTCCTTCAGTTCTTCCTCGGGCTGAATCTGGGCCTCCTTAACTGGTTCTTCTGGGATTTCTTCTTGGGCCATCATGCAGCTTGGTGGTCCGGGACCTTCCTGCACAATGCATTCGGGTCCCGCGCACCTTCACAAACGATAAATTAGCCTTCCCCCAGGTTCCCGCACCGCCACACATTCTCGGGATCCTGAAGAACTGGGCTCCCTCTTTTGTCTTTTTCTTTCTAAAAGGTTTCTCAGGTCACGGGTGCCCCTTCCTCCTTCTTCTTCTTCTAGGATAGGTGCCCCCGGGGTCCCTGGGGTGGGGTTCTCATCATCTGGCTCCAACTCATCATAAAACATCGTTTCTGCAAAGTTTACTTCTCCCTGGCTGAAAGGATTATGATTGGCAGGGATCCTTATGGGCCTCCCATTCAGTCTCCCTTTAATGCATTGATGGAACGTGGATGGAATAAGGCGATGTTTGTGAAGCCACGGGCGTCCCAGCAGCACGTGATAAGAAACTTCTGCATTAATCACATGAAACCTTGTCAAAGCTACTATTGGCCCTACCCTTAAGGCTAGCTGTACGTATCCTTCTGTTGCTTCCACCGATCCTCCAAATCCTGTTATCTCCATGGGGGTCCCCAGGATCCTTCTGTCAGCTAAGCCAACAGCTTCCAAGGTACTCAAGGCTATGAGGTTGAGTGATGCCCCTGTATCCACCAGTACTCTCCTGACTTGAACGCCGTTTATGGTGGCCATTAAATAAAGGGGTCTACGGTGGTCTGGGTGCTCAATCTCCATGTCCTCATCAGTGAAAGTTATTGCATTGGTTGTCTCCAGGAAAGCTCGACTAGCATGTGACTCAGCTGTAAAACATTCCATCCCTGAATCTGCTGCTATACTCATGAGAGACTCTGTGGCCACTCTTCTTGCTTCTGGTCCGAATCCTAATTGATTGAATAGTGACCTGAACTTAGGATTCTTTTGGAGGGTCTTGACTGTACTCGGGTGGAAGGATCCTTCGGATTCTCCTGCCTCTGCTGGGTTCCCATGTATTACTACTGCTACCACCCCTTTTCCTTTGTGGTTAGGTAAGGGGTTCCTCTGCACTTCCGGTTCCTTCTGGGTGAGCTCCAGGGTTCCTTCTCTCAGCTTTTTGTGAAATAATCTGCGAAGGGTCTAGCAGTCCTTAGTGGAGTGCTTCACATAGTTATGGATTCTGCAAAATAAAGGATTCTTCCTTTCTTCTTCGGTTGGTGGCCTGGACACAGTGAATGGCCTAACAACCCCATCTCCAATCCATTTGTCTAGGACATGGCTTAACTCCTCAGCTGTGCATGGGATCACTGGTGGTTCTTCAAACACCTTTCCGTCTGGTCTTTTCCTTTTTTCCCCTGTTGATGCTGTCATAGCTTGGGATGCAGGCAGCCTTTTGGTTCTCATGGTTTGCGCCGTCCTTCTGGTTCTTTGCAGCAGATCAGCAAACTGTGTGATACATAAATTTTCAAGGTTGAGCCTGTAGTCAAAAAGCATGTTGGCTATGCAGTTTTCCACGAGCTCCTTTTATTCGTGGTCTCCATAGCAATCTAGGGACACATCTTCGAATCTTTTAATGAATTGAACAGGATCTTCTCCAGGTCTCTGCCTCACCATTTGCAGATTCTGGAAAGTGATTTTGTCTTCACCAGGGTAATATTTGGCGCAGAATTTTTCCATCATTTCATCCCAGGTCTTGATGGACCCGGGTCTCAGCGTGGTGTACCAAGTGTATGCCCTATCCACTAAGGATTTGGCAAATTCCCTCAGACATAATTCTTTGTCTCCTGCATAGGGGCCCATAGTGTGGACAAACCTGCTCACATGTTCCACAGCACTTCCATTCCTCCCATCGAAAGGATGGAACTTTGGGGGTTCGTATCCTTTAGGATATGGTTTGCCAAGGAGTTCTGGAGGGAACGGGGGATCCCGAGAGAATTGCTTGGGGATCCCTGAGAGTTTTTCCCTTTCTTGCTCCAAGAGGGCATTGACGTCTGCCAGTGTCAAATACTGAGGGTTGGCTCTTCCTCCTACTGCTGACCCTCCTTCTGGCTGGGTCCCATCTTGGTGGCCAGTAGGGGGAATGTTGTCTCTGACTTCCTGTGTCCTGCCTTCTTTGAGAAGACGAACTTCTTGCTCCAAATCCTTTAACATTGCTGTCATCCTGGCCATTAGGTCTGGTTCCTGTCTTGCGTGTCTTTGTTCTGACACAACCTCCTGTTCCACCAAGGGTATCCCACCTCCTTGCCTGGAGACTTCCTCGTTTTCTCCTACAGGTTCAGAGGCCGTAGGTGGCACATTGGTTCCTTTGCTGTTTCTTTGTCTTGGAGGCATTCTCTGTGAAGGGATTGTTTCTTCCTTCTTCTTTGCCCAGTCCCCAGCGGAGTCGCCAAAATGTGAGAGTGCTTTTTCTCGGGATACTCAGGCCCAAGGATCCCGGACCTGAATGAAAAGAAAGGATTTGGTGGACTGGGCCTTGACTCACCGCAGCTAAATGGCTGTTTAAGAATCAAGTGAATGCAGAGAATGTTCCTGACATCATACAAAAAAGATGACAAACAAGGATATCGAGGAGTGTCAAAATTAACAACGCAAGTTCAGAAGGAAAGATTAAGCAGGATTAGCAAGACAATAAAAGAGAAGTACTGTGGGGATCCTGGGAACAATATTTCATTAAAGCATTATCTATTTGATTACAGCAAGCTTACTAGGACGTGATACAAGGTCCAATCAAGCTCAAAAATTGCAGCCTTGAATGGCTGTTTCAGCCTTCAAAACTTGCGAAGTTTGATTCTCGTTGGATCCGAGTATGTGCCATAGTTGCTTTTACAGGATATCGGGAAGCAGTATTTGTTTTTCCCTTTGGTATTTTCTTTCTGCCTAAACTTTCTGATAATTGTTCTAGAGAATCTCTTCCTTCTATTGTGTTTCTTTCTTTTTTTCTCACTGCCCTTCTTCACAACCCATCCTCTCCTTTTATAGTGGAGTTTTCTGGGCGTCTTGGGGAATCGTTGGTTCCCCTGTTTTGGTCTTTTGTGAACAGAGTATGTTCTGTCCTCATCATCTCGGTAAGTCCCCTTTTCCGTTTTCTCTCATTCTTTCCTTCTCTTGGTTCTGATTCCTTCGAAAGTTTCTGGTTGGCCATCCTCTTTGGGATGTGCTGAGGTATGCCCTTCTCGGCATCCTCACTTCTGGTGTCTTTTACTTCTCCGTTTCTTTCTTATTTGGGCGGAATCCTGTTCTGCTCTTTTGAAATCGTTTTGTTAACATTCTTCTTCCTTGTTTTGGTTCCCCGACGCCTTTTCTGTCTGTGCCATGAAGGGTCGCTTGCGTCCTTTTGTTTTTTTTCTCGTTTTTCTTTCTATCGATCTGTCCTGGTCTTCTTTTTTCTTCGCGCTCATTGATGGTGCCCGAGGATCCTTGCGCCTTATACTTTGCTGTGATGTTCTCTCTTTTTTCTTTTTTGGTTGCTTTTCCTTTTCTGGGCTTCGGGATCCTCAGGGCCTTTTGTATAATCCCTTTGGACTTGGTCTTTTTTCTTCTGGGCTTAACTCACTCTTTCTTGGGCTTAGCTTATCCTTTCTTGGGCTTATTTTATTATGATTTTTTTAGGCCTCAACAGACTCCACGGCATCTCGCAGCCACCATGGCTCTGTGCTGTGTCAAAATCCAACAAACTCAAGCAAACCCATGACACCAATCTCATATCTGTGCAAATTCAAACTTCGCCTGATGAAACCAACCACACAGATGTTCCCCACGGCCTCCCGCGAGAAAAATCTAGAAGTCCAGTCTCCACTGAACACTGCACACACCACCACGTGCTAGCGCAGTTTCTACCGACTTCTCCATGTGCCGCCGCGGATTTCACAGGGTCAAATCCTCCTATGGTTACACGCACTACCATGACAGCCTCATAGCTCGCCGATCTGCCAAACCATCGAAGTTCGAGCATCAATCTCCCTCGCACGCGCTTGCACACGCCTTCGGAAGTTCTAGACACATGCCGGTGGAATAGTCACACGCGCCAAAGAGCTGCTGCTGATGTCATCTGACGTCATCAGATGACATCACCTATCCACGTCAGCATGCCACGCACGCCCTAGTCCACATCATCATACACGTCATCAGCCACGTCAGTAGTGTCGCCTCGTCAGCACCTCGTCGCCTAGCTGACCAATTGACCCGGCCGACCCGACCTGGACCACTTGGATCTGACCCGTGAGCACTGACTATTGACTTGACCAGGATCCGTTGACTTTGAATTTTTGCGTTGACCTTTGACAAAAGGTCAAAATTTTCGAAAGGGCCTATCTTGCTTAGTTTTTCACGTAGATTCCGATTTTGGGCTCCGTTTCTACATTTGAGACTTTGAAATCGGTCAATTGGCACATTCTTCATTATGGTTTCTTCAAAGGCATTCTTCATGGCATCTCCAAGTGATCTTCTCATGCTTATCCAACCTCAAGCCTTCATCGAGCTTCCGCCTTGAGTTTGAGGGAGGGTGTTAGAGATATATATTAAACATATATTAGCCCAATGTAATAGACCCAAGCCCAATCTTGCTTGTACTAGTAGTCTAGGATTTAGTCGCCTATATATACTCATGTTAGGGTTTATTGTAACACAGGAGGTTATTGTACTACACTCTTATACAATAAAGATGTAGCCCTTAAGGGATTCCTCCATGGATGTAGGCTGTCAAGGCTGAACCACATAACCCTCATGTTCTCAGTGTTCCTATTCTGAAAGTTCAAAAACGTGTACAAAAACACTTTTGAACGTTTAGACCCCCAAAAACCAATTTAATCAACACACGCAATATGTTAAACAACTAGTGTGCGGAAACTTAACATATGCTATAACATGGAATTGATTAAACAACTATCTAAGCCACAACAAAATAAACCACAGCAGATAATGTAAAGGCAGAGATAGAGAGGAAGGAAGATGCAAACACAGCGATAACACCAGATATGTTATCGAAGAGGAAACCGAAGACCTCGGCGAAAAACCTCTCCGCCGCCCTCCAAGCGGTAATCAATCCACTAGAAAATACAGTTGGGATACAAGGACAGCAATAGACCCTCCAAGCCTAATCTACCCAATGCACCTAAGCCCTCCAAGCTTCTTGCTCCAACGAGGTTGCGCCGAACCTTTTTCTTTTCTAGCTTTCCGGATTCCGCTACTACACCGTAGCATCAACCAATGAATATTGGCTCCTTCCTAACTGCTTCCCAGAACTCCAAACGTCTGTCTCACAGGGATGATAATGGTGAGAACCAGGTTTGGTATAATGCCTCTCAAGGATTTGACAATGGAGAGGAAGAGAGTGAGGGAATATGATGAGACTCTAAGGTAGAAATTGTGGGTGAAACAATCTGGTTTTTCTTTAGGGTTTCTCTCTCAAAATTCTCTCTGGAAGCTCTCTTTCAATCGTGGGTTAAAAGGGTATTTATACTGAAGTGGAGTGGAATGCGAAACGTCAGGTTTTTCCAAAACAGGGGTGGCTCGCGGCTTGACCTCGCGGCTTGACTAAGTCGCGAGTTCCAGTCGCGAGTTAACCGTATGGCCAGTTGTCCTGTTTTGTCCTGTAGTGCTCCAGCTAGCATGACTGTTCATCTTCCAGCATGCTTGGCACGTGTGCATCTTCTGGCGGGTTGAAGCCGCGAGTCCACCCGCGAGTCCCAGCCGCGACACTCTGTTTTCTTGCACACTCTTGAGCAATCTTCACACTATCTCACTCATTACCCTTACATCAATCCCACCTAAATACAGGATTACTAAATGCTGAATTACAAGCAAATTTGGCACGGAATAAAGCCAATTAGATGGTTGAATAAATTCAACCTTACAATCTCCCCCTTTGGCTATTCCGTGACAAAACCCTAAAACAGACTCTAGACTTAACATGTGAGTTGGGAACAGTTGATCAAAACTCACTCACACCTAACTCTAGAAGCTGTGAAGCACTTGAATCATATGAACATAAACTCCTGAAACACAACAATACACCATGATCATTGTAAGCAGAAAATTATAAATGCATATGAAACAGGCAACATGAGATCAAGCAAAAATGGAGTTAATAAACAAACCATGGCTTGATCAACCAAGTGAACACCACAAGGTAGTGATCACAGTGTTCATTCACACTTGGAATGAACACAAGGACATACAAGTTAACAAGCACAAGGCAAGACGCTTGTATGTTCAACACTCAACCAATGCATAGCACACAAGGCATATGCATCTAGGAACAATCCTACAAGGGCACAAGAGTGACAGTACAACAATCACAATGCAGAACATTTAGATTAAAGTACTGATTTCAACATAGCATAAAGGCTGCACTTAAGCATGGTACATACCACAAGGCCTACAAACTATGCATAAAACATAAACCCTGAAAGCTTACAAAAGCATATGGGTACAAACCAACAAATACCTGAATAACAGTTTTACAAAACATAATATATCAACTTAAAGAGAAGAAGGAAACAAAAAAATAAAGACACTCCCCCTTAGATAGTGACACTCCCCCTTAGGGTAATATCCTCCCCCTCTGATTATGCCTATCACTCCCCCTTTTTGTCATGGAATAGGCTAGTCATCTTCCTCTAGTTTTCTCTGAATTTGATCCAACTGAGTCTGAAGAGAAGTAAACTTCATATCCCATCGGTTGCTTTGATGGTGTAGAGAAGCAGTGAGTCCAGACATCTTTGTATTCAACTCGTGGACAGAGGAGACAATGCAATCAAGTTTCTCATCGAGGGAGAGATTGCTGAACTGAGAGTCACTGTGAGATGCAGAAGTTTCTGGTTTGGCTCTCTTCCGACTATGTCCAACACTTGCATTGTATGTACGCATGTTGATCGGACTCGGTTTGGGGATAGGAGACTCATCAGCCGTTGGATAGATCCCCTTGAGCTTCAAGATCCGTGAAATGAGACTGCAGAAAGGAATGCAGATCCGAGACTCACTGCGAAGAACCGTTTTGCGCAGAACATGAAAGATGTGAGCACAAATGTCAATTTCTTCATCAGAGATTAGATCATGAAGAAACAAAGCACGTCCGAGATTCATATACCCAGTACTTGATAAAGGGTACAAATTGTGAAACATCACAATTGTAAGCACTCGCAGTTTCGGAGAAAGGGAGGAAACACTGATGGATTTGCCATTGGGTGAGAACTCCAAGTCTTGACCAAGACTTTGTTTGAGAAGCTCCTCATCAGGACATAGATCATCATAGACCGGTGAATGACGAAAAATGGGTCTGTTGATGTGAAGAATTTCTGCCAGGTATGTAGGAGAGACAGAAAAGCTCTTTTGCCGAACCCAGCACTTAAGTTCATCTCCTTCCACAATTGCATTAGCATAAAATTCTTTAACCAACTCTTCATACACGATATCCGGATCCGAGAGAAGGTAATTCCAATCCTTGTGAGCAAAACATATCGGAATGTCAGTGTTATGAAGTGAAGGCAGATCCACAGCTCTCTCTAGTAGTGGTGTGACATGAAGAAAGAAATTCTCATATGACTGATATGCTGAATAGGATCTGAACTTATTGGGATCGAATCGCTGTGATGAAGAGCGAGTCACTTTCGGGAGAGGTGTGTCTTCATCAACATCAATTACGGGTTCCTTCCCTTTGGAAGAACCTCCTTTCACAGCAGCCTTTTTGAATGGAGACATGACCAGTCTGTATTATAAACAAGGGAAATGACAAAACACAATCCAACAGACTATATCAGCAGTGGGTTAGTGAAAATGTAGGAACAATGAAGAAACCCTAACAGCTGGATGAGTATGGTCAGAAAGTAGCAATGAGGGACACCAAAGGCCCAAATTAGAACTACACAGTAGAGAGATCAAATATAACCACAAAGACAGCTGTAAAAGGACCAAAATCAACACCACATCAACAAGATACCACACAAGATCAAAGTGAAACATGATAGCAACAACAGATCAGACAAAAATTAGCTAACCCTAGCTAAGCACATGATGAAGAACACAGCCAACAAAATAAATTAGCTCAAAACCAGAAGCACAGGTTACCATAAGCTAAGAAAGGACAACGATGACATCAAAACCCATCACAAAACCCACACTCAAAAGTGAATAATCCAGAGGGAAAACCATAACAACAGGAAAATTAGAGTGCAAGACAAAGAACCATACCTGTGAGTCGACGATTTTTAGCTGAGGAGAAGCAAACAATGGAGATCGACAATGGAGGCACGGTGAGAAAGGGAAAGTGCAGAAGAAAAAGACAATGAACAGTCACAAAAAGATCGAGGGAAAACAGAAAATTTTAAAAACTGCCCCTGTATGTCCAAAACACGCGATTTTCGTGACTGAGACAAGTCGCCACACAGTCGCCAGATTAAGCCGCCAAAGAACACAAAAACAAAATTTTGAAAAATTTTTCTAAGTGTTTTTCGCGACTGGAAGGTCTACCCGCGAGTGAGTCGCGAGCTGAGCCGCGAAAATCTCTGAGTGAATCTCGCGACTGGACCTTCCACTCGCGAACAAGTCGCCAAACATGACCAGCGAAGATGCGACTGAGGCTCGCGACTTGGCATACCCGCGACTGAGCCGCCAAAACAGGGCAAAACTGTATTTTTGAAATTTTCAGATTTTTCCAACAAAACACTTTCCAAAAACACCTAAAATACTCAAAAATCTTTTTGTGCTTGAATTAACAAAGATTGAGCATGTGAAAACACATTTTATCAAGTACAATCACACAAATGAATAAGGCATTTATTGAACATAAACTTGTGTGTTGTGTGTGGATATCAACAATGAAATAGTCATTTGTCTAATGTGAAGCTTCAATGATCAATTCAACCAAGGCATACACAATTAGCACTAGATCATGTGACCAATCTCAATTATAGAAATATGAATATATGACCTCCCACATAACTTGATAATCATAACTTGGAGTGTTTCATTTGACTCCACTTTCAGCCTTAACATTTTATCTTTTGAGGCAATCATCTCTCATTGTGAGAGGGATATATAACATTTCTCTTTTGAAGAACAGGCCTTTGACCTTTTTGAAAGAAATTTCACTTTTAATATAAGGTCGCTTACCCTTTTTCCTAGTCAAATACTAGAATGTGCGACAGGCTTTTGCAGCTCAATATCTCTTTTCATTTGGAGATTTACATTTGGTGAGCTCTTTTTAGCAAAAAAATAAAAAGTGGGAAGAGATATAGACACAAGTCTATGCATGTTTCAAGATCAACATAACCATTCACTAATCATTCATGACAAGCTTGAAGATCTATTTACAACAATCACATAGATTTCCAGATTTTTCCCATAGTGATATGAGTGCATGAAAACAAGCAATGCTCGAAAATGCACAAAGCCATTAGCACAAAGATACAAGGCAAAATGAGTTTTAAGACAAAAACTCAACAAAGTCAATCAAGCTTTTTGATTTTCAAATTTTTATGTAATTTTTGGATTTTTGACTCAAGAAACAAAAAGTTTGATAAAACACAGACATAACCAGCAGTAAACACAAAAGAACAAACAAACAAGAAACAAGTTGCAAAAATAAGTGTGTGCTCCAACACAGACAGATATATATAAAAAAAATGAAGCACACAACACACAAGAGAGTCAAGGAATTGTACCGACACCAATGGTCTTACGGAGTGATTCAAACCGTGGACCATCGAGAGGCTTGGTGAAGATATCCGCCTTTTGATTGTCAGTGTGTATGAACTCAAGACACACAACTCTTTCCTCTACCAAATCCCGAATGAAATGGTAACGTATCTCTATGTGTTTGGATTTTGAATGCTGAACAGGATTTTTGGAAAGATTGATGGCACTGGTGTTGTCACAGAAGACACACATTGTTTCTTGAGGAATTCCATAGTCATGAAGTAATTTCTTCATCCAAAGAAGCTGAGTGCAGCAACTTCCAGCAGCGATGTACTCTGCTTCTGCAGTAGATAGAGACACTGAATTCTGCTTCTTGCTCATCCATGAAACAAGATTGTTACCAAGATAAAAACAGCCGCCTGAAGTGCTTTTCCGATCGTCTACACTGCCAGCCCAGTCAGCATCCGAATACCCAGCAAGACACGCATTTGAGTCTTTTGAATACCACAGACCATAGTTTGCAGTACCATTCACATATCGAATGATTCGTTTAGCAGCAGTCAGATGAGATTCCTTCGGATTAGCTTGGTACCTGGCACAAACGCCCACACTGAAAGCAATGTCCGGTCTACTTGCTGTAAGGTAGAGCAAACTTCCAATGATGCTCCTATACAATGTGGGACTTACTTCAACTCCTGATGAATCCACATTCAGTTTAGTGGCAGAGCTCATGGGAGTGGAGGCATGTTTTTTGGAGTCTAGGCCAAACTTCTTGACAATATTTCTGGCATACTTCTCTTGAGATACAAATATACCCTCCTTCTGTTTTTTGACTTGAAGACCCAAAAAGAATGTGAGCTCCCCCACCATGCTCATCTCAAACTCCTTCTTCATCTCCTCAGAAAATTCAGTAGCACGATCTTCGATAGTTGCTCCAAACACTATGTCATCAACATAGACTTGTGCCACAAGGAGATAATCTTCATCATTTTTGACAAATAGAGTTCGATCAGCATACCCTCTCTTGAAACCTCTATCTAGAAGATAATGTGTAAGACGATCGTACCAGGCTCTAGGCGCTTGTTTTAAACCATACAGTGCTTTCTTCAATCTTAATACATGATCTGGAAAATGAGGATCCTCAAATCCTTTTGGCTGCTCAACAAAAACCTCTTCATTTAGATATCCATTCAGAAAAGCACACTTAACATCCATTTGATAAAGTTTGAACTTCAAAGTGCACGCAATGGACATGAGGATTCGAATGGATTCGAGTCTTGCCACCGGAGCAAATGATTCATCAAAATCCACCCCTTCTACTTGTGTGTAGCCTTGAGCCACCAACCGAGACTTGTTTCGAATTATCTCTCCATCTTCATCAGTTTTGTTTTTAAAAATCCACTTTGTGCCTATAACATGAACGTTCTCAGGCCGTGGAGCAAGTTCCCACACGTCATTCCTCACAAACTGATTCAGCTCGTCATGCATTGATTCAACCCAATTCTCATCTAGAAGAGCCTCTTCAACCCTCTTTGGTTCAAACTGTGCAAGATAACAGTGATATGTTACATGATTGGCTAGCAGAATATTTCCTTTCCTGAGGCGAAGACCGTCATCAAGTGATCCTATGATATTACTTTCCGGATGATTCTTGAGAATTCTTGAGGAAGGCCTTTTTGAAGTGGAAACTTCATCACTACGAGAGATAGGAGGATGAACTTCTGGTGGAGTAAGAGGACTTGAAGTTCTAGACATCGATCTCGTTTCCCTTCTTGGGTTGATGGGAGTCGATTCTACTTCTGGTATAGGTTCTTCACCTTCTATATCCAAAGCTTCTACCTCAACATCAGGCTCTTCGGTGCTCGGCCCTTCTACATCATCAATCATTTCCACCTTAGGTAAGGCATCATCAATCTTGACATTTATGGATTCCATCACAGTCTTTGTTCTCTTGTTGAACACTCTATATGCTCGACTTGTAGTAGAGTAGCCAAGAAAAATACCCTCATCACTTCTTGCATCAAACTTCCCAAGATTCTCTCGATCATTTAAGATATAACATTTACTTCCAAATACCCGGAAATACTTCACTTTAGGCTTCTTCTCATTCCATATCTCATATGCAGTCTTCTTTGTACCAGCTCGAAAGAAAATCCTATTGCCAATGTGACACGAGGTGTTGACAGCTTCTCCCCAAAAATTTTGAGGTATTTGCTTATTAAGCAACATGACTCTTGCCATCTCCTGAATCACACGATTTTTTCTCTCTACCACTCCATTTTGTTGTGGAGTTTTGGGAGCTGAAAACTCTCTTTTAATACCATTCTTCTCACAGAAGGACTCGAATCTTGCATTCTCAAATTCTCTCCCATGATCACTTCTAATTTTGGCTATTGGAATCCCCTTTTCATTTTGTAGTTTCTTGCACAGAATCTCCAGCCTCTCACAAGCTTCTGATTTTTCTCTAAGGAATTCAACCCAAGTGTATCTTGAGTAGTCGTCCACAATGACCATAATATATCTTTTTCCCCCTAGGCTTTCAGTTCTGGTGGGCCCCATCAGATCAACATGAAGTAACTCCAAACAACGAGAGGTGGCTATCACATTTACCTTGTGATGACTTGCCTTAGTTTGCTTCCCCATTTGACATGCACCACAAATGGTCTTCTTTACTTTTCCAAACTTAGGAAGTCCCTCGACTGCTTCAAGTTTGGAGACTTTGGCTACTTGTTTGAAGTTGGCATGCCCAAATCTGTGATGCCACAGCTCCAACATATCCACCCGAGCACTTCTACATGATATTGGTGCCGTGGGAACTATTCCATAACAGTTATCCGTAGTCCGATTTCCTTCCAAAACCTGAATCCCCTCTTTATTGATGATCAAACATCCTTTCTTGGAGAATTGTACCAGGAAGTCGTCATCACAAATTTGAGTGATGCTCAGCAAATTCGCCTTCAGCCCTTTTATGAACAGCACATCTTTCAACAGAGGCAAACCGGGTATCTCGATGGTTCCTTTGCCTAGGACTTGAGCATGGCTTCCATCCCCAAAGGTCACATAGTCACCCACCTTTTCTTTGAGTGACTTAAACAGTGACTTATCCCCTGTCATATGGCGAGAACACCCACTATCAAGATACCACAAACATGCATTAAACACCTTTAATGAGGTATGCACAAATAGGTTCACATGTGACAGACAATCTTGACCTTCAAACACAAACTCATCATCAGGTTTCATGCTACTTTTAGATTGATTTTTCATTTTCAGATTCTCAATCATCTCACACAACATTCTATTCTTTCTTTTATATTTCTTAATCAATGATTTTGATTCAGATATGCTACTGTGTAAGACAAGATTCTGATTCTCAAGAAATTTCAGCATGTGAACAAAAACTCTAGCATGTTTCTTAGTTTTTAATAACTCTACAAGGTCATCAGTAAGACACCTTTCAGTCATATGCATAGAGACATTTTCACAAACACTTGAGCTACAATTCAACATGGTATAAACAAAAACAACAACCACAACTCAGGGGTCTAGGATCACACAAATGGTAATGAAACCAAACAGCTGTGTACCCGCTCTGATACCAATTGAAAGTTCAAAAACGTGTACAAAAACACTTTTGAACGTTTAGACCCCCAAAAACCAATTTAATCAACACACGCAATATGTTAAACAACTAGTGTGCGGAAACTTAACATATGCTATAACATGGAATTGATTAAACAACTATCTAAGCCACAACAAAATAAACCACAGCAGATAATGTAAAGGCAGAGATAGAGAGGAAGGAAGATGCAAACACAGCGATAACACCAGATATGTTATCGAAGAGGAAACCGAAGACCTCGGCGAAAAACCTCTCTGCCGCCCTCCAAGCGGTAATCAATCCACTAGAAAATACAGTTGGGATACAAGGACAGCAATAGACCCTCCAAGCCTAATCTACCCAATGCACCTAAGCCCTCCAAGCTTCTTGCTCCAACGAGGTTGCGCCAAACCTTTTTCTTTTCTAGCTTTCCGGATTCCGCTACTACACCGTAGCATCAACCAATGAATATTGGCTCCTTCCTAACTGCTTCCCAGAACTCCAAACGTCTGTCTCACAGGGATGATAATGGTGAGAACCAGGTTTGGTATAATGCCTCTCAAGGATTTGACAATGGAGAGGAAGAGAGTGAGGGAATATGATGAGACTCTAAGGTAGAGATTGTGGGTGAAACAATCTGGTTTTTCTTTAGGGTTTCTCTCTCAAAATTCTCTCTGGAAGCTCTCTTTCAATCGTGGGTTAAAAGGGTATTTATACTGAAGTGGAGTGGAATGCGAAACGTCAGGTTTTTCCAAAACAGGGGTGGCTCGCGGCTTGACCTCGCGGCTTGACTAAGTCGCGAGTTCCAGTCGCGAGTTAACCGTATGGCCAGTTGTCCTGTTTTGTCCTGTAGTGCTCCAGCTAGCATGACTGTTCATCTTCCAGCATGCTTGGCACGTGTGCATCTTCTGGCGGGTTGAAGCCGCGAGTCCACCCGCGAGTCCCAGCCGCGACACTCTGTTTTCTTGCACACTCTTGAGCAATCTTCACACTATCTCACTCACTACCCTTACATCAATCCCACCTAAATACAGGGTTACTAAATGCTGAATTACAAGCAAATTTGGCACGGAATAAAGCCAATTAGATGGTTGAATAAATTCAACCTTACATATTCTATGTGAAAGTTCAAATAGTGTAAAAACACTCTTGAACGTTTAGATCCCCAATTTACAAATTAACCAATTCAAGCTTTATGTCAAACAACTAGTGTACGGAAAATGAACAAAAGCTATAGAATAGAATTGGTAAACAATCTAAGTCAATTTAAAATCACAACCCACAGCAGATAATAAAAGGCAAAGATAAAAGGGAAGGAAGATGCAAACACATGGACAACACGCGATGTGTTATCGAAGAGGAAACCGAAACCCTCAGCATAAAACCTCTCAGCCGCCCTCAAAGCGGTAAGTAATCCACTAGAAAATGTAGTTAGGATACATGAATAGCAATAGACCCTCCAAGCCTAATCTACCCAATGTACCTAAGTCCTCTAAGCTTCTTGCTCCAACAAGGTTGTGCCGAACCTTTTTCTTTTCTAGCTAACTGGATTCCGCTATAATCCATAGCATCCGCCATCCTTGGCATCTTCCAATGCTTCCCAAAACTCCAAAAACACTCAACACTCTAAATGGGTGTGGGTAGTGTTTGGATAGAAATCTCCTCTCAATAGGTATGATAATGAGAGAGGGAATGAGAAGAGACTACAAAGATTTCTCTCTAAGAATGAGTAGCTCTCTCTAATTGGGTGGGTGTTTTTAAGAAACCTCTCTAAGGGTTTTTCTTTCTGAATAGCCACACATATTTTGTGGGATGAGGAGTATTTATACTGGTGTGAGAATGGAATGCGAAGAGTCAGTTTTTCCAAAACAGGGTTGGCTGGCGACTTGACCTCACGACTTGACTGAGTTGCGAGTTCCAGCCGCGAGCTAACTGAATGGCCAGTCTAGATTTTTTTCCTGTAGTGCTCCAGTTGGCTTGTTTGTTCAGCTCCCCTGCATGCTCTGCGCGTGTGCAACTTTTGGCGGCTTGCAAGCCGCGAGCCTCCCGCGAGATCCAGCCGCGAGTCCCTGCTTCACTGCACAGTCTTGAGCATTTCTTCACACTCTCTCACACACTACCCTTACATGATTCCCACCTAAATACCGGGTTTCTAAGTGCTGTATTACAATCAAATTTGTCACGGAATAAAGCCAACACATGGTTGATTAAATTCAACCTTACACTATGCTTCCTCTTCCGCATCCACTCTAGCATATACAACATGGTATAACACACATCGCATTGTTGCTAATAATTATTCATTCAACATTTATATTGGGTTTGGAAGTCTCACAAACTTTGTTGGACTATCATGCCATTCATTTGTTTACCTATGCATGCATTTCGTGCCTCAATTAATTTGGAGTTGGGAATGCGTAGTGGATTCTGATACAGAGGCTGAAAACATAATTTCCATTCTGTTTTGGTTTTGAGAAAAGGGTTTCAAGAATAGAAGTCAGTGCTGTCTGAACCGCTTGCATATCGTACATCTACTCTCATGACTGCCAACTACAATTGACTCTCTTCCTCAGTGGCAAGGTAATGACAAAATTTAGAACTGCAGGTATCACCTCAATGTTCGGTTTAATGTTAATTGAATTGAGGACTTCTCAAACAAAGGATAGGGGGAGGATGGTGGGTTGGGGAGTGGTCTTCTATTGACAATTGACTTTGACTGCGATTTGATGCTTAGCCACAAGGCGATGACAAGATTCGTCGAATAAAGAGAGATGACTTTCCAAACAAAAGTGGGCTATTCTCTACAATTTATTCTTAATATTGTTTTCCAAATATAACCTACCAACCAATCATTTAACTATAAGGATATGTATATGAGATTCTAGTATTCATCTTTGGTTTCGTTTCTTTTTTTGGTGGAGTGTCATCATTATGCTTCCCTTCTCCTGTTCTAGTTACTACTGTGTTTCCTTTCACGTTTCTTTGTGGATGAAGCTGAACTCGCTGTTTAATTTCTATTTTATATGCAATTATTTGTAAAGGATGTTGTCGCTTTTTGCTACTGTTTAATTATATATTCATCTATGCATAGGAGAAGCACTTGTATCAATTACTAGACAAGAGTCCATTCTCATACCTATTCCTCATTCATTTTTGTTACAGCACCGAAAGAAGAAAAGACAAAATTTTTTTTATTATCTAATATACTATATATCTATATAATTTATATAATAATTAATAGCCAAAACGTTTGACTTTTTGTTGACCTTACCTCATTGCGCCATGTGGCTATACAAACTAGTGCCACGTCTACATTTAAAAACATGAAACATTATGCCTTTTGAGATTTTTACTTCCGATTTACTTCATTTCGTTTCACAAAATTTTTAAGTTTTAACTATAAATAACATCTATATAATAACAACACATTCCTTCCTTTTTCTTTTTTCTTTTTTTCTTTTTTTAATGAACAATTACTCATTCATTTAAAAAAAAAAAAGAATTGATCACCCATTGACCCCGTTTGGTCCCTGTAATAAACTGTCTATAATAAAAGCTGCCTATAATATACTAGGGACAACGTTTGGTCCCTTGGGCGGTAGTTATAAAAGACCAACATCACCCTTTCTTATTTTTTATGTTTATACCCTTCTCTTCCACCGATGGCTCTTCCTCTGTGACGAGAGAAGAAGCACTGAGCTGTACAAATCTCTACTCAGAGAGACTTGGGAAAGGTTTACAGGAGACTCAATGATGCTAACTGAGTTGGATGTATGATTGAAAGAACAATGGAAGCTATAGCAACGACCCTCTTGTTATTGCCTTCAATTGAACAACAAGATTTGCGATTCGAGCACCGCACTCTATTGTGATTTTTGTCAGGTTTGATCAAGCACATAGAGGAGACCATCAATTTCTGCATGATTAAAACAATGTGTATGTGGCTTGATTTTTACTCTGAAAAATATCTTATAGACTATTAATTTCTAATGAGAAGTCAAATTCCTCTTCGATGATAGAACATTCTAATGTTGATTTTGTTTTTTAAATGGATCATTTCGAAGGTTTTTTCTTCAGTTCTGTATTTTTTGTAGGGATTCATGTTGTTAAACTGTCTTTTCAATCCCATTAAGAACATGTACACCATGTGTTTGACAAAATGTCTCACTTTTACTCCTACATTTTTCTTTTCATTCCCTTTTAGAACATGTACACCATGTGTTTGACAAAATATCTCACTCACTCTTGCATTTTTCTTTTTTATTTTTTTATAATTCAATAGTTATACTCTTACATTAGTTTAAGTCAACTTCATGGTTTATGATTGTTTAAGGTCTCGGATATTGCCAAGAACTATTTTATTTTTGTTCCTCTCATAAAACTACACAGTAAAAACATGCATTTTTCTTTACAGAAACTGTCCAATGAATAGTGAGACTGACATGTTCTTCCATTTGGTTTTTGAATTTGATTGTTTTTCATATACTTACTAATATATTAATTGTTTCTGTGTCTTATTGTGGTAAAAGATGAATACTTTAGTGGGGTTTTCAAACTTGGGCTTCTTTCTCTACAGGTTGAAGATTCTTCTATATTTTTCTTTAGTTTTTGGTTATTGGTTTCTGATTTGCATTACTTTCTTATTATTGTTATATATTATTATTTCATATGTGATGTGTAGAATTAGATCATGGGTGAATTAGAAATTGAATTCATAGACTGATGAGTTAGATGTAGAAGGTTTTGATAATTCAAATTATTCGATGCATTGTATTTTTATATTCCTATTTGTGTTGTGATTTTGATACATATATGTTTGTTTTTTTTGATTGACTCAAAAAATATTTTATAGTTTTAATCATCAATTGCCCTTTTTAGTTGGTAAATTTTGGATCAAGCTGAATTGTATGGTTCCTTATTTCAAAATGCCAGACCTTTACATAAGACTCATTGAGACAAAAGATCAACCACTGAGTACTACCATTTAAAAAAAAAAAAATTCCTACCATGTTAAAACATATTAGAATAGTGAACTCTCTTCTACCATGCTCAAATAATGCAGTGAAATGAGACTTAAATTTATATTGCTAAAATAACTCTCTTTTTCCCCTTTTGGGTATTTGGATTAAATTGGTTTTGGGTATCTTTCTATTTTCAATAAGGCTGAGGACAACTGCTATACAGTATGAGACTGAAATTCATATTGGTAAAATAACTCTATTTTTTCCCAGTTTTGCTAATTACCTACCATGAGTCATTGATTTCTCCGTTGACATTCTTATGCTATAGCAAAATCTTTTTCTCATTCATGAAAGTTATGCCACTATGTTCATATTTATTTTTGTATTGTAGACAATTTAGCCTCACTATATGCACTTTATCTTTGCATCTTATAAGCCTTCAAAGAGATGAACGACAATACCTTCTTTGATCTTGAAATAATGCTGGTATGTCTTGAGCTACGTAGAAATTACTTAATTTTGCAATCTTACTTATTTTAAGATAATATCTAATACCATTATCATCCTACATAATCATATTTAACTGAGTTATATTTTAGATCAAGTTTCGTTTTCAACAACAAATAAATTCATGTGTATGTATGATGCAGGACTGTCTGCACCATAATATGTTTGAACAATGCAATTTGTTTTGATGGCTTTTTAAAAAAAATAAACAAATAAAATTTAGATACTGTAGGGATTGTTTTATATATCTTTCAGTTCAATTATAGGAACATGTTCATGTTTATATGTCCTACTAAAGTGTCCTTATAAAATCTCACCTTGCCAAATCATGCAATTTTTCTTTGAAACTCTGTTCCCATCTGTTGCGGTGGAGTTTATTCCTTACCCTTGGCTTCTGCAATATACCTTTCCCTCCATCCAACATTCTAATTCTTCACAAGGCCTTAAATAACTAAGTGAAGAATTTGTGAACGTTCTTCAAGGTATGAGGTGAATAATTCAATAAAGCTATTAATTCTCTATGGTTTCTTTGTTCTTAAAAAAAAAAAAAAAATTATTTCTTTACTTTTACTGCCCATGAATATGATGGGCTTATAGTGGATGGTCATAATATGAATTTTTTTGCCAATAAATCTGGGAAGTGAAACCCATGAATTTGATTCTTCAATTAAGTTTGTGGTTACCATTTATATAGATATTAGTTGTCCATTCATGTTGTTTTCTAGGATTCCCTCCTTAGTTTATCTCAAAACTACAAAATATACCAATACTAAGAAACACTATTTGAAAGGAGATTTAATTGGAAAATAATTGTGCTTGCCAAAGGAGGAGTAAAAATTTATAAATTTACTTTTGTAAGTTTGGAATGAAGTATTTTTAAAGTTTATAATTATGGATTCATCACACTTGCAACATTTAACCATTTAAATTTGTTGTTTAAGTACATGAATATTAGGAATTAATCTTATAGCTTTCATCAATCTAGAGGAAGATAAATTTAAAAAAAAAAAAAAAATTCTTAAACATTTTTCTAAATTTTCCGGTGTATCGCACGGGTTAGCGACTAGTAATAGCATAAGCCTTTAAAGAGATGTTGTCACGTTAGGAAAAAGGACCCTTTAAAATTCTGCCACGTATAAAAGTTAAAAAGCAATACATTATATTGTCTAGTAATGCTACAACACTGTTAAAAAGCCTCTCATTATAAATAACCAAAAAAACCGGTTAAAATTAAAAGTACATGGAAATAGAAATAGAGAGGCGATTAGGACATGGGGAGAAGCAGAGAGAGAGAGAGAGAGAGAGAGAGAGAGAGAGAGAGAGAGAGAGAGAGAGAGAGAGAGAGAGAGAGAGGCGATGAAATAGAGAGAGGATGAGATCTGGGATGGAGAGAAAGAAACAGAGAAAGAGGCAAAACGGTGAACAATGCATCGATTGGGCATAAGAAATCAAAAATTTACAAAACACGATTTTGCAGAAACATAGGCAGAATGGTAAACAAAGAAGGCATAGAGAAAGAAACAGAGAAAGAGGCAAAGTTCCTAAGGCCGTCCATTGTGCATCACAATCAAAAGGTAAAGAGAGCAAAGTTCGTCCGAACCACACACCATTCTTTCCCTTGCCAAATTTAGACCACCAGATAGTGGAATCGACAACGACAACGGTACTTTTTTTTCTCAATTTTGTAGGTTTGGGTCTAAAATGTTACTATTAATTGAGTTTTTTTTTTTTTGGTTGGGTAGGTTTAGATTTGATTCGTTTTTGTTTTGGCTTTTTGGAATCTCTATCAAAATGTTTGTTTTCTCAATTTTAGATATTTGCTTTTGTTTTGTTTTTGGTTTTTTTTAGATTATAGAAATTGCTAAAAATATTGTTTTTAGTTTGGGTACTTTTGTTTCTAATGTTAACAAAATTGTTGGGATTAAATAAGAATTGGATTGAATGTTGCATTGATTTTTTTTTTTTTTTTTTTTTTCTGTATACCCATAACCAGTAAAGTTATTGTTATTTATTTATTTTTTCTGAATCTGGGGATTGAATATGAATTAGGTTTGAATTTTTTGGTTGGATTGCTTTAGATTTAGTTATTTGAGTTAAAAACTTAAAATACAATCAAAACTCAAAAGGCTTGAGATACAGAGATAGGAGAGATAGAGTTCGTAGGGCGATTTTTATTTAGGTATATGGGTTACATTAGGTTTTGATTTGATTTTTGAAATTTGGGATTTGTAAGGTTGAATTTATTCAACCATCTAATTGGCTTTATTCCGTGCCAAATTTGCTTGTAATTCAACATTTAGTTACCCTGTATTTAGGTGGGTTTGTTGTAAGGGTAGTGAGTGAGATAGAGTGAAGTTTGCTCAAGAGTGTGCAAGAAAACAGAGACTCGCGGCTGGGACTCGCGGCTGCAAGCCGCCAGAAGCTGCACACGTGCCAAGCATGCTGGAAGATGAACAGTCATGCTAGCTGGAGCACTACAGGACAAAACATGACAACTGGCCATACGGTTAACTCGCGACTGGATCTCGCGACTTGGTCAAGCCGCGAGGTCAAGCCGCGAGCCACCCCTGTTTTGTGAAAACCTGACGTTTCACATTCCTCTCCCACTCCAGTATAAATACCCCTTTAACCCACGATTGAAAGAGAGCTTCCAGAGAGAATTTTGAGAGAGAAACCCTAAAGAAAAACCAGATTGCTTCACCCATAATCTATACCTTAGAGTCTCTTCAAATTCCCTTACTCTCTTCCTCTCCATTGTCAAATCCTTGAGAGGCATTATACCAAACCTGGTTCTCACCATTATCATCTCTGTGAGACAGTTGTTTGGAGTTCTGGGAAGCAGTTAGGAAGGAGCCAATCTTCATTGGTTGATGCTACGGTCTAGTAGCGGAATTCGGGAAGCTAGAAAAGAAAAAGGTTCGGCGCAACCTCGTTGGAGCAAGAAGCTTGGAGGGCTTAGGTGCACTGGGATTAGGCTTGGAGGGTCTATTGCTGTCCTTGTATCCCAACTGTATTTTCTAGTGGATTGATTACTGCTTGGAGGGCGGCGGAGAGGTTTTTCGCCGAGGACTTCGGTTTCCTCTTCGATAACACATCGCGTGTTGTCTTTGTGTTTGCATCTTCCTTCCTCTCTATCTTTGCCTTTATTTTATCTGCTGTGGTTTTATTTTGTTATGGCTTAGATAGTTGTTTAACCAATTTCATATTATAGCATGTGTTAAGTTTCCGCACACTTGTTGTTTGACATATTGCTTGATTTGGTTAAGTTGTTTTTGGGGGTCTAAACGTTCAAAGGTGTTTATACACGTTTTTGAACTTTCAATTGGTATCAGAGCGGGTACACTTGTTGTGGTTTAAATACCTAAGTGTGATCCTTGACCCCTTGTGTTTATTTGCCATGGATTGTGCTTTGTATGCCTCTTTGCATGATTTGGTTGGTGATGAATGTAACATGCCACATGTTTGTGAAAATGCCTCTATGAGTGTTAATCCTCATAAGTGTGATGACATGTTATTTGAATCCATGGGTGTTGTTGACAAACTCTTGAAGAAAAATGCTAAGAAGTTTCAAAAGAATTTGAGCAAGTTATTTTGTGAAAATGATGATTTGATTGTTAAGCTCAATGAATCCAACAAATTGGTTGAGAAATATAAAAAACTTGCTGAAATTTCTCTTGAAAAGCTGAAAGAGTTTGAATGTTTGAATATGGACTTGGATGCTAAACTTGTTTTGTCTAACAAACTTGTTGATGATCTTAAATGTGAAAATGAATCTCTTAAGATGCATGCCAAGTGTTTAATTGCTGAACCTATTGATAAAATGGATGATAATATTTGTTGCAATCATGTTGTGGTACCCGATTTTGTGCCTAGTGTGTGTTCTACCTTAAAGGACAAATCGGTGTACATTCCTCCACATAAAAGAAATCAAAAGGTGGAGAGAAAGGCTGCTAAGTCAAAACCTTCGTTTAGGTCTCAACCTAAGGCTTTGGATGGATCTAAGTTTGTTCCAACTTGCCACCATTGTGGTGTGATTGGTCATATAAGACCTCAATGTCATAAGTTGAAGAGGGAACAAAACCATGTTGCTAGATCCATTCCCAAAAAGCCTAGTGGACCTAAACACATTGTTTGTCACCATTGTGGTGCCTTTGGTCATCTAAGACCTCATTGCTCTAAGTTTCAAGCTCTTAAGAGAATCAAAAGAAAAGAGAAACTTGAGCTTTTTGGAAGTTGTGCTAAAAAGAGTAAACTGGATTTGAGTAAAATAGCATGTTGTTAAAGAAAATGTTTAATGCTCTTAACTCCTTGACTATGTGTATCTCCGGTTCTCATTCTTCCAACTCTCGTCTCGCTTCTCTTGAGACACTCATTCCAAACAATCGTTCCGTTTGGATGAGGAAGGGTTCCTATGGTTGAGCTTTTGCTCTTTTGGTCCTTGATCTAATTCTTTCGATCTTTGTAGGACCCTTCATGCATTAAATGTCATATCTTCATGCATTTTGTGCATCTTGCATTTATTTGTATGCATTGTTTCGTTTTTGATCTTACTTTTATGTTTCTATTTTGTGTGAGTAAAAATCCAAAACCACATAAAAAGTGAAAAATTCAAAAAGTTTGATCGTATTTGTTTGAGCACATATCACATGTGAGTTTGGCCTTGTACCTTTGTACAAATGGCTTTGTGCATTTTCGAGCTTAGCTTGTTATTTTTGCACTTATATCTTTGTGGGAAAAATCTTGACATCTTTGTGTGATTGTTGTAAATCGATCTTCAAGCTTGTCATGAATGATTAGTCAATAGTCATGTTGGTTTTGATACTTGCGTAGACTTGTGCTTATATCTCTTCCCACTCTTTTATTTTTATTGCTTAAAGAGCTCAATAAATGTAAATCTCAAAATGAAAAGAGATAATGAACTGCAAAAGCCGTCGCAAATACTAGTATTCGACTAGGAAAAAGGGAAAGCGACTTAAATGAAATTGTATGATGCCCAAAAGGCCAAAGGCTTGTTCGTCAAATTGAAATATCACAAATTTCAGGCATCGATCTCAAAATGAGATGTTTTGATTCAAAATGATCAAATGTTATGAATTGTAAAGAAGCTAAATGAAAAGCTTCATCATATGTAATCATTTTCTTGTGGGAGGTCATATATGTTCATTTCTATAATTGAGATAGACCACTTGACTTAGCACTAGTTGTGTATGACTTGATTGAATTGATCATTGAAACTTCACTCTAGACTAAGGACTATTCCACATTTGATACACACACACAACACACATGCCTAATGTTCAATGAATGTCTTATTCATTTGTTAGATTGTACTTGTCTAAATGTGATGTGTGTGTGCTCAATCATATATGGTTCAATCCAAAAAGATTTTTGATCATTTTATATGTTTTTGGAAGTGATTTTTATCACTCTTTGAGTTCATGTTTAGTGTTTACTTTGTTTTTTATTGTTTAAATATGTTTTGTTTCGAAAAACAGGTGTCAGAGTTTTTCGCGGCTCAGCTGGCGACTCGCCAGTTGCGAAACCCCAGTCGCGAGCTCATCCAGAAACTTTTGGCGACTCACTCGCGGCTTACTCGCGACTCGCGAAAATTTTCGCGGCTGAAACTCGCGGCTCGCGGCTGAAACTCGCGGCTCGCGGCTTGCTCGCGACTGAACCTCGCGACTCGCCCAGTCGCGAAACGCCCAGAAACAGCTTTTTAAAGGGCTTTTTGTGGGAAACTTGTTTTAAACCTCTCCCATCCTCTCTAAAACCCCTCTTTCAATATTTTTACATCAAAATCCAACCAATTTGAATGGTTTTTCATTCCATTAACATTTCTAAGGTAATTATAAATTCTTTTCATTATTTTTGATCCTTGGATTATGTTTTGGAGAGTTTTGTGCTCTTGGTTGGGATTTTTATCATTGGGGTTGGGAAAACTTATTTTTTGTCAAATTTCTTTATGGGATTGGTTTCTTTTGTTGATATGCATTGGATGTTGGCCCCTTGTGGCAGAAAGAACATGTATTAAGGGTGGATTTCATGATGTTCATGCATTGTTTCACATTATTGTTCATAGTGTGCATGCCAGGTGTTTGATAAAATGCCTCTTAGATATTTTCTCGCTTGTTTGGACTCCGATGAGTACCAAACTATGGGGTTTCTCATGTTTCCTCATTAGGAACATGTTTGGTTCATTAGTTGTGTAGTTTACACACTTTGCCCCACATGTGCATTTTTCATGCATTGGTCATGCATTGCACTTAGCCACCTCTTGCACACACTTTTGTTACCCTTGTCATGCCTTGGTCTTTACCTTATTTCTTCATCCTAGCATATCATGTTTACCTTATGCTTTGTAGCATGTTACTTTGTCTTAGTTTTGAGCTTCATTTTCTCATTTATCTTGCACCCCTCATGCATCATTAGCATTGTTCATACCTTCATCTCTTGCCCTCGTTTCTTCTTGACCCTTTGTCTATTCCTGACAAAAAGGGGGAGAGTATACTCTAGAGTATGTTTCGGAGTATTTTGTCATTTCTATATGACTCTTGTGCACATCTTTAGGGGGAGAAATTCTATTTCTCATGCACATTTATAGGGGGAGAGATATTCCATAGGGGAGATGCATATACCAAGGGGGAGAAGACATTGTGTTATCTAGAAAACTTTGTTCTGTTTGTTTTCTTGTTGGCTTTATGGTGCTTTGAGTTATACTTTGTTGTTCTCATTGCATCATGTTTGTGCTTTGGACATGCATATATCCCTATGCTATTGTGCTTCTTTGAATGCATGTTCGTATGATCATTTGCTTTGCTATGTGATCATTATAGTCATTTCTATATGACTGTTTTGGTGTATGATCAAGTTGCTCACATGTTTCACATCATGTTTACTTGATCACAATTTACTTGTTACATTATACTTGTTCTTTTATTACTTGCTTTACCTTGAGGGTCTAATGTGTTTTGTGCAAGTGTTTCAGGTTACAAGTATATATGTTCTAAGTGCATCACAGCTTCTCATCATTTTGAAGGGGAGAAACTTTAAGCACTTTTAGTTTATATTGTTTAAGTTTTTATTCAATATAATGTGCTTTGTACCCATGTGCTTTTGTAAGCTTTTAGGGTTAATGTGTTATGCATGTGTTATGCATAGTTTGTAGGCTTTATGGTATGTATCTTGCTTAATGCAGCCTTTATGCTATGTTGAAATCAGTACTTTAATCTAAATGTCTTGTATTTTGATTTATGTACTGTCACTCTTGTGCCCTTGTAGGATTGTTCCTAGATGCATATGCCTTGTGTGTTATGCATTGGTTGAGTGTTGAGCATACAAGTGTCTTGCCTTGTGTTTGTTAACTTGTATGTCCTTGTGTTCATTCCAAGTGTGAATGAGCACTGTGATCACTACCTTGTGGTGTTCACTTGGTTGATCAAGCCATGGTTTGTTTATTAACTCCATCTTTGCTTGATCACATATTGCCTGTTTCATATGCATTTATAATTTTCGGCTTACAATGATCATGGTGTATTGTTGTGTTTCAGGAGTATTATGTTCATATGATTCAAGTGCTTCACAGCTTCTAGAGTTAGGTGTGAGTGAGTTTTGTTCAACTGTTCCCAACTCACATGTTAAGTCTAGAGTCTGTTTTAGGGTTTTGTCACGGAATAGCCAAAGGGGGAGATTGTAAGGTTGAATTTATTCAACCATCTAATTGGCTTTATTCCGTGCCAAATTTGCTTGTAATTCAGCATTTAGTTACCCTGTATTTAGGTGGGTTTGTTGTAAGGGTAGTGAGTGAGATAGAGTGAAGTTTGCTCAAGAGTGTGCAAGAAAACAGAGACTCGCAGCTGGGACTCGCGGGTGGACTCGCGGCTGCAAGCCGCCAGAAGCTGCACACGTGCCAAGCATGCTGGAAGATGAACAGTCATGCTAGCTGGAGCACTACAGGACAAAACATGACAACTGGCCATACGGTTAACTCGCGACTGGATCTCGCGACTTGGTCAAGCCGCGAGGTCAAGCCGCGAGCCACCCCTGTTTTGTGAAAACCTGACGTTTCACATTCCTCTCCCACTCCAGTATAAATTCCCCTTTAACCCACAATTGAAAGAGAGCTTTCAGAGAGAATTTTGAGAGAGAAACCCTAAAGAAAAACCAGATTGCTTCACCCACAATCTATACCTTAGAGTCTCTTCAAATTCCCTTACTCTCTTCCTCTCCATTGTCAAATCCTTGAGAGGCATTATACCAAACCTGGTTCTCACCATTATCATCTCTGTGAGACAGTTGTTTGGAGTTCTGGGAAGCAGTTAGGAAGGAGCCAATCTTCATTGGTTGATGCTACGGTCTAGTAGCGGAATCCGGGAAGCTAGAAAAGAAAAAGGTTCGGCGCAACCTCGTTGGAGCAAGAAGCTTGGAGGGCTTAGGTGCACTGGGTAGATTAGGCTTGGAGGGTCTATTGCTGTCCTTGTATCCCAACTGTATTTTCTAGTGGATTGATTACCGCTTGGAGGGCGGCGGAGAGGTTTTTCGCCGAGGACTTCGGTTTCCTCTTCGATAACACATCGCGTGTTGTCTTTGTGTTTGCATCTTCCTTCCTCTCTATCTTTGCCTTTATTTTATCTGCTGTGGTTTTATTTTGTTATGGCTTAGATAGTTGTTTAACCAATTTCATATTATAGCATGTGTTAAGTTTCCGCACACTTGTTGTTTAACATATTGCTTGATTTGGTTAAGTTGTTTTTGGGGGTCTAAACGTTCAAAGGTGTTTATACACGTTTTTGAACTTTCAGGATTATATGTGATTTAGGTTTGGAGAGGGAAAAGATAGAGAAATAAGAGAGAACGTGAGTTCGCTATTCAGAAAAATCGTTCGTAACGAGAGAAATCTGACATCTTCCAGTCAAACCACCAGAAACTTTTATTGGTAATTTTATTTTTTAATATTGCTTTAAATGTTTGAGTTTATATAGTCTTAGGTTTGGGTATTCAATTGAATTAATTTTGAAAGTTCAAATAGTGTATAAAACACCCTTGAACGTTTAGACCCCCAATTACAAAATAACCAGTTCAAGCTTTATGACAAACAACTAGTGTGTGGAAAATGAACAGAAGCTATGAACAGAATTGGTAAACAATCTAAGCCAATTAAAATCACAACCACAGCAGATAATAAAAGGCAAAGGTAAAAGGGAAGGAAGATGCAAACACAAGGACAACACACGATGTGTTATTGAAGAGGAAACCGAAGCCCTCGGCGTAAAACCTCTCCGCCGCCCTCCAAGCGGTAAGTAATCCACTACAAAATGTAGTTAGGATACATGAACAGCAATAGACCCTCCAAGCCTAATCTACCCAATGTACCTAAGCCCTCCAAGCTTCTTACTCCAACGAGGTTGCACCGAACCTATTTCTTTTCTAGCTTCCCGGATTCTGCTACTTAACCATAGCATCAACCTATGTAGATTGGTTCCTTCCTAACTGCTTCCCAGAACACCAAACAGCCCTCTCATAATAATGGATATGGCGAGAAAAGGTTTTGGTAAAAAGACCTCTCAAGGGTTTAACAATGGAGAGGAAGAGAGTTGAGGAATTTGAAGAGTCTCTTATGTGAATGAAAGTTCAAATAGTGTAAAAACACCCTTGAATGTTTGGATCCCCAATTTACAAATTAACCAATTCAAGCTTTATGTCAAATAACTTGTGTGTGGAAAATGAACAAAAGCTATAAAAAAGAATTGGTAAACAATCTAAGCCAATTTAAAATCACAACCCACAGCAGATAATAAAAGGCAAAGATAAAAGGGAAGGAAGATGTAAACACAAGGACAACACGCGATGTGTTATTGAAGAGGAGACTGAAGCCCTCGGCGTAAAACCTCTTCGCCACCCTCCAAGCGGTAAACAATCTACTAGAAAATGTAGTTGGGATACATAGACAACAATAGACCCTCCAAACCTAATCTACCCAGTGCACCTAAGCCCTCCAAACTTCTTGCTCCAACGTGGTTGCGCCGAACCTATTTCTTTTCTAGTTTCTCGGATTCCGCTACTTGACCACAGCATCAACCAATGTAAATTGGTTCCTTCCTAATTGCTTCCCAAAACACCAAACAACCCTCTCAGAGTAATGGATATGGTGAGAAAAAGGTTTTGGTAAAACGCCTCTCAAGGATTTGACAATGGAGAGGAAGAGAGTTGAGGAATTTGAAGAGACTCTTATGTAAAGATTGTAGATGAATCAATCTTGTTTTACTCTAGGGTTTCTCTCTCAAAATTCTCTTTGGAAGCTCTCTTTCTTTTGTGGGTATAAGGGGTATATATACTAGGGTGAGAGAGGAATGTGAAACGTCAGGTTCTTCAAAATAGGGCTGGCTCGCGGCTTGGCCTCGCGACTTGACTGAGTCGCGAGATCCAGTCACGAGATAATTGAATGGCCAGTTGTCCTATTTTGTCCTGTAGTGCTTCCAGCTAGCATGACGGTTCAACTTCTAGCATGCTTGGCATGTGTGCTGCTTCTAGCGGCTTGCAGCCGTGAATTACCCGTGAGATCCAGTCGCGAGACTTTATTTTCTTGCACACTCTTGAGCATTCAACACTCTATCTCACTCACTACCCTTACAACAAACCCACCTAAATACAGGGTTACTAAATGCTGAAATACAAGCAAATTTGGCACGAAATAAAGTCAACAAAATGGTTGATTAAATTCAACCTTACAGTCTCCCCCTTTGGCTATTCCGTGACAAAAACCTAAAACAGACTCTAGACTTAACATGTGAGTTAGGAACAATTGAGCAAAACTCACTCACACCTAATTCTAGAAACTGTGAAGCACTTGAATCATATGAACATGAAACTCCTGAAACACAACAATACACCATGATTATTGTATGCAGAAAATATGAAATGCATATGAAACAGGCATAAAGTGATCAAGTAAAGATGAAGTTAAGAACCAAATCATGGCTTGATCAAACAAGTAATCACTTACAAGGTAGTGATCACAGTGCTCATTCACACTTGGAATGAACACTTGAACATACAAGCTAACAAAAACAATGCAAGTTACTTGTATGCCCAACACTCAACCAATGCATAATACACTAAGTATATGCATCTAGGAACAATCCTACAAGGGCACAAGAGTGACAGTACTTAAAAGAAAATGCATGACATTTAGATAGAAGTACTGATTTAAACAAAGCATAAAAGGCTGCATAAAGCATGGTACAGACCATAAAGCCTACAGATATGCATAAAAACATAACCCTAAAAGCTTACATAAGCAACATGGGTACAAAACACAATATATACTGAATAACATCAACAATATATATATAAAGTAAACCAAGTTTCAAAACCATCCATGTGTTAAGAGTTAGAAACAAAAATACACCAAAACCACAGTGTATTAAACCCATAGTAACAATAAATATCCAAAAACATAAACCTATAAATTTAAAGGATAAGTCTAAAACAAAAGTATGTGTGTACTCCCCCTATTACTATGCACACTTCCCTTTGAGCTTTCTCCTCCTTACTGAATGCTCTCCCCCTTTTTGGCATGAATAGCTAAAGGTTGTTGTCTAACTTTTGTTGAATAGCTTCTAGCTGATTCTCCATGGACTCGAGTCGCATTTGAACATGGTTGTTGATGGAGTAGAGAAGTGTCACCATTTCATCAATGCGTTTCTGAATATTTTCAAGCAAACTACCCACTCTATCAGTTTGAGGATTAGACTGTGCTTGCGGAATGCTAGTTTGTGGAACTTCAGGGATGACACGCGAAGTAGGTGTGGTATGTATAGGTGTCTCTGACTCAGGAGCAGATTGAGTAACCGGAGAGATGTGTGCACTCTTTGGTGTTTTAGAGGAATGACTTCTGCTAGCTTGTAGAGTGAACATGGAAATTGGACGCAGACGGGTCAACATTTTTCCATCTGAGGGAGGAACAATGCCTTCACGAAGAATGAACTTCATGATGAGACTGCAAAATGGAATACATCCTCGAACTGTAGATCGAGCCGCAGTCTTTCTCATGGTTTGAAAGATGTGGGCATAGATATCAAAGGGGCTCCTGTAATAAGATCACAAAGGAATTGAGCTCTTCCAAGACTTATGAAGGTAGTGTTGGACAGTGGGTAGAGATTAGAGAACATGATCAACTTTAGTGTGGTCAGCTCTGGTGCAAACCTTGCGGTGCTTATGGATGTGCCTGTACTAGATACTTCATGATCAGATCCTAGAACTTGTAGAATGTCTTGAGTCTCTGGAGTTTGATCATCATACGGAGTTAGATCCACATTCTGAGGTCTAGTGATGCGGAGAATATCGGCTATGGAGTTCGGGGAGATGGCAAACTCCTTTCCTCTAACCCAGCAAATTAGTTCAACTCCAAGATCACTTGTATTAGAGTAACATTCCTTAACCAGTTCATCCATTGGATCGACAAAATTCCCAAATAAGTTTGCCCAATCTCGTGGTTCAAAGATTCGAGGGATAAAAGTGGTTCCTAAGGTGTCAAACTCAACCACCCATTCCACTATAGGAGATGCCTTGTCAAAAATGTTTGAGTAGATATGTGAGGTAAGCAGGGTTTTGAACCTCTCCAAATTGGAGTCTGTAAGGTTGAATTTATTCAACCATCTAATTGGCTTTATTCCGTGCCAAATTTGCTTGTAATTCAGCATTTAGTAACCCTGTATTTAGGTGGGTTTGTTGTAAGGGTAGTGAGTGAGATAGAGTGAAGTTTGCTCAAGAGTGTGCAAGAAAACAGAGACTCGCGGCTGGGACTCGCGGGTGGACTCGCGGCTGCAAGCCGCTAGAAGCTGCACACGTGCCAAGCATGCTGGAAGATGAACAGTCATGCTAGCTGGAGCATTACAGGACAAAACAGGACAACTGGCCATACGGTTAACTCGCGACTGGATCTCGCGACTTGGTCAAGCCGCGAGGTCAAGCCGCGAGCCATCCCTGTTTTGTAAAACTTGACGTTTCACATTCCTCTCCCACTCCAGTATAAATACCCCTTTAACCCACGATTGAAAGAGAGCTTCCAGAGAGAATTTTGAGAGAGAAACCCTAAAGAAAAAAACCAGATTGCTTCACCCACAATCTATACCTTAGAGTCTCTTCAAATTCCCTTACTCTCTTCCTCTCCATTGTCAAATCCTTGAGAGGCATTATACCAAACCTGGTTCTCACTATTATCATCTCTGTGAGACAGTTGTTTGGAGTTCTGGGAAGCAGTTAGGAAGGAGCCAATCTTCATTGGTTGATGCTACGGTCTAGTAGCGGAATCCGGGAAGCTAGAAAAGAAAAAGGTTCGGCGCAACCTCGTTGGAGCAAGAAGCTTGGAGGGCTTAGGTGCACTGGGTAGATTAGGCTTGGAGGGTCTATTGCTGTCCTTGTATCCCAACTGTATTTTCTAGTGGATTGATTACCGCTTGGAGGGCGGCGGAGAGGTTTTTCGCCGAGGTCTTCGGTTTCCTCTTCGATAACACATCGCGTGTTGTCTTTGTGTTTGCATCTTCCTTCCTCTCTATCTTTGCCTTTACATTATCTGCTGTGGTTTTATTTTGTTATGGCTTAGATAGTTTATAACCAATTTCATATTATAGCATGTGTTAAGTTTCCGCACACTAGTTTTTTGACATATTGCTTAAGTTGATTAAGTTGTATTTCGGGGGTCTAAATGTTCAAAGGTGTTTTGTACACGTTTTTGAACTTTCAGAGTCTTGAGATGACTGAGATGGGAGTTAAGTCCTTTTAGCAACTGGGGTTGATGGATCATCAGTAACAATGTCTTTGCCCTTAGAGGATCGACGAGACATCTACAAGAGAATAGGCACATAGGAAAGAACTAAAAACAGCACCACAAAGGACAGATATCAACTTGATTAGATTCAAAAATGAATGTAAACCATATAAATTACACACATTTTCAAACATAAGTTATGACAATATAGAATGAGGCAGGTGCAATACAATGGTGAAAGCGCAATAAAGCACAGAGTAAGACAAACTTAAAGATAATTGTCAATAAGACAATCTACCATGAGTCTCAAATGCACAATGAAAACCACATATAACCAAAAAAATGGCATTGGGACAAATCAAACAGAAAATTGAATGTATTAAAGTAATACACTCAAGACAGAAGCACACTCATGTAGTGACAACAAAAACACAGTGATACAAGATAGGTAATCCAAAACCACAGACATAAGTAAACTTTCGTACACACAAACGGAGTAAAAACCAAAAAAATACCAAACCCATTTCCCAAAAGAGTATAAACACCAACAAATGCCAAAACACAGAACAAAGATAAGAACATTGTGACCAACAAAACGACACCAGATGAAATCAGCATCAAACACAATCCACCATACCCAGCACACAAAGAGTAAAACGTTTGAACACAATATGACAAAAATAACAACCCAAACAGCAAGAAAGTGACACACAAAACATAACATATGAAGTGAGGAAGAGAAGACCCATACCTTTTCTTGATGATTTTGGGAAGAAATGAAGCAACAATGGAGTTCAAAATGGGTTACACAGAGCGTTTAGGAAGGAGACAGTTGAGAGAGAAGATGAATAGTCACAAAAAGTTTGAGGGAAAACTGAAAAAGATTTTAAAAACTGCCTTCACTGTGCAAAACACGCGTTTTTCTCTACTAAAATGAGTCGCCAACAAGACGCCAGGTCAAGCCGCCAAAACACTCAAAGACAAATTTTTGAAAAATTTTTTCTAAGTGTTTTTTGCGACTGGAAGGTCTACCCGTGAGGGAGTCGTGAGCTAAGTCGCGAAAATCTTTGTGTAACCCTCACGACTGGACCATCCACTTGCGAACAAGTTGCCAAAATTGACACGCGAGCTCACGACTGCGGCATGCGACTTGACTTACCCGCGACTGAGTCGCCAAAACAAGGCAAAAATGTTTTTTGAAATTTTTAGTTTTTGAAGAACAAAATACTTTCCCAAAACACCTAAAACACTCAAAAATCTTTTTGTGCTTGAATCAACAAAGATTGAGCATGTGAAAACACATTTTATCAAATACAATCACACAAATGAATATGGCATTTATTGAACATAAACTTGTGTGTTGTGTGTGGATATCAACAATGTGATAGTCCTTAGTCTAATGTGAAACTTCAATGATCAATTCAACCAAGACATACACAATTAGCACTAGATCTTATGACCCATCTCAATTATAGAAGTATGCCTATATGACCTCCCACAAAACTTGATAACATAACTTGGAGCTTTACATTTGACTCTACTTTCAATCATAACATTTGATCTTTTTGGTTCTTTTAAGACAATCACATCTCATTGTGAGAGTGATATTTGATATTTCACTTTGAAGAGATAGCCTTTGGCTTTTTGAATAAACATTCACTTTAATTTTCCTAGTTGCTTTTCCTTTTTCCTAGTCGAATACTAGTATGTGCGACAGGCTTTTACAGCTCAATATCTCTTTTCATTTGGAGATTTACATTTGGTGAGCTCTTTTTAGTAAAAACACAAATAAAGAGTGGGAAGATATATAGACACAAGTCTATGCATATCTCAAGATCAACAGAACCATTCACTAATCATTCATGACAAGTTTGAAGATCTATTTACAACAATCATATAGATTTCGAGATTTCTCCCACAGTGATAAGAGTGCACAGGAACAAGCTACGCTGGTAATGCACAAAGCCATTAGCACAAAGGTACTAGGCAAAACATGTTTTGAGACAAAACTCAACAATGTCAATCAAATTTTTTGATTTTTAAATTTTTATGTGGTTTTTGGATTTTTGACACATAAGAAGAAAAAGATTGATCAAAAACAAAAATGAACAAAAATATGCACAAACAGACAAACAAATAACCACCAACATAAACAATATGCAAACAATCAAACGCCGTCACAAAGCATATGAAGTATTGATACATGGACATGTTGTAATGCTTATGCATGAGTACCCTTTTTCACCCACACGTCACTTACGTTTGGGGTGATTTTCTTATAGGATTAGGTACGGGAGTTAGGGCTTTCAAACCTTCGTGTGAAGCTTTCCAAACAGTTGGTGAATGCACCAATCATCTTCATCACGTTCATCATTCCAGGATCACCATTTTGATCTCTTGATGGTTCACCAGCCCAATTTCTCCTATCATTTCTAGGTCCTCGTGACCTTTGAGGAGTTGCACTATTCATTGCTCTCAGCTTTTGACAATTTGGTCGAGTATGCCCTTGAAGTCCGCAATGATGGCACACATAATTTGATCTAGGACCTTTTTGTGGTCGTGGACGAGACTTGGCTCAGGATTCAGACCTGCCCACAGATTGATTACGGGGATTCAACAATCGTTCGTTCTCCACATTCCTCTTCTCCTCTATCTTGGGCTTCTCAGCAGTAGGGCCAACTTCAACTGGCTCTTTGGACTTTATAAACTTTACTTCTTTTGTGACATTGCCAGATGAGCTACTCCCTTCGGTATATCCCAACCTGGATTTGTCTGAAACGCTTTTTTGTGATGAAATAACATCATCAAGCTTCTTGGTGGTGACTCTATCTATCTTGGCATTTGCTTGCACAACCTCTTGCTCAAGAAATCTCACTTTTGTGTAGGCTTCTGACAGCTCACCGTTCAGTGTTTCTATCTCACACTTGGCCTCCTTATAGCGAATTAGGAGACTTTTATAGTCCTCCTCTACCTTCTTCATTTTTCTCACAGCTGCCTTTGCCACCCTTGTGTACTCACCCAACCTCTTTAGGGGTGAGTTATAATTGTCTTGAAGATTAGCTGTGTTTTCATCTTCTTCTGCATCTGATTCCCCAACAGCTCCAAATGATTCTTCATCACTATGTACTCCAAGCTCTTGTATAAGCAGTTTCAACTAGTCTAAAGACTCAAAATGGGTAATAGTCATAAAAGTTGAATAATTCCCTTCTCCGTCATAACTTTCCTCAGAATCTGAGTCGGATGAATCTGAGTCACTCAATGTCGTGGCATACACTTTGCCTTTCGATTTTAAATAATTCGGACATTCTTTCTAAAAGTCCATGCTCGTTACATTTGAAACTAGTGACACCTTGTGTAGATTGGAATTCTTTTCCATCTTTCTTTTTGAATTCCCTTTTCTCTCTTCCTGAACTTTGGAATTTTCCTTTATCACCAAATTTGCCATCATTCTTGAATTTCAAGAATTTTCAGAAATTTTTTACAAGGTATGCAACATCTTTGTCAATCACATCTTCTTCCAATGAGTCATGGTCTTCCACCTTTTCATTAATGGTCTTAAGAGCAAGAGATTTACTCTTCCGTTGATTAGGCAGCGACATTTCATAAGTCTGAAGACAACTAACCAGCTCCTGGACTTTTATGTCATCAAGGTCCTTGCTTTCTTCAATCGCTATCACTTTGGCACGAAAACTTTCCAGCAATGATCGAAGGATCTTCCTTACAATTTTAGAATCCTCCGTTTTCTCTCCCAAATTGAACTTGCTTACAATCACCTCATTCAGCTTGCTATAGAAAGAGTCAAAGGACTCATCCTCACTCATTTTTAACTCCTCAAACCGAGTGGTTAGCATCTGCAGCTTGATGTCTTTTACTTTCTTCGTGCCTTCATAAGTGGTCTCCAATATCTCCCATGCTTCTTTGACAACAGTAATGTGAGAGATCCTGTGAAATTCATCTGGAGACACACTACAGAAAATAGTATTGAGTGCTTTATTGTTAGCATTAGATGCGGCGAGTGCTGCCTTATCCCATGTGGATTTGGCTACCTCCGGTCTGGTCTAACCTATCTCAACAGCATCCCAAACAGATTCATCAATGGAACACAGAAATGCTCTCATGTGAACCTTTCAAAAAGCATAATTACTACCATCAAAATATGGAGGTGCATTTAGGGATTAAGACCGATCCATCTCAATAGGGAGTCAAAGATCACACTATGGTAATGAAACCACTAAAAGTGTACCTGCTCTGATACCAATTGAAAGTTCATATAGTGTAAAAACACCCTTGAACGTTTAGACCCCCAATTTACAAATTAATCAATTCAAGTTTTATGTCAAACAACTAGTGTGCGGAAAATGAACAAAAGCTATAAAACAAAATTGGTAAACAATCTAAGCCAATTTAATATCACAACCCACAGTAGATAATAAAAGGCAAAGATAAAAGGGAAGGAAGATGCAAACACAAGGACAACATGTGATGTGTTATCGAAGAGGAAACCGAAGCCCTCGGCGTAAAACCTCTTCGCCGCCCTCCAAGCGGTAAACAATCCACTAGAAAATGTAGTTGAGATACATGGACAGCAATAGACCCTCCAAGCCTAATCTACCCATTGCACCTAAGCCCTCCAAGCTTCTTGCTCCAACGAGGTTGTGCCGAACCTATTTCTTTTCTAGCTTCCTGGATTCCGCTACTTGACCATAGCATCAACCAATGTAAATTGGTTCCTTCCTAACTGCTTCCCAAAACACCAAACAGCCCTCTCACAGTAATGGATATGGTGAGAAAAAGGTTTTGGTAAAATGCTTCTCAAGGATTTGACAATGGAGAGGAAGAGAGTTGAGGAATTTGAAGAGACTCTTATGTAAAGATTGTAGATGAATTAATCTTGTTTTACTTTAGGGTTTCTCTCTCAAAATTCTCTCTGGAATCTCTCTTTCTTTTGTGGGTATAAGGGGTATATATACTAGGGTGACAGAGGAATGTGAAACGTCAGATTTTTCAAAACAGGGCTGGCTCGTGGCTTGGCCTCACGACTTGACTAAGTCGCGAGATCCAGTCGCAAGATAACCGAATGGCCGGTTGTCCTATTTTGTCCTGTAGTGCTTCCTGCTAGCATGACGGTTCAACTTCTGGCATGCTTGGCACGTGTGCTACTTCTGGCGGCTTGCAGCCGCGAGTCACCCGCGAGATCCAACCACGAAACTCTGTTTTCTTGCACACTCTTGAGCATTCAACACTCTATCTCACTCACTACCCTTACAACAAACCCACCTAAATACAGGGTTACTAAATGCTAAAATACAAGCAAATTTGGCACGGAATAAAACCAACAAAATGGTTGATTAAATTCAACCTTACAGTGAAGATTGTGGATGAATCAATCTTATATAACTCTAAGGTTTCTCTCACAAAATTCTCTCTGGAAGCTCTCTTTCTTTTGTGGGTATAAGGGGCATTTATACTAGGGTGAGAATGGAATGTGAAGAGTCAGGTTTTTCAAAACAGGGCTGACTCATGGCTTGACCTCGCAGCTTGACTGAGTCGTGAGATCCAGCCGCGAGATAACAGAACGGCCAGTTGTCCTATTTTGTCCTATAGTGCTCCAGCTAACATGACGCTTCAACTTTTGGCATGCTTGGCATGTGTGCTGCTTCTGGCAGCTTGAAGCCACGAGTCACCCGTGAGGTCTAGTCTTGAGTCTCTGTTTTCTTGCACACTCTTGAGCATTTCAACACTCTATCTCACTCACTACCCTTACAACAATCCCACCTAAATACAAGGTTACTAAATGCTGAAATACAAGCAAATTTAGCACGGAATAAAGCCAACAAGATGGTTGATTAAATTCAACCTTACAAATTTTGATTAAGGATCTATCTTCATTTTTTTTACTTTTTTCCCTCTAAATTACAACCTAAAATACCATTTACAGGACAAAAAAACAGACATCTCCTTCCATTATAGAGCAAGAGGGAGATTAGAGAAGTTTGATTTTTTTAATTTGATTTTAATTGTCAATTTGTCATATACATACTGCTACAATTATTGTTTCTTCGTGTCTTATTCTTATTTCCTTTTATTCATGTTTTGATTTCATGTTAGGTTAAAATTACAGGAAAAAATAATTGTGTTAAGTTGTTAAAATTTTCTATTGCATATGACTAATTGTTAACAATGTTCTATTCAATTTTTATCTATTTTAGATTAGTTCTATGACATATTTCATTTGATGTTTCTTAATGATTGCAAATTGCAGAGTGAATATTTGTGGTGTAAATTTGAAATTATTTTCTAGGTTGTTTAAACTGTATTTTAACTGGTTATTTTTCCTTTTATATTGAGAAGCTATCAAATGGTGTGTTAACCTAACGAAACAGTATAATTTATCCTTTTTTAATTGCAAACATGGCAGAGTTTTAAATGGCTAAACGGTGCAACGTGCGACTGGTTTAATTTAAAAGCTGTATATGTGGCAGCATTTTAAGGGACCTATTTTCCTACATGGCAACACCTTTATAATGTAAACTAGATTGTCACTTATATTGTAAACAGTAGGTTCTTCTCCATTGTTATATATAAACTTTACTAATGTTTAGAATGTTCTAATATTATAGATTCATCTCGCAATGAAGTACAAAACTTTGAAGCAGATATCAGTGAATGTGGGATGCAGTTAACATAGCAAACAACCATGATTTGATCAATATTTCTATGATTTCAGTTGACTAATAGGTAAGTTTAAAGTTTTTTTTAAACAGAAAATAATATTTAAAAAAATGGATACAAAAATATAAAAAACATTTCCCATATCTGTTGGAACTTAATATTATAAGCATCAATAGTTGAATATAGGGAAGAAAAAAAGGAGAAAGCTTACATTTTTGGTCATGCTTTCTTTAGGTTTGTTTAAGAAGTTGGTCTGATTGCTATGGGGAGTTATTGATGATCTTAGCCCTCTTGGGTTTGTGAGAAAGGAGGAAACTTTCTGTATTTTTGGGGTACAAAAGGGTTCTGTTTATGGAGTGGGCAGCAACAGAAACTTACCAAAAAAAATGCCCCCTTTTGTAAAATATGTTACTATCTAATTTTATAAAGAACATTTTCCTACCATTGAGTTGGCTTATCTGATTTGGAGTATATGTAGTTTTTTTTTAATCTAATCCACATATGTAAAGGGTTTGTAATGTTTCCTTCCTTAGAGGTATAGAGTATGGATATATACACTTCACATGAAACTGTAATTTGTGTATACACCAATTTTACTAATAATAGAATATTTTTTGCTGTGATTGTTTAAATTTGAGCTATGAAAACAAGCGATTGTATGAAATTATTGCTCTTCATAGATCATACAAATATTGTCAAAATATTGTTGCAAACCACACAAATTGGTTTGCTTTTGGCGAACTACAAGTTTTGGTATGAATTTAAAAAATGATCAGCTCATATAAATTCAATTTTAGGAGTGTCAACTTTCCTAGAAGTTCGTGCCCTCTTATGTTAATAGACTATAATTTACATTTTAGACTTGAGGAAAATTAATCTTTAATTTCATTAATTTAGTTTCTGTTGTCTTAAGTAGCATGTGTTCGATGAGGTTCTTAGAGGAATCCACACATTTTACAAAATTCCACTCAAAGGCATTATTTCAACTTAGCTCTTTGAACAAAATTACATATTATTTGCATTTCCTATTGCTTACTAAAGTTAAGGACACTATGCTTTGCTGATGAAATTGACCACCTCATGTGTTCTGAAAATAAAAACACAAGAACATGATTTGATTGTTATAGTTGCTTTTATTAGTTTAAATTTTAAAGAGGATTCTCCTTGCTATTTTTTGGCTTTTATTATACTTTTATAGAAGTTATTATATTCAGCTATAGTGACCATGCTTGCTAAATCTGGTACAAATATTTCAAATATGTGATAGAAATTATTATATACAAGGTACTTTCTCCGTTTCTTTTTTACTTTTTACAATTTAGTGCACATGTCAAGTCTTAATGATATTGATAATTAATTGCTATATATTGTCTTAGTTCATACTCTGTTAAGAGCATACCCAATTGCTTATGAAAAAAAAATGCATTGTCTCACCAAGAGAGAATAAAAAAAGGAAAAGAAAGAATGCATAGGCTATACAGTATCATCTAAAAATACATGATACTATAAGAATGTTTAAAACTTGCTACAGGAATGCGAGACCAATTATGTAATGCTCCGTTTTTCTATTTTTATTTTTATTTATGAAAATCCTTACGTACTTTACATTTCATCGAGTTTTAAAGGACTAGATGAGCATAGAAGTAATACAATGCTTGAATGAATTATCTAAAAGATCTTAGATTTAGTAAGAGATCTCAGATTTAGTAGTAAGAAGAAGAGTACTAATTTTGAGAAAATCTTAGCGTAAAAGAGAAAAATGATGAAGTGTTTGGCTCAGCTGTTGTGGTTGTGATTTACTTCTTACCAATTATTATATTACTGTTTGAACCTAACATAATTTGTATTGCTTTTTTTATTTCTTTGGATTCGTTGGTCAAAATATTTTGGTACCGTTTGATTTTGTAATTATGATATTGAAATATGATATCATGATCTAATAACTGAAAACATCATCTTTTAAAATAGTCTTTCTCACAATCAAAAATCTGGGTATCAATATATATACATATTAATAGTCATTTGCTCTGTTAAATCTCATTACCTCATGCTTTCACAATTTTTTGAACCATTTAACTTTACTTTCTTTAAAGACCAAAATAATAAATAAATAAAAATACTGCATTTACGTCTCTTATAAAAGAAATCCAAAGATGAGCATGTGAATGAGAAAAAAAAATTGTTATATGTTTTATTCCTTGAAACCTTTTTTTTATAGTTGATACATGCCTTTGTAATTAGTGTTTTGCGAAAACAGTTCTACGCTTCTTTTGTAATAAAGCCATTCTCTTTGTTGGTGTAAAGTAAAGCCTTTTTGGCCTTTTGACACTCAGTAAATTGTTGTTAATCTAGGTGAAATATATTAAGTGGTTATAATATTATTTACTTGAATGGTTTCAGATAAATGCCTTCACATATTTATATGTCTAATGTTCAATTGCAAAAGAAAATCATTTAATAACATTATTGCAGTAGAATATGCTATTACTTTACAATTTGATTCAAAATTTAGTAATGAAAAGTGAAAAAAAATCATTAATAGGCATTGATGAAAGATTGTTAAAAAAACTTTTAATGGAACCTTCTTATAGAGATTGGAGATTCAAAAGCAAGGGCAGGTCCTTTGGATATGATTCTCACTAAGGTTCACCCCTCTCTGCAATTTTTATTCGTTTCCCCCCTAACTTTTGAGTTTTTTTGTTTTTGTTTTTGTTAGCACAATTCTCTGCAAGATGAAGTATATATGCACCCCATTTGCTTGACAATGTAAGAATGAATCTAGTGTTGTTTATAAATTCATAGCATATAACATTCTTTTCATTTCCATTTGAAACATGGACCCCATTTGTTTGAAAAAACTTTCACTCACTCTTGCTGGGAATAGGGGTTTCGTTTTTTCCTATTTAAAACAAATTAACATGAATGCCTAGAATTTTTATTGCAAGAGTTTCTGTTTTGGTTCACCAAGTGGAGAGAGATACCAAAGATGCTTGGGGGGCCTATAGAAACATGTGTTTGACATGCTACATCCTGTGCTTTACGTTGGTTTTACTTATAATTTTTCTTTTGATATACAAACTAATCCCAATTCATAGGAATTGCTTAAAATCGTCATTACTCTTTTTATTCTCTAGGTTGCCGGATAACTCTTTTGTTTTAGCTTTATTTGAAAGGGAAAAAAAAAAAAAGTTAAAATATTTATCTTTGAGAGTTTTCCTTTGGATTATTTTCTCAATTGACGATAAAGATTGGTGGGGAGATATTTCTAAGAAAGGGGCTTTGCCTTGGCAAATAACAGCTGTGGTGGACTTGCTGGGTTAGTGTAGACATTTATATTTTGTACATAAAAATTTGTTGGCAAAAGAAAAGTCTTAGATGCATTTTTTTGGGACAATAACTGCAGTGCATAGTAGTTTTTCTATATTCAAGATTTATAGAAAGCTTACAGAAACGTTCAAAGGGCTTAAAAAGGTTTGTAATACTGTATGCAATATACTTGGATCAATGATGATTTAAATGTAAATCTTCTTTTGAAAATTTTATTTTTTGTTTTAATAATTTTCTAACTTAATACATTTTTTTTTTCACACTTTTTTACTGTATGAAGTTTAGCCATTAGTAGTTGACTTAATACTCTACTCATCTCATCTCTTTTATAAACTACTAATCTCTTAGGTGTTAAATATCATGGGTATTTTGATTGGATTGGTTTTGATTTAGGTATTTGGGTTAGATTTATTTATTTTAAATAATTTGTATTTTTTTGCAATTAAGATATTTATTTAGGTTAGAAGCAGTTTTGCTGTGGGTATTCGTGTAAGATTTGGTTCTGATTTGTAATATATAATTGCTAAACTTCTATTCAGTCATAAGTTAATCTTTGACTTGGGAGGGGAGAATGTTCCACATGGAAGCCTTTCAAAATTGGATATGGTATTTGAGCATATTGGATTGATGGGAATGTTTCATTTTCTTTGCAAGTATTGATTTTTAAGCTTTTCAGTCTGTGGGTCTTAACATTTTCAATTAGTTAAGAGATTTTTTTTTCCCAATTTCCTATGGGGCTTCTTGAGTGCTGAAAAAAATGTTAGAAAGACAGAGAATTACCATTTTCTATTTGCAAGATTTGGGGGCTGTGCAAGCTTGAATACAATATAATTTAGCTTGATTTAATTTTTTTTTTTAAAAGCTTTTTAGGAAAGTAAATTTCAAGGTTCTTTTGTTTTGATAAATAAAAAGTTTACCTTAGTGATGCAAAATAACTAAGCCAAGCTGTGTTAGAGAGTTTTATTTATTTTACCATAAATAACAAATAAGAGTATCCTAATTCAAAATAAATAAATAAAACTAACTAGCCCGCACATTGTGCGGGTCATACACTAGTTAGTATAATGGGAAAAGACAAAAAGAAAATAAATAGATGGCTGTTATTTTCAAGCAAAAGCCCAAAGAAAACGTCAAAAATCAAAAAGCTAGGAACATAGCTTGAATTTTATGCGTGTGTTTTGATACATAATTCTCTTGAGTGTTCCTTTTGTTTGACTCAAGGTTCATGTAAATATTGCCCCATGATGCGCCAATTATGTTACTAGGCTACAAGCTAGGACTCTGCTCAGCGTGATATCTTGACAAAATGAGTGAAAATAACAGATTTACTAATGTAAGTAGTATTTTTCTAAAATTATAATATATTAAGAATTATAATATATTAAGAATTATAATATATTAAGAATTATAATATATTTTTCACAAAATAAAGAAGATCATATGTGAATCAAAACCTATCATGTGCTAAACGAGATTAGTGCCAACATGGATTTATTATTAAAGTCAACTATAGACACATGCACGGTGAATGAAAAATGGCATGACAATTGTATCAAAGTAATCAAATAACATGCCTCCTAGCGAGGGGACCTGCCTCCACCGACGGTTGTGGCAGCCTCGAAACAAGGCATATAAGTGGGAACCTCGAATATGCCCATAGCTACACCAACATCAGTGCTCCTCCAATCTACTTCACCTTCATCTCTGATGCCTTGCATAGGTGCCTGTATAGCCAGGCTAATGCTCCACTGCCTCAACTGTACCTCTTCACATCGCTAATTGGGTTCAAGAACTGTAGAGGCATCAACGACACCTGGTCTGCCGACTTGTCCATAAATAGAATCGACCCCAACCACACCAGTATGTGACAGCGCGCACGTTGCTACACTACCTCGTGAGTAGTATCCGCAGGTAGGGGACCTCTAAACTATTCCTTCAGCCAGCTGACTCTTATCCTTGCCCTAGCAAGGATAGACGTGTTCTCATGGGGATGCGGTATCGGGTTTGGAGTACGATGACCCAGTAACTCATGGCACAATGCATACCAATCTAGCTTGACACTCCCAGTAACCGGCAACCCATCAACAGGAACCCCTAGCATCACCTCAATGTCTTGTAAGGTGATACCCATCTCTCCGTGCAGTAAGTGGAACGTGTGCGTCTCCGAATGCCAATGCTCGACCAGTGCTGTGATCAATGCGTGATCAAGTTCCATGTTTGAAACCTTAAATAACCCTTCGAAACTTGCCTTAGCTATGTAATGGGCAATTCGTGGGTCTAGCCCAGGCCGGGATAACTCGCAAGATCGGCGTCTACACTTTAGCACGCCTGGCACTACTTGCACACGAAAGAGCGTTGTCTTAGTATAGTGCACACGAAATAACTATAAGAATGCTACATAATAATAATATGCAAGAAATAGTAGGCTAACTAGTTAGTTATGAACATTTTGTAATATGTTAGTTACGATGTTAATTGGTTATTCACTCAGCTCAATAGTAGATAGGATCAATTCAAGATCAATAACATTGTTTAAAATTAGCATCATGTTTGGGAAAATAATGGCAGGGGGTTCATTTTAATTGATTACTATAACTTTTAAATGAGATCTATTGACTTTGAATATACCTTTTCATTAGCCACTACTGATGTTTAATATTTTTTTTAGCAATAGTAGTTTCACGATCATTTTCTCTTTGGATTAAATAAAATTCTGCCTAAGCCAAAAGAGTAATGATACCATTTCCAACATCCATTTTCAAATAATCAAAGAACCCTATAGAAAGAAAAATAAATGACTTTGACATGTTCGAAGTTCAGTACAACTACATACCTGATCGGCGGCAGTCGTCTCTGAAAGTTCAATTAGTGTATAAAACACTATGAACGTTTAGACCCCTAAATAATAAATTACCAAATCAAGCTTAATATCAATCAATTAATGTACAAAATATGAACATAAGCTTAATACAAAATTGATAAACAATCTAAACCAAATAAAATTACATCCACAGCAGAAATTATGTGGCAAAGATTAAGGGAACAGACATGCAAACACAAGGACAACACACGATGTGTTATCGAAGTGGAAACCAAAGCCCTCGGCGTAAAACCTCTCTGCTGCCCTCCAAACAGTAAATAATCCACTAAAGAATGTAGTTGGGATACATGAACAGCAAAAGACCCTCCAAGCCTAATCTATCCAGTGTACCTAAGCCCTCCAAGCTCCTACTCCAACGAGGTTACGCCGAATCTATTTCTTCTTTAACTTACCGGATTCCGCTATAAACCATAGCATCAACCAATACAAAATTGGTCCCTTCCTAATTGCTTCCTAAGCACCAAATGGCCTTCTCACATATGTGGGTATGGTGAGAAAAGGTTTTGGTAATGAACCTCTTAAGGATGCAACAATGGAGAGGATGAGAGTAGAGGAATTTGAAGAGTTTCTATGTGAAGATTGTGGATGAGTCAATCTTGTTTTTCTCTAGGGTTTCTCTCTAAATATTCTCTCTGGAAGCTCTTAATATTTCGTGGGTATGAGGGGTATTTATACTGGAGTGAGAATGGAATGCGAAGAGTTAGGTTTTTCAAAACAAAGCTGGCTGGCGGCTTGGCCTCGCGACTTGACTGAGTCGCGAGTTCAAGCCGCGAGCAAACAGATTTGCCAGACTGGACTTTTTGTCTTGTAGTGCTCCAGCTGGCGTGACTATTCATCTTCTCTGCATGCTTCACTTGTGTGCATCATCTAGCGGTTTGCCAGCTGCGAGTCCCTGCTTCTTTACACAAACTTGAGCATTTCTTCACACTTTCTCACACACTACCCTTACATGATTTCCACCTAAATACAGGGTTACTAATTGCTAAATTACAAGCAAATTTGGCACGAAATAAAGCCAACAAAATGGTTGATTAAATTCAACCTTACAATCTTCCCCTTTGGCTATTCCGTGACAAAACCCTAAAACAAACTCTAGACTTAATATGTGAGTTGGGAACAGTTGAACAAAACTCACTCACACCTAACTCTAGAATGTGTGAAGCTCTTGAATCATAAGAACAAGTATCTCCTGAAACACAACAACACAACTTGATCATTGTATGCAGAAAACTTGTAATGCAAATGAAACAAGCACAATGCGATCAAGCAAAATGGAATAAAGCAATAAACCATGGCTTGACCATACAAGCAATGACTATAGAATAGTGATCACAATGCTCATTCACATATGGAATGAACATCCGGACATGCAAGCTAATAAGCTTAAACGTGAAGTATCATTTGCATGTCCAACACTCAACCAATGCACACAACAAGTATGCATCTAGGAACAAGATTCTACTAGGGCACAAGAGTAAGAGTACTTGAAGTAATGCATGACAAAACAACAAGTACTATGCAACAAGGCATAGGTACAAACCATGAAAGCCTACAAATGCATGAAAACAAACCCTAAAAGCTTACAAAAGCAACATGGGTACAGATTCAAAGTACAAACTAAGCTGAATAACATCTTAAGTATTAATAAACCAAAGTTTCACACCCAAACATATCCATGAGTTTTAAAAAACCAGCAGAATAACCAAACTGTTTAACACATTGTATCAAACCCATAATGAAAACATTATTCAAAAACATAATACCATAACCAACATCATAACTATAAGCATAAAATAAGACTGAACAATAAACTTGATAAACATTGTTTTTGGTTGCTCCCCCTCAAAATGGCACTCCCCCTCAAGAGCTGCTTCTAAAAAATTCTCCCCCTTTTTGACCGAAATGGCCAAAGGATTATTGCTGGGTGTTGATGCTGTCAAACTTGGCTGAAAGTATGTTGAGCTGATCCTGAATTGCTGCCATCCTCTCAGTATGCTCATTCTGGACATCTCGGAGCCCATCAATTCTCTCTAGGATGATCTAGAATGCATCTGGAGGTACAGCTGATGAGGATGAAGCTCTGCTCCTCTTGCCTCGACCCCTTGAGCTTGAGGGTTCTCCTGCAGCCTCAGTCTCAGTCTCCATTGGTTCACCTTCGTCTTGATCACCTTCATCTTCATCACCTGGGAGACGAACTTGTATCCTTGTGATGGTCAATTTGTTGATGGCTAAGGGTGTAGGCATGAGACTGATATCTTGAGGGATGGCAACTCCATTTAGTCTAAAAAGCCTCATAAGAAGGCTAGGAAAAATCAACTTGGCCCTTGAAGTTGTTCTGATCTCATCCATAATGGTGTCAAATATGTGAGAGCTGATGTCAATGAAGGTGTTTTCCTTGTGCTCCATGCGAAATATAGCTCTGGCATTATTGATTGTAGTCAGCTTCCTAACTGGGTACTGGTTGAACATCATGATGGTGGTTAGACATCTCATGTCAGCTGGGAAGGCAGTAGTGTTGAGGCATCTCCCCTCTCTTGCTCCACCAATGCGAGATTGAACAGTTTCTATGGATAGCATCCTGTCCTTGTAGTTGGTGAAGTCATGGTCATCTAGTCATTCAAGACCCAGCACATTATCTATATCACTTGCATCTATAGTGAATTCCTTTCCTCTGATCCAACAGTTTAACTCATCTTTTCTCCTCTGATCCAACAGTTTAACTCATCTTTTCTTAGCATAGCATTTGCATAAAATTCTCTGATAAGAGGCTCACTCACTCCAGGCAAGTCACTCAACAACCTTTCCCAACCTCTACCCTCAAAACAGCTTGGAATGAAGGTGTCCTTCAAATCCATCAAGTCTACAAATCTCTCCTGAATGATGGTTGCCTCAAGTAGAAATCTCTATATCTTTCAAAATGTTGAAGAGACCTGAACTTGATGTTGTCCATTTTTAGCTTTTTATCACTCTTCTTGGCAGTAGTCTTCTTCTTAGTAGGAGAAGGAGCCATCTGTAAACAAGCAGAAGAGTCCACAACAAGAGCAAAACACAATAGGTGGAAATACACACGTATTAGTAACAAGTTAGTTACATAGGGAGAAACAAAGTGACAAGACAGCATATAGACCAAACATAGTTGAAAACCAGAGAAAAATAGCTCAACTCAAAACCTAACAACTCAATCAAGTACAGTTTGTATGGATGCAGACTGCAACAAGCACTAATTATCTAAATTTGGAAAATGTAAACCACACTCAGACAAAAGTATGCATATGTCTATGAGACATATCTTAATAAATATGAAATATGATATGGCAACACAAAATCAAAGCATTATTAGCCAAACAATCAAAAACCTCAGTCATTTTGAAACAACCATACTCACACTCAGTGTAAATCACAGAGAACCCAGACACATATCTTATGGGTATGAAATATTTCAAACAACAAAGGTCAGATTACAGACTAGCTCAATGAAACTAAATCATGATAGCAAACATATTTAGCAGTCTAGCAACAAAAACAACCAACCCTAAACAACCAAATCCAACATTTTAAGCAAACTCATGTTCGAATCACAGCAAAACACACAAACTCAACAAAATCTCACAAAATGAAGAAATACACTCATAAACATGTAAAATAGAGTGAGAAAATAGAAACCCATACCTTTTTCTTGGAGAATGAGGTTGGAGAGATGATCAACAATGAAGGTTTGGGTTGAGTGCACGGTCTGTTTGGGAGAGGGATGAAATGAGGAAGACAGTGAATAGTCACAAAAGTTCAAGGGAAAAATTGAAAAAGTTTAAAAACTAACCTATTTGCGCAAAACATGCGATTTTTGCGACTGAGTCAAGTCGTGAGCAAGTTGCCAGGGCTAGTCGCCAGAGCACTCAAGGCAAAAAATTTGAAAATTTTATCCAAGTGTTTTTCGTAACTGGACCTTCCACCCATGGAAAAGTCGCCAGACTGAGTTGCGAGAAACATTAAGAACCCAAATTTTGAAAAATATTCTAAGTATTTTTTGTGACTGGGACATTGACCCGCTAGCGAGCCGTGAAAAATCTTTGTGTGGGCTCGCGACATGGACATGTGACTGGATCAACCCGCGACTAAGTCGCCAAAACAGGGCAACACTGTTTTTGAAATTTTTTGACATTTTTGCAAAAACAAAAGACTTTCCAAAAACAACTAAAATACTAAAAGATCTTTTTGTATTTGATCAACAAGGATTGAGCATGTGAAAACACATTTAATCAAGTACAATCACACAAATGAATATGGCATTCATTGAACATTGACATGTGTGATGTGTGTGGATATCAACAATAAGATAGTCCTTAGTCAAATGTGAAGCTTCAATGATCAATTCAACCAAGTCATACACAATTAGCACTAGATAATGTGACCCATCTCAATTATAGAAACATGCATGTATGACCTCCCACAAAGCTTGATTACATAACTTTGAAGCTTTTCATTTGGCTCCATATTCTTCATAACATTTGATATTTTTGAATCATAACATCTCATTGTGAGATTGATGCCTAAAATTTTTGACATTTCAATTGATGGGCAAGTCTTTGGCTTTTTAGGCATCCTACCTTTTATTTTAGGTCGCTTTCCCCTTTTCCTAGTCAAATACTAGTATGTGTGACAGGCTTTTGCAGCTTAATATCTCTTTTCATTTTGAGATTTACATTTGAGAGCTCTTTTAAGCAAAAACAATAAAATAAATGAGTGGGAAGATATATAGGCACAAGTCTATGCATGTTGCAAGATCAACAAAATCATTCACTAATCATTCATGACAAGTTTGAAGATCTATTTACAACAGTCACATAGATGTCAAAAGTTCTCCCACAAGGATATAAGTGCATAGGGAACAAGCTATGCTCGTAGATGCACAAGGCCATTAGTACAAAGGTACAAGGCAAAACATGCTTTGAGACAAAACTCAACAAAGTTGATCAAACTTTTTGATTTTCTATTTTTTATGTGTTTTTGGATTTTTGAATAAAAAAAAAATAATGATTAAAACTAGCAATGTAAAAACATTTAAAGCTAAAGCAAACAAACAACCAATTGACAACCTAAACAACCAACAAGCAAACAACCAAACATAGTCACACAACATAGGAAGTATTAACGCATGGACATGTTGTAATGCTTATGCATGAGTACCCTTCTTCACCCACATGCCATGTGCGTTTGGGGTGATATCCCTATAGGATTGGGTACAAGAGTTAGGACTTTCAAACATTCTAGTGAAGCTTTCCAAGCAGTTGGTGAATGCACCAATCATCTTCATCACATCCATCATTCTGGGATCACTATTTCGATCTCTTGATGACTCAACATCCCAAGTCCTCTTGTCATTTCTTGGTTCTCTTGACCTTTGATCACTTGCATTTCTCAATGCTCTCAGTTTATAACAATTTGGTCTGGTGTACCCTTGAAGTCCGCAGTGATAACACATATGGTTCATTCTAGGATCTCTTTGAGATCGTGGAAGAGATTTTGCTTTGGCTGCAAACTTGACCACAAATTGATTACGAGGCTTGTTTAACACCCGCTGGTCAACCACATTGTTCTTCTTCTCACTCTGTCTTCTCCACAATAGGGGCAACTACAACCGGCTCTTTGGCCTTCATAAACTTCACTTCTTTGGAGATATTCATAGCTGAACTACTTTCTCTAGAGTATCCTAATCCGGTTTTGTTGGAAGAGGTCTTTTGAGAGGAAAGAACATCATCAAGCTTCTTTGTTGATACTCGCTCTACCTTGGCATTTGCTTGAACCACTTCATGCTCAAGGAATCTCACCTTGGTGTAAGCTTCGGTTAGGTCGCCATTTAGTGTCTTTATCTCACACTTGGCCTCCTTATATCTCACTAGGAGACTTCTATTGTCCTCCTCAGCTTTCTTCATCTTTTTCACAGCTGCCTTGGCTACCCTTGCATATTCTCCTGACTTCTTAAGGAGTGAATTGTAGTTCTCTTGAAGACCAGCTATATCTTCATCTTCTTCAGGATCCGATTCTTCTATAATTCCTATGAAGTCTTCATCACTATACTCCCCAAGCTCTTGCACAAGCAAATTCAAGTCCTCCAAAGACTAAACATGAGCAATAGTCATGAATGCTGAGAAATTCCCTTCTTCATCACAGCTATCCTTCGAATCAGATGTGGAAGGATCTGAGTCACTGAGAGTGGTGGCATATGCCTTGCCCTTGGATCTCAAATAATTAGGACATTCCTTTTTGAAATGGCCATGTCCATTACTTTCAAAACAAGTGACTCCTTGAGTAGATTGGGACTCCTTCCCTTCTCTCTTTTTGAAGTCCTTCTTCTCCTTTCCGAAACTTGTGAATTTCCCTTTATCACCAAATTTCCCATTGTTCTTGAACTTCAAAAATTTGCGAAAATTCTTTGCAAGGTAAGCAACATCTTTTTCGACAACATCCTCATCCGATGAGTTGTGTGCTTCCACCCTTTCATTTATAGTCTTAAGAGTAAAGGATTTGCTCTTTCTTTGGTTTGGAAATGAAAGCTCATATGTTTGGAGAGAACCAATCAACTCTTGGACTTTGATTTCATCGAGGTCCTTGCTCTCCTCAATTGCAATCACCTTTGCACGGAAGCTCTCTAGCAATGAACGAATAATTTTTCGTACAACTTTCAAGTCCTCCGTTTTCTCTCCCAAGTTAAACTTGCCGATGACCACTTCATTCAGCTTGCTATAGAAAGAGTCAAAAGACTCATCCTCACTCATTCTTAGCTCCTCAAACCGAGTGGTTAGCATCTGCAACTTGGTGTCTTTAACTTTCTTCGTTCCCTCGTATGTGGTCTCCAATATCTGCCATGCCTCCTTGGCAATGGTAAAGTGTGAAATTCGGTGGAACTCATCTGGAGACACACCACAAAAGATAGTGTTATGTGCTCTGCTATTAGCATTTGACACCGCAAGGGCTGCCTTATCCCATGTGGATTTGGTTGCCTCTAACCTTGTCTAACCTACTTCAACTGCAATCCCAAATAGCCTCATCTATTGAACATAAGAATGCTCTCATCCAAACCTTCCAAAAGGCATAATTACTACCATCAAAATATGGTGGAGCATTTAAAGATTGAGATCTGTCCATCTCAATATGGGGAGAAGGATCACACTAAGGTAATGAAACCAATATAAGTGTATCTGCTCTGATACCAATTGAAAGTTCAATTAGTGTATAAAACACTATGAACGTTTAGACCCCCAAATAATAAATTACCAAATCAAGCTTAATATCAAACAATTAATGTGCGGAATATGAACATAAGCTTAATACAGAATTGATAAACAATCTAAACCAAATAAAATCACATCCGCAACAAAAATTAAATGGCAAAGATTAAGGGAAGAGGGTTGTAAACACAAGGACAACACACGATGTGTTATCGAAGAGGAAACCGAAGGTCTCGGCATAAAACCTCTCTGCCGCCCTCCAAGCGGTAAATAATCCACTAAAGAATGTAGTTGGGATGCATGAACAGCAGAAGACCTTCCAAGCCTAATCTACCTAGTGTATCTAAGCCCTCCAAGCTCCTACTCCAACGAGGTTACGCCGAACCTATTTCTTCTTTAGCTTACCGGATTCTGCTATAAACCATAGCATCAACCAATATGAAATTGGTCCCTTCCTAACTGCTTCCCAAGTACCAAATGGCCTTCTCACAGATGTGGGTATGGTGAGAAAAGGTTTTGGTAATGAACCTCTCAAGGATGTAACAATGGAGAGGATGAGAGTAGAGGAATTTGAAGAGTCTCTATATGAAGATTGTGGATGAGTCAATCTTGTTTTTCTCTAGGGTTTCTCTCTCAATATTGTCTCTGAAAGCTCTTAATATTTCGTGGGTATGAGGGGTATTTATACTGGAGTGAGAATGGAATGTGAAGAGTTAGGTTTTTCAAAACAGAGCTGACTGGCGGCTTGGTCTCGCGACTTGACTGAGTCGCGAGTTCAAGCTGCAAGCAAGCAGGTTTGCCAGACTGGACTTTTTGTCCTGTAATGCTCCAACTGGGTGATTGTTCATCTTCTTTGCATGCTTCACTCGTATGCATCATCTGGCGGCTTGCCAGCCGCAAACCACCCGCGAGTCCTAATCACGAGTCCCTGCTTCTTTACACAAACTTGAGCATTTCTTCACACTCTCTCACACACTACCCTTACATGATTCCCACCTTAATATAGGGTTACTAATTGCTAAATTACAAGCAAATTTGGCACGGAATAAAGCCAATAAAATGGTTGATTAAATTCAACCTTACAGTCTCCCACAGTGCCGTGGATCGATGAGCTAGCTGCTGCGTTAACTGTGTACCAACCACGGGTCCAGGATCCATATTTGGCAGTTATTGCATATTTGACATGCATGCAATCATGTTAATAAACCATTGATCGTAGGCAGACATGAACAATACAGCCAGGACTTGCAATTATAAACATTCATAATTTCCAATACACCCAGCACTTGGAAAAAACATAGAACTTGCATATTAACTATGAAAGTATCATAACAACTAACATGCAACTTTAGACAGAAAACATGCATGAGGTTAAAATTGAACATGCATAAGGTTCAAATCTGGCAGAACAGAATTTCCATTAGAACCGATCACCATGAAATTTGGAGGGAAAACTTACTATAGAAATTATGTTTTTAAACTATCAAAACCATTACATATATGAAGAAGATAGACATACTTAAGATTCAAGTAAAAGATAACAACAATTCAGGTTGAATTCCCGCAGATTAACACCAAGACTAAACTAAAATCAATAAAGTCCACTGCAATGAATGTTTAACTTAGGACTTTATCAGAGCCAGATTATAATCATACAACCTAAACCCATGTGCTTTATAGACATATAAAAAGGTTGTAAAATAGGTTGTACACTTGTGCGGAGTCAAGGAAAGGTGATTGGTAGGCAATGCAATGAAAGTTTAGCTCATACTTACACCACCCCCCACCCCCGCTTTTTTGAGTCTCAACTAACTCAAGAGTGAGTACATATGTAGCTATAGCTTTTAAACTCAAAGTTTGAATCACATATGGTTGTGTGCATTGTACTTACCTTTACAAAATAGGTTTACATTTAAAAAAAGAAAAAGCACTAGAGTTTAAACCTAAAAATATTCTATCTATATCCTATCTTGTCAGCTCTCAAGCTTGAGTATCATTTTAAGAGTATAAACAAGTATACTTTTTTAATGTAGGTATTCATTACCATTTGAACAAATTTATTTTGATGAGCCGGTTAGGCAGCAAAAAATTAATGTTGTTTAAGGCTTATAGTCATCTCTTGACCAAAGAGGGGTGAAATAGATGGTCCTATGCTAAGAAAAAGATGAGTACAGAACATATGCCACAGAAACTGCACTGTATATGTACTCTCCATACAACTATCATTTAAGATGTTTTCTTCATCTTTTTAAACTTGTGATGATTGAAGAATTCTCATTGATGCAGTGAAAAGAAACTTATATACAATTGATGTAGCAAAAAAGTATTAACTTTCTATCTGATAAATGCAACAATAGGCATTAAGAGGAAAGATCCAACAACAAAATAATAGAGAATAGAAAAAGAAAGGTTGAAACTTCAAAGGATGAGTTTAAGGGTTCAAGACTAAAGAAGTCTGAATTTCTTTGATATTATGTGGCAGAAACTTTATACTAAGGCTCTTGAGAGACTAGTTTGCAATAGCCCATTAGGAAACCTACACTGTCAACCCTTCATTACACAAAGCCTTCTAATCTTTGCCATTGATGCACATTCAAGGTCATATTTAAATTACAAACATAAGAAATACATCAAGAATATATAGCCATATTAGAATTTTTCACTATGTTTAAAACAGAATTCTAGCCTGAATGAAAATGTGCAAGAACTTTCACACAAAGCAACGGGTCATTACTTTGTTGAAGCAATTTAAAGAGATTTTGCAGAAACAATTCAGTGTTGTTCCCAGTACCTTGTTCTGGTAATCATCCTTTCATTTTATTTTTAGTTCAAAATATTTACTAAAGCTTCATCTAACCACTCACTTGTCAAATTAATGTATCCATAAGATCATTCTCAACTATTGGATTGCCCTACTGGAAAAAGAAGATTACTTTTTGTGATGTTCGTGCTACTGAAAGGTTCTATACCTTTCTCTCTGCAGGCCATTTGTTCTTAGTACCAATGGCCTGACTGATTAAGATGAGAAACTCACTGTTGTGCTTAGAAATACTAAAAAGGTTGTATCTAGTGCATAAGGCTTCCCACTTCTGTAAGGTCTATGACAAGTGGTTGGTAGATAGTCTTACCCTTAATTTTGAAGAGGCAACCACAAAAATCCAAAAGCCTACAGCAGCTCAATATTTTACATAGTATACAAGATCATCAAACCAAACCGAACTTTTTTGCACTAAAATTCATTCTTTCAAGATTCATAATAAGAAACTTGGATGGAGTGTGGAGTACATACTATCTAAACTGTAATCCCATTGTCAATAGCATCCACAAATTCGGGTCATGAAAGTGAAGTCTCTAGCTACCTTCAAGATCAATATTATTTTTTAAATTATAAAATTCAGGCTAGCTATACCTTTTGTTAGAGAAATCAAGAACCTATTTAAGACACAATTGACATTTCCTGCCATAAGATTTGTCTATAGCTTTATTGAGTCTCTAGTCAGTTTATTATAAGTATGTGGAAAAATTATATTTTAAAACTCCTACTTTAAGAGAACAAATTAGACCCACAATCCATATTAAAACCCAAATACAATATAGTTCCAGGGTAAAGATTAGATTTTTTTTTTTTTTTTTTTTTTTGGTTTTTTTAACTTTCTGTTGAAATTATTGAGTTTGATTTGATACAGTTTCAAAATATATGAATTAAAAAGCAATTTTCCCTAATAATGAACACCATTGTCATGCCAACTGTATTTTATATGAATTTGTGACCTAGTTATGCATCAAAACCTAGTTCAAAACCAAACCCAACAAAGCTCAAATAGCAACAATAATAACGAATAGAGAAAAATCTAATAGAGAAAAACTGAAGAAGCCACACTCAAATCAGAGTACATGCACAAGCCACACTTAACTCAAATTAAATGCAAAGGGAAAAAAAATTGAACTCAACATTTACAAATTACCTTAATACATTTCTAATCCTTTAACTCTGAAGATGGATTGGGTTGACCTTCGGCTATGGTATGGGTTATGGTGAGAGTTTTGGGTGTAGGTTTGCGTTGCGCTTCGGCCTACGGGTAGAAATGAGAGAACTTCAAGATGCGAATTTGGCTTTGTCTACTCTGAACGGACTAAAGGAAGGAGACAGAATGGATTGAGGGTATCTACTGATTAGACTGAGGGAAGGAGACAAGCTGTTTTGGAGACATTACATTCAAAATTGCAATTTATTCTACATATAACTCAGTTTCTATATTGCCGAGTTCTAAACAGTTACACGGGAATATTTTATTGCCCAAAAGCCACACTGGATTACCAACATGGCAAGAACCTACCCAAAACTCAGCTTCATAATAGTCGAGTTATTTATATATATATATGAGAAGTTGATTGACGCTTGCAGAACCTAGTACTAGCCTTTTCCAGAGTCAGTCCAAATTAATTATAATAATAATAATTAATTAATAAAAAACACCGAGCTAAATCAAAGGTTATGACAAAGATATTGTTTGTAATTGTGGTATGGGGGTGGGATTGTTACAAATATGATACTTTGAGTCGGTGGAATGTATTGGATCGTTTCCAGCTGTTTAGGAATATTTCCATCCAATTTCCAAGAGTAAAAGTTTATTTCGCTTATTCTTTCTAAAGTTGTTTCCACCAAATTCTCTGTCTATTTTTTTTCCCTCTATTCTATTTAAATATTAAAAAAGTTAGTTGAAATTTTAAGGGTATTAATTTATAAATATTTAAAAAAAAAATTTATAAGAAAAGAAGAAAACAACTTTTTTTTTGATAACTTCTTATATTTTGTTATGAAAGTGGTACAAAAAATTTCTTAAAATAGTCTATTAATAAATGTCCTAAAAGCATCCATTGTGAGGGCCTTTTTGTATTGTTGGGCCTTAACCCCTTTTGTCACATAGTGACCTATTAATCTAGAGTAAGAGAGTTGAGACTGGCCTTGCTAGGACTGCACTTCAAGTCAGCTTGTGCACAAGTCAGGCTTACCCAATGTAGATGCGTCCTGATGTGAGTGTTGTGAGCTGCACACAAGGTGTTGCACACAAAGTATGGTCATAGTAAAAGTAACTATTACAGATATCACAGTAGGAACATACTACTGCAGGATAACTAATAATGAAAAAACGTGCTAAATAAAGCTAACACCGTGAACAAAATTAACAGCGCTTGAGCAAAGTAAGCAAGCCTGTTTCTCAAAAATAAATAAATAAATAATTCACCATACACGCATGGCTAGAGATCATTGTCAGGTTAAAGAGAGGATTATAATTTTTAAATAGCAAAATGTGATTTTCCAATTAATATGATCACACAGCTCAACCAGTGAGGATTATTAATTTCCTTGGAAGAGTTTGTGGAAACTAAAAATCCCTTCATTGCCAGTTTGCTAGAGGCTAGAGTGGTGTGGTTCGGCGCACACCCCTGGGTATACACACCATGTTGCTACCCAATTGTTGAAGAGATCTATGGGCTTGAAATAAAAAAACTAGTCAAGCAAATACAAAGACCCGCAAATGGATGTAAAGTCCCAAAAATGGGTGCAAAAAGCTATAAATGAGAAGGCCCATATAAGAGGCTACAATAAAGCCGAAAGGAACTCATGAATGGGTGTAAAGGTCCAAAAAGTGCTTAATTTGCAAAAGCATTAACCACAGGGTGGAAACATTTACAATTTTACCGAAAAGGGATGCAAATTACAAAATACCTATTTTATTCCTAACCGGACTTATTTGGGACCTTAATTTAAGCTTAATGAAAAAATATCTACCTCTAAATTCTTTAGAAGTAGTATCAACACAAAAGCCAAGACGTGCGCGTGTGCGTGTATATATATATATATATATATATATATATATATATATGAATATGAGTTTAAGGCATCCTCTGAAGCCTTTGTTGTTAAAGATGATAATCCATATAATTCCTATGATCAAACTCTTTTTGAGCATATCTCAGTTGCAACTCCATCCTTAGTTGAAGACCGGTTTCCTATTTCAACTCTATAATTGCAAAAGATGATACCTATTGGCACATATCGACGAAATTGCTAAAGCCAATTCTTACATCGCTATTGTCAATACATTCCAACAAAGCTATTGAAGACCTACTGTTAATAGAAAAAAAGTCAAATTTACTGTTAACAATTCACTATTCACTATTCTATTAGTGTCTAATTTTGCCTATAAAAAGACCACTTCCCTTCAGTTGTAATTAGAACTCAATTTTCTAAGTTTTTATATTCTCCCTAGATTCCCCTTACTTTCCTAGTTTTAATCTTGTAACCTCCGTCCATTCCTACTTGGAAAAACTTGCTTCTACCTATATTTGCTATAAGTGTTTATTTAAATAACTTGTGATGTCCTATTATTTCTAGTATCAAGATGTTTTCATCTCTGAAGTTATGCTTTGCAATGATAGTCTAAAACCCTATTGGAAAGAAAAGTTCAATGATGGTCTGCCTCATCTTTTTGCTCATAAGGTATAAGAATAATTAACGAGTACAACTGGTATAATTAATTATGAAATATTGATGACATCCTTCTCTACTTAGTCTATTGATGAACATTGAAAACATTTGTATTCGTTTCTTGATTTTATTAAACATAATGGTCTCTTTGTTTCTGCTAAGCTAATCAAGCTATTTCAAACAAAAATTCGTTTCATTGGTTATGAGAAGGACAAATCTGTCCTAGTGATAGAGCCTTCTCATTTGTTGATCAATTTTCTGATATTATCACAAATAAATATATGTGTGTATATATATATATATATATCAACAATCGATTTCTGTTGGTAGTATACCACTACAATAAATGTTTTTCCCTAATGAATAACTAATATAACATTTTAAAGAGGAATAGTTATTTATCATTTTGAAGAAAAGTTATTTATAAGGAATGACTATTCCTTGTAATAAAAATATAATCAAACTAAAGAATAATTAAATCATATGAATCACATCAAAAAAAAAAACCATATGAATAACTATTACATTACAATACTTATTATAGTCTACCAAACATGCCCTAAGAGTATCAACATAGCTATGCTCTCTCCTGAACAAGAAGTGCATTAACTTACCCACAAACTAATGATCAAAGAGGACGTGAAGTTTTGAACAAAGTAGCAACCTTAAGAGTTTGAAAAATAATCCAAGTCTTTCCGAGCGATGCTTTGCTGCCACGGCCGAGTGATGCATCATCAAGTGACGCAATATAATCAAAAATAGATTCAAGAGGAAGGTTTACTCAGTACGACAAAAATAACGAAAGAAGATGCCATGTGTGCGAGATAAATTGCACATAAATAGTAATATAGAGAAATATCTAATTGCAACAACTTTTGCACTCCAATTTTTTATTATAAGATTTCTTTGTTTACTCATCCTCCAAACTATGATTTCAGCAAAAATTACGGCTGCAATTTTACTATCCCACCAAATGGGAATTTTCAGCAGAGAGAGAGAGAGAGAAGCAATTTTCATTTTCTGAACATCACCTACTAAATTTAGTATACACATTTGTACATCATTGAAAAAAATAATAATAGAATAAGAAAACAAATAATATGGACACATCAAGCAGAACCAAAAACAAATAATGCTACAATATTGTCAAAGCTCTGAGAGAATGGCAGGGATGTAATGAGATAACTCTGCAGCGAGGGACTGAAATCCATTCACAAGCTATGTGTGGAATTCCTGGTCTTCTTCTCCAATCAATCTGAAGTGCACCCGAATGGCCCGCTTGCAAACAGCCATGAATTCAAGGAGTGCAGCAATGAGTTGCTGCAATTCCTGTGAACGCAGCCTCGTTGCGGGCTCACCAGACAGGAAGGCCGTACACACACTTAGGACTCCACTGTTCACCTGCACATGTAGTTGGCCAAGAGCAATTAGAAAATAATAAGCAATGCCATAAGTTTGATTACAGCGCATTGTCAAAAAGAATGGGCAAAAGGTAATTCTAATTATTCAATCTGGAAGTCAGCAATATAAATTGCTAAAACGGACAATACAGAAAACATAAATTAAAACCCAAACTTAACAACTTACTTGAACAGCAACACTGCCTTGAAGAATTCTCTGTAGACTCTGGAGACGAGGGAGTTGATCGCCTTCAGAACTGCGAGGCTCTTCAAGCTCATTTCGTAGTGCAGCTGTCCGAGTTTCAATCATTCCAATTGCATTTTCTACTGGGGAGAACTCAAGAGATTCAGATTTAATTACCAAGAGCCTATTCACAAGGGCAGGGAAGGAGCCCTCAGTCTGAAGCACACTTCGCCTCTTCCATTGGTCTTCCAATCCACCCTGGGTCTTGCCATTTTTCGTAAATGGGGTATCAAACAAAAAGCGGTCAAACACACGTGCACGGACACTTCCAGTGGAAAGTGAAAAGATCCTTTCCCTTCTACTTCCCAAATCTATCACCATAGAATCCCACCCGATAGTATGTGGCATCAGTGAATGGAAATGGGCTTGATTCCTGCTCAAGAATTGATTCATAGATAGTAGTGAGTAATGTGTGACATTTAGCCAGCTGCCCGTATGCCCTCCTGCTTTTATAAACCGGAAGTACAAGTTCAAGAATGCAGGCACAGAAGTGATAGAGCTCAGCTTGAAAGAAAAGCTTATTAGCAAGCTGAAGGTACTTCACTGCAGAATCAACTGTGAGCTTTGAAGCACCATATCCCTCTACCTCAGCAGCAGAAGCCTCTGATGTGATCTGATTGCTCACCATTGGGCAAATTTTACGAAGAGCAGTTACATGATCCTTGCTCCAAACACCATCATTTCTAGCCACAAGGGCCTGCAGTAAATTTAATTAGACATATGAGCAGAAGGCAGTTAATATTTAAGCAACAGTAAACAAATCACGAAGTCAATTTTACAGCTCTGCACTGTACAGGGTGAGAAAATGGGGAAATAGTTAGGCAGATTTTCTAAGGTCAACTTTCCATATAAGGACTGAGGGTGGTTGAACCACAAGCCCCAATAACAGTTTACTACCTGCATAACAACACCAGCAACAGCCACAGCACACTGGGCAGCTTCAGCCCAAGACAGCATTTCCTGATGTGCATCACATAAATGTAGCAACCACATTATGTGAAGATCTAGGACGGGCGCAAATGCCATTGCAAGTTTGTAGAAACTTACAGCAGCTGCATATCTATCCATAGTCATCACAGATCCCTGTGAGAGAAGGGGGAAAATGATAGTATTATTTTTGCTAGTTCAATAACATTTACTCATCAGGACAAGAAAGTAGGAAAGTAATGACCACATTCAAAATTGGAAAAATTCCTTCAATCCCATTTGCGCAAATATGCGCAAACTTCCTTAAGAGTAATGGTAACAAAGATATGTCTCTGTGTGTATGAAGCTTCTCTCTTTCTTATCAACCCAATATCCCACAGCATCCACTCCATGGCGGTTGTCAATTATAATTGAATTTGTAATAATAACTTACCTCGTGTTTCAAAAGCACTCTAAACATCCACATAAATTTGACTAAACGCTATTGGGTTGGCACTGCAAAGACCCTATCTTGACCTTAACCCTATCCCTGAAATCTATATCTTCCACTTGCCCAAATAAAATCCCATCCCTGTGCCAATAGGGAGTAGAGAATCCGGTCACCTCTTTAAATTGATCCCTCGCCATTCCAGCATACCTGGCACAGGCCTACTTTAAGGTGGGAAGTGCGGGGTAAGGAGTGACGAGGGAAGGGGCTCCCTATCAATTTAAAGAAAGGATTTTTAAGAATATTTAAGTTTGTTTCAAGTACAGTTAAATTGTCAAAAGTTACTAGTACTTCTAGGAAATGTGTCTTTTAAGTGTCCAACTTTACACGTGTCTGTAGGTTACTTTGACTTTGATAAAAGAAGACATAACTCTGCCAAAGCAAAAATACTTATACTATAACCTACTGATAAAATTACAAACCCAGATAAAGTAATATAGGGAATTAAGCAGCTCTATAAGACTTATCTCCTTATGGGTTTTTTTGGAGCCTAGTTTTGTTTGATCCGGTTCTACGATCCAACCCGATCTAAATAATATTGTGTGGTTTTTAATAGGAGATTTAATGGGTGTTGTTGCCATGTTGTGGTAGAGAGAAAAATTGTAACCGCACTTTGTACTTTTCTCTGATAATTGTGAAATCCCTATAACTCCGTAGACATAAGTAAATTGCCGAACCACGTAAATACTGTTTTGTGCGTGTGATTGTTTTTCTTTGGCGTTTGTTTTCTCTATTTTTTTGTTTCTCACAAGTTGGGAATTCGGGTTAATTCCCTTCAACAATCTCCCACCATGAATTAGAAGTAATGTTAAATGTCCACACAAGATGTGCCAGTTACAATGAAAGCAAGAATGTAAAACAGAAGTTTAAAAAAGATGTCAGTCTTGTCTTGGGATGTGAGGTATCCACCCTAAACCCTGATTAGTGCAACATTCCCATCCTAATAGGGTCGGGCGTAGTGTTTATTAATTGAGTAATTATTCTGATTGTTTCTCAAACTCAAAGCTGATGCAAATATTGCTAAAAACTTACCAATAGTGCATGCTCCAAGCTTCCATCAAGGGCAAGAAGAAGACTATCAGAGAGATATTTCACCTCTGGCCAGGACCACCTGTTCTCTTCCGATCTTTCTGGAATTGTTACCAGAGCACTATCAGAAAGTCCACACTCCCTCAATAGGTTGGGGCTTTTAGCTTCATCTGACATTTCCTCCAAAGACTTTCTAAGCCGTCGTTCTTCACCACTTTCCTCTAGCGTTCCATCAGGCTTCATCTGAGTCACTTGCACATTAGACATCAGCCCTGATAAGGTGATAATCAGCATGACCCTTAACCTTGCTGTCTGCATGAAGCAATAGAAGGAACTCTGCAAAACATATAAATAAAAAAATGTAAGTTAAGAACAAAAGCAGCAATCTATGAACTTCAAATGTCATACCTTCACAAGTACCTGGAGCCTAATAACAGCCCTTTTCCTGACGCTTTCATTTCAGAAAACTGCAACTCGAAGTAGATGGAAAGTCACTTGCTTTAAGAAACGATCATTCTCCCTTGCCATTAGAGTTCCTCCATGAAGATCAAAGACATTGTTAAAGACAGAAAACAAAGCTTTCCAGAAAGACACAGGTTGATTTCGGGAAAAGAAACTCATTAATATGACCGTGATACAATCAAGTTTTCCATAGTCAATAGAGATGCTATGGGAGGCAGCCATCATGGAAAATTTCTCTGTTATTTCCAAAACCTGGAGATTGACAGAAGCACTCAAGTTTTCTTCCCAAAGCTCCTGAAGTGAATGTGAAATTATCAGTGGCCTAAGAGCATCTCCAACAATTTCAGCAAATTTTTGTACTGTTTGGAGAATGAACAGTGATATTTAGCTTTTACCTACCCACTTTTTCAAATACACTTTCAACAGATTCTCTATCCCATTCTCTATCTCATTTAAATATTATTTCTTCATTCATTGTTTATTCTTTTTTTAATCAGCATTTATTCTTTTTTTAACAACTATATTTTTCAATGAGAAGTGTTATGTTCACAACATTTTACGTAATACTTTCACAACAAAATTTATGTGGAAAGTTGTTACTAGTTCTAATTTGAACCTACCACTGAAATTATTTTTTTACTCGCCAATATTAATTAATAACAATCTGTTACTTAAAATTTATTGTGAAAATATTGTAAAAATATTGTGGTAATATTTTTGAATTAGGATTTTTTTATTTTTTATATTATTTTTCTTCCAACCATTTCATTTTCATCCACGTTTCCTTTCATTTTTTCTCCTCCAGACAAGTGTCCAGCCCCCTTCTTTTTATTTTCTTTTTCACCTCATCAAGAACATTCCAGCATCTCTTTGCTTCACATGAGAGAGAGAGAGAGAGAGAGAGAGAGAGAGCTTGTCATCTTCCAGCCGTTGCTCCAACTGCCGCTCCAACTGTTGCTCCAGCGCCGCTCCAGCATCTCCGCCGCCGCTGGGTCAGATCGGCTTGTTATTTCTTTTTTTTTTCTTTTTTCTTTTTTTTTTCATATTTGCTTGTTCTGATTCAACTTTATTTTAAGAATTGGATTTTGTTTTGTGTTTGGATTAATTCTTTTGCTCATAAATAGGTCTCTCTCTTTTCTCTTTTTTTTTTTCTTTTTTTTTTTTTCTGATTTCATTTGGTTTATGAGAAAAAAAGAAGCAACGACAACAGAGAGAATGAGAGAATGAGAGAAAAAAAAAAGTAGCAACGGAGAGAATGAGAGATAAAGAAATCTGGAGGAGAGAGAAAGAATTAATATAAAAAAGAGTTGGTATAATATTTTAATGCAAGTAATTCAATTGCTAATGTACAGTAGCTCATCAGACCTGATGAGCTACTGTTCATCTGTTGGAGCATGAACAATAGCATATAGAGCATGAACAGTGTAAAATATTCTCTATATTTTGGCTATGCATTGACTGTTGGAGATGCTATAAAATAGCTACAATAAATGTAAAAAAAAAATAATAGTCATTTCTTGGAGTAAATGGTGCTGTTGCAGCAATCAAACAAGCAATCGATTTTTCTATCCAAAACTGTACCAATTTTTGTCTTAATATCAGGTGCAAAGATTCTCGAAGTACTTGTACTTGTGCACAAGCTCCAATCCTAGAAGACTGTGCCTGAGCCAGAGCTTCTTTCATGGAATATGGCTGGCTAGAGGAGCTTAATTGGGAATTCACTCTCTGCCATAAATATCCATTTTCAGGTGTTCCCTGAGGCTGCATTAGAGTTTCAAGGTGTATTGAGGATGCAATGAATCTATTCTATATCATAAATATAAATAAATTGCACAAAGAATAACCAAGAAACTACTGACCGATGAAGGTAATATTCAATGGATGTAAAGTCAACATTACAATCAATGAATTAATAACAAAAGGCAAATAATAGACAAAACACCGAAACATTGATTTTCAGAACTTTAACAGTAAAATTAACTTACTCTGACTTCTTGTCTTGATGCCTTAGATAGATAATTGTTAAGTGCAGGAGAAAGTCTATCAGAGTACTCGGGGGAAGCAGGCCCATCCCCAACTGGGCTATGAGAACTACAGCTCATGAGCATGCCATCAGCAGGTTTTCTATGCTGTAAAAGTACATAATCAACAATTAGTTTTAAGGGTAATGTAATTAGAGCAGGAGCCAGAACAACAAAATGTGATACAAAATGCAACGTCAATAAGGACTCATACAAAAACATATATCAACTGTGAAGGGCCCAAAATGAAAAAGAGCTTCAAAAATAATTTGTTCATGAAAGAGACAATAAAGAACATAATTTCTGTAAGGTTGAATTTTATCAACCATTTTGTTGGCTTTATTCTGTGCCAAATTTGCTTGTATTTCAGCAATTAGTAACCCTATATTTAGGTGGGATTTTTGTAAGGATAGTGAGTGAGATAGTGTGAAGAAATACTCAAGAGTGTGCAAGAAAAACAGAGACTCGCGACTGGATCTCGTTGATGACTCGCGGCTGCAAGCTGCCAGAAGCTGCAAGCTGCCAGAAGCTGCACACGTGCCAGGCATGCCAAAAGTTTAAGCGTCATTCTAGCTAGAGCATTACAGGACAAAATAGGACAACTGATCATTCAGTTATCTCGCGGCTGGAACTCGCGACTTAGTTGAGCCGCGAGCCAGCCCTGTTTTGAAAAACCTGACTCTTCACATTCCATTCTCACCCAAGTATAAATACCCCTTATACCCACGAATGAAAGAGAGCTTCCAGAGAGAATTTTGAGAGAGAAACCCTAGAGTAAAACAAGATTGATTCATCCACAATCTTCACATAAGAGACTCTTCAAATTCCTCTACTATTTTCCTCTCCATTGTTAAATCCTTGAGAGGCCTTTTACCAAAACTTTTTCTCACCATATCCATTACTGTGAGAGGGCTGTTTGGTGTTCTGGGAAGCAGTTAGGAAGGAACCAGTTTTACATTGGTTGATGCTATGGTCAAGTAGCGGAATCTGGGAAGTTAGAAAAGAAATAGGTTCGGCGCAACCTCGTTGGAGCAAGAAGCTTGGAGGACTTAGGTACACTAGGTATATTAGGCTTGGAGGGTCTATTGCTGTTCATGTATCCCAACTACATTTTCTAGTGGATTACTTACTGCTTGGAGGGCGGCGGAAAGGTTTTACGTCGAGGACTTCGGTTTCCTCTTCGATAACACATCGTTGTGTTGTCCTTATATTTGCATCTCTCTTCCCTTAATCTTTGCCTTTTATTTTCTACTGTGGATGTGATTTTAATTTGCTTAGATTATTTACCAATTCTGTTTATAGCTTGTGTTCATTTTCCGCACACTTATTGTTTGTCATAAAGCTTAAATTGGTATTTTTATTGTTGGGGGTCTAAACGTTCAAGGTTGTTTTATACACTATTTGAACTTTCAATTTCCAAAAGCATTAACCACTGGGTGGAAAGAGACAGTTACGGTTTTACCAAAAAGGGATTCAAAATGGGGATGACAATTTTGCCTCACCCTGCCCCACTTAACCTGCCCCTTCCCACTTCATCCCGCACAGGTTTTTCCTGCCCCGCAAAGGTGGTGAGGCTGGGATGGGGCAAAATTTTAGCCCTGCACCATGGGATAGGGCCCGTCCCGCCCCTTCCCATCCCCACCCTGTCCCGTGTTGCTAAGGGGTTATAATTGTAAATTTTTTATACCCTAAAACCCTACTATTTTAAAAAATATATTAATATTAGCCTATTTTATTCTACCCAATGTGGTTCTCTACCTTTATTTTGTTACTAACTTGTAACCTCATGCATATGCATGGATACACCTAAAGATATATAATAAGGTGTATAATATAATTCCTATATATATTGTGGGGCTAGAAAGCTCACAACCCAGCCCACTTCCCATTAGGGCCTAGTGCCCATGCCGAGGATGGGCGTTGCCGAGGACGAGCAGCGAAAGACCAAATTGCCTGTACACACAGCCGAGGATGTCCCTATCCTCGGCTTCCCAAGACTTCAAGAGAAAGATCAGCATATCGTCTAAGGCAACCTCCCGAGCACCCTCAGAAGAGAAAGCGAGCAGAATGGGACTTATACGGGAATAGAGTGTGTAAAAGGCTCACGGAGAAGACATCACCTTTGCATTAAATACGCCCACAAACGTACTGACCATATTAATGGGAAAAGACTTTTGAACAGTGTAGTTTCGATTAGCGTAACTAACAAAAAGTTGGGTGAAGCGGCTGATGGGACGGGTGCTCGAGTAGGTACCTGCCTAATCAACAAGTGGAAGGTCAGGATCGACTAGAAAGGCCTATATAACATAAAAGCTGATGCGCCAAAAGGGGGGGGACGATCAGTCCTCCCAGCCATGGCGTCCTTAAGATAAGGAGAATAACAAGAGCTCAAAACTCTCTAGACTCCTTGGATGAGATTCATTAACCGGACCAAACCAAACCACCGCCCGGTAACCAGGGCCTAGCCTTTCAAACCCATGCTCTACAAATGATATTGTCTGGGCCCTTTTTACGAACGAGCCCAATATTATCTTGGGGTCGTCACGGATCGAGCCCTTACAATTGGCGCCGTCTGTGGGAAGGGCTTGTGCGTTGGCTCAGGCGGTGGAGCGAGAAATCCTCCTATTACTTCCAATAGCCCGTTAGCGTGTCCCAACGTAGAGTTCCACTAGGGGCTACGCTTAAAAGCGTTGGTAACGCGGACGGTTCTAGGGGCTTCCCACGGCGGATCAACGTCACACATCTTGGTAGTAGAGGGGCTAATCCCTCAGAGGGCTAATCCCTCCCATACTTAACAAATCTAAGTTTTGGACAGAACCAAGGTATTGCATGGTCGTCGGACTCAAACCTATGGGGAAACCAACTACTTAACAAATCTAAGTTTTGGACAGAACCAAGGTATTGCATGGTCCTCGGACTCAAACCTATGGGGAAACCAACTACTTAACAAATCTAAGTTTTGGACAGAACCAAGGTATTGCATGGTCCTCGGACTCAAACCTATGGGGAAACCAACTACTTAATAAAATCCAAGTTTTGGATAGAACCAAGGTATTGCATGGTCCTCGGACTCAAACCTATGGGGAAACCAACTACTTAACAAATCTAAGTTTTGGACAGAACCAAGGTATTGCATGGTCCTCGGACTCAAACCTATGGGGAAACCAACTACTTAACAAATTTAAGTTTTAGACAGAACCAAGGTATTGCATGGTCCTCAGACTCAAACCTATGGGGAAACCAACTACTTAACAAATCTAAGTTTTGGACAGAACCAAGGTATTGCATGGTCCTCGGACTCAAACCTATGGGGAAACCAACTACTTAACAAATCTATATTTTGGACAGAACCAAGGTATTTCATGGTCCTCGGACTCAAACCTATGGGGAAACCAACTACTTAACAAATCTAAGTTTTGGACAGAACCAAGGTATTGCATGGTCCTCGGACTCAAACCTATAGGGAAACCAACTACTTAATAAAATCCAAGTTTTGGACAGAACTAAGGTATTGCATGGTCCTCGGACTCAAACCTATGGGGAAACCAACTACTTAATAAAATCCAAGTTTTGGCCAGAACCAAGGTATTGTATGGTCCTCGGACTCAAACTTATGGGGAAACCAACTACTTAACAAATCTAAGTTTTGGATAGAACCAAGGTATTGCATTGTCCTCGGACTCAAACCTATGGGGAAACTAACTACTTAACAAATCTAAGTTTTGGACAGAACTAAGGTATTGCATGGTTCTCGGACTCAAACCTATGGGGAAACCAACTACTCAAATGAGGTTCGGACACCAAGTTGGCCCCGGTGACATACGGGACATCTCGGGCGATGCCTATATCTCCACAGAAGGAGGTCCAGACGTAAGTCTAGCGTCCAATGGGTGCGGGTGAGTTAGCACTCCGAAATATGGTTCCAAATCTATCGTATGCATGACAATTTATACTTATTGAAATAGCTAGTTCAAAAGTCATCAGGTTCATAACAATAGTAAGTATCGACGAGGCAGATAGCATATAATCAAAAGGAAAGAGTAGCAAAGGTATTTCATATGCGTGTCCAATAATTTCAACTACAAATAAATTATAAAGATTTTTTTTAAAAAAAAAAAACAAAAGAGAAACTGTGCTATCATTAAACTAAAAATAGATATGGAGGCTGGCCGGGGCTTCAACTCCTTCAATCCTGTGTCGGCCATATCCGAGGAAGGCAGAACAAAGCTATCTTCAATGCCCTGGGGGACAGTCCCCTCTGGAGGAGGCTGAGCGGGATCGGTGTCAGGGCTCTTGGGGACCTCGGCAAGGGGAATCGCCTGCAGGGGCTGGGCAAGGATGGCAGGCTCTTCGGCACCGAGGATTTGAGCACTGACAGTCGGCTCGGCACCTTCCTTGGGAGCCTCGGAATTCAGATCTTCAGGTGCTCTTGCCGCATCAGGAGGCTCTCCTCCATCGGTCGACTCGCCGGAGGGGACGATGATTTGAGCAGCCTCTGACTGAGCAGCACTGGCCTCCTCTGGGTCACGCACGGCCTCGGAACTGGATGGGGCAGTCTCGCGAATGGCTGGGGGGTAAAATATGCTCTCCGCCTTCCACAATTCAGACGAAGCATCCACCCCAGCCCGTTTTAGGGCCTCTTCCCAAACCTGGGAGCAATATAGTCTGCATACCCCGGGAATTTGAGCTTTAAGGGAGGCCTGGGTGTCAGCCATACCCGCCTCGTAACCAGCATCCTCGGCCGTGTTCTTGGCAGCTTCGGCCTCGTCTCTGGCCAACTCCGCCTCCTGCTTGGCCCTCACGGCTTTGTCCCGGGCATACTCAGCCACGCCTTTATCATGCTCCGCCATGATCAGTTTTCTCTTCAAATCGTCGATCTGGCCCTTGGCTATCTGCAGCTGATCCTCGGCTTCGAGTAGACGCCTTGTCTGTTCCTTGGTCTGTCTCTGGGCGCTATCTAAACCCGCCGAAGCACTGTCCCTCTCTCGGATAGCCACCTTTAAGTTCTCCTTAGCCTTTGCGAGGTCGTCCTTGGAAGCCTTGAGGGTCTTCGTGGCGTCTAGGCGCTTGGAGCGTTCATTCTCGGCAGCCTTACTCTGCTTTTTAATTTCCTTCTCCATTCTATATGTGGCTTGAAGAGCCTGTCAAATAAGGCAAATACATCATGAGTAACAAACTAGGAACAAGAGTTAATAAAGTTCCAGGTTTTAAGAGTCTTACCATTCCCAAGTACCTCTTCGTACTGAGGAAGACCTCCTGCATCCTCATTTTCTTCAATTCATCCATGTCGGTGGGAAGCAGCATAGTTCTCCCTAATGCGTCGGCCACATAACCGCCTTCGCCATCTCCGAGGTCCCTCATGGACGCGGTTTCCAGCAGTGGCCCACCGTGGAGCATTGGGGCGGGGAGCCAGGCGCTTGGTAAAGATTCAGCTTCGATCCCCTTCCCTTTGCTTTGTGCAGATTGGGCCTCGCTTTCTTTGCCCTTACTCTGGTGCCCAATCTTTAACCGTTTCACACGCGGGGCCTCATCCCTCTCCTGAGAAGATTGGGATTTTCCCCCTTCCATAGGTTCCTTACCCTTGGGACTCCTCTTTCTCTTTGAATCCGTGGGCTCCGGCCGAGGAGGCAGAGCTGATCGAGGAGGAGCAGGAAGTTTGGTGCGGGGAGAGTGTGACTGCGACTTGGTGGAGGATGACCTAGTCTGGATGGTCTGGGGCTGAGGTGCCGGAGGCGGAGCGCTAGATTCTAGTGCTTTCTACGCACTTCTCCCCGGTTGACCCTCAAGGAGCTCGAGTAAGCTGGTCGGGGGCTTCCTCTTGAGACCAATCCCCTTTCGAGAAGATGTGCCCACTAATGACAATTCTGCCTCGGACAAGGCCGGATCCCCTAGATCACCAGAAGGATCCTCAGACAGATCGGCTTGTAAAACCCCAAATCCTTCCTCGAACGAACCGAACTCACCCTCACCTTCTGACGCTGGAGGAGAAGGAGAAAGATCTACCAACGAGATGCCCTCTGGGACAGGAGAACCCCCGGAGATCAAAAACCCTTGTTCAACTATAGTAATTTTTGAAAGCCGAGGACGGTTCGCGCTGATCACGTGCCTCGGGTCGGCAAATGACTTCTGAATGGGAATGTACCCTAAGATTTCGTGGGCAGCTCTAACCTGACCATCCTCCTTATTTACAAAATCTGCCGTATTGAGAACGGTCTCCAAGTTAGCTCGGTTAACCAGATAAAAATGCCGATGAAAGGCGTTCAGATCTGCAAAAAAAAAAGAGAGAAGAAAAATATACATGGTTAGTAACTGAGCCACATCATATCGAGATGACGCAGGAATGGGCACCCTCCTACTCACTATATCGCACCTGGCTCTCCTTCCACCACTGGGCATGGAATGCCATCGTGCCATTCCCCAGATACGATAAGAAAATTCTTGTTTAACCCCTTGTTAGAGTTGGGGAGGCACTGAATTAGCCGAACCCTTTCATCTCTTGTCTTCATATAATAGATTTTGCCCCTCAATTTTTGGAGGTTGTAGCACCAGTTCACGTCATGATGGGTCAGTCTTAGTCCCATTTTTTCATTTAAAGCATCCACACAACCAAGAATCCTAAACATATTGGCGGCGCACTGGGTGGGAGCCAATCGGAAATGCCTAAGGTAATCCTTCACTACCGGCCCCGTGGAGATTCTCATACCCCCTTCTACGAAGGCGAGAACAGGGATTACTACATCGCCGGTCCCTCTCAAAGCATGCCATTCCCCCATCTTACAGTGCCTTAAATTAACGCTAGGGGGGATCCTATAATCGGCGATGAACTTTTCCATCGCCTCTTCAGTTTCAACCAACTTTCTCAATTTTCTCAATTTAACCATCTTTATAAGCTACTAAACAAATTCAGTGGGTGGTGGGAGAAGGATAGAAACCAAAGAAAAATAAACCCAACAAAGAAAAAGCACGAGTTAGTGAAGACAGAGAACTTACAGAAAAGAGGAAAGGTGCCTCGGACAGGTTTTTTGTGCTAGAGATAGACTCGGATTTGGATGAAAGTGGGGATGAACCCAAGAAATGTACGCTGGAACTCTTAAATGCGAAAGTGAAGAAATAAACCGGTTCTAGAAATCATTTATACCTCCTATCGAAAGTAACTGCCAAAATTTTCCCGCCCATAAAGGCAAAAGAGTCTCCATCGTTCGATCATCATCGCACCATTGAACGTGGGGAACACAGAGCCGCCCGCATTTAATGAAGACACGTTTCGCCTTCCAACGGCTCCCAGAACGTGTCTCGGGCAGATGAAAATGTCTCGGGAGCCGATAGGTGATAAGGATTGACAAGCCTTGGCAGAGGCCTGATGTCATCAAAACCCTCCTATCCGTCCGAGGAGCCGGATAGCAGGATTTTGAGAGGCTATTATGGGGCCAGAAAGCTCACAACCCGGCCCACTTCCCATTAGGGCCCAATGCCCATGCCGAGGATGGGCGTTGCCGAGGACGAGCAGCGAAAGACCAAATTGCCCGTACACACAGCCGAGGATGTCCCTGTCCTCGGCTTCCCAAGACTTCAAGAGAAAGATCAGCCTATCGTCTAAGGCAACCTCCCGAGCGCCCTCAGAAGAGAAGGCGAGCAGAATGGGACTCATACGGGAATAGAGTGTGTAAAAGACTCATGAAGAAGACGTCACCTCCGCATTAAATACACTGGCAAACGTACTGACCATATTAATGGGAAAAGACTCTTGAACAGTGTAGTTTTGATTAGCGTAACTAACAAAAAGTTGGGTGAAGCGGCTGATGGGACGGGTGCTCGAGTAGGTACCTGCCTAATCAACAAGTGGAAGGTCAAGATCAACTAGAAAGGCCTATATAAGATAAAAGCTGATGCGCCAAAAGGGGGGGACAATCAGTCCTCCCAGCCATGGCGTCCTTAAGATAAGGAGAATAACAAGAGCTCAAAACTCTCTAGACTCCTCGGATGAGATTCATTAACCGGACCAAACTAAACCACCGCCCGGTGACCAGGGCCTAGCCTTTCAAACCCACGCTCTACAAATGATATTGTCTGGGCCCTCTTTACGTACGAGCCCAATATTATCTTGGGGTCGTCACGGATCGAGCCCTTACATATATAATTTAAATACTATTGATAATCATTTTTATTGTCCATATTTTTTTAAAAAAGTTATTGTGAAGCATTTTTTTTATTTTTTTTTATTTTTATGATTCATTTATTCTAGACTCTTTGGTTTTTGTACTTAATATCTCACTTGGATGAATATTTATGATGTGATCCCACATTTGATTCTAAAATTAAGAAATAAAACTCTTTAAGAATAAATAATTTAGGACACATGGTGCAAAATTAGAACTCTAATTTAGAATTCTGATTTGAATTTCTCTCAGTTTTACCTATTATTCCCACATAAATTTAGACACATGGTGCGAAATTAGATTGTAATTTCAAATTGTAATTCATTTTTCCCTAAGTTTTACCTATTAATATATAGGGTAAACTATGTATTTGGTCTCTATCTTATACACTATATTTCAATTAAATCTCTATCCTTTTAATTTTGTCAATTTGGTCTCTAACCTTTCAGTACCGTGTCAATTTAGTCCCAACTGTTATCTTTTGGATGAAATTGATGACATATCTAATGGCCAAAATAAAAAATTAGCTTATGTTGATATGACAATAAACTTAAATTTTATTTTGGCCGTTTGCCATGTTAGCAGTTTTCATATAAGATATAACGGAATGGACTAAATTGACACGACATTGAAAGGTTAGGGACCAAATTGACACAATTAAAAGGTTATGGACTAAATTAAAAGATGGTATAAAGGTTAGGGACCAAATATGTAGTTTATCATAATATAGAGGTGACTTATAAATTTGAATTTCTTTTAGTTAGATGATTATGTTTTTTTATGGTTTATTATATTGGACTTCTTGTTTTTTACACTAAATTAACTAATTTGGCACAAAAATTTAAAAATTTAGATTAGATGGGAGACGTGGTGTAAAATTAAACTTTAATTAAAATTCAATTTTTACAATAAATTAACTCACTTAGCACAAAATCCTAAAATTTAGATTAGATGAGATATATGGTGCAAAATTAGACTCTAATTGAATTCAAATTTGAAATTTAATTGGATTTTCTCTCTGCTTTACCTGTTATTATATATACAGATGTGTTATACTATGAGGTTTTTTTTTTTTTTTTTTTTTTTTTGTGATTGTCTTGTTAAACACTTAGATATATTATTCAATTTTTTCTAAAAATTGATTTGATTTGATGGGATAAATTTAATTGTAATTTCAAGTATATTTTTATTAATGAAATAGGTTTCATTAAAAAAAATTGTACTAGTTGTAGGGAAAATTAACAAAAAGTAGAGTTTTACGGGATGGGTTGGGGCTTCGCAGGGCCCTAAGGGGCGGGGATGGAGTGAGAAAATTTCCCCCGTCATGCGGGACGGGGTGGGGAAGGTGCAAGACAAAACCATGCAGGGCGGGGACGAAGACCCCATCTTTTAGCCCCGCCCCGCCCCATTCCCATCCCTATTCAAAATACCTGTACTATGTGGACTTCTTTGAGACCCAAAATTTTAGCTTAATGAAAAACATCTACCCTCTAACTTCTTCAAGATAAGTTTTTAAAATTGAAAAAAGTAGCAACACACAAGCCAGGAGGAATATATATATATATATATATATATAAAATTATGTCCACGTAGTCAATTGCTGTTAGTAGTCGACCACTACAATTTGTTGGAAGTAACTTTATTATCTTCAATATTTTGCCTTAATCAAGTCAGACAATATTCATACTTCTAATTTAACTTTAAAGTCTTAAAACAAATAAAATATAGACTTAAATATAAAATTAAAAATCAATGATGATGAAAATGATAAGAGTATCAATGTTGCTATGCGATCACCAAAACAAGAAGTAAAATTAACTGACAGGCAAACTCTGAATGTTCAATTAGTGTATAAAACACCTTGAACGTTTAGACCCCCAATTCATAAATTACCAACACAAGCTTATTTTCAAACAATATATGTGCGGAACATGAACATAAGCTAAAACAGAATTGATAAAACAATCTAAACCAAATAAAATTATAACCACAACAGAAATTAAATGGCAAAGATTAAGGGAAGAGAGATGCAAACACAAAGACAATACAGCGATGTATTATTGAAGAGGAAACCAAAGTCCTCGACGTAAAACCTCTCCGCTGCCCTCTAAGCGGTCAATAATCCACTAAAGAATGAAGTTGAGATACATGAATAGCAGAAGACCCTCCAAGTCTAATCTACCCAGTGTACCTAAGCCCTCCAAGCTCCTACTCCAACGAGGTTATGCCAAACCTTTGTCTTCTCTAGCTTACCGAATTCCGTTATAGCCCATAACATCAACCAATATCAATTGGTCCCTTCCTAACTACTTTCCAAGCACCAAACAGCCTCCTCATAGATATGGGTATGGTGAGAAAATTGTAAGGTTGAATTTATTCAACCATCTAATTGGCTTTATTCCGTGCCAAATTTGCTTATAATTCAGCATTTAGTAACCCTGTATTTAGGTGGGATTGTTGTAAGGGTAGTGAGTGAGATAGAGTGAAGATTGCTCAAGAGTGTGCAAGAAAACAGAGTGTCGCGGCTGGGACTCGCGGGTGGACTCGCGGCTGCAAGTCGCCAGAAGCTGCACACGTGCCAAGCATGCTGGAAGATGAACAGTCATGCTAGCTGGAGCACTACAGGACAAAACAGGACAACTGGCCATACGGTTAACTCGCGACTGGATCTCGCGACTTGGTCAAGCCGCGAGGTCAAGCCGCGAGCCACCCCTGTTTTGGAAAAACCTGACGTTTCGCATTCCTCTCCACTCCAGTATAAATACCCTTTTAACCCACGATTGAAGGAGAGCTTCCAGAGAGAATTTTGAGAGAGAAACCCTAAAGAAAAACCAGATTGTTTCACCCACAATCTCTACCTTAGAGTCTCTTCATATTCCTCAACTCTCTTCCTCTCCATTGTCAAATCCTTGAGAGGCATTATACCAAACCTGGTTCTCACCATTATCATCTCTGTGAGACAGTCGTTTGGAGTTCTGGGAAGCAGTTAGGAAGGAGCCAATCTTCATTGGTTGATGCTACGGTGTAGTAGCGGAATCCGGAAAGCTAGAAAAGAAAAAGGTTCGGCGCAACCTCGTTGGAGCAAGAAGCTTGGAGGGCTTAGGTGCATTGGGTAGATTAGGCTTGGAGGGTCTATTGCTGTCCTTGTATCCCAACTGTATTTTCTAGTGGATTGATTACCGCTTGGAGGGCGGCGGAGAGGTTTTTCGCCGAGGTCTTCGGTTTCCTCTTCGATAACACATCGGGTGTTATCTCTGTGTTTGCATCTTCCTTCCTCTCTATCTCTGCCTTTACATTATCTGATGTGGTTTATTTTGTTATGGCTTAGATAGTTGTTTAACCAATTTCATATTATAGCATATGTTAAGTTTCCACACACTTGTTGTTTGACATATTGCTTGTGTTGGTTAAGTTGGTTTTTGGGGGTCTAAACGTTCAAAAGTGTTTTTGTACACGTTTTTGAACTTTCAAAAATGTTTTGGCTAATATACCTCTCAAGGATTTAACAATGGAGAGGGTGAGAGTTTAGGAATTTGAAGAGTCACTATGTAAAGATTGTGGATGAGTCAATCTTGTTTTTCTCTAGGGTTTCTCTCTCAAAATTCTCTCTAGAAGCTCTCAATATTTCGCGGGTATAAGGGATATTTATACTGGAGTGAGAAAGGAATGCGAAGAGTCAATTTTTCCATAACAGAGTGGACTGGCGACTTGGCCTCGCAACTTAATTGAGTCGCGAGTCCAAGCCGCGAGCTAACTGAATGGCCAATCTGGACTTTTTGTTCGTAGTGCTATAGCTGGCATGACGGTTTAGCTTCTTTACATGCTTCACTCGTGTGCATCTTCTGGCGGCTTGCCAGCCGCAAGATCCAACCGTGAGTCCCTGCTTCACTGCACAGTCTTAGGCATTTCTTTACACTCTCACGTACTACCCTTACATGATTCCCACCTAAATACAGGGTTTCTAAGTGCTGAATTACAAGCAAATTGGCATGGAATAAAGCTAACAAGATGGTTGATTAAATTCAACCTTACAAACTCAAATCACATCATCAAAGAGGGAAGTAAAGTTTTGAACAAAGTAGCAACCTCAAAAGGAACTAAGCATTCCTCCAAGAGTTTGAAAAATAATCTAGTCCGAGCAATGCTTTGTTGCCACGCTTTTACAAGTGATGCATCATCAAGATTGCGCACAATTTGCAAAATAACAATTAAAACTTCACGCTTTTCAACGGCATTTAGGTTGTAAAAGACAAACATTTCATCTAGGATCTGCATAGACCACGAGATCATTAATTAACAAAATTTAATAGGAAGAATCAAAATCCAAAGTTGATAACATGAATAATATAATGTAATGGAACCACCTTAATCAACCCATGACATTAAAAAATATAACCAAATCTTAGTCCAAAATTTTGGAGTCGGCCATGGATCCTCAACAAATTAATTAGGGTCGGCCACATGTATTCTTTTCTATCATTTTATTTCATCCAAAATTATACTCTTTGGTACCTCCCTAATTGACAAGTAATTTTTTACTACTTGTACTGTTATTTTTTTATTAGTATTTCTAATATTGTTATTTTAAGTCTTCCTCTATCTTTTTTTTATTCCCTCAACTTAAATCAACTTAATCGCTCTCCTCTGCACAAGACTAAACAATCTCAAGCAACTCTCCCTCATCATCAATACAGTAACCCCTATCTTTAAACTCCTATTTTTAAATGAATTTTCTCATTTTGAATCTTATTTTTATTTGTATTTCCACTAGTCAATCTTGACATTATTCTCATTGCAGCCACTCATTTTATAAACATGTTGTTTTTTAACAACCCAACCTTGGTACCAAAGAGTAGAGCTAGTCTTATAACAGTCTTAAAAAGATTTTCTTTTAACTTAATAGGTTTTTACGATCACACAATAATCTTGATGCATTTAACAATATAAATTTTAAAGAATTGTTGGGTGAATCAAGATATTTAGCAAACTTGGAAGTCATGCCATACATACTAGAGGCTGGCAAATCAATATATTTAGCAAATTTGGGAGTCATTGCATGGTTACATGGGTTAATTAGTAAAGTTTAGCCCTATGCCATTGTAGTAATGAGATAGAACCCTATTTTTATTTGCAGGTTCCAATAAGCTTGCTGATAACGTTTCTGTACTCACTAGTGTATTGCATCTTCAGACATCACTCTTCAAGGGAATGAAAGGGAGTTCAACTGTTTTCCTTTTCCTTCATCCTTTGACTCTGGATTCATGTGACTTGAGGTCTTAATTATTACGCATTTCTTGTAATTTTATTTTAAATAAAGTTTCTTAATACCTATAAAAAAAAAAATCAAAACAAAACAAAAAAACATTCCAGGCTAATCTCCTCATCTTGATTCTGCAGGCATGTGCTGATACTATAGACCATTTAATTCTGTTCATAGCTTATCTCGACATACTTGATACTTTAACTGACTTATCATCAGCTACAATTAACTAGATTAGTTCTACAAAAGTAACTTCCCAAAATTGTTTCATTTTTGCTATAACTGCATAGTCTATGACCATGAATTGATACACATAATTTTGCATTGGCATTATTACTTATTGTGGGGCCAGAGGGTTTATGACCCCAGCCCATTTCATGTTAAGGCCCAAAGCCTGCGCCGAGGAGGGACAGAGCCGAGGACGCACCATGGGAGTCAAGGATGGCCTAAGGAAATGGCCAAGGACGAGCTCTTGCTCGGCAGGCCATAAATGCCCCTAAAGGGAAGAGTGATTACAGTGCGGAAACAGCACAAGTAAAAGGCTGCCAATACTGCAATAAAGCATTCTGCACCTGACAAGGCCATACCCTTCAGCTTTAGCAACCACCCCCCAACCACTCTAGGTATGGGCTGATAAGACAAGTCTTAAGTTCTAGGAAGTTGAGCATTACACGTGGACGCTAGTAAGAGGGTAAATGCCCGTATAAAAGGATAAGAGAGGCAGGGTGGAAGAGGGGGGGACGATTAGTCCTCCCAGCCATGGCATCCTTAAGATAAGGAGAATAACAAGAGCTCAAAGCTCTCTAGACTCCTCGGATGAGATTCATTAACCGAACCAAACCAAACCACCGCCCGGTGACCAAGGCCTAGCCTTTCAAACCCACGCTTTACAAATGATATTGTCTGGGCCCTCTTTACGTACGAGCCCAATATTATCTTGGGGTCGTCACGGATCGAGCCCTTACACTTATAATTTAATATTTTTATTTAGGTGGTGAAAAGAGATTGGTTTTAAGGTGAGAAAATCTACATCTTTGATAAAGAGCTTTGAGGTGTTTTTATTTTCATATATGCAAATATATTTTCTATACCAAAACAGAGAGGAACCTTAATATTCCCAGCTAGTGGTACAATCACAACTGCATAATTTACCTTAAAATTAACATGCATGTGAAATCACAACTATAATTAATTTCTAGCTTCTGTACAAAATGCAGCATTATACTCCCTCCAACGTATTTTTTTAAACCTTCATTCCTTAATAGGATGTCTGCAAACATGTCCATTTTCTGCAAAGGCGTAAACTATTTTATGGCCTTTTCTATATTACCCTTACATTTTGAAATAAAATACGACGATACTAGATGAACTCAATAAGTATATAAACAACGAACTCAATAAATCAATAAAAAGAAAATGTATAAAAACAATGAACTCAATAAGTCAAATGCCCCCGTTTTAATACTAAAATTCAATCTTGTCAAATTTTGGAGCTTATTAGCATTACAAATATGCTTATAGCCAAACAACTCTAGATGTTCTAGTATGATCAAACCAAAGGCTCCAACTAGTAGTGGCATGATGTGGTTTCAGCGATTTTGGAGAAAAGCAGCCGGCATCCTTGGATGGATCAATTAAATAAGCAAAATATAATCAATTCCAATGTCAAAGTTTGGTTTGATATTATTTTACAGAAATTATATGCTTACAGCGAACACTATACCACAAAACAATATCAAATAAGCAAGTTACACAAAGAAATTTGAGCTACTTTGAGATTCTAAAATCACCTAGAATTCCAATGTTATCTATATAAAAAGTGATCAAGTACCAAAGAAGAAGTGTCACATTGATGAATTACCTATCTGAAGGGTCTCTCCCAGGCATTTCCACAAAAAGGTCATGATCAAATATAATCTGCAAAAATGTAAGCTTGCAGTCATGCAGAACCATTTGGCACACGCCAGAAAACTTGTCAAGGTACAAGGAAATCTGCAACATACAGAAGAAACTGTGTAAAGAGAATATAGAAAAAGGGCAACAACAAAGTCCACCACTTTCGGGCCAATAGAGCCCTACTGCTTTAGTACAGCTGTACAAATCACATTTTGCATTCCCCTACAACTAAGGTATGTTTCTTTATCAATATTAATAAGTTGGTTAACTCAAAGGTCATCATGCTTATTGGTCTTCACCTCATCCTAGTAGCTAGCAGAGAGAAAAATAGTGAAATATACGAACAGAAAACCCAAAACAAAACAAAATAAAAAGGATTGATAAGGCATGTCTCAAACATTCAATTAAACATCCCAAAAGCACATTCTCATAAATACATTCCAGTTGCCCCATTAAAACAATGTCTAATACAGTTGCAATTTGGAATTCAACCACAATTTAAAACCACCAAGTAAAATATGGAGGTGAAATAATGCCAGCACCAGCAAAACAAAGTATTTTGCAGTGCAATTCACACTGAATTGTAACAATCAGTAATACAAGGAACATATCCAGTGGTGTCATTTGACCCAAGCTACAATGTCTGTATTGCATCAACTTTTAGAACAAGACTGCTGGTGCATTCCTTTAGCATGGTAATCCATTTTATGAGAAGTTTGTGACTCTCTCCCTCTCCCTCTCTCCCATTTATTACTGAAAAGTGGATGATAAGTTGGCCATGCTTAAATTCTCCCGAAGTTACTCTTTCATCTAATTCTAATTTTCTAAATGATGAACAAAACTACTGAGTATTTTTTTTATAAGTCACCATGTTTATCATCAAAAAGAGTTCTCAAAATATAGCAGGGCACATTCAACATTCTTGGTCTACGGAAGATTCAAAAGGACCTATCGAAAATTCTTACAAATACATATGTGCAACATTAAAATACAGCAGAAAGCATACCAATTCAAGAACTTGGCGAGGTTCAATGATGGACAAAAGATCATAACAAAAGAAGGCCAAACTGCCATTCAAACGTTTTGCCAAGCTCAATCAACCCCTTCTTACAGCGCACATGCACTTCTGTTAGAAGGCAATCATACAACTGCATTATACATCTAAAGACACCTTCTTTCAATTGCATCAGAGGGATATCTTCATCTCTGCCAAAAGGAAAATAATATTATTAAAATAAAATAAAATAAAACTCACTCAAAAATTAAACCAGATTATAAGCTGATTAGAAATGTGATGCTATGATTTGCTGGCAGCAACATGGACTTAAATTGTACGATCAACAAAGAATTTTAAACGAAAGCAACTATATATATAACAAAAGAAGAAATCGCATCCTAACATAGTTCAGTACTACAATCTATCAAAAAAAAAGTGCTGCAAATAGAATGGCAATAATAACATTTTTTTTTAACACCGATCAAAGATATGTGACTCTAAGCAGCAGAATAGGATATAAATTGTTATTAATATTTACTAAAAACACCATATGGTACCATCACTACTACATTATTCGCTTGAAGTTTAGACTGTAGACAACATCCAGTAAGCAAGGATGAGCAAGTCAAACCAATTTTTAAAGGTAATATCACTCCTTTGGACATGGAAACTACAGCCAAAAAACCAAAGAATATGCTTTTTGCCATGATAGATGAATCATTCCAAAATTTATTCATGTTTTATATAATATTAATGAACTCAAATTTAACAAGCAAAATATTATTCTAAATCTTAGATTGAAAGCATATCCTATCAAAGGCCACAAAATAAATTTCTTTCCTTCCATGTTAAATTACGTATTTTATATCTAATTTCTTGGATTTTGGACATGTATGCGACTTAGCTAGAAAATATTTATGATGAAAGAGGCACAAAGAGATTTGGGAAAATCCCTTCAACCTAAAAAATCCAATTCCTCATTAAAAAATGAGGGACACATCCAATGCACAAGCTAGCTTTCAATTTTTTTTTTTTTTTTTTTTTATAAGTAACATAAAAATTTTATTAAAAAAACACAGCCTAGTACATAGGAAATGTACTAAAGGGGGCAAAAACATCAAGAAACCAAATTACAATGATCAAGCAAAACAAGAAGGGAAAGACAAGAAAAAGATGGTAAAATTAAACACCATTCAAGAAGAGTAAAAAAGAAAAAAGACTTAAACTCAAGAATGGACTGTTCGCATCCCTCAAAACTTACAATCCTCCATATAGCTATATTGCGATGTCGCCTAAAATTGCATGACCAAGAATCCAACAGATCCACTACCCTTTGAAGCATCACCCAACAAATACTAAACACGCAAAAGTCCATACTCCACATCTCATATGCTATAGGACAGTGAAGGAGGAGATGATCTACAGATTCTCCACACCTTTTGCACATATGACACCACTCATGAACAACAAAATGCCTTTTTCGAAGATTATCCGTAGTTAGAATCTTGCCTAAAGCAGCAGTCCAAGAGAAAAAAGCTACCCAAAGAGGAACCTTGGGAAGCCAGCTTTTACTTGGGAAGCTACACTATATATTATGCTTGGTAACCATGCACCTAAGTAGTATTATTAAGCTTTCCAATAATTGAAGCTTGACCAATCGCCTTCTCTCCTACCAAGTAACTTCTTAGTAATTCAACGTCTACTAAAAATATTGTAAAGTTGTAATTTATAACTATATGTTTTGTTGGCTTTAATTCTGTGCCAAATTTGATTGTAATTTTATTCAATCTTTTGTATCCTGTATTTATTATGGGATTTAATTGTAAGGGTTGTGTAATAGAGAGAGAGAGAGTGTGAAGACTTAAGCAATTGAAGACAGAAGAGTTTTCGTGGGTATCTCATGACTAAGCATAGTGCGAAATGATGCATGTGCCCTACATATAACTGGAATGCGAAGAGTCAGGACAGATAGAGACAGCTATGTTTCGCGAGTAGCTCATGGGTAAGGCCTTCCCGCGACCCGCGAGACACTCGCGAAACATTCTGTTTTGCCAAACTGTACTATCTGATACACACTTTCTGTACCCACACTATATATACCCACATTACCCACAAAAGTTGAGGAGTGCTTTAGAGAGAAAACCCTAGCCACAAACCTTGAGAGTTAGAGATTGTTACACCCACATTTCTCTACACAATTGCTTATGGATTTTCCTTAACTCTTACCTCTCCATTTCCATATCATTGAGAGGTTGATAGCCCAAACACTTACCACATCCTTTCAGTGTGTTCAATGAGGTTTTGGTGCTGCTGGGAAGTATTGGAAGAAGCCAAGGATGGCAGATGCAACATGGAGCTTGCTGCAAGATCCGGAGAGCTAGACAAGACACGGTTCTGAGAATTCTTGTTTGAGTAGGAGCTTGGAGGGCTTAGGTACATCGGGTAGATTAGGCTTGGAGGGTCTCTTGCTAACCCATGTATCCTAACTGATTGTCTAGTGGATCGATTACCGCTTGGAGGGCAGCGGAGAGGTTTTTCGCCGAGTTCTTTGGTTTCCTCTTCAATAACACATCAGCATGTTATCTTGTGTTTGCATTCTTCTTCCCTACTCTTTTACCTTTCATTTTACTGCTGTGTTATAATGTTTATGGGTTAGAGTAGCTTGTTTGTTTATCCGCTCGCATTTACTTTATTCCGCACTTAGTATTAAGTTAGAGTAAAATCAATCGAGTCGTAACTTTAATTTGGGGGTCTAAATAGCTCTTGTGTTTTCACATATTTTCGAGCATTCAAATATAAATGCAAAAACAACATGGATATTAGGAGATGTCATGAATAAGATTCATGGAATTTAAAATACCTGTGGGAAGGTTATGATAGAAAAGACGAGTCTTCTCCAATGCCATTGACTTGGCAATTAGCTCAAGGAAAAAACAAGCCATAGCCAAAACATCATCATATACTGGTCCAACACGGTAGCCTTTAGCCTGCACAATAAAGCTAATACTGTTTAAGAAATGAAAAACAAACAGATATATAAGCAGGAAACACTTTTTTTTATAAGTAATAAGATTATATAAATCAGGAAAAGAGAGTCACCCAAATATACAAGAAATATACTGGGGTAGATAATTAGTTACAAAAATTGCATAAATCTAATAAATCAACATTAGAAAATAAAGAAATGTTCCTCATGGCTATTAGCAAAATCAATTATATATTGGCACAAACAGAATAGCAAAATTAGGATTTCTATTTGAATTAATAGAATGACATTGAAAATGATAGGCCAAGAATGTATTGACCTCTTGTGATGAATTAATCGATTAATTAGCCAAGTTTATTAATTAATCAAATTAACAGGTAATAAGTGTGGTAGTACAAACAAATCACCAAATAACTAAATGCAATTGAAATTAAATTTGACACGGGTGATTTGTTTATGAATGGGGAAAACTATCGAGGCAAAACCCCACCGGGTGAATTTAAGGTCACCACTCTTGAGAATCCACTATTATCAAAACAAGCGGTTACAAGTAAAGGAATCCCAGTACTTTATACCAACTTACAGTTGAACCCTTATCCCAATACCCAATTGGACTTGTTCTGCAGTGAAAATCTCTCCTTTTAATGCACGGCTCCTAGTACGTGACTAATCAATTTGATGCGCAGATCCTAGTACGTGGCTTACTCCTTTGCATGAATCCAAGTACGTGACTAACTCCATATCAACCCTTTGATTGTTGTAGTTGATTTGCAGTAGTTTCACATAGAAACACCAATAAGATCTTCAATGTTGGTGCGAGAGACTTTGCTTGGTTACAAAACCAAAAGGTGTATAAGAAACGCAGCAAGAACTCTTTCTTCTGTAAAAGGAGGCTAGGGTTTCAAAAAGAAAACCTTATGAAGCTCTCTAGGGTTAGGTTTTTCTTTTCCATCTCTTTTAAATAGGAGCTTAATGGGCTCTCCTATTCCAAATAGGTTTACACAAGCCGTGGGTTTTCCTAGTCCAATAAGGATTATACAAACCCACAAACCTTGGGTTTTCCTAATCCTATAAGGATTATACAAACCAATAAACAAATAGCCTTTTAGAATAAAAACGTTGCTGGCTATAGTCTGAATCTTGTAAGCTCGATAGATCCGAGACATGTGTCAAGTTTTAATGAATCTCGACAGATCGAGCTTCTGTTAAGGAGGTATCGAGAGTTGCAGATTGCACTTTTCTTGAGCAGTTCTTGAGTAATCTTCATATCTTCAATTTAACCACTTGTAATGATCATCTTGAACCTTCTTAGATTTACCCAAATACAAGTAAAGTGCATTTTGTCAAAGGATATGCCAATTACATAAAAGTATGTCCTTAATAGAAAACCAATTATATAATTAATTTATGTAAATATATTTGGATTGACATCTTCACCAAAAATAATTTCTCTCTTTCCGCTTCCATTCTATCAATCATTTTTCAATATTATTTAAGGATTAGTGTTGAAGTTTTGTAAGTAATTGGCTTAAGAGTGATGGGAGATTGGGAGCAGAATATAGAAGTTTGTTTGGCTCTGTTCACTAGAAATAGCTCTTTGTATTAATGGTAATAAGAAGTTTTTGTCCAAATGCTGTTTTTTTTTTTTTTTTTTTTTTGAAAAGTAATTGGTAAGCTATGCATGCATCCATTAGGGTGCAAAGCATGAGAAAGACGTCTCAAAGTACCTGTAGATTTTTCCTTTTTGACAATTCAATCCACATAAATCATATCAAGTACCAATATCAAGAATTATCATAATAATTTCATTGATTATACTCTCAAAGTAAGTCAAAGTTCTAAGCAATAATTTCAAGGACCATTGGCCACAAAAGAATAAAGATCTAAATAAATAATTCTTGGAATAACGTCACAACCACTATAATATACAAAAGAATGAGCTAAGCCTATTCTAAGATGTATATCATCTAATATTTCCATTACAAAAGTTCAGCCTCCATTAGTAATTAGTCTAATTACTGTTAGCCACCAAAAAGCTGTCTCAAAAGATTGTTACCTACTCTAAAAAGTTTATAAAAAAATGAGATGAGATAGAGCCCAGTAAGTAGCATAATTAATGGGGGTATGGGAAATGCAAGTTTCATTTTCAACAATAATAATAATATGCTATGACAAGAATGATTTAATAATGAAACACAAAGTTTCCCACAATAAATACCTTGAAATTATATACTATAATCTGTGAGCACCAATAATATAATTTCCAAAGCCATAATATCTAACATAAGGTAAATTATTACAAATATACCACATTACCACATAGACCGGTCAGGGGATCTATCCATTCACAACTGGCATGATATTGTCCTCTCTGGTATGTAGACTCTTGGCCCCATAGGCAGTAGTCTCACCCATACCCTCAAGGTTTTTCTCTCCCCCCATGAGCAGCAAAGAGAGCGCGTCAAATAGCACCTCTCTTGCATGTGGTCTCTTGACCCCATGGGCAGCAGCCTCACCCACACACAATCAAGGAACCTCTTCCCCCCATAGGCAGTAGGGAAGAACGCGTCATCCAAAGTGAAAGGGCACTGACCTAGATTTGATTTCATTGTCATAAAGACTACGGAAACCAAATCTGGTGATCACTGGAAAATTACATATGGCATGGTGTCAAAACCACATAAAGCTCACAGGTATACATTTCCTTTCAAATACATAGTTTATAACTAGGTAGTTTCAGAAAAATCTTAAATAATCTAACTTCCACAAAGTTTGTAAGGTTTTCAACTTCATTTTTGTCAAAAAAATTTCTAACAATTTCCCACATAACCAGACAAGATATGCATCTTTAAATTTTCTAATATGCCATAACATCCAAGATTTCCTTATCAAAGATTAAATAAAATATGCTCATTTTTCCATATCAAAAATTTATGCATTTCCCCAAATGCAATACCAAAAATGATGCATTTTCATATATAATCATAAATATATATATATATATATATATATATATTAAGGTTACGACACAATAGTTTTTAGGAAAATATAGTTTCCATAAGTAGTTTCCAAAAGCGTGTCTAACCCAAAAACAACATTTATACAACGTGGTTATTTTTCAAAATCCCATTAAAAAGCTACTTACCTCGCAACCGCAAAATCCTAATTCTCCAGGCTCCATGGAGATTAGCTAGAACCTAAACAATATCAAGTAAACCTATTACAATAAGCATAGAGCTTGAAATTGCATCTAGCTACAATTTAGGAATTGCCAAAAGAGCACTTAATTAGGCAAGCCTAGTATTTAACCCCATCAATAATAATATATACCACTTCCAAAGTTTCTCAATAAATTGATTCACAAGGCATAAACTCCAATTTATAAAGTTAGCCCATTAAATATCATCTCCAACATCATGACTAGGTTCCATAAAATTTACACTATATCAATAAGAGACCCATGAAAGCAAAATCAAAATATCCTCCAAGACAAGAAATTTAGAACTTCAACTAACTCCAAATAAACCCAATGGCAATGAAAAAATTAGATTTACCAACCATCACATGTTATAACTCAAAACCCCTAAATTTTCCACCATAAATAAACCTTAGGTAGTCATCATTAGCACAAACCATATACCCACTCATCAAATAATTCCATCAATACAAAACTCATACATACAAACACATAAATATCACTTCCAATGCTCATAAATCACATGGGTATCATTATTAAAGCTTAGATAAAAATAACGTCAAGCAAAAGTGTAAAACTCACCAAAAAGATTAGAAATTTTTACCTCAAAAAAAAAAGGATGTGAAGGTGCTTATGGGTTCCCAAGAATTTTCTGGTAATCTTGCTAGAAAATGATGGTGGAAATGATGGTGGTGGTGGTGTGGAAGTACCGGGTAGAGTGGATATAAGAGTAGAGTAGTGTATGAGAGAAAAGAAAAGAAAATAAGAAGAAAGGATGGCCGGCCAAGTGATGTAGTGGTAGTGTGAGATGAGTGGTGGGTAGTGGGGTTAGGTGGGGCACATGGGAACCCAAAAAAAATCTGATCTTACACCTTTTTCTTCTTTTTTTGCTGACTAGGACGTTACACATACATACATACAGACATATATATATATATATATATAGATATAGATATATAAGTAATAAAATGCATCCAATCTATATCTATATATTACTAAAAGTTGAACCGTAGCATTTAATGTTGCTATGCTCACATTAAGCCACTTCAGCAGCCATGTCATTCCCATCCTATTTTTTGATTTTTCAATTCAATGTTAAAATAATTTTACCAATTTTAAAATGCTAATAAAACTAAAATTATTTTCAGCCCTATCTCTACTTTAATGTCCACTTCTTATACATTTAAATCCACTATATAGCCCAAGCCCACACCCAAAGCCTTTTCAACTAACTCCCTTTGTCAAACCTACATGCTTTTCACGGTTACAACAACTTATGCTATTCCCTTCTGTTACACGGATTCAAATTCCAGTCTACCATGTTTTGTTTCATCATTTTAGGTTTAGTTCCTTCCCCTTCCCCACTTTTTGATTTTCACGGTTTTAGCTTTTGTTCTATCGTTTCACTCACGGTTTCATCTTCTTGGGAACATCTACGGTTTCAACTTCTATTTTGGCTTCTAACGGCGGCCTCTCTATCTTCCTTCCTCTTCTCACATCTATATAAATACTGATGTGTTCAATTGAGGTATCCCTACATCTTTGTGCTCTATTCTTTTGCTTGATGGTTTTTTTACCCCTTTCTACGTTTGTTTCTGCCTATTTCTTTCTGTGGTGTGGATGGTTGTTACATTACATTTACTTTCTAAATCATTTTTGTTAGGGTGTTGAATTTGTTACTGTTGGGTTATTTAATTGGAACACTGCTTCTTTTGGGTATGTTCATTCGGAGTTCTTTTGGGGATTTTCTAGGTTGGGAAAACCCAGAAATAGTGTGACAATCATGTAGCTATATTGAATCTATATATTAAATCTGTCATCTTTTAGTTAATGAGACAAAAGCTCATCAAATGGTTGTCCTATTTATGTGTCAAATGGGGGAGTTTTTGTGCAGTGGCTCTGCTGATAAGAGTATTGATATATGGAAAAGAGATTGGGAGCTGGTAGTGTTGACACTGTGGGTCCAATGAAAGAATTTGGAAGAGAGTTAAGGAATCTTGAAGTTTTTGTACAACTAAGTGCATCTTTCCAATTAATAAATCTATCTTGGATGATTTGGTGAGAGTTTTCATTGTAATGACTAATTCTTTCAAGACCTCTAAAGAATTGGTGCTCAATACCATGCATACATCACTGAGATGTTTCTTTAGATAGTTTGGTGCCTTTGGCCAAGCAAAAATATTGGAATTAATTTTACAAGAAATTAAAGTAAACAAAGTATGATACATAAAACCAAAGTAAAGTGTTTTACCTGAATTTCTGAGTTTATGCAACTGTTGAGAGCCTCAATGCAATAAGCACACTTACGCATTGATGTGACAATCTTGAGGTATTGTTTCCATGGATGTCGAAAGTTGAATCTGCCATGTGCAGGTTCCCTTCTTGCAAGATTGGTCTGTAAAATTGAATTAGAAAATTTATCAAACTGAGTATTATCTTATTGCTAGCAAATTGGCCCAATGAAAGAATTGGGAAACCATGTTGAGTTCAAGCGTAAAAGCAAGGTTGTCAATGTAATAGTGTATGAAAATTGGGAAATGTATTGATTTCATTGGATGAAAGTTAAAGTTCAAAACTAACCTATCTGGCTAGGTTTTTTTTTTTTTTTTTTTGGGCTTACCAAGTAATATTTCTACAATCATTTGATGATTTTATGGCTATTTAATAAAATGATCTGATATATTCTTTTGTTTTGTTTAGTTGAGGATTACATGGTTTGGTAGATTGGAGTCTCATAGATTCCCCAAAGAAATTGTGAAAAAAGAAAAGGAGAAGATTGGGGTTTTGGAGTTTTTAAGGTTATAAATCTATCTTGGATGATTTGGTGAGATTTTTCATTGTAATTGATAGTTTTTAGACCCCTTAAAAACACAATTGGATTAACCTAGGTAATTAGCCAAGTTGTTACTTGGTCCAAATTCCAAAACTAGGTTATCACAATCAAACAATCATATCATGCAAAGCAGTAGAAAGATAAATAACACAATGATATGATCACCCAAGAAACCAATCCGGTAAAAACCTGGGGAGGATTTAACCTAGCTATCCTCAAGGTAAACCTGAATCCACTATGAAAGAATCGAAGTTGTTCAATAGGACTTAGACCACTAACATCTTATTGCTACCCATCAGTAGAAACTTACTGCCACGACCACGCGCAAGCTCCAAAACCATAAACTCCTTCTTTCTTGGATTCTCCAGCAAGTACAAGCACACCCGCTTATGTTTCTTTAAGTTCTTATGGCAGCAACTGAATGATCATCAAGCTCTTGAAGAAATCTCCTTCTTAATAATCCTAAGCTTGTGTAAAGGAAAGCTCCTCACAGATCTCACAAAAGATTTACACAAATAGCAATATAAGCAATACAAAAACGTGGCTAGATTTTGCCTTTTATACCTAGGGCAAATTAGAAAACCCTAAATGTTTTAAAACAAAACTAGGGCTGAGTTGGAATTCTACAGAAAACGCATCTGACCCGATTTTCGATTGATCGAGCCTAAGTTTCGATCGATCAAATCAAGTCGAGAAGAATAAATAAATTTTGCATCAGCTTATTCCAACTTTACATAAATGAACCAACTTTGAGCAAGTCTAAACACGACTAAACATATTGTTTTGATCATGGTTTGCCAATAATACACATTAGAGTTCTAAATACATAAAATTCTAAGTCTTTAGAATCTAAAAAACTCCCCCTTTGGCAATCCGTGACAAAACACAACTAAAAGTTCAACGTTTACAAAGAAAAGCCCTTTACAAAAATAATGCTCCTAAAAACAAATTCAATCCTAACTACTATCCATCAGTTGCAAATGTAGACAGCAGCTCAATTGAATCAACCTGTATATTTCCTGAAACACTAAACAAAATGCGTAACCGCATGTGTGGAAAATACAAGTAAACAAAAATAAATTCTTGATTTCAAACAATACACAATAAAGACATATATCAATGAATAACTCATAAATATAAATCAATAAGCAGTCGAAACAAGAAACATAAAAAGCAATAAAAATATCTCCCCCTAACATGAATAGCCCAACAAAAATATGACAAGAGCTAAAAAGGTAAAATACAATGTGAAGCACCTAGATACAATCTAAACTCCACAAGTACTCCATCCAACCAAAAATGCTCTCCCCCTGAAAACAAAAACTCTACAAGCTCGATTATGTACTCCCCCTTTTGGTGACAAAATGCCAAAGGGTAATCAAAATCCATCATCAAAAGGAGGTGGCGGTGAAGATCGACGAAACTGTGCCAAGTCTGCCTGCAAAGCACAGATCTCATTGAGCATGTCCACCAAAATCTGTCCATGAGCAGCCTGAACGGTCAAGACATGATCCAACGTACGTCGAATGTCTAAATCATCCGAAGTAGTCAGTGGAGGAACATCAGCATCAGCAGCAGCAGCACCAAACACCTCAGTCGTATCAGCACCTGTAGAAGAGGGAGGAGGGGGAACAACATTGGATGACGCACCTCTAGGACGCGTAGGACCAACTCTCAAGTGAGCAGCCCTCTGCCTAAGAAAGGTGGCACCTATAGGAGCAATGACATGAGCGGGCTCACCAGAAGGGAAATCAGCTAGACCAAGAAACAACAAAATCCAATGAATGAAAATAGGATGAATAAGAGCATGCGCTACGGTAGAACTCCTATGAACTTCGTTTAAAAAACAAAGAAACAAATGAGGAAAGCTGATAGACGCACTAGAAACGAAAGCGTACAAAAACACACATCGCTCAAGAGGGATGGTGTGGAGATAAAAAATAGGCCACAAAGAATGACACGCTATCCTAAAGAAAATATAGGCAGTCTCCGTAAGCTCAGTAGACGTGATTCGAGGATCAGACCCCCACTGGATAGAAGACCCAGTGATGTATGACATGATGTCATCTAAGGGTGGAGACTCCTCATAGGGATAGACAGGCTCCCTAACGACCGGAACCCCAAGAGCATCAGCCACTACCCGAGGAGTAATGGTGAACTCAACACCTCATATCCAACTCCTAATAAGGGTGTTGGAATCATAGACGTGGTAATAGAGATTCGAGAAGAACTCTCTAATCAGGGCGGTCGGAGGTGGATGATCTATCTCTAATAGGGACAACCAACCTCTAGACTCAAAGTTTGCCCTAATGGCTGGATCAACCTCATCTAAAACTACAGAACGCTCAGCCCAAATCTTACGCTTACAGTTCAGCTTGTCATAAACCTCTCTGCTTTTGTCATTCCTAAACACCTCACTCCTAGAGGGAGACTCAGAGGAAGTGGAGGGGGTCCTATGGGCTCTAGTCTTCCTAGGCATGGTGCCAAGATAAGGACAAAGACACAAAGCAAAAGAAAAAAAAAAAAAAAAAAAAACAAAACAAAAACAAAAACCCAGGGCAGACTACAAGTTAGCACAAAAAAATATAGAGCAAAAATCTATATGATGCATGAACAGATTAAATGTCACGATGCATGCCCTAATGCAGTGAAATTAAGTTCAAATTAAGTTCAAGTTCACAAAATTGACTTGAGCATAGAGCTTCTAACAAAAAACCCCAAAATTTTGAAAAACCACTTGTTCAATTTGTAAAAATTGACCAATTGATCATCACACAAGATAGATTACATAAAATAATGATCAATTACATCAATTCAATAAACCAATTTCATCAATTGAAACCAATTTGAACAAAATCCCCAATTCGGGTTCAATACAAGCCCTAGAATTTTTAATTTTTCACAAATCCCCAAATTGATCAAATTAACCATTATAGACCATGAATATATCAATATAGCAACAAAACCCATTGATAAAATTCACAAGATAAGGCTTGATTCATCAAAAATCCCAAATTATGCATGGTTCGAAAATTTACCCGAAACCATGAAATAATGCATGAAAACATGAAAAACAATGCAAAAGGAAGGGTAATATGGACATACTGGCTTATGGAGAGAGAAACCTTGAAAGAAATTTGGAGGAAAATGACAAAAAATCATTGTGGAGCCTTGCCGAGTCAGAGAGAGAGAAAAAGTTTTGAAAAAGTGGTTTGAACAAGTCAAATTTGATTTTTTTTTTTAAACTTGATTCACGAGTTTCGATTGATCGAAAATCAGTTTCGATTGATCGAAACAGACAGAGACTCCTTAAAAATTTTAAAACAATTTCAAAATAATTTCGATTGATCAAAAAATAGATTGGATCAATCGAAACAGACAGAGGCTCCTTTAAACATTTTAAAACACTTTCGATTGATCGAAAAACATATTGGATCAATCGAAACAGACAGAGGCTCACAAAATTCTTTTTAAAAAAAAAAAAAAACCAAAGACACATTTTAGAAATACCTCAAAGCATTGAAATTGATGAACAAAATGCATGAGTATGTGATGAAATGTGTTTCAAAAATCAAAGATTCAAGCCCAATTTTCCCAAAGTTAAAATTTCTTACATTCTCCATAAATTCTCAATCATCAAATCTGTTTTGCACAAAAACTCAAAGTATTTGCAAACTTGGTTGGTCAGACTAAAGACACACACAATAACATGTACAATGTTTAGCAAAGAGTAACTTGTATAGTGTGTGCAACTAGCAAAAGCTTGAGATACATGTGAGGTGATATGTGAATAGAAATTAATCACAAAGTCTACAAAATTCATCACATAGAATTTGAAAGAGACTATCACCTAAAGAGTTACATCATATAACTCCCACATCTCTTAGAATATAAGTTTACAATCATGTAAGTTTCTTGATTTTGCCTCATATTGTACACACAAATTTTAATTATTCATAAACTTATTAAAATAGCCAGGATAATGTACACACCAATTTTATTTGATTGATTTAACATTAAGTCCAATAATATACACATCAATTTTAGCATTTAAATCGAGGCTACACCTTATGATCTTTTTGTGCATGTGCTACACTTTCTTGAGCACAAAATCTTACAATATACACTAAGGTGTTCATGATTGGCTAGTGAACAGTGGTGAGATAGTTATTTATGCCTTTCTCTAAAGGTTCAAGTCTGACAGTCAAAGACATGTGACTTCAAGATCAAGACAAAGTGATCAAAACCATAAACATCTTTCCCACACAACATGCACTACAAAACTTCAACTAGTAAAGTGCAATGAGTAAGCTCATCAAGGCTAAACAAGGTACAAAAAGACATGTTATGTGAAAATAAAAATGACCAACCTTATTTTCAAAAACCAAGAAAATAGTGCAAAACATAATTTGGTTCCTTTTTCCCTTTCCTTTTTTTTTTTTTATTAAAAAAATAAACAAAAACAACCTAGAATGAAATACATGAATGTTATACAATGCAAATTCTAGAAAAAAAAAAAAAAAAAAAAAAAAAAAAAAAAAAAAAAAAAAAAAAAAAACAAAGAACAATGGTCACAAAGAATAGCAATGAAGCACAAGGACCATGTCAGAAGGACTCAATTAGATTGAGCCTTTTGTATCCAAAACTTTTTAGATGCACCATGAGCATTGGAGTTCTTATTCACATGTGAATGATTACCAACTCCAGGATTTGAATAAAGGTTTAAAGCCTTTACTAATTCACCAATGAGAACCATAGGATCTTGTGCTTGAGGCACAGGTACTTTTGGTTTGTTTACTCTTTTAGTAGCTTGCAACTTGTAACAGTTTGGACAAATGTGTCCAGACTTTCCGTAAAAATGACAAACTCATACAGGCTTATCATGTGACTTGTCCTTAAAAAGGGTAGGCTGCTTAGGTTTAGACTCTTTTAGATCAAACCTAATCTTCCTAGGAGGTGTAACTTCTAAGGGCTTGACAACCTCACTCACAGGGGGTTCAGAAGAAGATGAAGGAACAAAGACAGTGGAATTGGGAGCAGACACAATGATGCTTTCTACAAAACCTAACCCAGTTTTGTCAAAAGGAGACTTTTGAACACTCAGCATATGATCAAGTTTGGAACTAGCAGACCTATTAGGTTGTTCTCTAGCAACTGAAGCTCATGTTCCAAATTCTTAACTTTATCAATTAAAAGCATGTTCTCAGTCTTCACATTATTCAAAAATTCAGTAGCATCAAACCATTTAACAAGCAAATCTTTCTTATCAAGCTCAAGATATGCAATTTTCTTCAAGCCTAATTCAACATTCATAGCATCCTTTGCAGCAACTTTGCAAAGTTTATTGTAGGCTTCCTGAAGATTTGCGTCCTCAAAGAGTTCCCCATTAGAAGGGTTCTCTTCAACAGATATGCTTTCATTGACTACAGCAGTAGCAGTGAAAGTAATGAAGTTTCCATCCTCGTCACAACCAAACTCATCATCAGAAACTTCACCATCACTTAGGGTTACAGCCATAGCATTACCCTTAGACTTCAAGTAGGTAGGACATTTAGATTTCATGTGACCATACCCTTGACATCCAAAACACTGAGGACCCATAGAATTATTTGAAGATTAACCTACTTTTTCTCTAAGTTTATCAGTATTGTTAACCTTAGTGGGATCATTCTTCCGAAAGTTTCTAGGTTCAGCAGTGTTCTTATCTTTTGCCCTTCTGTTGTTGTTTCTAAGGAAATTTCTAAAGTTCTTGGCAAGGAAAGCAATCTCTGTAGCAGAGAGCTCATCATCAAATCCACCAACATCAACATCATCAACTGACTTAAGAGCCATTGATTTGGATTTGCTAGTCTTAGGCAGGTCCAACTCATAGGATTGAAGAGATCCTACAAGTTCATCAATAGGGATGAAGTCCACATCCTTGCTCTCAGTGATGGCAGTCACCTTGGGTCTAAAATCTTCAGTCAAAGATCTAAGAATCTTCCTAACAATTTTAGGTTGATCATAGATTTCACCCAAGTTATATGCAGAATTAACAATATTATTAAGTTTAGCATAGAATTCATCAAAAAATTCATTATCAGACATCCTAATGCTTTCAAATTTAGAAGTTAACTACTGTAATTTGTTTATTTTGACAGACTTTGTGCCTTCATGCATAGTCTGGAGGATATTCCAAGCAGTATGAGCAATCTCAACATTAAAGATTCTCTTAAATTCCTCCATAGAAACAGCGTTAAAGATAGCATTCATAACTTTGCTATTGAACACGGCTGCTCCTTTTTGAGAAGTTTGCCACTCACTAACAGGAGTAGTGGGCTTCTCCCATCCGTATTCGACTGAGTTCCAAACTTCCTCATCAATTGATTTCAGGAATGCTTTCATCCTTACTTTCCAATAAGCATAGTTATTCCCATCAAAGTGAGGAGGAATAACAAGAGAATGTCCGTGTGACAACAAGGGTCAAGGATCAGCTCAGTGATCAAAAGATCAACAATAAGAGAGCAACCTCCTCTGATACCACTTGATAGTTTTTAGACCCCTTAAAAACACAATTGGATTAACCTAGGTAATTAGCCAAGTTGTTACTTAGTCCAAATTCCAAAATTAGGTTATCACAATCAAACAATCATATTATGCAAAGCAGCGGAAAGATAAATAACACAATGATATGATCACCCAAAAAACCAATCCGGTAAAAACCTGGGGAGGATTTAACTTAACTATTCTCAAGGTAAACCTGAATCTACTATGAAATAATCGAAGTTGTTTAACAGGACTTAGACCACTAATATCCTATTGCTACCCACCAGTAGAAACTTATTGACATAACCATGTGCAAGTTCCGAAACCACGGACTCCTTCTTTCTTGGATTCTCCAGCAAGTACAAGCACACGCGCTTGTGTTTCTTTAAGTTCTTATGGCAGCAACTGAATGATCATCAAGCTCTTGAAGAAATCTCCTTCTTAATAATCCTAAGCTTGTGTAAAGAAAAGCTCCTTACAGACCTTACAAGAGATTTACACAAACAGCAATATAAGCAACACAAAAACATGGCTAGGGTTTGCCTTTTATACCTAGGGCAAATTAGAAAACCCTAAACGTTTTAAAAAAAAACTAGGGCTAAGTTGGAATTCTGCAGAAAACGCATTTGACCCGATTTTCGATTGATCGAGCCTTAGCTTCAATCGATCGAACCAGGCCGTGTAGCATAAATAAATTCTGCATCAGCTTATTCCAATTTTGCATAAATGAACCAACTTTGAGCAAGTCTAAACATGACTAAACATATTGTTTTGATTATAGTTTGCCAACAATACACATTAGAATTCTAAATACATAAAATCCTAAGTCTTTAGAACCTAACAGTAATGACCAATTCTTTCAGGACCTCTAAAGAATTGGTGCTCAATACCATGCATACATCACTGAGATGTTTCTTTAGATAGTCTGGTGCCTGTGGCCAAGCAAAAATATTGGAATTCATCTTAAAGAAATTTAAGTAAAAAAAGTATGATACATAAAACCAAAGTAAAGTGTTTTACCTGAATTTTTGAGTTTATGCAACTGTTGAGAGCCTCAATGCAATAAGCACACTTACGCATTGATGTGCCAATTTAAGGTATTGTTTCCATGGATGTCAAAAGTTGAATCTGCCATGTGTAGGTTCCCATTTTGCAAGATTGGTCTGTACAATTGAATTAGAAAAATTTAACAAAATGAGTACTCAATAGTTATTTTATTGCTAGAAAATTGACCCACTAGGATAGTTAGCAACCTACCATGACTTCTTCAGTTGCCTTAGAATTAAGCACACATTTGTGGCCTTGCATTCTCTTACTAGGGTCTTCCTCATTTCCAAGCTTAGTTTTATCATCTTTGAAGTATTCGCCGACACATCCTGAATTTCAAGTTGACAGAGTGTTTTGTGTATAATTTGGTTATGCTTGAATAAGGAGAATTAATTATATATTGAGTGTTCAATCAATGATCTTTGTTCATGCATACCGTCCAGGGAGTCAACAAGTTTTTCTAGGTTACAAACAATCAAATCGTGAAGCCCACTGCAAGCTCAAATGGGACAGAAGACGATGGTTATAAAAATGCATAAAGAGGTCCCAATGGAAATTGTTGACAATCTATGGTACGCCATCTCAAAAAATTTGTCCACTCGGTAGCCAGAAACTGTAACTAAGCTACCATAAATATTTGGACTCAAAACGTTTCCATCACCTTTGTGATTGTGGGATTAGAGTTTTCATTTTGTTGTTTGTCACCACTTTTATCAAGTGTTCTGTGTTAGTGTAGATTGGTACCCACGGTAATTGGATTAAAGTTTTTACTCTGTTGTCTATCAACCCTATGTAGCCATTGTCTCCATTAAAGTCCCTCAAACGGTACCTTGAGTAGCAAAATGTTTGTCTTAGTTATTTTTAACCTTGAGATGTAACCCAATGAACACACTCTCTCTCTAACACACAACCCTTACAATCACATCCCACAATAAATACAGGGTACACAAGATTGAATATAATTACAATCAAATTTGGCACGGAATAAAAGTCAACAAAATACAAATTTGTAAATCACAACTTACAAAAGATTATGAATTCCATCTTGAGAATATATGTTCTATCAACACTAAATGCAGCTGCCCAACATACTGAGATTTTGACCATAACTAACAGATCTCACTCCTGATATATCAAAGCAACCTACATCTCATGATCAGGTTCATTATTCTCTCAGGATTTAGAGTTGATGTAAATAGAAGTTGTGAGATTTATTATTCATTTGATAGTCATTAGGAGAATAATAAATCTCATAGCGGTCCAGTTCAATATGTCTTAACTCTTAAAACATATCAACATATCAACTAGAAGTCTCCACTTTCATGATCAAGACAAATCATCTTAGTTGATATGTTATAGTCTTCACAGATGAAATGCCCAATTTCATCACCGACTACAAACTAAAATTCTGAGTTTACAAAGAACTTGTGATTTATATCTTTCTGTGACTTTTTACATAAATCATATTCTATGCATCTCATGGACTAAGATAATGTCTCATTAGTTCATTTATAAATAGTCTCATATAATTAAATTATTTAATTATTTATGACATGCCAATAAATTGGATTTTATGGCACAAACCCCAACAATTCAAATTTTGAGATAACCGTCAGATGAGATTGTAAAATAATTCAATAAAAATTCCAAATTCTTTAGAACCACATGATATTCAGATTTTGAGATAACCATTATATGAGATTGTAATATGTTCAGAGATTAGATATTTTCTATTAAAGAAGATGACTGGTGTAAAAATATCACATAATTTTTATTTACGTTTTGCAGCCACAATGCTTAATATTTTATTTGTATTTTCATTTTTAATGCAACTGCATAAAGGCAGGAATCTCCAAATAGTCTTAGAAAAATGCTCTTCATGCTACATGTGTGAACTTACATACCTACCAGGAAGACACTATAAATAGATGATAGCAAAATGAATGCACCCCAAAAAAAGAAGGCTAAAATATTTTTTATATTATCTTTTGGTTGTGTAGGTTGTTCATATTTTCTACCAGTTGATAACAGATTTTCTATTAAATTGCAAGTTCAAAAGTTGTATTGTTTCGTCATGTATGTCCAACTCTCAATTATAAATATAATGAAAAGTCTATGGTAAAATATTTTTATATTATCTTTCTGTATGCTAAAATCATTTTTATATTATTTTTTGGTTGTGTAGGCTATTCATATTTTCTACCAAATTATTGCAGATTATCTATCAAATTGCAAGTTTCAAAGTTGGAAGTTTTCTTTAGGTATGTCTAAATGTCAGTTGTAAATAAAATGAAATGTTTTTCTAAAATTGTCCTCATATTTTTTTTGGTAGTGCAAGTTGTTCATATTATCCACCAGTTATTTGAAATTATTTTCACTATAATGACAGTTAGTAACTGATGATTTGTAGGTACTTTGGAGTCTTCTTATTATGCACGATTGAGAAGAAGGATGATTCTTGCATCCAAGAGAAATCGCAATTATCCAACCAATATTCATGCTCCTGCAACTCAATGTATTTCTACTAACTTACAGTTGAATAGGGGTATTGTGTTGGATAGGCAAATGAATATGAGTTATTGGGCAGCTAATAGAAGTCATTTAGTAGATGCTAACTTCAACAATGTTGATGCTTTTAGAGGAGAGGTTTCTGTAAAAAGAGGACCTGCTTCATTTACGATTATGTCACCTTCACATCATATTGTTGGTAGGTTTTTCATAAAGCCTTCAATTTAATATATGTATATGTGTGTGTGTGTGTGTGTGTGTGTGTGTATTATGGATTTACTTATATTTGATTTCGCTTTAGGCCATTCAAGAGATGTGGAGGATGATCCCTTTGTGAGGAGCACTAGACAGAGACGACATGATTATAATAGTGAGACTGGGAACAAAAATTCTAATATCTATATATGCACTACTTTAAATGAAAATGGTGTTGTCACCACAAATGTATCTAAAGACCGCATTCCTCCTGGTAATAGTCACTTCAGTAATAACGTATCAAACATAGAACGTCATACTGACATACTGCATTTATATTCTTTAAAATATTGTTAGCATGCCAAATTATTATTATTTTATAATTTATAACAATGCGTATATAGAAATTTAATTCTTAGATTTTGCTAATAATTGTTTATTTAATAATGTGTTTTGGGTGGATGAAATTACAGCAAATTGTTTTCCTAATTGGTCCAATTAATCATTGTTAAGTTTTATTAATTTTCTTAGTTACATTTTTCGGTGTTTTGGATTGTAGGTAGAAAAAATAAGGTTTGAGAAAGTTTGATTAAAACTAAAAGAATAATTTCCAAATTTTATATTCTTTTTTAAAGATTCACAAAATGTTATAAATAACTTTTATTAAAAAATGAAAAATTTCGTTAACTTGCCTTTTGAATTCTTGAGAAAAATTGTATTGTTTTCATTTTGGTAAGACAAAATTTATATTTATGATTTATGATTGTTCCTATAATAAATAAAATATGATTACGAAATACATTACTCTTTATTAAATTAGTTTAAATTGTAAAAAAAAATAATAATAAAACCACCAGAAAAAAATTATCACGTGCAACGCACGAGTCCACGACTAGTGGATCTAAAAGCCATGACCTTTCCTTCCACCAATCTTATACATAGGGAGGAGGTATCATTTGAACTAGATTTCATTGACTGTTTGGCTAAAATTTTAAATCTTGAGAGTTACTAGTTTTTGAGAATTTGAATCCACAATAGTAGACTTTATTGTGTTTAAACATGCTTAGAATTTGAATTCATGTTGCACTTTCATTACTTTATATTTTAAAATACATTTTAAATGATGAAAATAATCTGTTAAATTGTTCACTTTGTACTTTTAAAGTCATAAATTAATACTTTGAAAATTGTGTAATTTCCTTATACCCTCAATGTTCAAAAAATCATATTTTTGTAAATGACTCAAATATTTTGTATAAAGTTCAAATTAATAAGTCTCATATCAGTGATGTGAGAATTGAGATTTCTTTGGTAAAATGTTAGAGTTGAAATTCTCACATTTCATGAGTATTGTAATTCTTAAGTTCGTTAAAGGAACAACCAAACTATCACAAATTCTCAGAAATTACAAATTTCCAACTTGAAATCCTACATCAAGCACATACCCTAAAAAAATTGATGAAAAACATGTTTGAGAATGTATTTTTAGTCATTTACTCTTGAAAACAAATTGGTGATAAAGTGTTTTGCGTTCAACAATGGACTGACATTGCACAACAAATGCTTCTCTCTTTCACCTTCTATTCTATCAATTAGTGTCCAAAATTAATTAAGGATTTGTGTTGAAGTTTTATGGGTGATTGGATTAAGAGTGATATAAGATTGGGAAAAGAATATAGATGTTTATTTAGTTATTGATGATGCACAAAAATCAGTAAGCTGAATGCTCCGGGCTACAGTGAAGGCTAGATGACCTGAAGAGAAAAAGACTATCAAGGGTGACCAATGTGAACCGGCCAAGGACCCTCCAACGGTTGAGTCAGTTTTCTCTTTAGAACACAAGGATGGTGAATTATGAATAATAGAACTTACCTTGGTTGAATGAGACTTGATCCTTTTATAGAGAGTTAGGAGTGGGTCTACTTGTTCAGATACACTATCATCATGGGGGATGTGTGGAGTTAATGGAGAAAATGGAGCAGATTTCAGGGGTTCTGGAATGGCAGATTGTGGTCTGATTTTATTGAACCCTTAGAAAGTTTGGTCGTAGAACCCTAAGTGTTGTTTGGTCGTCCATGCCCTTATGCCATGGATGACCATTTTGATTTGTACGATCACCTTCTGTTGGATGCACCTTGTTCATGTTTGTGGTGCATCTGTTGGACTTCTTTCTTTACAAAATGTTCTAGGCTCAATTTGGTCATGGATGAACTAAACCTAATCTAAATCCCTATCAGTTACCCCCTTGTCCTTGTGTCGTCTTTATCACGGTTATTCTAACACGTGTCGATTTTTCATTAGTCGAAGGATTTTCCGGGTGGCATGTCAGGGCAATTTGGGACATGATATCCTAAATGTTGACACGTGGCATAATCCTAACGGTCTATAGGTCGTGTCGTTTCATTTTTTGAAAAGTTGCCATATGGCACACTTTGGTTGGTTCACGTCGTTTCAGTGTCCCATCCTGTTGCCTATAAATAGGGCAATACCCTTCCTACACTCTCGCATTTCTCATATTTTCTTCTCTAACATCAGTTGTCCTATGCATTGTCTAGAAGTTTCCTTCCGTCCTTTGTCATCTTCATTTAGAATCAAGTATCCCCTCTTTTCTTCATCTGTAGGTTTTTCTATAGAATTCTTTATAAAATGGCTAAGATATTGGTGTCTTCGTCTAGTGATAGGGATGAGAGAGAGCTGGATGAGTACCAGGATGAAAGTAATAGCAGCGATAGTAATAGTGATAATAGTAGCAGTGGTAGTGGTTCTACAGATAAGCAGTTCTCGTCTGGGGTCTATGGGGTTCCCCTAGAGGTTCTCTAGGAGGAGTTCAGGCAGAGGGCGGAGTTTAGGTCGTCCGCTGGTCCATCCACTAGCACCAAATCGTCCATTCCCTTCCCTAGTGAGGAGGAGAACATTTTATACTGCTGTGTTATGGGCATGCCTTCAGAGATAGAGGAGAAGAGACTTTATTCACGTAGGGGAAAATACCAAATCCCAGACGAGCTTAATCCCCATCTTGCTGTTCCTGGCGAATGGTGTTGTACCCCAAATTCAAGGGTTGGCATCTATGAGGCTTACCTGTTAAGGGGTCTTAGGTTGCCTCTTAATGCTTTTGTTAGGGAGATTCTTCATAGGTTAGGTATAGGTCCAAACCAACTTAGCCCCAATGCATGGAGGCTCATTGTATCCATGCAAGTGCTGTGGAGAGAGGTATTCGATGGGATCTGTCCTCTTACTGTGGACGAGTTCCTATATTGCTATAAACCCTTTGAAATAAGTCAATCCCTAGGTTTCTATCAATTTTCAGCTAGGGGTTCTAGTTGTAGGTTGATAAGGTCTCTTCCCTCGTCTGATAGGAGGTGGAAGACGGAGTTCTTCTTCGTCTTAGAGTATTGGGCAGAGAACCCTGTTGAGGTAGGCAATGACCCATTCCCTCCTTACACCGGTGAGTTGGGTCATCTACGTTTTGAGGATATTGTAGACACTTGATTTTGCACCCATGATTTAATCAAGGAAGATTACTGGAATGACCATCTATGTACCCCAAAATTCATGATTGCATTACATGCATTAATTTGTTCATTGCATATCATAAAGATGATCTTGAGATTCTAACGGTTGTGACGGTATGTCCGATTTCCAAATCGGACCGTTGGATCGAAAAATATCACATGATCAAGTTTGCACGGTCAGCATGCATTGTGTCTAGGTAGAGTCAACCACTCATGATTCATTTAAATTAATTCTGATTGGTTAAACAATTAAAATTAATTAAATAATTTTGTGATTTGTTGATAGTTAGTGTCTAGAAAAGGATTGCTTGCATGGGAATAAAGGAGATAATTGGATAACAATAAAATTGTGGATAATCTAAACTTTATCAAGATTTATTTTAGGGTATTTATCAACAAGATAATTAGGGTATTTATCAGCATATGGATATTTTAGTGTCTAAGATTTATTTTAGGGTATTTATCTAGAAAAGAGTTTCAAAATTAGAATATGGATTAAGAACACGTCTAAGTGCATGTCCCGACGCAGGAAAACCCTAAAAAAGGAGTCCAAAAGGCACTCGAGCTTGAAAGAATGATTGACATTCAAGAGTGCCATTCGACACTTTTGGAGTGCCAAATGGCACACTTTAGATTTTTGGTCCAACGAAGTTCGGGTGACGATTAGACACATCTTTTTCAACTTTTTGGCAAAAAGACGCATCCCGATTCACATTCTACCCGTTGTTGCTTATTTTTTAAGCACTCCATCCTCTATAAATAGAGACTGGATCTCAAAATTCAGCACATTCCTTTTGACGCTCCCAGAGAGACACTCTTCACACTTTCAAATTTCTCATATTCCTGACTCCCCTTTTCTGATATTCTCTCTTAAACTAGGGGTTTTAGGTTTCAAAGATAATTGCATAAATTTCTTAGAACCCTAAAATATTCTATTGAGATAAAGAATACGTCCATGCAAGAGGTAGTCTTCTCTTTACTTTTTCTTCTTCACTCTTTTTAGTTTTTTGATGCATGAATGAATATTTGCATTAGTATTGATTTTACAATTGTCATCTCATATGTTGTCAATATATTTAGAATGTGTTCGCGATGTTGTTGTTGTTGAGATCTACTTTTTTTTTTTCAAAAATCTACTTGTTCTAATATTCTTTTTTAAGCCAAAAACTTATCTACATCTTCATCAGATGTAGATTTGAATTTTTCTTTAATAATTAAAAAAAAAAAATAATCTACATCTTCATTAGATGTAGATCTGAATTTTTCTTTAATAAAAAAACTGATCTACATCTTCATTAGATGTAGATTTGAATTTCTTTAACTAAAATTGATCTACATCTTCATTAGATGTAATTCTGAATTTTTCTTCAATCAAAAACTGATCTACATCTTCATTAGATATAGATCTGAATTTTTCTTTAACTAAAACTGATCTACATCTTCATTAGATGTAGATCTGAATTTTTCTTTAACTAAAAATGATCTACATCTTCATTAGATGTAGATCTGAATTTTTCTTTAATCAAAAACTGATCTACATCTTCATTAGATGTAGATCTGATTTTTTTGTTAATCAAAAACTAATCTTCATCTTCATTAGATGTAGATCTGATTTTTTCTTTAATCAAAAAATTGATCTACATCTTCATTAGATGTAGATCTGATTTTTTTCTTTAACTAAAATTGATCTGCATCTTAATTAGTTGTAGATTTGAATTTTTCTTTAACCAAAACGGATCTACATCTTCATTAGATATAGATCTGAATTTTTCCTTAATTAAAAAACTGATCTGAATCTTCATTAGATGTAAATATGAATTTTTCTTCAATCGAAAACTGATCTACATCTTCATTAGATGCAGATCTGAATTTTTCTTTAATCAAAACTAATTTATATTTTCTTTGAATGTAGATCTGATTTTTTTTAACATAGCAGATTTTTAAATAAATAAAAAAAGACATGACTAGTCTTGTTTGTTTTGTTTAAGGCATGTTGCCTAGGTTGATGTTGTGAATATAATCCTCTTCTAATTTATTTTATTTTTTATTTCACATAAAAAACAGATATGATTTTCTTAATCATCTACAAATCTAATTTTTCTCATTTCACAAAAACAGATTTGGTTTTTTACCACACCCAAAAACCAATTTTTTTTTTCGTTCCCCAAAAAAAAAAAAAAAAAAAAAAACAGATTTGATATTTTTTACCCAAGAGATTTATTTTACTTTGTCTAGAAAACAAATCTGATTTTTCTTTCATCAAAAAATAATTTTTCTACACATGCAAAAACAGATCTAATTTTTCTAAACCAAATTCAATTTTTTTTATCACTAAAACAGATCTGAATTTTTTTTAACAAATAAGATGATGCATTCATAAATTAGCTTGTGTGATTTAGCTTTGTTCATATGTACAACATGTCATTCATAGCATGCATAAAGGGGTACATTGGTCACAAGAATCTAGAAGACCAGATTTTGTCTGGGTGGAATGGGTGCCTAACACCTTCCCATTCCGTAACCTAGCCTCCGAATCTCTTTCTTTCGGATAGGTAGATCTATGCCTTGTCTTTGTTTACTTTTTTATTTTTTTATTTTTATTTTGGGTAGATTATAACTAGGACAAAAGGCCATGTAATTATTTTGGTAGTTTGTAATTAGGACCCAAAGCCATGTAATTTTTGATTTTCCAAATATGTACTTTTCATTTCAATCAATAATAGAGGAATATTTCACTCATGTATTTTTTAGTTTTTTCTTATTTTTTTTGTATTAAAAAAAATAAGTGGCGACTCCACACCATTTACCCAAAAAGAAAGGTGCCTTAAAAAGCACCCAAAAATCTCTTTTTTGAGAGCACCTAATTGCCTGGTCTCTCACAGATACATTACCTTTTATAGCTTGTCTTGCTTATTCTATCATACTTGTCTAACTTCATTTTAAAAAAAAAAAAAAAAAATAGCTATAAGACAACCCTCCCTGACTAACTTCTCCCTAGAACGCGTCCAACGAGCACATTCCTTTGTAGATAGGGTCTTCCATTCCTTAGTGACGCTTTGCCGTCTAGCAACTTGGGGGCTTGGACCTGAACCTACTGAGGAAGCATTAGCCCACGAGCTTACCACCCATCAACGTAAGTTATTTATTCTTTTGCACTTTCGCTTGTTAGTCCATCTAGACTCTGACAATTCTCTTTCTTTTGTATAGGAAGGAGAATAAGGGGAAAGGCATTGCTAGTGATGAGGTCATCCAGTCTGGGGACAAGGTTCCTATCCAAACTTGTCCACCTGCTCCGTTCATACTGAAGCTCGTCCCTCTAGTCTCGTCGAAAAAGAGGAAGACTGTGTCTAAGAAATTGGGCACGGGTAACCTTCCTAGCCGTCGAGGAAATAAGAAGTAGAAAGTTAACCTTTAGACGCCATCCACTAATCCTGTCATGGTTCTTGACCCTGTTGCTCCTATTGCTAAACTTGTGATCCCTAAGGTTGATGCTTCCCTCCCTTGTCTCGGTGTAGATCTGATCAACCCTTCTCTCAAAGCCCCTTTTTCTAACGACGGTCCCATGACTCTTCTAAGGAGCGAGAACCTAGCTTGGAATAGGTTCAAGCAAGTGGTGAGAAATGAGGACATTTTCATATGCTATGATATGACCGTCAAGGAATTCGAGTATTCCACAACACATGATTTCTTCAAGGTAACTTTTGCTTTGTCCATATTGAGTCATATACCTCGTCTTCAATTAACCTTTTAGTGATACATATTTGGCGTATATTGTAGGTTATGACCAAGTTCATGGCGGCATCTTGGCAAGCCACGTATTTGGATAAAGAAAGGATCAGGATGGAGACAAAAATAAGGGACATGGAGAGGGAGTCAAGCCATAAGACTGGGGAGAGGATGAATCTGGAGGACAAGGTGAAGGAGTTAAAGAACTTGGTTGAGGAGCTGAGGGCAGACATCATAGAGAAGGACACCTGTCTGGACCTTCTTCAGAAGCAGAATGACAAGCTCAAGTCTTCTTTGAGCAAATCTAGAGATGAGGTGATCAAGGAATTCAAGACATCCAGTGAGTTCACTGACCTCCTAAGCAAGAACTATGTTGCGGGTTTTGAGGACTTCCGTATGGATGCCGTTGAAGTGTTTCCTAGGGTAGACTTTAATTCCGTCAAGCTCCCTACTGTAGTTAAGAGTTCCTTACTCTAGATGAGCTTAGAGGACGTAAATGTTGGGAACGATGCCTCTACCCCTCATTCTACAAAGGATGACTCAAAGTCTAGAGGCATTGCCCCTAGTGGTTTATCCCCATAGTTCAATTTACAAGAAAATATTTATTTTTGTCTTTATTTTCTTTTCTCCTCTTTTTTTTGGGGGGGGGGGGGGGGGGGGGTGTCCGTTGTTTTGGACCATTTAAATTTCTTCAAGTACATTTACTCTGTCCATGTTTAAGGATGGAAGTTTTATACACTAGCCCTTTTAGGCTTATTTCTCTTTAGGGTTTTTGGACGGTGGTTGTCTACCCTTTTTATTTTTAAATATAAATCTCATCTTTTTTTTGTTTCTATTCCTTCTTGTTGCTTTTATTGTTCAAGTATTCATTCATCCATGGTTTGTACTTCGCTTACTTAGGGACTTTGAAATGGCTAAGTGTTTGCCCATCCACTATTGGGACTTCACTTAATGCATGCTTATTTTATTCAAATGGTTAAGCATCTTCTCGTCCATAAAGTGTAACATAAAATCTATTCTCATCTACCTTCAATTTATTTGCAACATCAATCAACAAAGGATTGATAATAAAATTAAAATTTTCTAATCCAAGAAAATCAACATATTGTGTAGTCATCTTCAACAAATCAACTGAAACCTAAAGATTGTGAGTTGTGGACTTATCCTCATATTTAACCCCAATTGGATCTTCCACAATATTCTCAACAATTACCATCTCTTTATTTCTGTCATTATCCACAATCAGCTCAACCTTCTTTTCTTTGACCTCTTCATTAAACTTTTGACAAGTAGTATCTTCAATCTTTAATTCAATAACTTGTTGCAAGTCTTGATCTTTTTTAACCACTTTAAAATTTTCTTTAGAAATAGGCTGCATTTTCTCAGCCCTCAAACCCTTTCCTTTACTTGACACATGGACTCGGCTATTATAATTTTGGTTTTGTGGTTGGCCTTTCATGTTTTGCATATATTGCTTTTCATATGAATATACAGATTTATAATCAACACTTGTTTTCATTCTTTGCCAAGAGCAAATTGGATGCTTACCTCGCCGCTTTCTATCGATTTGAATATCTTTCCACCATTCATCTGCTTCATCGTCCAATTTATTAGATGCAAGCCGCACTTTTTCTTCATCATAAATCTTCCAAAAAATAAAATACTCTTCCAAATCAAGAAGCCAATCAATAAAATCCAACTTACACATATCTCCACTAAAGAATGAAATTTTCTTGTAGTTAGGAATGCATCTTTGAATAGATTGATCATTGTTATTGTGAGATAATTTCCTAGCAAGAAGAGTAGCAGTCTTTTGCTTGATTTTCACTTATAATTTTCTGATCTTTTCACAAAATTGGTGATTCTCATCATGAAAATTAAGGAACTCAGCCCTAGTGAGGACTGGGTCTACCGTCATTATTGTGGTGGTCATTGTCTCGCCGATTAGCCATGAGACTAGGGTAAGTCAAGGCTTTGATACCAACTGATGTCGCGGAAGCCTAAAGAAAACACACACAATGCTCTTGTGATGGAATAGAAACTAAACTAGTAGCTTCTAGTAGTAAACCTTGAATCCACAATGAGGAAAAAAAAAAAAAAAAAAAAAAAAAAAAAAAAAAAAAAAAAAAAAACCTAGAATCCACCCAAGAAAGAATATGACAAAAAGTTTGTATTTATTGATAATAGTATAAAAACTAAATTGCCTTGGGAGGTTACAATGTGTTTAAATAGTAAAAAGAAAACCTAGGGTGGCTAGAAACTAGCAAACTCTAAAGCGGCTATGAAAACATATATAACCTTAATTTGACTATAAAAAAAATTAAAAACACCTAAATTAAGGAAATAAATCACCTAAACCTAAAATAACAAAAATTTCATAAAAATACTAAGGTTAAATAATTACAAAAATATTAAACCGTGTCCTACATCAGAACCATAACTGAATGAACCAACTAATTCGCCTACACAAGTGGAGCCGTGTAAGTGTGTACTCAATCACATAGTGATATATGACTGGTGAAGGTAATTTTCTTTTTTCCTATTAGTTGGATTTTTCTTTTTAATTTTTCCCAATTTTTACCATTTGGTCCGATATGAGTATTTGGTGTTTGAGGTTCTGTAATGGGCTTTTTTTATTTTTTATTTTTGGGAATTTAGTTTTGGAGTACTTGTATTTGGGTGTTAGAAATGTTTCTTATCTCTGTTCTAAATGGGTTTGACAAGGTGTGGAGAAGTTGGATGGTATTTTGTGTCGTAAAGTGGCTTCTTTTCCAGGAATTACTATGACCTACAGACAGCTGAGCTGGTCCTCCAAAGTAGTCCAAACTAGTAATAGTATGCATTTAAAATAACTCTTACTCAACTTCCTAAATAACAAAATGAAACAAAACCCATATTAGATTTAAGAGGAGTGCCATCCACGACATTTTCATAACACTTTTATAACAAATTTTAGTTGATAAGTTATTACTGATGATTATAATATGAACTCCATCATTAAAATTATTTTTTTGGTCACTAATAACATTAAGTAATAACTTACCATCTAAGATATAATATTTCTCTAGATGAGGAGTTAAGTCTAGTTAAAAATAATTAACTAGAAAAACACAAATAAATTTATAAACAGGCAAACTTCAAAAACTTGACATAAATTTGAAATCCAAAAGCTCAAACTCGTCATTTTGTATTTAGTTTTAGTAAACTTTGTCTCTCGAGAAAGGTTTCTCTCTCAAAAATCTAGATTAGTTTCCTTATCCACAACCATCAATCAGTCTTAGACTTTTATAGCTGATGAGTATGGGTGCTTACATGGTCCATAGATGCGTGTTTCAAAAGAATGATGAAAACGAAGACATGAACAATATTTGTCAAAGGTGCAGAGCAGTTATTTCTTTTTCATCAAGATTTTATTCATGTTTTTTTTTTTTTTTTTTCAAATAACTATTTAACCGCTGACTTTCTTTGAATTTATTTTTACATTAACAGTATTGAAGAAATGGCTGCTAACTAATGCGCATGTGCGAATATTGTGGAATCAGCTACCATCTAATAGCAAAGATTGATGTTTGTTGAATTGAAGATTGCAATTGTTATATTCGGTTATGGCTTTGCTGTGAGCTTTAAACATTTATTCTAATGTGATGTACTTGTGTGGAAGTTAATTTGTAGGTTAGTATTTGCAAGTGATTTGTGTTTTAGGGGTTGATTTTGTTTTGGTGTTTGGATTTCATCGTAAATTTTGTTTGTTTTGATAGTAAAATTTCTCCTTTATCCAAAAAAATATGGCAAAGCTTGTCAATGGAATGTGTTGCCCATAAAATGCTTTTAACAAGGTAGTTTTTTTATGCCTAGCCTTATCCTTAGCCATAATCAAAAAGTGACTCTCTCATTGTATAAAACTAGTCAATATCCTACACAATGCGTATTTCGAAATATTTTGTAAAATAATTATTTTATTACCTACACAGGTCATCAACATTATTATTTTTAGTGACGGTTTCCACATCAATGTTTAATCAAATCCTGTTAAAACACAAAATTAAGAAATGTTTTTAGAGGGCACAATTAGTATGAAATCTACCAAATTCAGATCTAGCAACACTATTTGTAATTTTTTGTAAATATCCCAAACTAATATGAACATGTCCTTTTGCAATATGTAGTCATTTGATAATTATTAACCACAATGGTTAAAAATGAATTCTAAAAATATTATATTTGTGTGCCCACATAAAGCTTTCAAATCTTCATTATATATAGACACTCAATTTAAGAGTGTGTGTGTGCGCGCGCGCGCGCGTGCATACAATAAGCCTGGACAAAATTGGTCCAACTTTGCTTCAATTATCATATCATTATAGCCGAATTTTGCATAGTCTTATTTTTATATGATTTTCAATAATTAAAATGAGGACAAAATAATTCATTTCACAAGAAAATTAAAATTTAACCAACAATTAAAAATAAAAAAAATAAAAAAAACATTTGCAAGCAAAGAAATGATAAAAGAAAAACAAACCAAATAAACCACAACTAGAAGCACTTATTAGCACCCTGAGATAGATTGTAGCCAAAACTTATTTATATACAAATTATGATGATGATCTGGACATAATTTTTGGCAAAAAAAGAGAACTTAAGATCATAAATATAATCACGTTCCTAGTTATATTCACAAAATCAGATCTTAAAGTTAATATAACCTACCTACTATCCTCAAAACACACCTTCTATAAACCCAACAATAATGAGCTCTAGGAGACTTGCATGTAAATCACATGCAACAGTTCCTCAATTTTGCACCATGTTAGAAATTAAGTATCTAGAAACACAGTTAAATCTAGAGTAATGTCTTAGTAATGTGTTCAATGATGACAACAATAGATTCTCTTATATATTGAAATATAGTAATGCCAAACTTACAATTGACTAACTTATTCAAAGGAAAAAAAAAAAGAAAAAAAGTAACTATTCTTCACAAAGAGCATTCACATTAGTGGAGGCAAAATTTTGACTATTTAGTACCGATAAAAGTTACTTTATCTATTTTACCTCTTAACTTTACAATACACCTAATATCAATGGATCTATATTTTTAGCTATTTGATTAAAATAATACAATGAATTCATTAGAATAACAATAAAAACTTCCACCACAAACTTTAGGAACTAACCACAACCACAACCACCTCCACCACCAACCACAACCACGACCACCACCACCATAACCCCAACCCACAGTAGGGGAAAAAAAAAAAATCAACTAGGTAGCCTGATCTACCCACAAAACTACCACAACAACCACCTCCACCACCAGCCACAACCACACACATAACCACAACCACAACCACCTCCACCACCAACCACAACTAGACACACAACCATAACCACCACCACCACAACTAGAACCCACAATAGAGAAAAAAAATCAACCAAGCCCACACCCACTCGACCCACCGGGAACACCCACACCTACTTTTAACACCGAGCTGCAAGCGGATGGAAAAACCGCCACTAGGCCTTCATTCGACCGCCAGCTGTGGCGACACTCCCGTGCACGTGGGGTCCGTTGGAGGCCCTTCTCGAATGATGATGATCTTCTTGCGTGGTTCTCATGTGGAGCTTCTGGTGCTCTTTCTCTCTCAGTGGAGAAGGGTATTTGTCTACCTTTGAAGGTGTGGCAAGAATCTGGGCCAAATTTTAGGTGATTACCCAAGGTAAGTGAAGTCACCACCAATCATTGGGTTTTTCTAAAGTGTGATTGGTCACTTGTTTCTAGTTGATTTTATTACCAATTCTAGGTTAAGAAAAAGAGGATTTTTCCTAATCTAATGTGGATGACAAAAAATCTTGATTCTTGAGTTCAGAAGTTTAGTTATGTGTGGGGAAGGTGTTAGGCACCTCACAACGCCTGTCTAACGACAGTCCTTTGTTTTGATAAAGTCTTAATTTTCAGAAATTGGCAGTAAAAAACATGATTTTGGAATTGGCATTGGCTTTTGGGGCTTTGCATGCATGGGGGCTTTGAGGTTTGGCTTTTGAATGGATGTGGTCCCAATCTATGCTTTTCTAAGGCATTTGGGCAGAGTACCAGATTTTCACAACAAAAATTAGGCATTGCTTTGCCTTAGGTGACACGGACTATGACAATCACACCGAAAGGGGCAAGCAGGTATATATATACATACATCATGCATAATGCAAGCACACAGAGCAGGAAAGTAAATGCCTACATCCCTAGAGCATGGCCCAAAATATAGGTGCAGGAAACTAAATAGGGGTTGCCATACTCTAGAGATGAGGAAGAACAATACATGGCATGATATACATAATACAAACCATCTAAGAGAGAAAGGAGGGACGAAGGAAGGGGGTTTAACAGAGTACATAATCAAATGGGAGAAGCTAGACCTCTAAATCTACTGAACATGGCTGCTTGGCTTATATCGACATGCCTGCACCTTCGCCCTTTTTGCTTGCGCCTGGGAGACCGTGCCCTAGCTCCACACGTCCTTGCTCTATGTGTGTACATGTAGAGGCAAGAACAAGAAACCAACAGACAAGAAATGGAACGAAAAAGATGCAAAGAGCATGTGAAAGAAGCATAAAGCAGATAAGCATGATACATGGCAAGCATAGCATATGGCAGGAGACATGACGAGCCATAAGATAAATGAACAAGCAAGAAAGTAAGAAGGCAAACAAGCAAAAGGCAAACAAAAGGTGGTGTCCATGGGGGACAAATGTAGGTTGGGATCGGGTGTCCATATCTTTATTGTGTTGAAGCATGGACAACACACTAGCAAGCAAGACTCATGCATGAACATGTAAGCAAGCGTGTAAAGATGCATAAAAGGCCAACAGGTGGTGCAAACAAGCATGGTAAGCATATCATCGCACAAAGTGGAAAAAGGGAAGGGTACGCATGGAGCAACCTGGCATCTGGAGATGCCTCCCAAATGGTTACACCCAAACAAGGCCTCATAGGCGTCGGATGTAACCACACAACCACAAACCTGCTAAGGGTGTCAAATGTGGCATAGCTTAGAACTAGAGAGGCTAACATGGAAGATAAAGCATAGAAGCAAGCAAACATAGACATGCAAATAAGGACAATCCGAACCCTTTGATGTGGGCCTTGGTGTGTGGACGATGACAAAGACCATAGGGTCTAGATCGGGTCCTAACCATTAGGCCAAAATGCAAGAAAAAGAGATAAAAGTGACAAAAGGGCCACAATAACAAATGGCATGACAAACATAGCCTAGGTCTAGGCACACAACATGGCATAAAGCGCACAAGCACATGGAAAAAAGTTTAAAGCATGTAGAGAACATAGATCTAAGCATGTGGGCATGTGAAAACATAGATATAGACATATAGGCATAGAAACATGCATGTAAACATCCAAGCAAGGCATGACCAAAATATCATACAAGCATGTGAGTATGTAACCCTAACATCAACATAGAACAAACAGAGGAACAAAGCATGGGAAAACATGGCATAAAATATAAAGCATGTAGATTAAGACATATAGACATCTAAACAAGCATAGAAACATGGATTTAAGCTAAGAACATGCTAGGACCAAGATAAAGCAAGAATCATGCTAGATAAAGCCATAGATCATGTTATTAAGGCAAAAAGAGCAAGATAAATGTTAGAAAAAGATTTAGGAGGTTAGGGCTGTGGATAGTAGCTAAAAATCTACATCCACACCCCTAAACTCCAAATCCAAGGTGTAGAACCAAGGAAAAGAAGATTGGGTATAAGAACAATACCTTGTATTTTTGGTGAAGAAGGAAGAATCAAGTGGCTTTGATGTGTCTTTTTTTGTGCTTGAAAGAGGGGAAAAATGTGTAGAAAACTTTCAGCAGAGAGCAGGTAGCTAGGGAGTCCTTCCTTTTGTTGGTTTGGGGGGTGCCTGGAGCTATTTATAGCCCAAATACGCTTTTCGAGGCGGCGGCCCTTCAAAGGCTGCCACCTTTAAGTCGCCTTGATTGGGTTGATCTTAAAACCCTTGAAAAGATCTTGACTTTATGTTTCTGAAAAGGTATGGAACTCGAAAATCTAATGGTCGGATCAAAAGTTATGGCTCTAGAAGTTAACGATGCATCGATCGGTGCATTAACCTAGTTTTCATGATATCTTGGCCGTTCTAACTCCGTTTTTGACCCATGAATGGTCATTGGAATGAGAATTTCATAATCTTTGCAATAGCATTGATTTCGACCTGTTCTAACGGCCAGATCAAAATTAGGGTTTTTAAGGCCCACCTGGAGTCAACTTCGGGTCAAACTTGGTCAAAGTTGCCTAAAATCTTCGAGGAGCTCGGTTTTGATATAAAACCATGAAAAATGTTGTTTTGTGAGGATTTTGACCTTGTTTGACCTTTGGTCAACCCTAGGTTGACCAAGGACATTTTGGTCATTTTTGCTGAAAGAGGCACTTTGGGTGCTCCGGTGTTCGAACTGGTTATGCTACATCATTCTGGATGTTCTTGCGACCTCATGGAGAGAAAATAAGATTTTTGGAATTTTTAGGGTCTGGCTCGCAAATGAAAGGTGGAAAAAATATGGTATCAACACCCATCACCACGAAACCCACCCGAGCCATCGCCACGAACACACCTATAGCCACCCCCACGAACCAAAGCCAATAAACCCACATGAACACATCCACCCACCCGCACAGACACCGAACCCAGCGACTCGCCCACACTAATCTACCCATACAAACATTGTACCAAACACAACGACCCACCCACGAACCACACTGACCCACCACCACAATCCCACCCACGAGAAGCAGATGAGGGAGGCACTAGAGAGAGAAAAAAAGAGAGAAAGAGAGAAGTAAAAAAGAAAAGGGAGAAGACTAGAGAGAAAAGAGAAAAGATTTTTTTAGTGAGAGGAGAGAGAGAAAAGAATAAACAATGATTTTTTTTTTTTATGCCTTCTTGCTACAATAAACAACTACTCTTGGCTATTTACTATACCAAGAAGGAAAAAAAAAATTGCCTTTAGCTCCACCAGTTTTGGGCAATAATTGGAGGTTGTGGTGCTAAAAATAGCAATATAACTTTTTAGCACCATCAATACTAATGCTCTAAGTGTACATTTGGGAAGTTCTTAAAGTTGTAACTTATTGTTGATTTTAGCTTATTTTTGCTATTATTTATGAGTTCTACTGCACTTTTTGATACTATTTATAGGTCTTACTATACTATTCAGCTTATTTTAAAAAAAAAAAAAAAAAAAAAAACTTTTTTCTACACTCTCAACAAAATGTTTTCAACTTTAGCTAAATAAACTGTTTCCAAACGGACACTAAAAATAACGATAATAGTAAAAAAAATCGATAAGATGTAGTAATTGGGCCTTGGCTCAAACGGTAGAGGGATGAGACATCAGGTAGTAGTTAGCTACAAATCATGCTTAGCAAACATATGCCGAGATGATCACTATATTCCTCTAGCATCATATTTTTAGTTCCAAGCTACCACCTAGGAATCAAAGCAAATACAAATTAGTAAACAACAACATGCTTGACATGGGTGCAATAAGCTATCTACCAAAGCTGGGGCACATGCAAGCATGCACACACACACATATTGATACAAACATATTTGTTTATGAAATGTTCACATGTGAAAGTCATTTAATCTTATCCATAGAAGATTGAAAGAAGCAATAAAAGATATTTCAAGATACACAACACCATTATCTTACTGCATTAAGAAAACACATGCTTTCCAAACTACAAACAACACAATCTCCCAAGTCTAGCAACACATGTAATGCCTTAACAAATTGTAAACTTTATGTAGATGCAGCATCACAGTAAAGAGTAGCATCTTCAATGTGCTCTGATATCCAAAGACAAAGGTGAATAAATAATATTAGAATAGATTAGCTAAATGCTGGACAAAAGTAATCACATGTCAAGTTAATCCCATTACTATTCAAAGCAATTGCAATATCGAACACTACCTAGTGCCTCTCAAAGGCAAATACAAAGAAGAAACATCAAAGTAGAAATGCATTCAAATACAGGCATATTAAGAAAAAGGGGTAATTACACTAAATCCACCTGTGGTTTGGTTAGAATCTACCTTGCCTACCTGTGATTTGAAAAGTGTCACTTTACCCACTTGAGATTCATTTCGTTTAACTTCCATAACCCATCTATGTTAAAAACAAGGGTAAATTTGTATTTTTCTTCCATTTTATATCTCTCTCCTCCCAAAACCAGAGAAAAAAAAAAGGTGAAAGTAAGATCAAAAAGTGAGGGGTTTTGTAAAATTAGTATTTGGAACTCATGTTCAAAACTCCTAGCAACAATTATAAGAATGCAACAAAATCAAACAATTTTTGCTCCCATTCTTGGGAAACTTGTTTGGTAAGATGATTTTTGTTAACTGATAAATATTTGATCCAAAAATTTCAAAATAGTTGAAGAAACTTAGAAGGGGAAGATGAGTTAGACATAAAGCCAGAGGCACAACTATAACTAGATCCACTAAAAGTAGGAAGCCAAAACAAATTTATGAAGACCATAAAGGACCAAACGATAATGATCCTGATTCACACATTAAGTGTGCGTTTGGGATGAGCTGAATTTTTCAATTTATCTCCACTTTCAGCTTATTTTTGCTACTATTTATGGGTCCCGCTACACTTTGTAATACAATTCATGGGTCTTACTGCAATTTTTGATACTATCCATGGGTCCCACTGTATTATTTAACTTATTTTTTAATCTTTTTTCTACACTTTCAGCAAAAAGTTTTCAATTTCAACTAAATAAGCTATTCCAAATGGACACTAAGAAAACTTTTTGCAGAGATTTTTATTTTTTGAAATCGCTTGAAGCTTTTGGTTCGCCTCTTGCTTTTGTGAAAAGAGCAAGGAAGCATATCTGAAGGACTATGATGATATGGATTTGGCCAGTAGCTGATGGAGTAGTATGGTTGAAACTTACTCAAAGAGAGAGAGAGAGAGAGATGGGCATATCCATCACTCTTCATGCTTAGCTGATCTTCAATTCTCTAAAAGCATTCTCTTATTCTCTCTTGTTTTCAAATCTAGCATGCAACTTCTCCTTTAGGATGTATTTCCACATTGGTTGTTGTTGTTGTTGTTTTTTTTTTTTTTTTTTTTTTTGGTGGTGGCCAATTTGGAGATGGGTGTAAAACGTTGGTGAGGATGGATGAGAGGGAGGAGGTGGCTATGAAAGCCATTTTTGAGAGATAGCATAGATAATTGGAAATTTCATGTGTATTGTAATTGTTCACTCATTTTTGCAAAAAAATCCAAACCCTAGCCTTTTGATTCGTTTTATGTTTTATTTTCATATAAAAAGGTGTTTTTTTTAATGGAAGTATCAGAGGTAGGTTACGGTTGTCTGATGGAGCTAACCTTAGATGGGTAAAGTGACAACTTTTAAACCATAGGTAAGCAACTCAAATTCAGACCAAACCACAGGTGGGCAATCTGTAATTAACCCTAAGAAAAAAGAAAGCTACTTTTCAGTGAAACAAAAGCTATGTCAGTGATCAGTAAACTCTCATTAGACTAGTGCTTATGCCTTTAGTAATGTGCCTGGTAAGGATATCAAATTAGACACACATAGAAAGTGTTGAAGGCATTATTACTCTAGGATAAAATTTGTTCAAGTTATAACTTATAAGGCGTAATTTGTTTCACAACCTTCAACACATTTTGACCTTAAACTTTATGGCGTCTTCAACTTGAAACACAAATTCATTTAGATGCCTTATAATTGGTCCTTGTTGAAAAGGACTAAACCCTGTAGCCTAGGTGTCTACTCTATTTTCCAAGGAAAATAACAAATGGACACTAAGAAAGCAACATCACAAACCTCTAACATATGCGGGTTAGATTTAAATCAGACTACATATATCCCAACTCTAATCAAGCAGCTTAGAATGTTCTTTATAAAATTAGAGAGCAATATATTTTACAAAAATGTTTTATATAGACAATTCAAAGAAGGATTTAAAAATCTGAGACCAAGAACTTAATTTCTATAGAATAAAATAGCTTTCATCTAATGCAATAGATAACATGGGTTGACAGATTGCAAATGGTTTTTCATATTGGTTATCTCAAAGACAGGTGTAGACACCGCATTTTGTACCTCTTACAACTCGGGTGAATGATGCTCAAACTTTAAGGCCCAAGGCTAATTTAGAGCTCAATCAGATATCAAATTGACTTGAAGAATGTTAAAAATGAAAAATATAACCTTCTAATTAAGTAGAAATCTATTTTTGGAAATAAAATGACCAAAGTGGCCCTCGGCCTATGTACGCAGGTCGCAGCCTGCGTACGCAGACCAAAGCATAAGTACGCAAGCACATTCCTACATACACAGCTAGAGTTTCAAAAGTATAAGAAAGACAAGTTTTCTACAATAATGGTTGAGGTTTGGAATGAATCCCACATTGTTTGGGAGCTGTTCCAAACCCCATTTTGTCAACTATAAAAAGCCTTACATGGTACATTTTCAAAACACACAAAAATCTCACTGTAAAAACCTAAGATTCACTAGAAAGTAGTGAATCAAAAAGGATTTTTTCACAAAACACTCTCAAGTCAATTTTATTTGATTGGGATCTTTTCTGGCCCTAATCCTTTTAGTTCAACGTTGCTAATCACTCTCTTATTGGTTTGTGAATAGATTTGACTGAGGGGAACGGTCAAAATCAAGCTTGGAAATCTTTTGTTTGAGGTATTGAGTCTAACCCTTCTTTTTATTTTTCTTCCTTTTTTGTTTTTCTTTTGTGTTTTAATCCTGTTTTCTTATTTAGTTTACGTTTGTACATATTTGTTTAGTGTTAAGCCTTTAGTTCTTTTCATTTGTGTACGTTAGGTTATTAGTTTGTTGTTTTAAAGTTCTGCTTTATTTCTGTGTTTTTAGGTTTTCTGGGTAAGGATCTGCATACACATGATCTAGCCTGCGCATGTAAGCTTGATTCTATGTATGCAAACCTATTCCAGTGTGCGTGATACCGTTGCCCAAAAACCCTTATTTTTTGTTTGTTTTGTTTTTGCTTTCACATGTTTGTTCTATGTATCCTCTTTTTATATATGTTTAAGCCCCATAATTGTTTGTTCACCTTTTAACACAATTGTTTTATGTCACATGTTTAGATTAGGGTTTCTTAGCTTTAATGTCATTCATTCACATGCTCATGCATTATTAATGCTATAGGTACTAAGTTGCTGCAAGGTAAGTGAGGTAAGTCATGCATTCACATTCTCATGCATCTTTGAATAGGATTTTGCCTTGATGATGGAGATAAACATATTTGATTGGTTGAAGTGTAGATGCCAACACATGTTTGTCTGGATCTTTCTATGCCTATATGCTGCTTTGGGTATAATATGTATGATAGTAATATGCTAGGGTTTCTTTGATATGTTGGGTTCTCTTTTATCTGGATAGATAGATAAGTGTGTTTTGTTTGGGATAAAAGATGTCATGTTGTATACTTATTAGATGTATGTTAGTGTGTGTGAGTCTAGATGCAAGTGTTGAACATGCTTTTAATGACATTAAGACATAAGACACAATGATGGGAGGCCAACCTTAGGGTTGGGCGGTCTTGGGTGCCTAACACCTTCCCAAGAACATATCTAAACTCCAAACCCATACTTTGGTAGTAAGACCAATGGTTCTTCTTTGAAAGGATGCTATATCAATGGTTCCTAAACCATATAATTAGGTGGCGACTCCGACACTCTTTCCCTTGTGTCCACAACAGGGAAATTGAATTGGCTTGTGTACATGCTTGTTAGACATTGAGCTTGAGTCCAAGCTAATGAGTGTCTATTTAATTGATGAAAGGGGGAAAGACCGTACCAAGGTGAGTCTTTTAGCTTTTCTTGCCCATGCTAGCTCCTACTTTCACATAAACATTAAAACCGGGGGGGGGGGGGGGGGGGACTATAATAAAAGTACACTACAAAAAAATAAGATAAAAAATGAATTGATATAAAATTGAAGAAATAAGAAAATGGCGTACTAAATAATTGGCTAAAAAAAAAGATGGCCCTTACAAGATCATGTATATACTATAGGAAGAAATATACATGTCCATGTATTAGACCCACAAAATGGAAAATTTTACAAAGTTCGATTCTAGAAAAAGAATAAAACATTCAGGTATTTTATCAAACAATTTCCGTGCATGTAATAAAAAGTTTCGTTAGTTAAGTCCACCTTAGCAACAACATTTTTTTTTCTTCACAAAAGGGGGTGATTGACAAACAGAGACAAACAAATTTAACTTCAAAGAATACAAAATAATCAAACCTTGAATTAGAAGGAGAAATCAATGTGACTGTCAGGGACGTTTTTGCGACAAAGGCCAAAAATGCGAGAACAGCCCAAATCTTCCCTTGGGTTCTTTAGAGGTGTTTATTATGGAGAATCAAGCCCAAAATTCCAAATGTATAATGAACAAAAGGCTAATGGTGTTTTGACAAGAGATAATCAAAATACTAATAACAAAAATGCAGAAAAAGCATAAAAACATAACAGGTCTGAAACGAGGAGTCAGTCTTCAAAGAAGATCGAGGAATAAATCAGAAAATTATGCCATTCAGAAGAAGTCTTCTAAGAATCCTTTTCTGCCAGATAGCCTTGACCTAGCTTCCCAGAAGAATCTCCAGAGCTTAGAAGCACTCTTTGAGACTCTACCACCGGAAAGCAAGCAGAAAGTAGAATATTTGAAAGAACTAAAAATAAGAGCATTTCCTCCTCAACAAGTAGAAGTTACCTAAGCCAGCCGGCTACATCTTTTCTTCGAGTAGAATTCTAGTTGCTATAAGAAAATTATCCCATTGATTTGTGAGTTCGTTCCAGTGGACTATATAAACATGCATAGCTTTGCCTTATAGGGCACCTCCCTCCAAAAAGGAGGGGGAACTCTAAGCCCACACAGGATACATGACCGACACTGAGCACTACAGCAGCGAGCAGGTTAGCCACTTTGACCCACAGTCACCGAGAAGAGGAAATTGAGAGAGGTTGTGAGGAAGAGAGGGAAGGTTCCCCTGTACCCATATTTCCACCCCTAAGGTTCAGAATTGTGAGAATGTTTCCTAGCTCAGTGGGTTTTTGCTCTCAAGTTTTAGCTTTATGGGGAAAACGTGGTTTAACAAGTCTGAAACTTTGACCCACTATCACCGAGAAGAGGAAATTGAGAGAGGTTGTGAGGAAGGTTCTCCTGTACCAATATTTCCACCCCCAAGCTTCGGAATTGTGAGATTGTTGACTGGCTAAATGGGCTTTAGCTCTGAAGTTTCAGGTATGTGGGTAGAACGTGATTAGTTGATTTTGAATCTAATTGGGGCCTTTTGTATTGAACTTGGGGTGCTCTAAGTGACTGTTTTTGGTCAATAGAAAAGGCTTTGAACCCTAAGGTATGAATCAAAGAAGTTATGGTCAGATTTAATTTAATTGGGTAAGAGGGATGCCTTGCTTTTTATATGATTTTGGAAACAAAGTTGTTTCCTCTTCATGGCTACTGTCTCTGGTCCTTGCAGGCCTTAGAAAACTACATTTGGGTGACTGAGTGGGCTAGGCTGTTCAGCCTTTTTCTTAAAGTTAGCTGTGTTTTGGTGTGAAAAAAGGAGCTGGGCTGAAAATTAGGGGCACAGTCACCTAGAGCATAAAAGCTCTTTTGAGGTGGAAATTTTGGGTACAAGACCTCCTCCATGAGCCTGAGGTGCTACCAGTGTCCCTTGCCCACTTGGTAGCACGCATGGGTTGGGCTCATGCAAAAGGTCCGAAAGGAACCGACCTATACCCTCCAAACCATACTCCCTCAATTTCCCTAATATGTTGCATGGGCTTGGGCCATGCTTAAAAGAATAAAAAATAATATAATACATGAATTGGGCCCATAATGAGATTGGGCTTATAGAGAATGTGTCGCGAAAATGGGTATCAACATTAGTCCCCTGGGCACGCATAGGGCTTGTAGCATGCATGTGAGTAGTTGATGTTTCCCATTTCTTGAAGATGTTGCGGGTTTAGGAATTAGTCCATCCAAACGCTTCATTTTTTGTTGACAATGTACGGATTGATGAAGCTCGCTTGTAGAAATGTCGTGCATCATGACACCCACTTGTAAGAAAAATCGCAGGTCAAAGAAACTCATTTGTTGAAATGTTGTGGTCACGAGTCCAAGAAAATCGAGTTGTAACCAAGTGATAGGTCCAACCCGAAACGGTCCTTGCTTTTCATGTCCCACATGTAACTTAATTTCTCTTGATGGCTTAAGTGGCCTTCATGCTACCATGAGGAATTTCAACATTTCTTCCTTGGATGACTAGGTGGTTTAAGTCTTTACACCACTTGTTTTGTAACATACATGCATACTCGGCCTTGGAATCTTCAAGCTCATTCCCTTAGCATTCCTGTAACTTGTCTTTCAATAAAAATTGGCTTTTTTTTTAATTTCTAGCTGCTTTGTCTTGTGATAGTATGCCGCGCTAACTACTCTAATTTCACCTCCTGTGGCCCAACTTTTAAAAACAAAAATCCTTAATATCAAATTGTAGAGAATTCCTCAGTTTTGGAAAGGCCCCATGCCACTTTTGCTTTACCACATTATCGCCTTTGACTTTTCTTTTCAAGTTGCTTTCCTTTAGTCACCTACAGGTAGCATTAGATTTCCTCCACCCACTTTCTTTTAGCTTCTAGGCCAAAAGCTTCACATACCATCCATTCTTTCATTAATTTTGCTTTAGCCAACGCACCTCCTTCTCTTGTAACAACATTGCACGAGTTGCCTAAGGGGTTTCACTTCCTGTAGCCTTTATGTCAAAGGCATTCATATCACCTCCATGACATCTTCACTTTGTGATATAATCACTATAACTTTGTTTTTTTCTTTGGCTTTTCAGGTTCTTGGCATAGATCACTTCTCCAAAAGCTTCAGAATTCCTTTTCGCAAAACTCTTGGAATCAGGCTCTTGTAAATCTTTTATTTAAAATCCCTTAAGCTCATCAGATTTATCCAAAGCCTTGTTGTATCCACCTTCAATCTTGCACCTATGAGGCCAAACCCCAAGGAGGATGGTGAGATGTTGGTTGCAAAATGAAGGAGATAAGAGCGATGGTGTTCCACCACCATAATCAAAGAAGTATAAAGATGCTCGTTGTAGGATCTAGATGGGACAAAGCGTCGCTGCTGAAGAAGAGAGAGATAACCCATCGGCGAGTAGAAAGGTTGTTTTGTCGACAATGTTTAAACGGGCTTGCGGTAGCTCACCACCCATGGTCGCAGGACCATCTGTTCCGATTTTGACTAAGCAATGTTGTTGGCGAAGAGGAATGAACCTTCGTCACTAAGGACCAAGGTTTTTGTTGTAAGAGATTGATGCAAAATGCAGCGACAAGATGTTGAAGCTGTTCTTTGTGCAAACCCGATAAAGTCGGATGTGACGCTTACCTCGGTGAGTTTTATTTTTTATTTTTTAGCTGATCTCTCGGATGTATTTGGATGTGTCACTGATTGTGTAGGATGGATATTCTTTGGGAAATCACAGACCCACTGAGAGGTATCAACTTATGAGGTTGAGCCATGGCTCTCATTGAAGTCGAAGTTCATGTCAAGGACGATTCCCATTGATCTTGATAGTCGCAAGGCATAGAAAGTAGTTTGCAATGCGGCTATACCTGACTTTGAGTTGGTCATCGTGTTGGAAGCAGAATGAGTAGATAATTGACTGTAATTTTAACTTGGGTCTATAAGAGAAAATGATGATGAATGAGTGGCTACCTTGAATAATTGAGCCACATTTGGGATGCTGCAATTTTGGAGTTGTTTGTTGGTCAATTTGGCAAGATTGTGTTTGCCAAGTTTAGTTTCGATAAAGTTGTAGCCATGAGTGATACTGCTAGCCTCCTTGGGACAACTCATTTGAGATGGAAAGGAGTGAAGGTATCACTTGGCAATATAGTATAGGGGTGTGAAATAGTTGCTGTATGTGCTGGCACGGGCAACCCCCTGTATCGTGTCCTTGTGACAAATGCAAGCAAAAGATAGGGTCACAAGTTGTTGCTACATGCTTGTTGTAATGACGAGGAAATGTTGGTTGAGGCACCATTGGGATGGGCGTTAACATTAAGACACCGAAGGTGTTATTGATTATGCAACGTAGAAGACAAGGTCGTTGGCGACTATAAAAGGGTCGGAGGGGCGCACCCAGCGGCTTTCCCTTTCTTCGCTCCAAGCATTACTTATTATGATGTGATATTTTTAAAGCTGAAGAAGGTAGTCGAGTGTTGAAAAAGCATAGGCTTACTCATATGCAAGAAATTTCATGCTTAGAGTATTTTGCTTGTTTGGCCGTTTGATAATTGTAAAGTATCAAGTGTTGAGACCATTGAGTAAAGAATATGTTCCATAGCTTCGTTACTAGAGAGTGTTGGTGTCTAGATTGGTGATTTCATAGAGCATCTATTGTTTGATTACGACACTGTCCGTCCGATATGGAGATGCTTATGTTTGTGGCAATGTTACAAACACTATTCCTTTTATGCAATTGTCGATGCACAGACAGCAATTCCGTTTGTTTGTGAATGAAGCCGCGATTTCTCTGGCAAGATAAAATTTGTTGAGGCAAGCCAAAATTCGCCCAACCCCTTTTCATGCCAATAGGTATTGTTGAGTGTGTTGTAGCATAATTTCTTGTAAGATGACTTTGGCATAGACAATAATGATGCCGTTATTGGCACTTTCATTCTCGAGGCCAATCCCATTGCCAATGTATCATTTTCTGAGGTGGAAGCCACTGCAAGCAGCAACGTAGAGCTACAATAGATGGTACCATGGCAACCGGTAGTAACTTTGAACCATTTTGGTCCCAAAGATGGCAACGTTGGATGGGGACTACGACTTCACTTCAACTTTTTCTTTCACCTCCTTTCTTGCTTTCCTTTTTTTTTTCTTTTTTTTTTTTATCTAATTGTCTTGTATTGAGCCCCAAGCTTTGAAATTTCGAACTAGTTGAATTGTGTAATATGGACTACTGCCTTGGAGGTAATTTCTCTTGTATTTCACCCCTGTGGACAACCCACTTATGTGTAGAGCAACTCCTATCTAGTTGTATTGGTGCCACTTTGAGTTTGTACTGTCATGGTTAGTAGACACAATTTGCATTTTGTACAAAGTAAACATATATGACATTTGGATGTAAATTTTGTATTTTGGAATGAAAAAATGATTTGTACCTCAAGGATGCATATGAATTTGTACCTTTCTTTGATAGGTTGTGAAAATAGCCTTTATGCGATTATGAATGCTTTGATATGTTGAGAAAAACTTGCTTGAAAAGACCTTGCATACCTTGTAGTTGAGTAGCATAGCTTTGATAGATTGTACACACTTAGTCTCTTGAGAATGACTTGTGCTTGATTGGATATGTTGTGAATTTGATTTTGCCTTTGCAAGGGCAAGTCAGTAGACATGTTGTTTGGTTGTTGTGCCTTTGCAGACAAGCTTTGGCTAAGCACACGTCTCGTTGGCTGTGCACCATTTTTCAGTGCTTTATTGATAAGCGATTTCATAAACAGCAGCTCATGTATAATGAAACTTGGTTGGCTGCTTGGTAGCCGACTTATACTCGACGTATATTAGGTCGCTACTTCATCAGTTTCAAGAAGCCCCCACATATGGGCTGTGTTTTCATTCATTACAACTCATGGTGCACTTGTTTGTCACTATTTCATTGAGGTTGATTGTGTTCTCGTAGACAACAGCTTGGATAAAGCTTATATTGCTGTCATCTTTTGAGGATATCACATTCTTGCATACAGCGACTTATAGATTGACAATTTTGCTATTTTCTTGAAGAGTTTTACCCTTGCGTAAAGCGAATTACCATATGGCAATGAGATAATTGTGCATTGGCTTCCTTGCCGCTTTACAATGTTTACGCATCAACTTTCTCAACCTTTTGAGGGCTGGCTATGTCCTCGCATGTAGCGGATCACCGTGCTTAATTTTAAGATATTATGTTGGCTTACCTACTACTTTTGTGAGGCTTGCCATTAAGAAAATGTTGATTTTCCCTACCTTGTTGAGGGTGTTGCATCCTCGCAAGTAGAGGACTTGCCACATACGAATGATATGACATCTCGTTGGCTTCCTAATCATTCGATAGAGTTTACCTTTGAGAATGTATTGGCTTTCCTACCTTGTCAAGAGCCAGTCGCACCTTCACAAGTAGGGGTATCGCCATAATGAAACATCTCACTGGCTTTGGCTTTCCCCACCTTATTGAGAGTATTTTTTTTTTTTGTTTACCCTTGCATGTAGAGGTTTTGCCATAAGAGTAATTTGTTGGCTTTCTTACTGCTTTGCAAGGTTTTGCATTAGGAGAAAGCATTGGTTTTCCCACCTTATTAAAGGCATTGCACCTTCACATGTAGGGATCTCACCATGCTTGGATAATATGATAGTTGAGTAAGATATATTGTTGTCACTTATGATCTTGTGCATAATGTTGAAGCAACGAACGATATGCTCCTTGATGGAGTTGGCTACAACCATTGCCATTGCTTTTATTGAGTGGAATTGCTTCCACCCACTTAGTGAATTACTTAGTGCGGCAAAGACTTGAAAGCACCCATTCAAGGGCGGATAGATAAGTCCAGCGAGATCAAGCCCCTAAGTGTGGAATGCTTGGGGACTTTCATGTCTAGAAAATTTATAGGATATGCCAAGATTTGTTGGTGGGATTTCTTCCTCCCTTAGCATTCTCCATATGACTCAAAGATAATTTCTGAAAATGGAGGTTCTCTTGTATTCTATATAGAGAGCAGAATGTGATTCTTCTTTGTCGAAGATTTGTTGTGCCGGAAATAGGGACTCCATACTTCATTGATTTGACTTCTAATTTTGGGACAATGATAGGCTGAGCATCGAAGATGTCGGTATAAGGTTGTTTCATCCCAGCGTAACAACTTCTCTCCTGCACTTCAGTTAACCTCTTTGTCAAAGACAAATGGTACCGTAGATAGCGGCTTCATATTTGGCTTGCTTGATTTCTAACTTTGGGATAATGGTGAGCTAAGCATTAAAGATTTTGGTGTAGGGTTGTTGCATCCCTAGCACAACAATTTTCTCGTTTGCCTTCCTGCTGCTTATTCCAAGCTTCCACATTATACCAAGATTCCACTCAAAGATCTTTGGAATGGATTTCCTGCAACTAGCATGTGATTTTTGAGCTTTTTGACTTCAATATCTAGACCGAGGTCTAGCAAAAAATTCTTCAAAGGCGCGCGCGCAAACCCTTATTATTAGTTGGTTTAGTTACGGATTTCATTTGCAAGAGTTGAGTGACAATAATGATTTTCTTGAGGATGGCAACAGTGGCACTTCCCTCTTCAAGCATAATCTTGAATTCAAGAATGATTAAGGCATTGGCATGGCTTGGAATACATGCGCTTATCGCAACTTGAGATATATGAACATGTCATGGCTTAGCGTGCGCAAATCGACCGTGATTTTGGATGTGTGAGCTTGTCATGGCTTAGAGTGATTGAATGTGTCACAGCTTCAATGAGAGGAAATTGAGTCCGGCTTTCCTTCTTTGTTGGATGCTTCGAGAAGGTTTTCACTTTGTCCCCTAGTGTAGTTATGTTTATATTAGTAAAAGATAGTCATGGCTAAGCATTAGCACAAACAACTTGTAGAAAATATTTTGATTAAAAAAAAAAAAAAAAAAACCTTGAAGGATTGAAATGGTTTAAGCGATATATAAAAAAGATGAATTAGTAAAGAGAAAGCTTGAGAGTCTTAGCTTAAGTGTGCTCTAACAATAGCATATCGCTTGTATGACTTCAAGACTTAGTTTATGAAATGTTGCTACTTGAAGACTTGGTGTGTCAAATATCTAGCAACTTGCGGTGGGCTTAGCTATGACCTTTAGCTATTTGGTGAAGACTTCATTTAGTGGTGACGCCAAAAATATTTAGCTGTGAAGGGTCACACACAGTAGCAATTATTATTGTGCCAAAATGAGTTAATCACCCACGGCAGCCTCCATATGCTCAGCACTAACTTAGCAACAATATAACTCAACAATAAAGGACACATGTGTTGAGAGGATGTTGAGAATAAGCTTTTAGCTGTTGTCGTTGGGGTTCTTGGTTTAGAAATTGATGTTTAGAGCTTTGCATTATTGATTATTGGTCGGAGCTATCATTCCCTTCGCAATTGGACTTATGGCTCACCATTTTTTCATTTTCAAGCTACCAAAAAAAAAAAAAAAAGTTCACAAATATTATATAAAACAAGAGATGTAGGATAATTCATCAATGAGAATGATAGCTAAAAGATAATATAGATGAATGGAAGAAAAATTTTTCCTTGAATTAGAAGGTTGATTCTCCCTCCATCCTTCACTTCTAGGATGGCTTCAGGAGGTTGGAGCTATTTCGTCGCACGATTTGGATCATCTCTAGTAGCTCAATGAGCTAAGGATAGAACTTTTTTAAGCTCAACTTCACAATGCTCCTCTTGCACGGCAAAGCATCATATGGTTTCTCTTGGAACGACAAGTTGTTGTGAAAAAAACCATCTTTTTGCTGGTTTCACATCTTTGGAGACATGATTTCTCTTGTTTTAGCTACTTGACTCCCTAGCGGAGTCACCAAAATGTCAAAGACGTTTTTGTGACAAGGGCCGAAAATGCGAGAACAGCCCAAATTTCACCTTGGGTTCTTTTGGAGGTGTTTACTATGGAGAATCAAGCCCAAAATTCCAAATGTATAATTAAAAAAAAGGCTAATGGTGTTTTGACAAGAGATAATCAAAATGCTAAAACAAAAGTGCAGAAAAAGCATAAAAATATAACAGGTCTGAAACTTTGACCCACAATCACCGAGAAGAGGAAATTGAGAGAGGTTGTGAGGAAGAGAGAGAAGGTCCCCCTATACCCATATTTTTACCCCTAAGGTTCAAAATTGTGAGAATGTTTCTTAGCTCAGTGGGTTTTTTCTCAAGTTTCAGCTTTATGAGGAAAACGTGGTTCAACATGTCTAAAACTTTGACCCACAGTCACCGAGAAGAGGAAATTGAGAGAGGTTGTGAGGAAGAGAGGGAAGGTTCCCTGTACCTATATTCCACCCCCAAGCTTCAAAATTGTGAGATTGTTGACTGGCTGAATGGGCTTTTGCTTTGAAGTTTCAGGTATTTGGGTAGAGCGTGGTTAGTTGATTTTGAATCTAATTGGGGCCTTTTGTATTGAACTTAGGGTGCCCTAAGTGACTGTTTTTGGTCAATAGAAGAAGCTTTGAACTGTAAGGTATGAATCAAAGAAGTTATGGTCAGATTTGATTTAATTGGATAAGAGGGATGCCTTGCTTTTTATATGATTTGGAAACAAAGTTGTTTCCTCTTCATGGCTACTGTCTCTAGTCTTTTCAAGCCTTGGAAAACTACATTTGGGTGGCTTAGTGGGCTAGGCTGTTCAGCCTTTTTCTTAGAGTTAGCTGTGTTTTGGTGTGGAAAAAGGAGCTGGGCTGAAAATTAGGGGCACAGTCACCCAGAGCATAAAAGCTCTTTTGAGGTGGAAATTTTGGGTACAAGATCTCTTCCATGAGCCTGAGGTGCTACCAGTGTCCCTTGCCCACTTGGTAGCATGCATAGGTTGGGCTCATGTAAAAGGTTCGAAAGGAACCGACCCATACCCTCCGAACCACACTCTCTCAATTTCCCCAATATGTTGCATGGGCTTAGACCATACTTAAAAGAATAAAAAATAATAATATAATACATGAATTGGGCCCATAATGAGGTCGGGCTTATAGAGAATGTGTTGCGAAAATGGGTAACAACAGTGACCAAAACATGCTCTGATTGGGTTAGGCAAAGATCAGGGAAAATAGCTGTGATAAGGAGATAAAATGCTCAAAGCAGAATGGCATTGAAGGAGGAGTAAAATGCTTGAATGAGATGTATAATTGTCTAAAAGGATAAGGAAAAGTGACTAGATTGAAGGCCAAAACACCAAAAATTGAAATCTCTTAAGCTTCTACATTTATCATTCAAATAATCACCAAATCTGGATTGGAAACCATTGTTTTCAAAGAAGTTGAAGAGTGTGTCTGTACTTTATAGTCTGAGGGTAAGGTCTTTGCTTACTTCTACATGTGGGGGAGGCTTGGGCTTTTCAAATAATCTGTAATATAATAAGTGTTCTTGGACTTCTTAAAAACTTTTGTATAATTTTCAAGGATAGGCCGTTTTTCGGAAAACAGTGGGAAGATTTTAATGTGAAGACTAAATGTAAGATTAGAGCACCACTTGGCAAAGTCTCATACTCTCTCGCACGAGGTCTTTACTTTTATCTATACTAGCGTTTAACCCGCATAATGCGCGGGATCATTTTATAATTTAGGCCCACCTTTACATCACTCACACCATCAAACTCCTTTGATAGGTTTGACCTTTGTGTTGCATATAAGACATGCAAAAATAATACCCCATCTTTTGTTAACATTAACAATCTTGGCTTTGCATGTCACCAATTAATTTGATCTATTTGTGATAAAATTGTATATATGTTAAGATTATGCTATTCCTTTTTAGTTATTTAATAGATTAACAGCTTTCCTAATACTTGAACAACTTGGACTTCAAAAAAGGAAAAAAGTAAGAGACCAAGCACAATAGATTAACAGGTTTCCTGATATTTAGTTTTCCAAAAGTTGGTGATCTCCTGTAATGGTTTGCATTTTGATTTTCTCAACTCCAAATATTTGCCTTGTTCATGGCCTTCAGTTGTTATTTGTATAATATAAACCTAAAAGGTCGACAATCAAGCTTAGTACTTAAAATTAGGACTCAGATTCATTACTTGAAATTAGAATCTTTTTAATGTAGCACCTATAAAAATGCATACTCATAGCGTTCTCAATTTTCATCAATCTTGTATTTCCAAAATAAGGCTGCACTGAACAGTGCAACAATCTAACAAAGACAAATGAATTATAATCTATAATTATAACTGAGTTCAAAATTAGAATCACATATATTACAAAACTTAAATTCATGTTGATATATGAGTCTTAGGATGCTCAGATTACAAAACCATAGCCTAAATATAGAAAATTAAATCTCTCATAATCTGAAATAAAACAGAAAATTAAGTAAATAAGAAAAGGGTATGAAGAATAGAACTTGGTGCATGATTCTTAAGCACTTTTTATGCTTCCAAGTCTTCTATTTCAGCAACTCTTTTTCTATTATGTAAGAAAGTTATCCATCCAATCCTTTAGGAGGTCCTTTTGGCATAATTTCCTTTATGACTTTTGGAATGTCAAAGTTGGTGTAGAGCTTTGTTGCCCATGTGAATGATAGTCAATAGTTACCTACAAATTTTTTTAATCAGTTAGGCATTAAATTTGTCATGTTTTCATTTAATACATATGAGAATAATATCTAATAATATTTAAAAGAAACACCCAAACGATCAAATAGTTAAACTTAGAGGTGAGAAAAACATAACTTTCATTTCACAAAAATGATGTAACTCTCATGCTCAACACATATTGCTAAGATCAAAACCACATCTAAATTTCATGCCCAACTGACAAAACACAAAGTAGCAAGGCATAGATTAATTAACTTTATATCTAACTTAAGAAACCAAAATGCACTAAAACAAAAAATGTAGTGAGCTCAAGTATAAGCGAAATCTAGTTTTCGCTTATACTTTACCCAAGGATTCCTATGGGTAATAGTGATCTGTGCAATTATTCTCTTCAGACTCTATGATATATCTACTCCCTTTAATTTAATTTAACTTGGCATGATGTTTCTATGGATAATAGTGATCTATGCAACTTTTCTCATCTCAAAGTCATCCTCAATGATTTATTGGAACAAAATTTTTTTACGTACTTAAGAATGTCCTTCCATTGTTCAAAGATTTCAATTGAAACCAAATAATGAAATCATCTAGCTGAGCTGGTTTTTGGTTTGCACAGCATGTGAAACCAAAAAATGACATCTCTTAACCATTAGAGTAGAGATTGCAAACTATTTTTCATGTTGCATCAAATGCTGTAGCCTTACTTCCTACTTTTAAAGTCCTACAATAGAAGGTAAGATCCAATTCATGTCTAGTGGAATTTCAAGTGCATTGTATCATGCGTGTGATGTATAACTGGTGTGCTTTATCTTTTACTACTCTACAAGTGCATGATTTGTGCAAAACATCTTGCTTAGGTCCACTATTCATAAGATTTTAGTTTCAAGTTTAACACTTTACTACTGCTTCAGTATCAATTTATGGATTTTTGGTTTTCTTTCTTGGCTGTGGTGAGCACTTTTGTCTACCTAACTATTCTTAGTGAAATTGCAAAGAGGACAATCTATATAATTGCAGCCATTATTTCCGATTGCTCATAAAAAAATAAATAAATAAATAAAAAGGCATAGCAATTTTAAATTGCAGTAGAGAAAGATGAAAGAAATACTGCAAACGAAGCCTAAGAAAACATTGAAAATATGGGTTCAATTGTAAAAAGTAATGCAGCAGTTCAGTGAAAATTTAAATCTGAAAAATTAAGGTTTGGACATCAACTAATCAAACCTTGATTTTGCATTTGTTAGTGGTTCATGTATAGCCCAGAATTTAGATAGCTACAAAATCTATCAATAAGTGATCAATAAAATGGAACATAGTGGTTATAATGAAGTCCATACATATTAGAGTAGAATACTAAAGTCACAAAATAGAGTATATATTCTTGGGCAATGTAAATGAAACTTAACATTATCTTGATTAATGAATTCAAAAAAAAAAAAAAAAAAAAAAAAAAAAAACCATAGAACTCCATATCCAATCATTTTGACAGGAAGCTAACTTATTTAGAACTAACACCTAAAAATTAAAGAATTAAGATACCTACTTCAGCATTACATGGTATTGACATGCATTGTGGAGGCACGAAACCTATAGTAAACAAAGATGACCCACTATCCAAACATATACAATCATAGCTACCAAAAAAAAAAAAAAAAAAAAAAAAGTATCAAAACAATTCTCATTATAGTCAAATTTTCTTTAAAATACTGATTTTCAATTGGAAGTCTTATAAATTATATGTTAGCAATACTATTAACTACTCTTCAATTGGCATATCTAATCCACATAAAAGAAAAAAGATATAATAGGAAAAACTTTGAAATTACAAACTAAGAATAATAATTATTATTTTGATATGTACAAACTATGGATAAAATTGGACAGAAAATAGTTAGCATTACTTTTTTTTAACCACAGTAAAACACATATATGTTCAATCTACAAATCTCACCAATAATGGAGGATTTAGAGGATTCAAAGGTTCTCTCAAAGAGAATGCATCAATTTTTTTATTTTTTTAAAAACATTAAAGCATAAATATTTTCAGTTGGCAAAATTCCCCAATAATGGAGAATTAAAAGGCATTACTTGGACGCAAAACATGATATACAACAAACCCCATACTATCTACATCAATAGTTTTTTTTTTTTTTTTTCTTTTTTTTTTTTTTTGCTAAGATAGTTCAATAGAATTAGAATATAGCATTAATTTAAAATTTATTCTAGATTTTCCACTTTCTCATTTTCATAATGTCTTCCTTTATTTTAACCCAATAAGAAACTTTGGAAGTGTACTATCTTACATAGAATTGGCCCTTATATATAGTAATATCATTATACTCAAAACCGTTATCATCTACAACGGCTAAACTCCTAGTCCAAGATTTTGCAAAGCCTAATTTTCCTGCACCAAAGATAACAAAAACGGCAGAGTCATTTACATTAGTTCAAGGCAAATTGGGAAACATAACTACATTATTGGCAGACCTACATTCAATCTGAGTTTATGGTTTGGAACATTAAAAAATTTTATCAGATTAATATGGAATTAAAAAGAGTAGAAGTCAAATGGATAAGAATGATAGTTAGGCTGTCCTAACCTGTTAGCTTTATCCAGCAATGTTTCTTGAGAACACCTGGTGAATGTTATAAATCTGTCTAAACAAAGGTAATTCAAACAATAGATACACAGTGGATAGAACCAACTCACCAGAACTAGAAACACCATCGAGCTAAAGAACTATAGCAAATCTGAATTTAAACGAAATGACAGGATAAGAAGGTTTGTTAAAATTACTAAACTTTCAAATTTTAGACAGCTTAAAACAAAAACATATGTTTATTGGAGATTTAATATGATAATTTGTAAAGGAAATGTAGAGGTGAGAAGTTTAATGAAAAAAAACTATTTGAAGTAATGAAAGAGTATGTTGATCTTTGAGGCAGAGCAACAAATACTCTTCTATATAAAAAATTAAACAATATAAAGATTCGTAGAGTAAGGTAGTATATCCATTTGTTTGTCTTGTCTGTAAGAGTATGTTATTTATAAAATAGATTGAAATACATTAGACTTTAGATTTTTTTTTTCTTCTTTGATGCAATTTGCTTAGTACCCTTTTGACGTTTTTGAAGCATTTGGAGCAACAGTCTTTTATGACTAGGTCTTCCATCTTCAGTAGTTATAGGAGCAGTTAATTCAGGTCTTTCAACAAATATTTTTTTCTACACATATTCAAGGGCTAAACCCCATGATGCCACCCCAAAAAAAAACTAGATTATGATAAATCAAGAAGGTAGTAAATAATCAAAGAATATAATAATTCCAATTTGGAAAAGATTATAATGTTAATAAAGTAGGAAAAACAAAGATTATAATCTGAGGCCAAAACATTGAAAGAGAGAGAATAAACATCTGGATTTTAATTCAAATTCAAATAACAAAAAGTGCGGTGAGGATGTGAAATAAGTAGAAGGGAGAATTGGCTGAAGATAATTGAAACAGGAATATAGTAAATGAACAAAATGTAATACGAAGTTTGAAACCTAGTTTGAAACTGAAATTAATGATTACATAATCATCACTAATAGAAATCTAAATCCTTCAAAACCAACACAATGTAATCATTGAGCTACATGAATAGTAAAATTGCACGAAAACAAATAAGCCAAATTAATTGCAAAGCAAAGCAAACATAATAATAAAGATCCATGGACTAATCAAAAACATTAATTGAAGACAATTAGTGAATTAGTGGATCAATAGAAGTACGTAGAATATTGTTGTTCTTTGATCATTCAAGTGGAACCAAGAATTAAAGACATTTGCATAATATTTTATTGGCTTTTAAAGTAAAAAGCTTTTTCTAAAGATTAACAAACTAATTGAAACATTAATGTGTACACCACACAACAATTTTTAGTAAATAGTCCCTAAATATTCAACGACATAATTTTAAGCAATATGTTGGCTTTTTAATCAAATTCAATAAATAAAAAAGAAACATATTTTTTTGCCAAAAAAGATTCATTCATTCTTTAAAACAATTATCAATTCTTTTAAACAAATATGCAATCAAACGGAAAACATGACTTTTTAGCACAAACATTAAAGAGGTTTTAGACTTTTTAGTTTCAAATAATAGATGCTCAAAGCAGCAACATTGAAAAATCAACCACTATTGAACGGCAAACATGTTTTTTACTACACATACTCAAGGGCTAAACCCCATGATGCCACCCACAAAAAAACTGGATTATGATAAATCAAGAAGAAAGCATCAAAATAAAGAGTATAACACATCATGTAACAAAATACTGACCTTGGGTATAGGTGCTGCAGAAAAGAAGCGAAACAGAGTGGGTGTCAAATTTTGTTTGAGGAAGGTGCCGTTTATTTAAGGATGTGGTAATTCAGGGCTTTTATTAAGTGGTGTGAAACGGTTTTTATATCAAGTCAGTCCAATACATGAATATGGTGGAAGTACCAAATGCAAGCCCCTAAAAGCATAGCAAAAAAAAAAAAAAAAAAATCATAATAGTTTTATAGTTCAATAGAATACAAAATAAGAATTCATTGAATTAAAAAAAATGAAGAAAAAAGCAGATTAAAATATGCAATTCAAAGCCAAATCAAAACCAAACAGATCAACGGAGAAATTTAATTCAAATTATAAGATAAATAGAAGGAAAATCAGGCTATCCAAACCTCTTAGTTTGATGCAACAACTCTTCTTGCAAAATACCTGTGTTGTACCTGGCAAAGAACTCAGTATTCAACAAAATGACAGGGTAAGAAGTTTTTTAAAATCACAGCAAAGAAAGATGAAAGAGAGACTTCAAAACAAGTGGAAACAAACATTGTAATATGGTTTGAGTTGCAAAAATATGAAAGATTGTTTTAGTTTTTAACAATCTGTTGGCTATTTCTCATATGATGATGGCTAAGGATTTGGCTTCCAATAATCAAGGATATATAAAATAAATACTTAAAGCAAGATTAACATCAAAGAGTAACACTTTTTGGCACAAACTTGAACTAGAAAGTTTGTTTTCATCTTATACATAAAGATTTTAAACAGTCTAGGTTGAAATTTTACTTTTAACTATAATAAATCAAAGGATATGTCCCTAATGTTACCAAAATAAAAAACCAAACCAAAGCATCCAAAGAAAGAGAATCAACCAATGTATTTTTTAAAAAGGGTAAAAGAAGAACCATATACAATTAAGCAGGGGGAAAATTTTAATATAGATATATTGAAGAAGACAAATTGTAATTCATACCATGATAAATCTAAATTGTAAAGTTGTGATTTACAACTATGTGTTTTGTTGGCTTTAATTTCGTGCCAAATTTGATTGTAAATTTATTCAATCTTGTGTACCCTGTATTTATTGTTGGATTTAATTGTAAGGGTTGTGTGATAGAGAGAGAGTGTGAAAACTCAAGCTATTGAAGATTGAAGAGGTTTTCGCGAGTAGCTCGCGACTTAGCATCTCGCAAAGTGATGCATGTGCCCTGTACATGACTGGAATGCGAAGAGTCAATACAGATGGAGATAGTTGTGTTTCGCGAGTAGCTCACGGGTAAGGCCTTCCCGCGAGACACCTGCGAAACATTCTATTTTGCTAAACTGTGCTATCTGATACACACTTTCTGTACCCACACTATATATACCCACATTACCCACAAATGTTAAGGAGTGCTTCAGAGAGAAAACCCTAGCCACAAACCTTGAGAGTTAGAGATTGTTATACCCACAATCTTCTACACAATTGCTTGTGGATTTTCCTTAACTCCTACCTCTCCATTTTCATATCATTGAGAGGTTGATAGCCCAAACACTTACCACACCCTTTCAGAGTGTCAAGTGATATTTTGGTATTGCTGGGAAGCATTGAAAGAAGCCAAGGATGACAGATGCAACATGGTACTTGTTGCAGGATCTGGAGAGCTAGACAAGACACGGTTCCGAGAAGTCTTGTTGGAGTAGGAGTTTGGAGGGCTTAGGTACATCAGGTAGATTATGCTTGGAGGATCTCTTGCTAACCCATGTATCCCAACTGATTGTCTAATGGATCGATTAACACTTGGAAGGCAGCAGAGAGGTTTTTTGCCGAGTTCTTCGGTTTCCTATTCGATAACACATCGGCATGTTATCTTGTGTTTGCATCTCTCTTCCCTACTCTTTTACATTCCATTTTACTATTGTGTTGTCTTGATTATGGATTAGAGTAGCTTGTCTATTTATCCACTCGCATTTACACTATTTCATATTTAGTATTAAGTTAGTGTAAAATCTATTGAGCCGTAACTTTTATTTGGGGGTCTAAACAGCTCTTGTATTTTTAACACATTTTCGAGCTTTCATAAATGATTTAGTTATTTATGAACAATGAATACGAACAATAAATTTCAAGAATGAAGTCTAGAAGATATCAGCATGGTGGAAGAAATGAATTATGAAACAAATGTGAGGCAATTGGTAGTATTACATACCATGTACATTTTTTTTTCTTGGATATGCAATTGGCTGAGAGGCTCTTCAATACCACTCCCACAACCCCACTACCAAATACACATCTATATCTTGGTATCCACATACCCTAACTTTGATACTAATCCATTTAAAATTTGATTTTTTTTTTTTTTTTTTTTTTGTTTATCTCATCTTTGTATGTATTAAATTAAAATTTTTTTTTGGATTAAATTGATATGTATAATTATTATGTCCCAATTAATTTATTTCATTTTTTTTTTCCGATGGCCAAATAGATGGTCACAGAATGTTAACATGCAAATCAAATTCGAAAAAGAGGTCAGTCTGATTTATAGATGGCCTCTCATGATTCTAGGGTTTTGCATTCTTGTCCATGCCGTAAGAATCAACATTCACAACAAAACATCTAAAGAAAGAGAATGAACATCAGAATTTCAATTCAAGTTCGAACATGGAGAATTGATGCGTACCTTTCATCGGAGTAGCGCCGATCTCTATCTCCGTATCTCAATACCTTTAGGATGTTTGATCATATTAACTTTGAATCCTTGAACAAAAAATAGACTTTTTTACAAAAAACTAAGCCAATCGTAACAGAGAACAACAAAATCCTAAACCAAAATTAGTCTATATAGATATATATTCAAAGAATTTTCAAATGGTGATTATAACAAAACCCTAGAATCACACACATGCACATTCAAAGTCAAAGCTTTAACTCACAAAACAGATCTAGAATATTCCACAAATTCACGGAAACAAGGGAAACTTATCCCAAAATCATAGGAAAGTTTCAAAACCAAATCAAAACAACAAAAACACATAGAGAGAAAGAGAGGGAGAGAGAGAAGAACGTACCTGAAAAACTCAAAAGGGGATGGCGATGGCCGGCCGTACGAATCTCCAGTGTGGCGCAAGGTTTTTTTTTTTTTTCTCCTTCGCTTTCTCTATATTGCAGTGTCGCTAGGGTTTTTTTAGATACAACATTTTTTTTTTTTTTAATATATACACAGGCACTGTCAAATGGTGTTACCCTGGTAAAACAATACAATGTATCGCTTTTTAAAGTTAAATGTGTCTGAATTTTAGATAGGCAGTTATCCTATTTGTCAGCACCTCCTTAATTGTAGGAATCAACTTTCTCTCAGTTTCTGCTATTATATATAGTATATGATATATTGATTGATTGATGAATAAGGGTGTCAATGTTTGACCCAACCCATGAACATGACATGGACATGACACAGGTTTTTATGGGTTAAGGTTAGAGCATAGCGAGTTTGAGTCATAAATGGGTCGACCCGAATGCAACACAATAAGAAACATGTCACAAGTGGGTCAACCCGCATGCCCCGTAATAGACATGTTTAACACACCAATTTATTTGTGTCAACTTGAAATGACCCATTTAACACAACTCTTTTAACTCGCATAACAAATAAATATTCATTTTATTTTAAATTTGTCAAATATCTTTTATATCCAACCTATATTTTAAACTTAAAAAGAAAAGTAAGTAATTACAAAAACTTAGAAGTGATATAATGTAAACTAATAAATAGATTCCTAAGAAACTAATGTTCAGAGGTATGGTTTAGCTTTCCTTTTTTTCTTTTTTTTTTTTCTTTTTTTTTTTTTTTTTGAGAAACAAACACACACACACAAGGGAGAAAGAAAGGAATTCTAACACAAGAAATCTACGATTTAGCTAGGAAACTAAAATGTTCAACACAAGAAATCATTCCAATAAATCATCTTTGTGGTCGAGTATTAATTAGTAACTAATAAATAGATTTCTTGAACATGTGTAGACTGTCTTTACTTTAACTTAGATTGTTTCAGCAATATTGTTTTTAAGAAAATTCCAAAACGTATCTAATATCATATACTATATATAATAGCAGAAGCTGAGAGAAAGTGGATTCCTACAATTAAAGTCGTACTGACAAATAGGATAACTGCCTATCTAAAATTCAGACACGTTTCACTTTAAAAAGCGATACATTATATTGTTTTAAAAGCTACGACACTGTTTGACTGTTTTTTTGGTATATTAAAAAAAAAAAAAAAAAAAAAAAAAAAAAAAAAAAAAAAAAAAAACAAACGTTGCAATTTAAAAAACCCAATCCATCTTTTGTCATTAGACTCCACTGGACATTTTCTCTCTCTAAAAGAAAACACCTACCGATACTACGACATAGAGGAAGGGAAAAACTTGCGATCCAATGAAGATTCGTACGGCCGGCCATCGCCATCCCATGCTAGACTTAGACAATCAAGCCATATTGTGATGCAGAGAAACGGAAGAAAAAAAAAATTAGAAACTGCGATACAGCAGAGAATCATGCAATTAAAGGTTTCTCTTCTTTCTTTTTTCTGTTTCCTTGTGGATTTTCTTTCTTTGTATGTTTGTTGGTTTGAAACACGCTATTCTGATCTGTGTGTATATGGATTTGCACCGGAAAGGTGGAACTGTGGGTGAACCTAAACTTTCGATTGGGCACTTTCTCTCTGTATCGCTAGGTTTTTTTAGTTGCAAGCCTTTTGTTTATTTTGCTTAAACCGTTTTTAATAAAAAAAATTAATATATATATATATATATATACACACACACACAAAGCCCATATGTTCTATTTTTAATTTTAGACAGTGGGGTTTTTTTTTTGAGAGAGATCCATTTGGGCATTATTTATGATTTAGGTATTTTGGTTAGATTGGTTATGATTTAGGTTTTTTGGTTAGGAGTAGTTTTGTTTATGTAAATAGACGGGTTAGAATTGGTTTAATCTCTTACTCTATTGTCTTCGTTAGGTTTGCTGTCAATTTAGGGATTTGAGATACGGAGATAGAGTTCGGCGCAACTCCATGACTAACATAATCGAAACTAACAACAGACCGACGAAAGGTACGTATCAATTTTTTGTGTTCGGATATGAACTTAAATTCGGATGTTCATTCTCTTTCTTTAGATGTTTTGTTGTGAATATTAATTCTTACGGCATGATTTGCATTCAGAAATGCATAATAGTGAAAGCTTTTCAAACTTGACAGAACCAAATCACAAATGCATCCTATATAGATCACTATCACTTTTTTAATCTCTGTGCTTATGAACGTTTGTTTGTTTAATTAATGACTTTTCAAGCTCTTTGAATTGCTGCCTCTCCTCTCTTTTTACTGTTTTCTCTACTAGAAAATGAAAAACCCATTTCTTTTTTGTTGTTTTCTCTACCAGAAAATGAAAAACACATTCCTTCTTTGATATCTAAAATTTCAAATACAATTATAAATCATTTTGTTCATTTACTCTATTCCTGTTTCAATTGGCTTTGATTTGCATGTTTTAGCCAGCTTCTGTCTTTACAAATTGATTTCTTTAGCCAATTCTCTCTTCTACTTAATTTAAATCTTTACTGCTGCTTTTTGTTATTCGAATTTGAATTAAAATCCGGATGTTTATTCTGTCTCTTTCAATGTTTTGGCCTTAGATTATAATTTTAGTTTTTCCTACTTTATTAATATTATAATATTTTCCAAATTGGAATTATTATATTCTTTGATTATTTACTACCTTCTTTGAAATTGAAAATTATAGGTAATACTAAACAAAGGTGCACAATGTCATCAGAGACAATCTAAGTCATTATTTGTTCTGCATTCATAGGGATAGGTAGTTGGTAAAAGAAAAAACGGCCAAATAAAACCTCTCCCTCCTTCCAATTGTTAATTTGACACCCATTCTATTTCGCTTCTTTTCTGCAGCACCTATATCCAAGGTCATCATTTTGTTACTTGATGTGTTATACACTTTATTTTGATGCTTTCTTTTTGATTTATTGTAATCCTTTTTTTTTTGGAAGTGGCATCATGGGGTTTAGTCCTTTCAATAATGGTTGATTTCTTAGAATTTAATTTTTTTCAATGTTTGTAGGTTTTGCTGTTTGGGCTGCTCTAAATAAGTATATGATTCATAAAGTATTTCATGTTCACATAATTTTTCATATGTGCATGCATCCAGCCTTTGGTGTTAGTTTTTGAGTTTTTATTTAAAATTTTACTTTCCAACTCAATGAAAAGATAAAAAGAAGGTAGTGGGCTGATTTTATATTGATGAGTAAATACTGTTTTGCTACATTACTGAATCAAGATTTAAGGTTTGGCTACCTTTTTCCCTAATTTCCTTCTTCTTTTTTCCCAATTTCTTGAGCTCTGTTTTGTTTTGTTTCTTGAACTGATTATGTTCTGTCGATGGCTGCATGCTAAAGGATTACTAAATCAAAGTTTTTTTTTTTGGGGGTGACATGATTTGGAAGTAACAATAGATGATGCTTTGCCTTTGTTGTTTTTCTTCTTGATATTTAATTTAACTATTTTTTTTTATTGGTATATATCTCTAATTTACTAGAATGCTTATTTTGTTTTTGTTTTATTTTTTTGGAGCATCTTATGCTTTACTTTTGCTTTAATAATAATTTCTCATATATTTCAAAATGGTTCTATTAGACTTTGTTTCTTTTAATTTTCTCAGGCTGATAAACTTAATTTATTGGCAGGTTTTCTTAAATGTTGTTGTGGTTAGATTTGTTTATTTTCTTAATTTATTTGTTTTTATTGTGTATGTCTTTGTGTTTTGGATTGAGTGCTTATAGATGCTTTAATTTTATTCATTTATTGTATGAATAGAAGATTACATAATAATGGGTGAAAAGCTTCATGAATTCCATAACTTGGATGTGTGTATAATATAAAATTTGCTTCAAAAACGTCAAAAGGGTACTAAGCAAAATGCATCAAAGAAAAAAAAAATCTGAACTCTAATGTATATACTACCTTACTCTATGAGTCTTTATGTATTACATTATATTGTTAAATTTTTTTTTAGTTTCTTTAGAAGAGTAAACTGAATGTACTGTTAAGTTACTATGACTGCCATATTTCTTTTACAAATTATCATATTAAATCTCCAATATACATATGTTTCAGTTTTAAACTATTTAAAATTTGAAAAATTGGTAATTTTAACAAACTTTCTTATCCTGTTATTTCGATAAAATTCAGATTTATAACATTCACCAGGTGTTCTCAAGAAACATTACTGGATAAAACTAACAGGTTAGGACAGCCTTATTATCATTCATATCCTTTTGACTCCTACTCTTTTCAATTCCATATTAATATGATAAAATTTATTCAATTCGTCATTGAAGTTGGCTCCATTTTTGCCTCCAATGGTGAAAGAAAATCGAAATAGATACTTATCAAAGAACATTGAACCATATTTAAAAGCTGATAGGTGTTAGTGATCACAATGAAAAGATGGAGAATTTTCTTTTTCATATTAATCTGTATTAGTGCTTTTTAAGTATTTTCTTTTGGTTCAAACACAAGCTTCTTATATGTGAGTGTATATTTATGTTAAAGCTCTTGCTATATATTGATCATAGATTAAGAAAGGTGAATGAAGAAAAGCACCAGCTATATTGACCTATGCTGTAGATAGATAGTTTAATAAAGAAAGGAGGAGGGTAATGATGGTTGTTTATCGATTTTTGCTGAAAAGTTTACTGAGTATAAAAGTAATTGCATTTTCTTCAATGATCAAAATGAAACTCATGTTTTCAACTTGAAAGATAGTAGCTTTAGAGATTTACAGAATATCCATCCAGCTTGGCTTTTCTCAAATTTGCTTTAGGCATATGTAAGGTAGTACACTTCCAAAGATTCTTATTGAGTTAAAATAAAGGAAAACATTATGAAAGTGTATGTAAATGATGCTAACAAAATGTGAATAGGTACAGCTTTGTTGCTAACAAAATGCATCCATCCAGGTCTTCAACACCAGTTGATGGTGCCTAGTTTGTTTCACCTGCGCTGATTCAATTAAAATCTGCCATTTTAGAATCTCAAGGGAGTCTATTACCTCCACAAGCAGCATTTACCTCAGTTGAAATTGAATGTTACAGTTTTTTTTTTTTTTTTTCCTTTGATTTGGTTATGAACTAAGAAATATAAGTTAGTTTTGATTTAAGCTTTTGGGTTGGGTTAGTTGTATAGTGAAAAGGCATGTCTGTTTTATTTCAATGTAATTTGTCAGGCTCCTAAGTAAATACTACCAAAGTTCAAAATGTGAAGTTGTATTTCTATTGTACAATTTTATTATATTTTCACTTTAACACTTGATTTGCTGTCACTTTTAACAGCATGATCAAATGATTAAAATAAATAGAGTGAGAAGTATGATGTGTTCAGATTTGAATACAAAGTAGATTTACCTGCTAAGCTGACCATTATTTTAAGTTATGTGTGTTCGGCTATCTACATAAGCTCATTAGATTATTGTATATGTAAAAAATGCTGTGTAGAGTCATTTTTGGTGAGTAGGCACAGTTTTGCTGCTAGCAAAATTGAAATTGAATGTTACAATTTTTCATTTTTTAATTTTTTTTCTCCTGGGTTGTGATGACTGAGAGTCTTTAAAATGTATAGTGATAATAATTTCTCTTCTACTTATAAGATTTCAAATGATCCCGCGCATTGCGCGGGTTAAACACTAGTTATATATAAAGTCAGAAGTTTTTCCTTGTGCTACTACATAGGAAGAAACAAGCCATCTAACTTTTAACCACATCCACAATTAAAAAGCAAAAAATTATATTGTTTCACAATCTTGAGACTGTTTGAAAGTTTCTCAGTAAAATAAATAAATATATATATATATATATAACCAGTTAAAATACAATCAAAATGCCTGAGACTCTTTCCATAAAAATAAATAAATAAAAACCCTGAGACACTATCTTTTCTCTCAAGAAAGGCCTGGGACACGGAGATAGAGAAAGGGGCAGAGTTCGTAAGGATCTAAACCAACGTACCAGTCAAAAATTCCATTGAATGCAACTGTAAAAGAGAATGACACTCACAACTACAACGTCTGGTTTTCTTTTTCTATATTATCAATTTTTATAATTTTTTCCGTCATTTTACAGGGCTCAAGAGATCTCTGGGGTTTTTGCAAGAAAGGATACTAAATCCCGTAGGATAGCATAATTTTTTCTATGTTGTTTTTATTTTTATATGAAATCTCTTTTTCGTTTGTTAATGCTTGATATAAAAAAATAAAAAAATAAAAAAATAGAACAAAGAGGGTATTGGAAGATACCGAAAACAAAAGTCATAATGTTAGTAAATTTAGAGAAAGTTGTTAAGATTGAGGAATACACCGAAAGTGTGAATGCTATAACCAACAACACATAGATAAGAGCCAAATTTTTGAAAGAGAAAGTCTTAAAAAGAAGGTTTTAGGAACCGAACTATTAATGAAAATAGATTTTAGAAAAACGCAGAGTACAATCAAGGTTCTAAACAATAGCACCAAATTTAACTTCAAGAAATTTAATCTTATCTGTGGCCGTCGGTCTGAAGGTTGTGGCTGGCATGAAGTGTAGGCGTACAACCGGCGACGAATTCTCAGGTCTCCGTGTCTCGCGAAGAGTTAACTCTTTTTCTATTTCTTAATTCTTTTCTTCTTTCATTTACTTTTAATATTGTTTCATGTCTTTTACTTAACTTCGTCTTCTCCGTCCATTACTCACACCTTTTATTTTCATTCTTCTTTAATTTGTTCATTGTTTTCCACGTATCTCCCAATATCATTTTTTAAAGTATTTGTCGGATTCCACTTGCTTCTTTCTAACAATCCTCATTCCTTTGTTTTTTGAGTAGTAGCCAAATTTTTTTTTAATTTTTTTTAATTTTTTTTTTTTTGGGTAATATTTGACGGTTTGAACCCATCTGTCAATATTGTAACTCAAATATCTCATAAATCTACCGTACTTCTACAAAGCCAAGTAATCTAACTTTATAGAGATAGTGAATATATCCAATCCTTTCTTTTTTAATAATATACCCAATCCCATTAGATCACAGCATAGTCAATTTTTTTATTTAACTTTAAGTTCACTACAAAAAAAAAAGTTTCTATGGCCACATTTTTAAACCGCGGCTATATGTCAAAAAAACGTGGCCATAGCCTATAGCTGCGTTTTTTTAGGCCGTGTTTTCTCATATGGCCTAAAACCTGTGACTATAGGACTGATGGGCCTATGGCCACACTTTTTTAAATGCGGCCCAAGACCAGGCCTATAGCCCCGTTTGAAACGTGGCCTAAGGTAAAAACTATAGCCGCATTTAAAACGCGGCCTAAGACTAGAACCTTAGGCCGTGTTTTAAACGTGGCTATAGCTTTCACCTTAGGCCACATTTTAAACATGGCCATAGGTCCTAGTCTTAGGCTGCATTTGAAAAGTGCGGCCATAGGACCCTTGTTGACAACTATAGGTGACAACTATAGCCGCATTTTTTAAATGTGGCTGTAGGACATATTTTAGCCGCGTTTAAAAACGCAGCTATAGCCCTTTTTTTTTTTCCTAGCCCAAATGGCTTAAGGACCTCCACACCTATTTTCTACATAAGAGACTATCATGTGGAAAATCCATTATACTAGTAGTACAATCACCACAAACCAAGCCCTCATTATATAGGTTTTAATCTTAAGAATGACCTCCACACCTGAGTGGAGGTCCTTCTTAAGAATCAATATGTAAAATTTTAGTCTTGTATGCTACAAGGACATGTCTAAAAAGTTTCAGTCTTGTAAGAATCAATATGTAAAATTTGACATTGTCTTCCACACCAGTTCAAAAGTTACCTCATTTAATATCTGAAAAATTTTCTTTGGAGTTGTAGGCACTTCCTCTCCCGCTATATCCCCATCTTGACCTTGTAATTGTCTTATCAACTGCAAGCCACAAACAACTTTTTGAACAGTCTTTCAAAATTAAGATTCATTTATAATAAACTATCAAATGTGAACTCCTATACACAAATTCAAGAGGAAAATTAAGATTCATTTATAATAAACTATCAAATGTGAACACCTATACACAAATTCAAGAGGTAATTACTCCACCGAAATTGAGTACATCAAACTCAAAAGAGAGAAGATATGTATGCTGATTTTTTGTATATAAATAGCATCCTAATAAAAACTACTAACTACAAATACTGTGCAGTGGTCAGAAAGAATTGAGTTTTTCAAGAGCACTTCTTTATCATCAGCTCAAGTTCTTGCCAGCAAAATTACATTTTTTTCATATGTATTCTTTCTCTTTACACAATCACACGTAGCAGAAAATAGTGATATTTTTGCACAATTTGGGCCTTCTAAGATTTTTGGTTCTTTTATTTTTCTTTCCTTTCTTTTCCCCAAGGCAGATGAAGTTTTCATAGCAATGGTAGTTACAAAGATAGCATAAATAACGACTTCTTGATACATGTAAACCTTACACGTAGGGATTCAACTCACCTTTGAACCAAGTCCTTAGAGAATCTAATGACTAGATCCATGTCATAAACAAGAAATATAGATTTCCTTTATTCATAAAAAGAAGTTAGGAACTTGAAGTGCACTAAGGGTTGAGTATGTCCATTTTCCAGAACACTATGATTCATTTATTGTTTTCAAAGTTCTATTGCATATAATATGTCATCTTTTATAGATGCTTCAAGGATTCTGAGCCATTAAGGGTGTACAAAAAGCTAGACAAACTAAGACTGCACCGAAGAAAAACCCTGTCCATAATCCCAAATCCCAAATGTAATTTCCAAAATTTGTAAACTAAACCCTAGAATCTCCTTTTTTTTTTTTTTCTTTTTTTTTTTTTAAATAGTTTAGTTTCTTTGTTTTTGACTAATTTTTTAAAAAAAGATATGTAAAATATGTGATCCAAATGGCTCAGAGGTGTTATCAATGTAAAAGAAGTTTTGAGAGAAAAGTATTTCCTGGATTCATTATTTAGCTTTAAAAAAAAAAAAAAAAAATTCATAGCATTGAACTAACTAGCCAACCGACCCAATCACACCAATCTGAGCCGATTCGATCACTGACTCCCTTTAAGATGCAATGTGGTGAGCAAACCAGGAAGCTGATCATGGTGGTGCAGTGAAAAAAATTGCATGTAACTGCAACGCACCCATTTACACCCCTAACTAGCACGCTATGTAATTTACTTGGCCTTAATGCTTTGAAGCTGTTAAATTGAAATTTTCAATTTGCATATATTATCTAATTCTAGTTTCTATGAGCACATGTAATTTTTTTTTTTTTTTAATAAAAAAAAAGCTTCCGATATTAGTCTTGAGTTGAAGGATTATGCCTTAAATCTTGAGTTTAAGCCTTAAGATTATGAGTTCTAAATTCCTATATGGCTTACTTATTGATTAAGAACAGTAACTTATAGGAGGCTCTTAGAAATACTCCTATATACATGCACCTTAAATGGGTTGACTAAGAGCACAAACTCATAAAATGTGCATAGGGTACACAAACTCTTCTAAGCTGATTGGTTCAAAGAAGTAGCAATCATTAAAGTCCTCAGCAAAAATTCTAGAAGTCAGATTCACAATCTTGTTGACTATCCATAATATTATAAAGATGCTAACAAGAATCTGACAACAAATTTCCACTCCAGAAATTCTTTCTTCGTTCACAGTCAAGTCCAGATCAAAAAGAAAAAAGTACTTGATGCAATTTTTTCACTCATGTATATCTTGCAATGGAACTTGCATGCATGGAAAAAAAGAAACAACAGTCCGCCATAACCAGGAAGAAATGTACTCTGAATGCAGAAAATATAAGAGGAGGAACAGTAAAAGGCAGGCATCTTGGTCCTCCATTCATTATACTCTTCTTCACGGTACATATGATTTGAAGATTGGAAAATGAGATCAGAAAACAATTCTTAAGTCATAAACATGAGGTGAAAAATATACTAGAACCTAAGATTTATGGAAATGGAAACAAGTACTGTAGTTTCATAAAGACATGGGATGTTCAGCACAGCCCAATATTTTTCACATATGTCTGAACAAATGTCAGACAGAGGTTTACACAAGCCCTGCCATCAAAAAAGTTGACACACCCCAAAATCTGTAAGAGTTTTCCTACAAACTGTAGACCAAATTAACCTGAAAAAGAGTTGGACCAAGTCACTATTGCTTCATGGGATATCTCCAAGACAAGATAAATATTTGCATTAGTATATGATAATAATAAAAGGCTGAAAATAAGTTGAGGGTTCTGATTCTTAAGGCTTAAAATTACAATTATTTTAGATGTAGCATTACAATATCTTAAATAATATTAATTTATTGTTGGCACCCAGTATTTTTATTTGCATTTCACAAGGTGTGTGCGAACTTTGACTGACAGTCCAAAGCCTAGGATTTTTGTACTCTCCACTGTACATAACAAGCTGACTTTAGATCCTTTATCTCTTTCATTTGTATCAGCTCATAGCATACCCATTTAATGACCACCAACAATAATATCTTTAAAAAAAAGAGCATCCAAGGTATTTTATAAGATGTTAATGGATTTAAGGAGATTCAAGTAATATTAGCATCCAAAGAAACAATGTTGATGCAGAAAACTTTCAAGACATCAATTACTTACCTTTAACAATTCCTCTGGGTCATCATTATAAAGCATGTGAATGAGCCGAGCAACAGAATTTTGTTCTTCGTTAAAATCCTCCTCTTCAAGCTATTGGTAGGATATAGTAGGAACAAACCAAGGTGACAGACGTAAGAAGAAAAATCATTATATGTTTCTAATAGTAAAATAAAGATTAAATATCCCAAATAAAGAAAGAAATAAAAAAATCATGTGGATCAAAAGGTGTTGATAACAGGCTACCAAGTGAATTTTAGTATTCAAATCTCTATCTTATAAGATGAAATTCTGTTTGCAAAAAAAACTTTTTATATGCACCTCATCCGCAACAGTTCCATCCATGTCCTTGATGAGCCCTTTAATTAATTCGAACAACACCTCAACCTACAAACAACATATTAAGTTATTAACCACACTCCTCCAATAAGAAAAAGTTAAGATTGTAGGAAAAACAGAGAAGAAGCCCACCAAATGAGCAGTAGAGATGCAAGGGTAATTCTTCATGATGCTTTCAATAATAACCATTGCCATGACTTTATTTGTTTCATTACCAAGGTGGTCCATCACACAAGGGTAATTAGAAAGTGTCAGGGCCAATATACAAACAATATACAAATGTTAATTTGGTTGTTAAATTATGGAATAGAATAGTCCATTTAAGCAGGTCATGACAAATACCTGAAAAAGTACAATACAATTATATGTTGGAGCAAGAAAGACAATTATAAAAGTCAGGACTGAACTGAATAGAAGAGAATGCCATATATGGTCCACCACGAAAATCCTATTCTCATGATTAAGTAAGACTGCAGGTCATAAATTAATAAACATCTAAATTAATTAACTATGATATATAAATAAATGTCCAAGTCAAAACTTGATCATCAGCCACTTCAACATATATGATAAAAGATTAAAAAGTATGATCACACAGAATGTGTTAAGCTACATAAAACCGGTCGTAGAAAATAGGATACACACCTAAACTCAGAAAAGTTATGTTTAGAAGAGAATATGTAAATTAGTGGTTGAACTGAACTTACGAAGAGAAGAGATTGTTGGAGATTAATATCCAATTACCAGTTGTTAGTTGGTTGAACATGAAGAGAAAAGAACTTGTAAAAAAACAAGAGTTGGGGGGCTTTAGTATTGGTTCCTTGTTCCTACTGCCCACCAGTTAACTGAACCTGCTCCTGCTATGACTACTCAGTCTGAACATTAATTTTGGACGGGATGGGATCCAATAATCTAATTATTGCTTTTGGGTTTGGGTTGGTTTTATTTTAGGAGAAGTTGAAAAAAGCATCACGCATAATAATGCCCTTTCATCTTATTTCATGGTCTCACTCACATCACATGCATCACCATTATTTATTTTAAGTCATTCCTGGTGGACCACCATAACCCATTGCATTTTCTTTTTGGTCATAGCTGTTGTTATCATTGTCAATCAGCAGTGTAAATAAGCAAAAATAAATCATATATATATTTAGCTAGAATAGAGAGTAGAGAGCAAGAGAACCTGGCTTAGGAAAGTCAGGGATGACTCGGATTGCAGACGAAATTTTATTTATGCAAGGGTCTTGGCCATCATTACCAGCCATTTCTTGAGGTTTCACTGAGTCACTCGCTACTCAATACAATGACAACAACAATTACAATGTCAGAGAGAAAGAGAAATAGACACACACACAGAAAGAAAGAAAGAAAGAGAGAAGCCTGTACCACCAACTCTCACTGCAATGAACTTATTCTCTTTACCAATGGTTATTAACTTATTCTCGCTACAGGAAAAGTAAAAAATGACCAATGATTATTAACTTATTCTCTTTACCATAAAAAGTAATATTCCATGATCTCTTGCTTTTTTTCTTTTTTTTCTTTTTTTTTTTACATTAATAAGAATACTTCTATTATTAAAATCAGACAATGAGTATAGATGGCTTACCTCAAAGTATGATGGTCTTTAATGTTCTTTTCACTTCCTAGCAAAACAAATTCACTTTTTTTTACTTCCTTGTCATGTGGCTGTAAATTCTCAAAGTATTATGCAGCAAGGGCAGCCTCAATTATCAGTAAATATATCTACAGGTTTAGGAACAAACATTTCAATGAGCCAGAATTTCCGAAAAAAATACAATTTAGTAAACATAAAACAAAAAAATTACCAGATATTCTCAAAAAGGCAAAATGCTGCAGAATATAAATAAGAAAAAAGAAGAGATGAGAAGAAATCATAAAGCAAAACTTAAGGAGTTTGAATAAATACTCAAATCAAAATGCAATTCAATGTTTAGCAAATCAATAAGGTGTTCACAATTAAGATATCACCATTTGATTGATATTTTACTTTCATTAAATTTGCAACAACTAAATTTGCAAGGAGGATTTCAAATGAAGGGATTTGAAAATCAATTGCTAGTATAAATTACTTTGTACGAATTTAAGAACACGTGATGGATTTGAGCTTTGAGAATTTTGCGCAAACAAAGACACTTGTTATTATATGGGAAGGCCAGTAAGATCCGTAATCAAAGTTTGAAAATTTAACAAAGATTCAAGACGCCCTTGAGATATCTCAGCTTGGTAAGGTGCATATTGAGTGTACCAAGCTAGATTCTCCATTATATTCCTCAAAATCACAGTTGGGACGTAAGTGTTATAGTACCCCATCCCAATATATGACTTAAAAACTTGATTCTTTTAAGCTAGTTTTTTCATGTGCTCAATCATTTGACTCTCAGTTAACAAAAAGTATACTAAGAGAGCGTCCTTCAAAAACCACTTGAAAGTCAAGTGCCAATTGCCATTATTAACCTGCAGCCCAAAATAAAATTGTAGTCTGATTAATTCTTTATAAAATTAGTCTAAGCATCTCGTAAGCTTGTTCTTGTCCATATTGATCTAGGCTTCACTCCAAGTGCAACATATATGTAGGAAATGGAAACTTTAGTATTTTAGAGCCAGCCAAAAAAAAGTACCAACTACACTCATCTAAGCCCAGGTAAAACTATTCAGCTAAGTTGCCTTGACACTATTCAATTCTCGAAAACAAAACAGGGGGAACATGAGACTCAAAGAACAAACTTCAGCAATCCTTTGTTCTATTTGCTAACAAAAGAATGATATTAAAGCAGTGAAGTCGCACAAGCCCTTTGTTTTCCTTCATATATAAGGAATGAATTGTTGAGTTTCAGGCTAGCAATGTCTCATAAAGAAATTCACAGAGCCAAAGCAATCATAATCCGTACCAAACCAATTCTTTGCAAAGTAATAAAACAATGTACAATACATTAAAAGCAATAAAGTAAACAAATAAATTAAAACAATAACCTAAAATAACTCAGCAACCAAAACTATGAACTTCATAGTTACCAATCAGATAGCATAAACAAATGAATAAAAAACCAAACTTTTGAATTTCTTATTCAATATTTCGTCAAGTTAGGGTGAAAAGCTTACCCCAAAACTCCATGGAAGCAAGAGAGAGAGAGAGAGGAGGAGGCTAGGGTTTGGGGAGGGTTTTAGAGAGAGAGAGAGAGAGAGGGAGAGTTTAGAGTGAGTGAGCTTTGTTACAAAGCACAGCGAGTCCCAAAGCTCCACCAGTCGAAGCAGCGAGCTCAGCCATCCGATTCAGCTTCTTTTCTTCAACCACCACTGTCGGTTGGTTCAGTGACCCATCTGTCTCTTCGATCACAAACCCATATGGAGAAGAGGAAGAGGAAGAGGTTTGGGCTTGTGGGTTCGGCTCTGATGGTGGTTATGGCAATGATGGGTTTATGTTTTTGTTTTGGAGGAAGAGGGTCAGCGCAATGGAGGGTGGAGATGGAGGGCTTCTGGGTTCGACATCGAGGCTATTTTGATGGCGATGTAGAGGCCGGAGATGGAGGCAGCGGAGACGGTGAAGTGGTTGGGGAAGGAGCTCGGTGGCTATAGGTCAGCGATGGAAGATCCAGATCAGCTCATACCTGATTTGATGGGAGGGAGAGGGTCAGCGAGGGTTTGGTGAACAAAAGGGCTAAAATGATTTTCGTGTGACATTTTATACCAAGCCTATAGCCGCGTTTTTAAAATGCGGCTATAGGCAAAATTTTAGGCCCCGTTTATAAAACGTAGCCCCATCCCAAACAAAAGCTGCATTTTAGACGCGCAGCTTCAGACTAAATTTGAAGCCGCGTTTTAAACACGCGGCTTCAGACTAAATACTGTGGCCACGTCTAAAAAACGCGGCTCTAGGCAGGCTAGAGCCGCGCTTTTTAGACGCGGCCACAATTAAGAATAAAAAATAAATAAATAAATACGCACAGGTCCTATGGCTGTGTTTTTTAAACGCGGCCATAGCTCCACCCCTAAAAATGTAGATATAGCTCAAAAAAACGCAACTTTAGACATGTTCTATGGCCCCGCGTATAAAACGCAGCTTTAGTCCGTCTGGGGCCGCGTTTGTACGCAGCCTCAGACACCTGCATTTTGTAGTGATTTTACATACTCAAAGGCAGGGAGGTATTGCAAAGAGGTGCTAGATGGCGTGTGGGAAATGGAGACTCAATAAAAATCTGGCAACACTCTTGGTTGCCTAGGAAACACCCTCCACAGGTACTATCCTATCCTATCTCTTCTATGGAAAATGCTAAGGTGGCAGTGTTGATAGATGGAAGCACAAGGCAGTGGAACGAGGAGCTAATTAATGGCATCTTTGCAAATGATGAAGCAACCATTATTATAAAAATACCTCTTGGCCGAATAGCATCCAAGGACGTTTTGATATGGCCACATTCTAGCAATGGCAGATACTTATGCAAGTCAGGATACAGGTTTTTGAAAGAGGAGGCTGAACTATCCTACAATCAACAACCGTCAGCCCCAAACACTCACCTTTGGAAAAATCTGTGGTCTCTCCAGGTACCCAACAAAGTCAGAAACTTGCTGTGGCGCGCTTGTCATGATGCCATGCCAACGAAAGCCAACTTAGTGCGAAGAAAAATCATCGAAGACCCACTCTGTGACTGCTATCATAAAGCTCATGAAACTCATGCTCTATGGTTGTGTAAGGAGATAGACATTGTTTGGGAGGACAATGAGTCGTGGGCTAATTGGAGACAACTTCAGGTTTTGAGCTTCAAAGAACTGCTATCGTGGATGATTGTGTAGAAACAGAATGTTGAACTTTTCACCATGACGGTGTGGCTAATCTGGTCTCAGAGAAACCAAGTCCAGTTGAACCACACGGCCACAGCACTCCACCGAATCCCTCAACATGATAGAGAGTGGCTTACCGAGTTCACAGCATGCATGCCAAGCCACACAGCCAGCATGAACTGACAGCCCAGGACAGACACGCAGATTCTAGACAGCACCTCCATCAGACCTGGTGAAGATCAATTTCGACGGAGCAGTTTTTAGAGGAGAAAATAAAATCGGGCATCAAAGTGGTTATCAGAGATTGTTCAAGTTCGGTGTTGGCTTCTTGCTCCAAGAAATTACCACATGCTCTCACGGGTTCAGAGGCTGAAGCATTAGCAGTAGTCACGGCATTGTCTTTCGCTACCGAGCTAGGCATCAATAAAGCAGTTTTGGAAGGTGACTCAATGGAGGTTATCCAAGCACTCACTCACTCAAACAGAGAGCATATTGTCTTCAATAGGCCCTTGGATAGATGACTCAAAGGTACTAGCAACCGATTTTGTTCAATTACAATACTGCTAGATATGCAGTTGACATACCAGACTTCCTTATGTGGATGGAGAATGTTCCACCACAATTTGCAATTGTTTTACAAGCTGATTTAACCAATTTAATTTAAAGTATTTCGAGTTTTTACCCTTAAAAAAATATATTAATAAAATTATAATAATTGATAAATATATAAATATGAAAAAACGAAAATTAAATGTGATTCAACTATTTCTCAATTGATTTTCTTTCTACATTTAAGGTTTTATTTGTTTTAATAAATTGATTGTTAATGTGTTTTCATTTTTTATTTTATTTTATTTTAGTTAATGTGTTGTATTTTGAAAATAGGTTAATGTTAAATGTTGTTGAAAAGCAGAATCAAAAGACATTGCTCCATTAACTTCTCAACTATTGCCTCAATAAATTGTAAATTATTTTTTACAATGTTTCTAATGTAGTGAATTTTTATACAATTTTTAATGTAAAAACAAGAGTTGTTACATTAATCTATGATCTATCAACTTCTTTATAATATCTTACATAAATATTTGTACATGCAATTTTAAATAATTTATAATTTATTTGATGCACAAAATTATGCTAATATATAAATTATATTGCAATTACACCAAAGGCACTAATTATGCGTCACTATTTTATTGGAAAAATGCATTAATTATTAAAAAAAAAAAAATTTAAAAAGCAGGAAGAATTGATTACAATAAGGACAAATGAATGGATGTGTAAGATTACCCGATGAATTTTAATGTATTATTATTTGAACTTAATTGGATTTAAAATATGTGAAATGTTCTCGTGCATTGCACGAGTTAAATACTAGGTTTTTTTTATAAAATTATCTCATTGTAACGTATCCCAACTTCCAAAAAAAGAAAAGAAAATAAAGGTCAGATTTTTGTGTCTCACTTGCCCCACCTACCCAACCATTCCCCACCACACATTCTCACTATCTCTTTTCTCTCTTGGCCAGCAATCACTTCTTTATTCTCTTTTTCTTTTTTCTTTTTCTCACAAACACACAAACGCTCCTCTCACTCCCTTACACTCTCCCACTAGTACCCACTCCACACCACCATCTCCACCATCATTTTTCAGGCAAGATCACTGGAAAATCCTTACGAACCTCTAAGCATCTTCATCCCTTTTATTTGAGGTAAAAATTTCTAATCTTTTTAATGGGTTTTATACTTTTGATTTAAGTTCTTTTAATCTAATTTTTTATAATGATATTCATGTGATTTATGAGTTTTGGAAGTGATATTCTTGTATTTATATGTATGGGTTTTGTCTTGGTGGATTTATTTGATGAGTGGGTTTATGGTTGTATTAATGGTGGTTATTTAAGGTTATTTGTGGTGGAAATTTAGGTGTTTTGAGTTATAATATGTGATAGTTCCTAAATCTAATTTTTCCATCGCTATTGAGTTTATTTGGTGTTATTTGAAGTTCAAAATTGCTTGTCTTGGAGGATATTATGATTTTGGTGTCATGGGTCCTTTGATGATGTTATATAAATCTTGTGGAAACTACTTATAAAGGGTTGAGGTTTTGATGTTAGAGATAATACCTTGAATGATTTATGAGTATAATGGGTTAGTTTTATAAATTGGAGACTATGCCTTGTGAATTAATTTGTTGAGAAACTTTGGAAGTAGAATACATTATTTGTGAGGTTAAATACTAGGCTTGCCTAATTAATTGCTTATTTGGCAATTCCTAATTTGTAGCTAGATACAATTTCAAGTTTTATGTTTATTGTGATAGGTTTGCTTAATATTGTTTAGGTTCTAGCTAATCTCCTTTGGAGTTTGGAGAATTAGACTTTTTGTGGGTTGTGAGATAAGTAACTTTTTAGTGGGATTTTTTGAAAATAACCATGTTGCATAAACATTATTTTTGGGTTAAACACATTTTGGAAAATTATTTGTGGAATTATGTTTTTCTAAAAAGTGTTGTGTTGTGACCCTATTATATATGAAAAGCGCATCATGTTTAATATTACATATGGGGAAATGCATGAATTGTTGACATGGAATATATGAGTATCTTTGATTTAATTTTTGATAAGGAATTCATGGATTTTATGGTATTTTGGAAAATTTAAAGGTGCTTATCTTGTCTTGTATTATTTCCAAAAATGATAAAAAAAATCTTTTTGACAAAAAATGAAGTTGAAAACCCTACAAACATTATGGAAATTTTGATTGTTTAACATTTTTCTAAAACTCTGGATATAGACTATGTATTTGAAAGTACATGTAACCTGTGAGTTTTATGTTGTTTTAACTTCATGCCATGTGTGATTTCCCGGTGATCACCCGATTTGATTTCCAAAGTCTTTATGACAATGGTGTCAAATCCAAGTCATTATCTTTTCACTTTGGATGACACGTTCTTCCCCGCTGCCCATAGGGGGAAGAGGTTCCTTGATTGTGTGTGGGTGAGACTGCTACCCATGGGGTCAAAAGACCACAAGCAAAAGATTTCCTATTTGACGCATTCTCCCTATTGCCCATGAGAAAAGAGACAAAATTTTGAGGGTATAGGTGAAACTATTGCCCATGGAGCTAAGCGATTACATACCAGAAATGACAATATCATGCCAATTGCGAATGAGAGGCTCCCCTGACTGGTCTATATGGTAGTGTAGTATCTTTGTAATAATTTACCTTTTGTTAAATTTTATGGCTTTAGAAATAATATTGTTAGTGCTCACAAATTATAGTATATAGTTTCATGGTATTTATTTTGCGAAGCTTTACGTTTCATTACTTAATCATTCTTGTCATCATATTATTATTGAAAATGATCTTGTAGTATTCAGTTAGAATTTCCCAAACTTTGTAAATTGTATATCATCATGAAACTTGCATTTCCCCTACGTCCATTAATTATGCTACTTACTAGGCTCTATCTCATCTCATTTTTCTACAAACATTTTTCAGAGTAGGCAACGATCATTTTGAGATAGGTGTTTATGGCTAGTAGTAATTAGACTAATTACTGATCAAGGCTGGACTTTGTAACGGTGATATTTAAATAATGTACATCCTAGAGTAAACTTGACTCATTCTTTTGTATCTAATAGTGGTTATGACTCTATTTCCACTGATAGGACAAGTTAATGATATGTAATTATATTTATTTAGATCTCCATTATTTTGTGGTCAATAGTTCTTGTAATTATTGCATAGATTTCTGACTTACTTTGAGAGAATCTTTAATGAAATAATTATGAAAAATTCTTAATGTTGGTACTTGGTATGAATTGTTTGGGTTGAATTTTTAAAAAGGAAAAATTTACAGATACCTTTAAGATGCATTTCTCATGCTTTGGACCCTTTTGGGTTTGGGGCATGACACTCATTTTCCTATGTTTGGTAGCAAACTTAAATAAGTTGAAAAACAATCACCTAATTTAATGGAAAGCAATCTTTAAAATAAGCGATACTCTTTTTGTTAACCAAATATAGTTTTCTTTTTACTTATTTTTTCTAATACTACCAAACACTGAAAAACACATAAAACTATCTTTACACAAAGTTTTCTATCGAAACAAATAGAGCGTAGCGTTAATTAATTTATGGATAGGATTGAAGAAAAACGCAAGAGAGGAGGGATTATCCAAAAATTGTTTTTCTTTGACTCATTTTCTTATGCTACCCAACACTGAAAAATTATCTTTGCATAAGGTTTTTTATCGAAACAAACAGATTGTAGCATTAGTTAATTTATGGAAAATAGGATCGAAGGAAAACGCAAAAGAGGGGAGGGGTTAGTGTACTGAAGAAAAAAAAAAAAAAAAAAGAGTCTCATTCAATTACATTGATTCATGTTTGGTGTTGATTTTCTCTTCCATTAACATAGGCGGATTCTTTATTTTTTTAAAGTTCGTTTGTAGTAGTATTTTTTTAGACCCCTATGCCATACTTTGAATTTTCATATTCCTGTCTCTGGGAATTGATGACTTGCAGATCCAGCTACCATCCAACACAAAAGCAGATTTTGATAATGTGCTTGCTACACAAAAGCCTACTGTAAGTGAAGCTGACCTGAAAGTGTATGAGAAATTCACAGGGAGTATGTGCTTTACGGTTAAGGGCTAAAATGTAGAGGCACAAATTATTATTTCTATGGTTTCTCCCTATTGTGTTTCTAATTATGGTTTTTTTTTTTTTTTTTTTGGTTCAAAGTATTTGTTATCCATATGCTAGCAGTGTTATCAATGTATCTGGTTAGACATGTGTCAGTTTGGTTAGAAGCTCTCCAGCCCTTTTGCTTTTTGTCTAATTTTTTATTTTAGGCTGCATTTGTTTGGAGGTGAAATAAGAATGATAGAAAACTTTGGAGAGAGAATGGGAAAAAAACCTTTTTTGAAGTATGTTTGGTTGAGTGGAGAGAAATGAAAATAAATTGTAGGACCCCAGTGTTTTCTCTCTAGGCCTACCAAAAAGTTTTCTCCTCAAAATGGGGAGAAAACTAAGAGGGGGAAACTCATGAAATAAGCTTCTAAAAATACCCCACATGTTGAACTTCACCTCCAACGTTGTTGCTGTTGTTGATTTTTTTTTTTTTTTTTTCACTGTTTACTAACGTGCTTGGATTTTTTTTTTTTTTTTTTTTTCTTTCTCTGTTTACTAACGTGCCTGGCTGAACACAGTCGAATTTAGAGGAACTTGTATGAACGTAAGAAAATTAATTAAACTTTAATCAAATAAATCCTAATCTAGTTTAATAAAAATGGTTGTTTTGAAATTAAATAAAGTAAACAAATAATTAATCCAGTCAAAGATATTATTAAAGCAGTAAAAGATGTAAACAAACAAGATAAAGAAATTAAGGTTTCAAAATCTGCTTTGTTAACTCATATCAATATATATTCATGATCATTAATTTTTTCCAGCTCATTGCAAGATAATCTAGAAGTCAATCTTACTATCATGGAAAATATTATCATTAAAACCCTTATTTTAAAAATCCAAAGCATACTCTTCTTTGCTTTCTTATTATAAAATCAAATCATCAATTGTATAAGTTAACAAACAAATCACAAAAGATATCTAATTTTAAAATCAAACAATTAATTATAAACCAAGCATTCAATTAATTAAGATAAATCCAAAATCAGGAGAAAAACATGATTATATTGAACTCATATTAAGAATCATATCATAGCCAATTAGTATGAAGCAAGAACAATTTGAATCATTAAAAAACAACTATTTTGGGAAAAATTAAATTACATAAATAATACTGATAATCTTAACCCTAATTGAAAATTTAGCTACTCATGTTTGCTGAAATAAAACACAAAAATAAAATACTAAGAATTAAGCTAGACAAGTAAAATAGAGAAAGAATTAATCACACTACAGTCCTAGCCCTTCTTTTATTTTTTTTTCTTTTTTTCTTTTCCCTGGTTAACGCACAAACTGACCTAGGGATTATATAAGAAAAGAGCCGCTTGACACACTATGCTATAATCCTAATACAAGTAGAACAAGGAATTCATCTTTCCAAGCCACGCACATGCAAGGGATTCCTTGCTTTAAACGCTGACTCCTATTTCTTTTGTGACACGCCCCATTGCTTGATTTTAGGAGGTTATTTCCTTGCAAACTTCATCCATGTTGAATTGAATCTTGGGCTTCTTCTTATTTTTTTCTTTCTTTGTTTTTGGTCTTCTCTTGAATTCACGCCTGGGCTGGATGTTTACTTTGGGCTGAATCTTTACTTCATGCTTCACACCTGGGTCTTAACTTAGCTTGAAAATTGGCCTAGCCTCACTTTGTATGTAAATCCTTTATTACCTATAAACAAAGACAACTTATAATCAATCACAAAATAACATAAAAGTGAGGCTAAAATACAAATATAAGAGTACTTTTTTGTATATATTTCGTGTACATCAATCTTCCATGTCATGTGGTGCCATGGGACTGTTCCAGAAAATGTTAGAGAAACAATAAGTAACATATATGAATCATTGGATGACATAAATTCTATAGATACAGATATGAAAAGGTATTTAGGAATTTAGGATGGAAAGATTTTTGGTGGCTCAAAATGAATAACGTAAGGCAACACCATTGAGAAAAAGAGAGGAAAAAGCAAATTCCATATATCTCAATACTATATATCCATGTATTCAGCTGTGTCAAAATGACGGGTAACGAGTCCCTAAAATGTAGGCCTTAGAATACTAGAAATAGTATTTGTTCTTAATTTTCCACTCAGGATCTTTTTCACGTTACTTGTAAGCTATATTCCCAAGTTCATGATGGGAGAAAACACATTGATGGTGTATTTAATTAATCAGAAACGAAACATAAACAACTGGATAGTGAACATACTATCATCATCCGTAACTCATTCTTTTTTCTGTTTTTATATGCTGAAAGCAATTTTTATCATCATCCGTTTACAAAATCTTGTGACTAACAACTACAGAATTTGCACTAGTGGTAAAATTATTTCAAGTAAGGCAACCACGAAAAGTCAATTAAAGAAAATGTTTAACCATTCTAATTCCTTCACGTTTACAACATACAATATATATATATATATATATATATATGCATAATTCTTTTATATCTCTTGCCATGTATAATTCTTTCATCATCAATTATTGTAATCCAATTGCTTGCTATGCATTGGTATTGGTTTTGGTAAAAATATATGCATATATCTTACCTAAAGAAAGTTTATTTTGCTTCTGCTGCAATTGCCTTTGCTACAAGGTTCTTCCCTGTTGCAGGTGGACCATATAGTAATACAACCCTCCATGGTTTTCGATTCCCTAAACAGGCGAACAAATGATTATTTTATCCAAAACAACAATATAATATCCACATTAGTGGTCACCATAAGTCCAGCCATTCTTATTAGCATTGAAACTAAGAATATACAGATAAACTATCTAAAAGCAGAGATTAGAAAACCCAAAAGTTAAATACAATGATGGTTGATGGAGGAGGAACTTGGAAAAAATTGAGGACACTTTTTAGGCTATATGGTAGCTTCTATCAAAACCTCTTTCATAGTCTCAAGTCCGCCCACATCATTCAACTTCAGGAACAAGTCCGTAAGGTGAAGCCCGAATTCTGCTGTACGAGTTATAGAGGATTCAGGAACTTTTATAATGGAAAAGAAATTTCTTCTCAAAACTGCTCAAAATGCCTTCAAATAAAGTTCATAAGACTCTTGTTTATCTTCGTCGTTACTGTTATCATCTGCCTTAGGCAGTTTGCAATGAAACTATTCTCTTAAATTATTCTCCCAAAGGCCAAAGCGCTATTTTTAATAATAAATAATAAAAATAATAGTATTTTTTGCAAAAAAAGGTTTGTGGATTATTTTTTTTTAAATCCTTTATATTATTTTTAAAGATATAGTCTATGAAAATAAGTTTGGCCCAAAAAAAAATATTCTTAGTTACGCCCTGTGACATTGGAAATGATCATATTTGGTATGTTTATGATCTTAGAATAAAAGTATGGAACTAATGGTGTAAGAGAAGATAAATTTAACAAAAAAAGGAGATAAACTAGATAATAAAAAAATTATGATCAAAATCACACCTACATCAAGCACTCAAAGCGCACTAAAGACCATGAACATAGCTCAAAAATATTAAACAGACCTACCTACCAGCTTTTTGCAAAGTGAGTCCAAATTAGTTATTTTAATAATAATAATTAAAAAAATTTTAAAAAGGTGATGGCCTGCATAACACTATTTGTTTTTAGTTCCAAAAAAGCGCCGTGCTAAATCGAAGGTTTTTGACAAAGATATTGTTTGTAAGGCAAAATTTAGGTATATATAGTACTTAGGTGTTATTTCATAGATTTACCTTTTAAAATTTAGTTATGTAGCTACTTAATTAAAAATACACTCCCATCCCATAAGAAAAAAGTCACATAACTGAATTTTAAGAAGGATTTCTAAGAAACAACACCTAAGGTATTGTGCCTAAATTTTGTTCATTTGTAATTGTGATGTGGGGTGGGATTGATATTATTTTTTAGGAACAAAATTAAAATTTTATTAAGAAAAACCGGCTATATCAACCTGAATTACAAAAGAAAGTTGTAAAGAAACATCTTCTATCCACACAACACAATGTGAACTAGTTATAACATACCTAGTCAAAATATGAGCAACTTTATTACCTTTTCTCTTAGTATGAGGGTAAAGCAATAGAGTAAAAAAACCTAGAAAAAATCCTTGCATCGTGAACCAAAAGATCATAGGGAGTACCCTTCTCAACTAAAGCCTTCATTATCACTTCTGAAACCCCTTCCAAAATGGATTGAGCAAACTCAAGAACCCAAACAATTGCCAAAGCCTCAATTTGTATATCATGTTAATAGACATATGCCACATATAAATATAATAATATTGACTATGTTTAGCAATATTACCCTATATAATATTTAAAATGAAACCATAGGATTTTTAATCCATCAAATAAATTCTATAATTTTAGATAGAATCAATGTGATAATAGATATATTAGACAGTACAATTACTAATTGTTAGAGAAAACTTACACTGTTATACGTCACACAAATAACCTTTGGGTTTGAAAGACACAATGAAAACAACTACCTTTTAATAAATTGGACAGAGCTTGAATTTGGACAGAGTTTTATGTTGATCACGTATTATGAAATAAAAGAAATAATTAGTAAGACACGGAAATATGAAGATCAATATGAACTTCTCAAGTGGTCATCAACACTTTTCAATTGATACGAGGATATAAGTTTGATATATAGCACTTGAGTACAAGTGAGATATATATATATATATATATATATATTTATATTTTGAGAATCAAGTATATATAATTGATATAAACTGCTTGATACAATATATTATATATCCCAAATATAAAGACGCTTGAAGTTGATTGGAAGAAGGGTGCTTTCATTGCTAAGCCAATGGAATATGGCTAGATGAGAGGCAATTGATTGCCGAACGAGACAAATGGTGTCGCCCATGATATCGTGATATAATATATATATATATATATATATATATTTTTTTTTTTTCTTTTCTTTTTTTTCTCTTTTTGCATAGCCAATGGAAGATGGCTAGATGAGAGGCAACTGATTGCCGAACAAGACAAATGATGTCGCCCATGATATCGTGATAAGATTTTTTTCTTTTTTCTTTTCTTTGCTTTTCTTTTGTTTTTTTTTTTTTGAAAACATTATTAAAAATGGTTACCAATTATATATTGCCCTACAATGTTGCGTCTCTCTCTTCTCCCAATGATACGTCACATTACCACACGTCACATTGGATAATAAAAACTGTGATTTCATATATTCAATTATTGAGGAAAGACATTGAACAAAGAAAATGGAAAAAACAAAAGTAATACTTTTAAGATAATTGTTAAGGATATGTTAACGGTAAGTGCCACTTAAGCAATTTTAGAGAAAATAGATTCAATAAAGTTAATTATTTAAGTTTTATTTATCATTTTAGAACTATTTTTAATCACCTTATTAATTTATACAAATTCTTTATTAGATGGACATCATGGTAAATCATTCTGATCAGGCACTATAACATTTTCCAATTGTTAATAGAGTTTCATATATTATTTAGAGCACATGTGACTAAATCATATTAAGAAAATTTTTTATAGGAAAAAAAAAGTGATTAGCCTTTTTTAATATTTTTTTATTTTTTCGTAAAAAATTTTATAAAATAATTAATTAATTTGTGCCTTAAAGACATACATTAAATATTTATTAAAAAAACTATTACTTTTATCTTTTTTAATAAAAAGTTCATAAAATTAAAATATATTCTAAACTAATGTTTTTAAAACTTTCATTAAGTGTGCATTTGGCTCCAGCTTAAAAAATCAACTTATCTTACTATTTAGTTTATTTTTGCTTTTATTTATGGGTTCCATTATACTTTTTAGTACTATTCATGAGTTCTACTGTACTATTTCAGTTAACTTTTACCTTTATCTATAGTACTTTTAGTAAAATAAGTAGATTTTAAATACACCTTTATTTTAAAAATTTATTTTTTTTATATGAATTTTTATTTTAAAAATTTATTAAAAAATAATTATTTTTATTTTTACATAAAAAATTAAAAAATAATTTTTAAATCTGGTACATTAATTATCTTTTCCTATAAAGCAACGAAAAATAAATAAAATAAGAATTCTTCTGTAGTAGAGACAGGAAATCTATATATTAATATCTCATTAAAAGTTTAACCAAAAAAAAAAAAAAAATATATATATATATATATATATATATCTCATTAGAGCATCCACAGCAGTGGAGCTATAATGCTATAATGCTAAAATTTAGCTCTACAAACACAAAAACCTTGCTGCAGCAGTGGAGCTAAATCTAAAAAATTTAGCTCCATTGCTACAGTGCACATCTATAAATAGATGTGCACTGTTCATCACATCTAAAAGAAAAAAATATTATTATATTAAATTTCTCTCTCTTGTTTTATTAAAAAAATATTTTTTCCTTTTTCTTTCTTTTCTCTCTCTCTCTCCGGTGTCACTTCTTTCTTCCTCTTTCTTCATCTTCCAGTCCTCCATTTTAATCAAACCAGCCTCTCTGCTCAGTCCTCCGAAGCCCAGCGTCGATCGCCGATCGAAGTCCATCCCAACGCCGACCACTCCTCGCTGCCCAGCGCCGATCGCCGATCGAAGCCCAGCCCAATGTCGACCACTCCTCAGCACCGATCGCTGATCGAAGCCCAGCCTAGCACCGACCACTCCTCGCTGCCCAGCGCCGATCGCTGATCGCCGATCGCCGTTGTTTTTGAGGTGTTGGGACTAAGGGGAGGTGGTTCGGAGATCAAAGGCTCGGACCTGGCTAGCCCCTCTTCTGACGAGCTCCAAGCAGAGAGCGGAGCCTACGAATCCAAGCCCACCGCTCACCACGAAGGTGTTTCCCTCTATTCCTTCGTTCTCGCTTAAGTGCATTTTTTTTTTTTTTTTTGGGGGGGGTTTCTCTGACTTTTTTTTTTCTTCCTCTCTCTCCTCTTTTGCAGCTGCAACTGTTTTAAATTCACTGGACACTCAAATGGTGAATGTAGACTGGCCCATATTATGACAAATCAGAATTTGATCTGATGTGCTGGCGGGGGATGGATTAGGAATTAGGATTTTGTAGAGTTACCATCTTGTGTTTGTGTTTGTGGCAGTGGGCTTGTGCTTGTTGTGGTTTTTTTTTTTTTTTTTTTTTGCTGTGGACTGCCGGTAGTGGTGGTGGTGGTGGTGGTGGTGGTGCCTGTGGTTGATGGTAGAGGTGATTGAGGTTGGTGGTGTAATATTTTTTTGGTAGTGAAATATATTATTTTATTGTAGTGGTTATAATATTTTATTGTGATGTTTATATTATTTTATTATGTTGAAAGCTAAAATAGATCCACTGCTGCAGTATGTGTGTAGGTAAAATAGATAAAGTAACTTTTGGTGGAGCTAAATTGCTAAAAATTTAGCTTCACTGCTGTAGATGCTCTTAAAAGCCTCTTTCCATAGTCTCCAAATTATAGACCGCCAACAATGTCCCACCATCCACTTCCACTTGTACAGCTATCCGGAAGGCATAACGACTATTTTTTCTTTCTTGGGTTATGCTATCGACTCGTTAGTATTTCCCTCTTCTTCTTTTTTGGCTGAATTGAAGGTAGAGTTCTGTTAACGGTTGCTGTACGTTAAGAAAGACTTAAATAATAAATAAATTACACATGCATTCACATTTATTGAAGAAAGAGAAACATTTTTGAAAAGTTAATTTTGTTACAAAAATACCCTTCTCTCTGTCTTTAACGTCTGAAGCTTTTCTTTCTCTTCTTCCCTTCTCACTCCTCCTTTTCTCTTGGTCTCTCACTCTCTCTATCGTTTCAATACCAAAAAAAAAAGTCCACCAACACCACCGCAACCGCCAGATCTGTAACCCATCCACCACCACCAGATCCGTCTCACTCCCTCTCTACTATCTCAATCCTCTCCCTCGTATCAGCCAAGGCCAAAGCCTTGAGCTCCCCCACCGTTTCTGTTAGCTGTGCTCACCGGCGCCACCACCACCTCTATAGCCGTCGCTCTCCTTTCTCTCTTTCTGCCTTTGGTTCTACTTTTCCTTCCTTTTTTTTGGTTGTATCTGGGTTGCTTTGGTGAATCGGTTCAATTTGGAACGTGAAAAGCTTGACAATTTGGCTTGGGTTTGAAATTTGGGCATTTGGATGGTGGTTTTTGTAGATCTGAAAAAAAAGAAAAAACTCAAAAGGTACCGGCTGAAAAAAGTACCAGCTGAAAAAAGTACCAGCTGAGGAAAGGAAAATGAAAGAACCTACAAGGGTATTTTGGTCCTGTTATAAAATGCCCAATTTTTTATGCTTTGCTGACACTTTAGTGCCACGTTTCTATGCTTTTTTCTACTCTCAAAAAGCATCTATATTTTATACCCGTTAACAAAAGCTTTGAAGGTAACAATGCTGACCGAGAATTCTTAGATAGCAATCACTTCTTGTAGGTGCAGCACAGGTAATAAAACACCTGACTTAATGCGGATGGATATATTTTATGTATTTATGTTTGTTAACATATCATTTTAAGGAAGTTTTAATACTATATTTATAGCCGATATAAAAAAATTAGTTACTTTTTTTTATAAAAAATTACTAAAAATAATTGCTAAACTAATATGAAATCCCTGAACATATATTATGATAATGTCATATTATAATACTATTATATCTTATTACGAGCAGGCTAACATGTTCTTTTAGAAAAATTATTAATAAATTATTTTAAAAACTTTTTAATATCATTTTGTTTTTCAAATTAATATCTTTATGGTGTGTTTGGTTGATATAATTTGGACATTTGAATTTGGATTTAGATGATTGAAATTCAAATATCTTTTTGGACCGTTTAAAAATTGTCAAAAATATAGATTTGACAAATCTACTAAGAATTTCAAACTTTTAAAATGCTTGCATTTAAAATAACTCCTAAAATCAATGAATTTGAAATCAAGACATTTCAAATCTATTAATTTAAAATCCAAATCCAAATTTAAATCCAAGTTTCCAAACACAACCTGAGGATATTTGTTACAAAATTCTATCATTATTATGGGAAAAAAGCATTTTCTTTTATGTTTGGGACTATGTTACAATTTTTCTCCTAAAATTTAAAATCAAACAATTTTATCCTTTTGGAAATAAGCAAATATTTTCATTTAGTTACAACCTTTTGTCAATCTTTCCCACAATTTTACAAACGCACTTTTCCAAACAAAATAGGATGACCCTTTCCAAACTTAGCTACCCCTACTCCCAGCCAATTATTGCCCACCTTATACTTAGCGGTGAGGACTTTAATACATAATCTATTATTCAGCAAAAATACATAATCTATTTTTCCAGGACAAACACAAAACCCTCCATGTAAGCTTCCCTAACAAAACAAAGTTACCAAAATTTTTAAACTCCAATTTTCCTTCATTCATCAGTCCACAATGCTCAGACTTGGCTGTATGAGTATAAAAAACTACCCTTATAGAGAGTATTAGTAGGGTGCCGGCCAAAAACACTCCAAAAGTTATGTTAATAATAGAAGAATCTCCAATAACTCAAAAGTGTAAGAGTTTAGGAAAATTCACGTACCATCGAGAAGACGAGAATTGGTACTTACTTAGGGGTGTAGGGTTGACGAAGATCCTATAAACGTAGGATCTTTCCTTGTAAGAAAGATATGAAAGGATACGAATATGTAGAATGATTTTTGGATGTGGTGTGCGAGTTCTTCCCATATAGGAGTATATGAGTGGAGAACACGGAAATAACGTGAGGCAAAATGTGATCTATTGTCGGTATTGGATAACCCGACGGATACTTTCCTACTTGACGGTGAATGTGAGTGGAGAGCATGGCCGATGTGTCATAATCAACCCGAAAGGAACCTAGTACCCGAAGGGTAAAAGGAGGCTGAAAGGCATTTGTATCTGAAGGGTAAAAGGAGTCAGAAAAATTCTCAGCCAAAATATTCATTATCATGGATTGTCTAGACTAGCTGCAATAAGTGCTGAGGCCGTGCATGAGTGAATTAACCTCCACCATTTTTGCCTTAAAATTAAAATAAAATGACATCGTCCCTATAAAATAGCTTGCTAATTTTTGGAGCACTCACAGCAACTTTAAGCCACCTCTAACTAGCTTGGTCTTTTGACCACATAGCTTCAAAGCGAAAAAGTTTGACGCCTACGTTCCTCATCATTTACCTATCTAATAAAATAGGATTGTGATATGAAGCGGGTGCAATAATCATGTCTCACCCCAGCTTTAGGGAAAAGCCTCGCCAATCCATGTTACAAAGCCCTCCATCTAATCTTTCCATTATGTTTTCCCAACCTGATCTCCTATTTTGACCACGTGAATTGGGGGCTACTAAACCCCAAAGCAATCGCAAGAATTTTAATCGAAGAAGAAAAAAAATTGGTAATGCCTTTAATTGGTATAGGATCTCAATATTTGTAATAATTAAGTGTGGAGATGATTAGGCCAAAATGGGCAAATGCCCTTTTTTGGAAATTAAACATCCTTTTGCCCTCTTACTCAAACTAATTAGGGAACTGCCCCTCTTTTGTAACTCGATAATATGAAAATCGAGTTATATGAAATACTCGATATTCCTATGATTGAGTTAGCTACAGCTTTTTCCCACGCTGCCTTTCCAGCGTGGCATTTTCTTTTTTGAATCTCTACATAACTCGATTTTCAATTAATCGAGTTATGTAACCGACCAATTAGATATCGAGTAATGCTCTTATTAAACCTAATTTCGTACTGTCTTTGTGTCAGGCGTAGTCTTTCAATATAACTCGATTCCTTTAATATCGAGTTATAAAGTATACTCGAACTCCGTAAAGTCGAATTATTCTCGTATAATTTGTCCACACCTTCTCCCACTCAGAGTGTCTTGCTTTCTGCTGAACTGAGGTCGTGCTTTCTGCTGAACTGAGTTGGAACTTCTCCACAGATCAACAGCTGCTTTCAAACTCAATTGAAATTTGTATCACCTCAGGTAAAAAACTCACACCACAATTTTAGGGCAATGGTATTTTCATTTGATATTGTACTAAATTTTTATTTTTTAGGTTGAATGAGTGTGAAGTAAGTACATTGGTGTAATTTTGGTTATTTGTTGTAGTAAACGTTGGTCACAAGAGAATGAAATAATTTCTTTACTATAGCAACATTTTGTATTGCACATAATCATCATTGGTCAGACATTTACAATAACATTTAGTATTGAACACAATGTGTAGACATTACCAACAGCGTCTATTGTTTATGGTCAAATATTAGTGTAAGTGTTAGTATTTCATTTTTAGCATGCAATAGTACACAATTTTATGAATGTCTTTGCTGTGTACCATTTTATGCAGCATTGCATTATTTACCAACAGTTGATGCACACTGTTAACTTGATCATTTGGTGTTATTGTATTCAACGTCAATGTCTGGTTCTGGTAACCCACAACTCTATAGGCCTCATGATGTGTTCACTGCTATGGGTCGTTGTTGGGTATTGGAAGATGAGTTCAGCTATCCAATCAATCCGAATTTGCGAAATAGTTCTTACGTTCACAATACCATGAGACAGGAGTGGGCTTGGTTATTTCGTGAACAGCAAATGTTTTATGATGAGTTGGTTGGTTTTAAGTTGCCAGTGCCTCGGCGACTCGCATCGCAGATGCCCAGAGACACCATCGACGAACTTCGTAAAGCATTGAACCGTATAAGAGAAGAAAATAATCGAATGGAGATACGTCTTAATCAATATCAGACCCAAGTCGAGATTCGAGAGTCAGTGCAGGAAGGGTGGTACGAGCATGCACAATTCATGCAATCACTTCTTGCTGATCCCATTTATCAGTCAGACGTGGAGATGTCAGATGAAGAGTAATCGTGTCGTGTCGTGGTGTAATTAGATTTTGTTGGAGAACTATTTTGCTTAACTATGTGTTATATGTATGGTTGCATTTGTACTATGTAAACCTTATTATTGATTATGAGAAGCATGCACATTATTCGTAATGTAGATTATTCTCACATAATGCATAAAAGTTAAATATTCTCACACATGATGTTTTTCAATAAGCACCTACGACATAACACAGAAAACATAAAATAACTTACACTAACATTATTAACTTAAGCCTAGACATAACACACACACACCACATAGACATTCGTTCTGATAGGTAGTCCTCGTAGTTGAGCACATTGTTACGTTCCGCCGGAGTGAATTGCCTGTTCGTTGCAACGGCTAGCTCCTCCGCCAATTGTAGCATATGATACTTGGACCTACAAAGTATCATAAGATTGTTCTCTTTTTTTATTTTCGTCACTACACGCTCATATTGGTGTATGTTTTGCCGTGGCAGTGTGAGCGAGCTACGGTCAACAAGAGGCGCTCCGAGTCGCAGGAGATCATCGTGCAGAGCATTGGACTCGTTTAAGCAAAGTCCCACTCTCGCCGCAGTCCGGCATAGTATTCCCTCTCGTCAGAATCTCTTTCCCTTCTATAGTTATCTGGAAAACGAGGTAGCATCCAATTGCGCATTGACATTGGAAAATGTGACTTTAGATCGATATGTGTAGAAGTTTTGCAAGGGTAGATGTAAATGGGACATCAGTATGTGTAGATGTTTTGCAAGGGTAGATGTAAATGAGACTTTATATAGAGGTTTTGCAAGGGCAAGTATTCAGGTGGATGTGACTATAAGTATTCACGTGAATAAAGATGATATGACTTGACAGTATATTGTTCAATTGCGTCTGTTGGTGCATGTGATTCGTTGAGGTAGCTGTTTAATATGGCTATAGCTTGTGCTATAGCAGCGGCTGGTGATTTGTACTGCAAAAGAGGTTGCGTATTTATTCACGTGAAGACTATTCAACATTGATGTGCTTCATCTGACATGACTTGACGAGACAGTGCTAAGCTGTATTAAATGTATCATAAACTTCTCAGGGATGCTTTGCATCCTTTAAAAATGGTGCATTGCAAAAGGATGCATAGCTGTGTATTGACGTGCATGTAGGTGATATGACTGGACAGGGTTCAACAGTGCGAAGCTGTTGAGCAGCACTGTGAACATCAATGTAGCAAAGGTGGACAGTTCACCCCTAAAATTGATGCATAAAATTTTCTGCGATGCTATGTGTATTGACGTGAGTGTGGATGGGTACTTCTGGTCAGGGTTCAACAATGCTGAGCTATCCACCGTAGCTACAGTCATTGCTCCCTATGGTGGTATTTGGCAAGTGGGATTGAAGAAAGCTGATAACAACATTTGATTTTGTAATGGTTGGCAGGATTTCGCTAAATACCATTCTATCTGTTATGGTTATTTTTTAGTCTTCAAATATGAAGGAAATTCAAGCTTCCATGTTCTTATATTTGATAAGACTGCCATTGAGATTCAATATCCACCCAGGAAGAATTGTAAATTGGAAGATCATCAGGTAAAAATAATAGACTTAGATGAAGATGATACAAACATTTCTTCCCCAATGTACAAGCCCATACAACATGAAGTCAGAGAAAAGTTTGTTCTAAAAAAATTACCGATTATGTCCAGAGGAAGAGAGAGAGCAATCCAAGCAGCCAAAAAGTTCAAGCCTAAAAATCCTTCTTTCATGGGGATCTCGCGGCCACATAATATGGTGAGCCTTTATACATAATGTGATCATGATGTTCTCTTAAATATGGCTTAGAAACATATATGGGAAGCAAGTATATTATTGGGAAGCAATTTGTCACACTTCAATGTCTTGTGCTATTACCTTCCATCAAAATATATTAAGCAATGAGATTCAGGAAATGATGGGTTACATTTTCGAAAGACAATAATTTAGAAGAAGGAGATGTCTGTGTCTTCGAGGTGATCGAAAGGAAGCCTGTTGTGCTTAGTGTCTCAATATTTCACTTGGTTGACCAACAGAGTTTGGACTAGGATAACCTGTTTAAAATTTAAACTATTGATGTTTATGCTTATATTTAATTAGGGACTTTGATCACTAGTATGGTTTATATCTGATGGATGTGGTTTTAAGACTTTTCTCTGACCAGTTTGGTATGTCTTGTTGAAGACTATTCAGCATTCCTGTGCTTCATCTGACATGACTTGACGAGACAGTGCTACGCTGTGTTAAATGTATCATAAACTTTTCAACCATGCTTTGCATCCTTGAAAACGGTGCATTGCAAAAGAAGGCATATCTGTGTATTGACTGGACAGGGTTGAACAGTGCGAAGCTGTTGAGCAGCACATGTAGCACTATGAACATTAGTGTAGCAACGGTGGACAGCTCACCCCCAAAATTGATGCATAACCAATTCAGGGATGCTCTGCCTCTTCGAAAACGGTGCATTGCAAAGGGTTGCACATCTGTGTATTCACGTAAGTGGGGATGGGTACGTGTGGTCAGGATTCAATAGTGCCGAGATGTTAAGTATCACATGCAGAACTACATCAATCAAGTGTAGCAATGATGGACAGCTCACCCCTAAAGTTTTGCTTACACTTTTGAGGGGTCCTCTGCATCCTTGAAAATAGTGCATTGCAAAATGTTGCATATCTATTTATTCATGTGAGTATGGATGATACGACTGAACAGGATTCAATAGTGCCGAGTAGTTGAGCAGCACATGCAGAACTGCGAACATGACTTCGCTGAACAGTGCTGAGCTGTGTTGGCCTTCTCCAACCTCACTTGCCAAATGCTAGTATTACGAGCAGTGAGTGTAGCAACAGTAGAGAGTTTTATTCCCATATTCCCTTACAAACTTTTCAGGGAGTCTTTGCAGGTATAAAATGTAGTTACATTTTCTCAACATCAATATAAAATTACATGAAGAAAACTATGCTTCCAAGTTTTACATCAATGGCTTCCGACCATCACAATTGCAATATTAGGGAGCTTTCAAGCAATGCTACGACAAACCAATAACTTGAATGAAACATTTTAGAGGCTGATCAGGCTTTTAGGCCTTTACCCTATTTCTAAGCAAACCAAATATCGTTGTGAGAGTGTGTTGTGTGAGCCAAATGGATTTTCGGTGAGTGAGTGGTTAGTTTGGTTTGGACGAGTCTTTATGTAATGTATCTATATAAAGTAGGACACTATTACAACTAAGATACACAGATACGTGCATATGATATCGTGACTCAAACAACTCATATAAATGAATTATTCGTATTATTGAATCATATGCGCGGTTGGTCTATGTGGTTTGGATGAGTCTGTATGTATTGAATCTATTAAATTTTCCTACAAGTAATGTGCAATAAATATGATTTGGAGGCATTTCACTTCCTAAGGTTTTCCCTACATTGCAAAGCAAAGGACATTGTCCAACCAAAGCACATTACTTGAATGTAGCAATAAAGAACACATATGAAAAAAATGAGAAACTGATTTCACATAAACTTAGCCAAAAGTAATAAACAGTTAATCTTTAGAGTTGCAAAAGTTGAACGTACATAAACTTCCTAAGGTTTTCCCTACATTGCAAAGCAAAGGACATTGTCCAACCAAAGCACATTACTTGAATGTAGCAATAAAGAACACATATGAAAAAAATGAGAAACTGATTTCACATAAACTTAGCCAAAAGTAATAAACAGTTAATCTTTAGAGTTGCAAAAGTTGAACGTACATAATCATCATTTGTCACACATTAACAATAACATTATGTATTGCACATAATGTGTAGACATTAACAACAACGTCTAATGTTCGTAGGTAAAAATTTTTGGAAATCATCATTGCTTGAATTTGAGAAGTCTGAAATATCTGTTTCATCATCTAATGCAATAATTTCATTAATAAACTTGATGGCTCGCTCTTGCGCCTTCCCCTTTAGATGCTTCCTAGTTTTTTGGATTGCGTGAAAACAATCTAGTCGCCTTTGCATTTAATTGTTCTCTTGTTCAAGACGAGCAAGTATGTTGGCAGGTTCATCTCTAGGTAACTCGACTGAGCGTGCCTTAGGAACTCGTAACCCGTGCCATCGACAATACACCTCTAACTCACACCTCTTCTCGTATAGGGTTGACCATGGTAGTTCTGCTGGTTCTACTATAGTGAACTCTATTACGGTGGTATCTGTACTTAGTTTTGTAGGTTTGCCGACCATGATGTGTCCGACGCTTCCAAGACTCTCATACATGTATATTGGCATATTAACGAAATCTCTCTTCTTTCCAACCCATTTTCCTCTATAGTGGTCTGTGTATGTATATAGTTGTTGATCTGTTGGAACCTGTGATGATGCATTGGTTGAAATAGGTCCAAACTTGTTTCGCATTGTACGATTTGATGTTGAGGCATTGCGACTCATAGCTTAATCAATCTACGAAGTTAGCGGGGTAGAAAATTAACATTATATCACTGGTGCATTTATAACCTCATTTCATGGTCCAAGCATTACAATTTCAGTTATTAGGGCTTGTCATGTCAAACCCTTCAGGAAAAACACTATATGAACAGGATTTTAAATGTTCCTAATGTCACATCAAAGGTGGACAGTAGTTGCAACATTAGATGTAAATGAGACATCTGTGCATCCAATTTCACAATTGTGTATTCACGTGAGTGTGGGTGTGAAACAGTGTTGAGCTATTGAGCAGCACGTGTAGAGCACCGAACATGACTTGGCTAAACAGCAACATCTGTTGGCGCATGTGCTACGATTGAAGGAGTTTGATATGACTATAGTTGGTGCTACAGCAGCAGGCTGGTGACGTGTGTTCAGAGTTGGAACTTGGTCACCTTGAAACTTCGCTATATTAATTGTATTTTGCCTTTCACGTAGCAAGTTCGCTATATTAATTTATTAATTATGTTTAGTCTTTCACAAAACAAATTCTGAAGATCACAGTGTTTATTATCTTTGGTCATTTTGAATGTCTGTAAACATCATGGTGTGTAAACATGACGGTGTTCATTATCTTTGGTCATTAAACATTTAGAGGTTAAAAGCATCACTTTGGTCTTAAAACCATCACTCTTACAAATTACGCAGCCCCACGGGCTGAAACACTGAAATTTCTCTTGTAATCGTAGCCAATTAATGTGACACTGCATTTTTGGAATACCTACTTACTCGACTATTCGATCAAACATTGTGGTCAAAGACTTGTCGGTATGAAGCGAGGCCCAATTGGAACTGAATACCACATCTGTTATACCTTAGATGTTGGTGGCTTAAGCTCACTGTTATATCTATTTAATTGTGCTTGGTCCTTTACAAAACCTTAAACATCAGGGTGTTTATTATCGTTGGTCATTTTCAAGGATGCCAGTCAAAACGCTCTTCCCATAATTCGTGACTGTTGGTTAGAAGAGATTGCACATGGTAAAACCATGTTCAACCCTGAAACTAAGCTCTCAAACAAACGCGTGTCATAATCATTTACAGGTTGAAAGCACCACTTTGCTCTTAGAACTTTGATGTTGGTGGCTTGAGCTCACTGTTATATCTGTTTAATTGTGTTTGGTCATTTGCAAAAACATTAAACATCAGGGTGTTCATTATCGTTGATCATTTTCAAGGATGCCAGTCAAAACACTCTTCCCATAATCCATGACTGTTGGTTAGAAGAGATTGCACATGGTAAAACCATCTTGAACACTGAAATTGAGCTCTCAAACAATCATGTCCCATAAACATTTACAGGTTGAAAGCACCACTTTACTCTCAGAACTTTGATGTTGGTGGCTCGAGCTCACTGTTATATCTATTTAATTGTGTTTGGTCCTTCACAACAACATTAAACTTCACGGTGTTTATTATCTTCAGCTCACTATTATCTAATATATTATGTAAGGGGCTTCCCTTGTTTGGATTCCTTATATTTGATTAAAAAAAAAAACCGTTAGACCTAATGCGGGAGTGAATGAGGTCATGCCAAGTGTCGCTTTTATCTTTTTCGACAAGTCTGCACTGCAAGGTTTCATCAATAAATTTTGTAATGAAAATATGATGCATGAGGTATAGTCCAGGCGAGGACCAAATTTAGAATAATATAATTGCTGATTTAAGAGCGACAAAAATATCCAATTAATGGAAAATACATGTAAGCTCAGCAAAACCTCCAATAAAAATAGTTGCCTGAAGTCAAGATATAGCTTTAGCCATTGTTCCAAGGAAAATCTCCTAGGTGGTTCATCGTTAATATCAAAACCTATAAACCAATTGTGCTTTCACAAACCTTCCATTTGTATTAATAATTACTATAATCTAATAACACGTGAGCATCGTACAGAATTATGAAATAAATGTTATTTACACACAGACTTGGATCTACTTGATATTATATAGAATCACATAATAACATAAAAAATTCTTACACCATTACATCCATTTCAATAATACTAATGATAGTAACGATGGGCATGAAACTAACCATCATATTAATATATCAAATTACTTTCAACGGATACCATGTTCTTCAAACTGCCACTAAAATAACAAAATATAGAACTGTCATACAATTCTCCAAATATGCTATAGCAACTACGAACTGTAAATCGTCCCCCCTTTGGGTACAATGCCCAATGGCAATCATCAAGAGTTAGATGGTGGAGAAGGTGGAAAAGGACGTCCATAGTGAGCTAAGTCTGCTCGCATAACTACAACCTCGGCAAGAAGACCATGTAGAAGCTGCCCATGGGCTGCCTGAGTCGTCATAATGGTCTCCGTCATAGCATGAAGAGAGGGAGGAAGAGGGCATGTATGCGCTGCATCAACAATGTCAACATCTACCTCATCATCACCATCCTCGGCAACAACAGATGTGGAATCCCCATGCATGTCCTCATCTGGATCATCTCCAGTAGTAGACCGTACTCGTGGTCTGTTGGATGGACCAACACTAAGGTCGACAACCTTCTTTTGGGCAGTTCGTTGTTTTAGAAACTTGGCTCCTATGGGGGCTTGGATGTGAACCAACTCTTGGGAAGGAAAGTTCTTTAATCCTAAATATTTGAGGACCCTATGGATGAGAACTGGAAAAAACAAAGCATGCCTCTTATACTTGCTCTTATGCACCTTGACAATGATTTCGATGAAAAGGGAAGGAAAACAAATGGAACTATTGGTGACAAGGGTGTAAAGCAAGAAACACCTGTCTACAGGGATTGTATGGATATGAGAGATAAGGAAAATGTTGTGACAAGCTATCCTAAAGAAGATATAATTAAGCTCAGTCAACTCACTTGAGCTAATACTTAGGTCAGAATCTCGATTATTTGATCATCCACAAATGACATCCATAACATCAAGAATTTGAGGAGACATAGAGTTTGGATAAATAGGTGTATAGATTATAGGTACATCAAGAGCTTTAGATACGCGCTCCTTAGTTATTGTAAACGGTACACCACGTATGGACGATGCCACCTTGTGACCACCCAGATCCTCATACACCGATAGATTCGAATAGAATTCTCTAATCAAGTCAGATGGAGGGGGTTGTATGTTTGTACACAGGGACAGCCAATGCCTAGACTGTAGATTCTCACGAACAAAAGGATGCAGTTCATGTCGATTGATTTGCCTTTCTCCCTAAATATGCCTACGCTTAATCAAGGTTTCAAAGGTTTGCTCATTTTCAAGCGTGAGGAACCTTAATTGATCAAACACCACTTCAGGTTCGGATGCAGCTTTGCATTTTCCCCTTGTAGTCCTCTTCGGAGCCATAACTAATCGATGATCAGTAGTGGAAACACGATCAGCTCACACAAAAATAGAACCAAAATGAAGTTTGAAGCAAAGAACAAAAATTGGAGACTAACCAGCTACCATGTGTAGAAAATCATCCATACAATATACTGTCTAGAGCAGTTTACAACAACACAATGAAAAAACAATATTCTTATTCATGGGTTATTTAGTTGGTGAAATTATTGTAATGCATTTTGGTCCGAGTCAATAATTTGAAGTTAGAGACCTAGAGTATATAACAGTAATAATATTATACAGGAAACATACAAGTGGATTTAGGACCTGACACATTTTCGAAATTCCTAGCTACATGTAGTAAGTTTCACCAGCTTGTACAAAAAACAGAAAATAAATTGCACAATGTATTGTTCAGACATACAAACAGCATAAGGACTACCACACACATATGGAGCCACTGGCAAGTTCATTTTGTGGAAGGAAGACAAACTATGAGATAGGCAACCTTACTAACAACAATGCATTTGACTAGCCAAACACCTAATTTCATCACAATCTTCATAGACAATGAAGTTTCAAGCATCAAATTTTTTTTTGAGAATAACGCACCACCAATGTGTAATTTTAAAGACAGCAACCGTTAAAAGAGTCTTACTATGTAAAATCTTCGAAGAATTTGCATGGGAAATTATCGATTCTAGCTAGATAAAGCGAGAGCAATCGAAGATGTAATTTCGAACAGTTGCAAGTTCTGCAGAACTGGGGGAGAGTTTATAATGCTGGGTCACATTTCGTTATGTCCATATAACTCGATTATATATAAATCGAGTTACATGCAATCCAAATTTTGAGCACAAGGGCTTGCACATAACTCGATACTCCAGACAACAAGTTATGTTCAACTTACTCGATTATACATAAATCGAGTTCCACTCACTGGGCTTCCACATAAATGAGTTAATTTCAAGTAACTCGATTTTATATGAGTAGAGTTATTCGGCTTGGGATTGGTCCAGATGCAGTCCAAGACGAATCCAAGTGTCCAGGAAGGTCTTCCACATAAACCGATTCTACGAAAATCGAGTTATGTGCAGTGCAAATAACAAGAATCCAATTTATGGTGGAACGGCTTTCACATAACTTGATACTACAGAAAACGAGTTAATTTCAAATAACTCGATTATCTCTAAGTCGAGTTATGTTGCTTGGGCCTCCACACCCAGCCCAGATATTTAGACTGGTCCAGATGCAGTCCAAGACGAATCCAAGTGTACAGGTAGGCCTGGCACATAACCCGACTCTATTGAAATCGAGTTATGTGCAGTGGAAAATCACAAGAATTCAATTTATGTGTACAACGGCTTGCACGTAAATCGATATTTTAGAAAGCGAGTTCTGTTTAGTGTTATTTGATTTTAATGAACTCGAGTTAAGTTGACTCGGCTTACCCACCCAGCCCAGATATTTGGACTGGTCTAGATGCAGTCCAAGAGGAATCCAAGTGTACAGGTAGGCCTTGCACATAACCCGACTCTGTTGAAATCGAGTTATGCGCAGTGGAAAATCTCAAGAATGCAATTTATGTGTACAACGGTTTGCACATAAATCGATACTTTGGAAAGCGAGTTATGTTCAGTGTTACTCGATTTTATAGAACTCGAGTTATGTTGACTCGGCTTACCCACCCAGCCCATATATTTTGACTAGTCTAGATGCAGTCCAAGAGGAATCCAAGTGTCCAGAATGGTATTCCACGTAACTCGGTAAGTGAAAAATCGAGTTATGTTCAGTATACATTACACATAACTTGGTTATTTGAAAAATGAGTTATTTGTATTTGCTCCAATTCCAAGAGAATTGCCACACGTGTGGCTGAAAATCTATACACTTCAAAAGCAAAATCTTATATAAGTTACTATTTAGTTTCCTTAATTTAACGTTTATTTTCAGACGTACGCTTAGGTGTGTTACTACTCTTCTTTATCATATATTTTTATTTAATTGATATTACATATGATTATAATAAATTATTATTAATTTGACAAATGTTATGATTAGTTATTTATTTATATGCATTCTATCGTTGTTTTCTGACCAATATTTAAAGTATTAATAATATTTTTTTGACTATTTTACAATATAGTTGTATTGTATACTATTTAGAATACTATGTTAGATTATTGTATGTAATATGACAATTGTATATACAAAATAAAAAAAAATTAAAAAAAAATTATCATTTTATTTTTTACTCCCCACAACAAAATCCTAGCTCAAGACACTGTTGACCCCCCCCTAAAATAAAATCCTGGAGTCGCCATTGAATGTAATATAATTGAATGAAACGCAAAAAGGCCAAAATCCAAACAAAGTTGGAGAAAAAAATACAGCATCATTTTCATTTTAGAATACATATGAAAGTTCATCATAGTAATTAAAAATTTTCCAAGAGTGAAACTCTAAACATCACAAAAGTACCCAATCAATAAAGTTGCAAACTGGGATGAACAAAATAGGGATGAATAGTAAAGTTGCAAAATAAACACACTCTAAACATCACATAATACATTATCATCACTTTGCATCCACCCTAACCACTTAATCTTGGCATCTGAAAACGTGGACGTTTAACACAACACCGTCCCTCATAATCAGCTCAAATACGCAAACATCTCCTACTCGCAAACTATTTTCCCTCACAAATGCAGACCAACTAGCTGATACGACACATGATGAACCCCCACTTCGTTCATAAATGTATAGCTTCACAAGCCATAATCGGTCCACAATCTGGAGCTTGAAAGTGAGTATACTTGCTTTGGTGTAGTCCTTGGTAAACCCTTCTCTCGGTAAGTAGTTGATAATGCCTTGGGGTAAACTATGTACAAGAAACAATAACAGATATTTAAAAAATAGTTGAACCTAAGATGATACTATTTGATATCCAAATGATACAGTTAAATATATATACATCTTTTCACCTAAAAACACAAATAAGCAAATCATTACCAACAAAATGTCCAGCAACAAGTATCTAGTGTGACAATCTTTCTAATTGATCTATGAAAAATCAAAGTTAATGGGAGTTGCATTTCTAAATTACAAAAATATGTGAAACTAAAAGCTCACCGCACAATCCTTGCCATTAACGTAGGATGGACGAATGATAACAGTGAAAAGGGGATTTTCTGATTTAAAAGCATTGGCTATAACAAGATTTTCAGCTACACCACCGTCTTTCTTGGGATGGACTAATCCTGAAACGACTTGAAAATATGAAGTCATGCACATAAAATTAATAGTAAACATGCTAAAAAAATCAACCAATTCCTTACAAAAGTGTAACATTCAAACCTGAACCCTCTCCCCTATAAAAGTGTTTGATGATTTCAACAAAGCTGTCATCACTCTCATCGTCTTCCATCCTATGAACTTGGAGTTCGTCGTTTAAACTATAGTCTATTTCTATTGCAGTGGCATCAAATATGAGTACATCAAAGTGTGAATTTCCTTCATATTTGAAAACTAGCAAGTGCCCCATGGTTAGACCATGACAGCTTGCAAATTCGGACCAACCATTTTGAAACCAACCCCCCCCCCCCCCCACATCATGTTGTGTCAACTTGACTTTCCATTTTGTACCATTTGGAATAGTAAGAAAGGCCATATCTGATAGATCCACTCCATATTTTTGCATGAACTTATCTGGAATCCGCTGTAAAAAGAATCTCCATAACATAAATGCAGGCTTTGGAAATAAACACATGCAATCAATCAAGCTCTATGGAGTTGTGCAGCTACCATTGTAGGAAAAATGGATTTAGTGATTCTTAGGTCATAATACTTTCATAAGTGTTCAAGGAAGATACTTGTTGGATGAACAAAAGTTCAAAAAAGCAGACAAAATCCTTATAGACAATGCTAGAAAATAAAAGTTAAACACATGGCAGAATACTCCTTAGTTACAGCCCCTAACCCCCACACAAAAAGAAAAGAAAATGGACTGATCCACAGATTTTTATGACCACATCCACGGATTTTTATCAATGGTCACTGCATTAAGTAAAATGAGGAAGAGGAAAGAGGGAGGAGGAAGAAAGGAAGGAACAAGAACAAATTTATGATCAAGTACAAATCAAAATAAATAAAATAACAGCCCATGCAACATTGAAGTTATATTTAATAGCTATAACCTTAATCTGTCTTATTAAGGGCTCGATATTTGACAGTAACAAATCTTATGAATTTTTATGCTTCTTATACAACCTAATCTTATAACCAAAATAACCATCAAATATATTCAACATCCAATATTTCTCAGTTGTTGTTGAAATGTAAAAAATTTTGGGGAAATGTTGTATTTTGAGTGCTTGTGTAATGTGTTTGTGATTTGGTTTTGGGGTGTTGAGGAAATATTGAAGATGACCCACTTTTTGTTTACGGGCAGGATTTGGATTTAGACGTACAAATTTTTGCCACTTAGCGACTTTATAAGTTTGTGAACTCTAAAAAAAAATTATAAAAAGAGTGAAAGATATTGATAAAGGAAATGTTGTTATCATCACTGTGTTTATGTGTTTTTAATGTTTCTAACATGCTTGATGTTCAATATGTGGTTTTGGTGTCTTACAATCTGAGGAAAACCTTGGAGACAGATGTTTTTTAGTGTCCTTGAAAGGTAGGAAGTGAAATTAGAGACCAAAAAAGAAAAAAAGATTTGTGTATCCTAGTTTGATCCCAGGACATAGTTTCACAGTTTAAATTGAGTTATAGATCTGTGCTGACCCTATAAGCCCTATCACATTTTCAAAAAAATGCTATCTGCTCTTGCTCTGTATATTTGTTTTTTTCCTCAGTTTCTACCATGCGCTTATCCCTGTTTCATTTTTCATTCATATCAAGAAATTTGATGTAAAAGTACTCTGTTATGTGACTGTGTTCTTCTTAAAATGTAACCTACATATTGCAAAATGAAAGTTTTTATGACTACATGTAACAAATGTAAATTTTTTCAAGAATCACAAATAAAGAAGATCAAGTGGACGACGTGTATTAGCATATGATTTTCAGGGAGGAAAAAGATCATAAATTTAAGCATACTTACAAGCTTTCCTTCTTGAATAGCATTAGGCAGAATAATCTTGAAAAAGTGTGGGGACCGATCAGCAGCATCCTCGTTGTCTCTCCGCCATTGAGAAGCCATTGTTCTGGTTCTCCAAAGTTTCGTGCTTTTCGCTGAGAAGTTGAACAGTTGATACTTCGTACGTTTGAGCACTAAATAGTGGCCAAAACGGCGTGTGGTCATACACATAACCTGATTATTAGGAAATCAAGTTATGTGCACTATGACTTAAAGGAGTCCATGCTGTGCGCAGTGTAACTCAGAGGAATCCATGTTGTGTGTGATGGTTTGGACGTAACTCGATATCAACGATATCGGGTTACGAGTAGAATTACTCGATAATATGTTGATCGAGTTATGTGCATAGCCCAGATATTTGCAGTGATCCAGATGCAGTCCGAGAGGTATCCAACTGTCCATGTAACTCAACTTTTTGTAATTCGAGTTATATTTACTATAAATCAATGGAACCCAACGCTGTACTCGATTATATGTAAGTTGAGTTATGTTCTCTGGGCTTCACAACCCAGCCCAAATATTTGGACTGGTCCAGATATAGTCTAAGAGGAATCTAAGTGTGTAGAATGGTCTTCAACGTAACTCGGCACTACAGAAATCAAATTACGTTGACTGGGCTTCCCCACCCTGCCCAGATATTTGGACTGGTCCAGATGCAGTCCAAGAGGAATTTAAGTGTGCAGAATGCTCTTCAACGTAACTTGGTACTATAGAAATCGAGTTACATTGACTGGGCTTCCCCACCCAGCCCAGATATTTGGACTGGTCCAGATGCAGTCCAAGAGGAATCTAAGTGTCCAGAATGGTCTTCAACGTAACTCATTAAATGAAAAATCGAGTTATGTTTAGTATAAACTATCTACTTGAAGTTTTCCTTGCGACTTGCACTGTTCACACCCCATTTAGTATTGGCGTGCTTATTCATCGTAAAAGTGGACCTGTTCACAACCATACTGTGAACAACAACTCATCCATCTACTTCCAACCACATCCATCAATAAATCATTCCCCCATTTCCATTACGCAAATAAAAAAATCATCCATACAAGCTTATTTGTAAGTAAAGAGCCTTTATGCATTTAAATCAGTTGATGTACAAAAACAAAAAGTTCAATTTCTGCATTTTAAACATTCTTCACAATTGTAACTTGAAACTTGGACAGCATCCGCCAACAATGGTTTTAGGCAATCATGGAGTCTGCGCATTTGAGTTACACCTTTTTTTTTGTTCTCTTCAGAAGTTGCCTCCTTTCTAAGGAGTAACCAACACAGAAATTAGTATACAACCCACATTAATTAATAAATTGAATTGACAAATACAGAAGAACCTTCAGGCTTGCCTGCTTAAATGACAAGCATCTACAGTTACACCTTGACGACAATTACAAATCTGAAGCAAAACATATACAGTTAGGGAAATAGAGACCCTATGAATACTAGAATATGTACACCACAAACAATAAGATTGAAAGAACACCAAAACTGAGACAGAAGACTTGGAATGGTAATATCTAGGAGTTAAGACTAACTGCAACTACTTGAAGAAGTAATCACAAGATTGCCCAAAGTGGAGCTAAATTTGATACAATGGTATTACTATCATGGTTCCAATCTAAAAATTACTCCAGGTATCTTAATTATAACTCATATAATGTAATATCTAAACATGTAAAGAAGAATAACTTATGATACCCCCTTGTTACTATGATTTGTAATTGTTACCTGCTACATTGCACCATGGCTTGTTCATGCCACATTTCGAGTCGAACATGTACGACGGTTATGACCCTCTTGGCGACACAACCCACACTTCAACTTTGGTCCATTCTCAATCCACAATGAGGTTCGCAACTCCCTATCCTCGTCATCCATCTCATTGCGGATTCTCGTGGACTTTGGCCGACCTTTCTCACGGATCAACCGCTGGTTTGGCATCACAGTTCTCCTTTCTGCTGGCTCCGGCCATTCTAACCTATCTTTCAGTGGTTGGAATATCGGCTCATAGCTGTGATACTGTTCTTCAATGTGGTAGAAACGATCCATATACTCAGTGGCATCATGGTTGTGTTTGGCACAAACTGCTATCAAGTGGGAACAGGGGATCTTGTTTGCTTGCCATTTGCCACACGTTCATGTCATGTCCATGAGGGAAACCCTATGGGTGTGATCTCCCCCGCCAGTGTTCAACAGTGAAGACTGTGTCTCCACTGTATATAACTATTGTTGCGCACTCATCCTTCTAACAATATGGAGCTTCACCTTTTCTTGATTTGCCTCAAACTTGTCATAGGCATATTTGCACCACACTTGCCCCTCTTCCAACTGCTCTAGGGTTTTGTTTCGACGTTCATCAAAGTATGAGTTCACCTTGTAAAATGAAAACTTCACCATTGTAGTTATGGGCAAGCTAAGTGCGCCCTTAAGTACCCCATTGAAGCACTCTGACAGGTTGGTTGTCATTGCCCCATATCGGTGCCCATGGTCATGTACAAGTGTCCACTTTTCTTGATTTACCTCCTTAAGATAGTTGTACGCATCTGGGTTGACATTCTTGATGCAATTCATGGTGTTCTCAAACTTCCTAACTTGATTCGCAGTTGCTGCGTTCCATACCAAGTCCTTCAACAGCACACTATTGAAGTTAGTGTTAACATTGCTTACTAAATGGTGGAGCCAATATCGATGATGGGTTAAGGGCGGTTGCAAGTAGCCCCTAATGGTGTCATCGAAGCATGATTGTATCCCACGATGCCTGTCAGATATTACACACAAATTGGTCTGGTCTGTAACATAGGTCAACAGGCATTCCAAGAACCATCCCCATGTCTCCGTGCTCTCGCTTTCGACAACGGCAAATGCGAGTGGATAAACCTCGTTGTTACCATCTGTTGCCATTGCTATCAACAGCTTTCCTTTGTACTTGCCATAGAGGTGCGTTGCATCTATGCTTATCACCGGCCTGCAATGCCTGAACCCTCTAATACAGGGACCGAAAGCCCAAAACGCAGAGTTGAATATACAAGTCCCGGGACATGGGGGGTCACACTTTAATGTGGTCACAGTGTCCGGATCTGCATCGGACAATGCAGCTAGAAATCGTGGCAATTCCGCGTACGATTCGTCAAAATCCCCGTAAATACGCGCAACTGCCTTCTGTTTGGCTTCTCAAACCTTGTACATAGTTACATCATGCCATGCCTTGCATGCAGCATACTACACAAGTCCCTTACCTTTCGGGTTAGGTCCTCCCGTACATACTTCTCAAGTGCAATGGAGATGGACTTTGAATCCATCATCCGCCCATCAATCGCTAGCTGGAGGGATGAGCAACTATGGGGACCCTTACATGTACTGATAACCCATACCCCGTGCTTCTTGCTGCAATTGGCCCGAATTGACCACAAACATGCCTCATGTATGCACTGCACTGCCATCCTATTGGTGTCAGACTTGATGACCTTGTATTGCTTATTATGCTCCACAGAGTAGAGGGTCAACACATATTGAACAGAGGCTTTATTCTTGAATAGCATCCCCGTTGCTGGTTGGTCACCTTTATGCCAACTTGTAAGATGTCCTGTACCCAATGCAGGTGATGGGTCATTAATATTGTCCCATGTGTTTGATGTGAACCATTCTGGGATAGGAACTGTTGTAAGGCAATCCTCTTTGTTGTTTTCGATCAGTGGTACATCTAAGACCTCCACGTCGTCCACCGGTCCATCAGTATCAATGAACTCTTCGTACACATCTCGGCTGGCATCAATATCAATTCCCCCATCCATATCAGCTTGGACATGTTCATATGTGTGACTAGACCCTCCCACATCATGTGTATGGGTGGCGCCCAACACTTCGGTGTTGTCCAAATGATCAACCGCACTACATGGTTGATTATTGTAGGGGAAAGGCGTGGCATTGGCAAAGGAAGGATGCACGTCAAGCAACGATGAGTGTGGCTCTTCCACCCCACTGCCATGTTGTGAACTTGCACTAGCATGGAACCCAACAGCCTTAACAGTTACATACAAGTCGGACGCTATGAACTGGGGGGGGGGTCCGCTTAATCACTGCCCACATCATGTCCACGTCAACATCGCAACCCAACGGATTTGAGTTGTAGACAACCTAAGTACTCACAAGTATCTGAGGGGCACGGTACATGATGGATATCTTATGTGACTCCCTGTCCAACTGTAGAGCTTCCATTATCTTCCGGTGCATTTTTCTCAAGTGTGTTCTCCATTTCAACTCAATGAACTTCTGCTTCACTGACTCGCCTCTATAGGACAGCCCATGCAACTCATGAAAATATTGTTCCCCATCATAGTAAACGTAGAAGCAATGACGACCCATGCCAGACCTGGATAAGGACAATTAATTGTGGTTATCATGCAGAAGATAGGGGTTATGTTAATGCAGCAGTAATTAATCTTTTACAGATGCACTATGATGCTATCCTAAATATTCTTAACAAACTTGATTCGTTTGGACACAAACATTGGCCTTTTAGGGGAGATGTGCCACAACAAAGAATCAGGGTCTTCCACATATCGCTTGGTGAGGATGCAATAGGGAGTAGGAAAATGCAAACATGGTCAACAAAACTTGTTCACCTCGCAGGCTTTCTTTTTCAGGACCCACACAATAAAGCCTTTCAGAACTGAAAGAGCCATATAATTTAAACCTCAGTATACATTACACATCATTGTTAATATGTATGAATGAATGCATATGTCATCATAGGAATTCACCCTACAATGTTTGTTTATATACATGTTTATTTAGAATGATTATATACATATTTCTCAAAAAAAATCTCAAAAAGAATAATTATATACATTACTATATCTATACATATAGAGGAAAAATATGTATACAATGTCACTATCACACACACACACACACATATAAGATTTTGCTAATGTGTGTCATAAGAGCACACAATAATTAATTGTTTTTTGGACAATTTTTATCAGGATTTTCAATGTATTAACAGTTTTTGCAATTCCTAACAAAATGTTTCAAAAAATGGGTGCCCTAAGGACATACATTATATATAAACATACCTATATATGTGTGTGTGTGTGTGTGTATATATATACATGTGATCATATATGGGTAGGTAGCTTTGTTTATATTTACATATATTTGCATATACATACATATGTATATATATATATATATATATATTTATATATATGTGTGTGTGTATATATATATGTATATGTATGTATATGTGTGTGTATATATACATATATTTGTTCATGCCACATATACATCTTATGATATATGGGTAGGTACGTTTGTCTATATATAGATATATCTATATATACATACATATATATACATATATATATATATACACACACACATAGTGTTAGAACAAGACAGTTGTAGAAAGCAATCACATTTATACTAAAATGCCAATCTAATTATAAGTAGTTATGTAAGTCAAGATATACCTGTCAGGGAAGATGTGCCACAACAAAGAAGAAGGGGACCACAGCAATAGCACGCTTGGTGAGGATGCAATAATGACAAGGAAAATGCCAGAAGAGTTAGCAAACTTTGTTCACCTCATAGGCTTTCTTTTTCAGAAACCTAGACACTGAAGGTTTTCAGCACAGATAGAGCCAGGCACGTGCATGGATTCTGAAATGTGGGGAGGGGGAGAACCATAACTCAATATCTATGAAGTCGATTTTATTAAAAACTCAATTTCTGTGGTATCGAGTTACTGTTGACAAGACATATTGAAGTGACGACAATTCAGAAACTCGATTATTAAGAAATCGAGTTACTTGTAACTCCGTATTATATTTAGGCACAAATATTGCTATAACTCGATTTCTTTAGAATCGAGTTTTAGGTTCCATTTCCTCTACAAAAAGCCACTTCACATGTAAGAAGGTGCATCCACCATTCTGGTGCAAAGAATTCCCACCATTGCGTGTTTGTAGAGCAGGATGGGATGTACCTATGTTGTGTTTAACGATCGTGTTCTAGGCATCTACGACAATTGGCTAGATGCGAGCAGACAAGTTCATAAATTCCCAAATGCCAATCACAAATCATATAAAGATCGAAGGGAAGCAGAAGCCGCATACATGGAGTATTTGCATGGTAATGGTATGGACGTGCATGGTGGTGCGTCTGCATCGTGGGCAACTCCAAACATATCAACCTCAACTCCACCTAGTACTTCTCTAAGTGAAGGAACCAACTACGACAATGGAGACATTAGGAACACCTTGTTAAGGTATCAATTGGAAGTTGCCATTGAGGAGCGTGACTACGCAAGGAGGATTGCAAGCTTGAGTGCAAACATGTTGAATGAAGTGGTGGCTCATGTTGTGGGGGATGATGAAGTTGATGCACCCACGAGACAACGTACGGGTGCATGAATGCAAAAGTACAACTTCTTGTTGTGGTATTTAGTAAGATATGTATACTTGCAAGTAACTACTTTCGTGTGTGGTTTAAGTAGAAGTGTCATTGTTTTCCAGTTGTTTGACTGGCAAATATGTATATATGGAAAAATAACCTTATTATTTTTGTTTTTGGACTACTTTGATCTTATTCGGTCCATTATATCTACTTTGGTCTTATTCGGTCCACTATGGTTTCTAGAAAAATCGGTCTAGTACATTCTATTTACTCTATTTGATCCTATTCAGTCAGCTTTGGTCATATGAGATCTATTTGGTTCACTGCAGTCCATTATTGTGTAGTTACAAAATACAAGATCAGCCCATACACAATGAGCCACGATTAACGAATGTGCATGACGTCAAAAACAACAATGAATTGCATAACCTCTACATGAATGATTTGGAAATCCACTGGGAGGATTCACTGCAATCCATACCAATCAAAGAAAATTCAAACTTTAAAAAAGATAGGATTGGAATTGTTCATACATGAAAAATCGTCCAACATCAGAAAATGATCCAAATTCTTGAAGTCAATTCTAAAAAATTTAATACCCACAATATAGAAAGTCCAGAACAAAATAACCATGAATAAAAATTGACACCAACCAACTAAAAAAACAAATAACACACCTATATAAAGGTTCTTGAATCCCAAACACAGTAAATAAAACCGCAAAATTATGATGTGACTTGTAATATTATTCTGAATTAGAAAAAAAAGTTAACACTTAAAATTTCAAAATTACTTAAAAAGTTAACATTACATGGATAAGTATATGATGCAAAATTGATGTTGGAAAAACTGATCCACAAGCGGTTAGTTTTTCTTGGTGACTCCCATTGGGAGAAACCAATAGAAGTTCCTTCTTTGCATGCTCTTCACTGTAGTTCCTAACAAATATTCAATCTATGAAGTGAATGACAACCCAATTACAAAGCACATGCTGTTCTTAGTCTTCATGTGCAATGACTACAACTGGACAGTGGAATACTACAGGTTTCAATACATACATTACTATATCTTCCCTCTAGCTGGCTCCACTGGACGAAATAGAGCACCTATGAGAGTGGTCTTCCCACTGCCAATTCTGCCTACAATACCTATTTTGTGCCCTTCCTCAAATGTGCAACTGATCCCCCTCAGAACAAGTGCATCAGGCCTATATTTGATCTGTTTTATCATTGATATTCTTAGAATCTCAGCATAAGAACCTTCTTTAATTTTAACATTAAATCAAAAAAATAGTTAGCTGCAAACCATGTATGTCAACTTTACCCACAGATGGCCAATTTGATGGAGGCCGGTTCCCCTCTAACGAGAACATTCTTCAGGAAGGTTTGGTGTAATGCCCTTGTAAAAACCTCAAACACCCTCAAACCTACAAGCCCCAACAGAATAAATTAGCCTTATAGATGAGAAAATGTCTCAAGTTTATAATGAAAGTAAGAACGCCTAAAAACCTAAATCAAGTTTGTGACTCAATGGGGTGAGCCAAAATCTCCCACCTTCACAACTTGAGATCATTAGCTATTTATTCTCTTATAGCATTTGCGAGAAAATGCACAGATTAAGTATTTTACTTATAGAAAAGACCAATGTGTTAGCACTCTAGTTAGAGCTTTCCTTCTTCGGTTATGAAAATTAAATCTAGGCTAAATACTTACTGTGCAGTTTCCTTCACAAGGAATGAAAGGGTCACATTGTCAAACTTGCAATGGAGCTCTTACAACCTGGAAATCAAAGTCACCCAACCATATAAGAAGCAATGATCAACTAACAAATGAAATCAACAATTCATGGTCTAACACCACCCAAGACAAATGCCTACCTGGAATGGAAGAATAGCAGCAATTTTAGAGGATGCACCCAGAACAGCATAATCCTCTATATTCTGGGAAAAAAATGATGTACACTGTAAGAATTAATATACCATCAAACATTCATATCAGAGATACAAACACCACCCAATTAATAATATCACAAAGCAACCAATTATACTCCTGGAACTATGTGTAACTTACAGAGTTGTAAAAGCAGTGCAAAAGCCTACACTTAACTCCAATGAGTCTTTCTTAACTTAAAATACTCCTCGTATACAATACTCAGAATGCCCCATGTTCCAAATGCTTTAGATAAATTATAGTGGACATTACAACTTATTGTGCCTTATATGTTGATAAGTGGAGTAATATTATAGATAAATAACGATGAAGTATGATATAAACTCCAAAGATAACATACTTGTAATACTCCTATAAACTTAGAGGGCACTAGCCATACTACCAAAATTCGTCGATTATTAATACTCCTATATACTTATTTTTCTTTTAAAAAAAAAAACCAATGGAATCTAAGTTATGGATAGGAGATCCATTCAGACAAATGTGTGACATGGGCAAGAAGATATATCCAAGTTATCACGCATCTCACCTTGGTATATTTTGTTCAGATTATATCCACCCACATCAAGGCCAAATGACAATTGGCATAGCAAATGCCAACAGAAACAAACTAAAATCCACTATACAATCCTGCATGTACACAGCCTATCTGGTCCAGTAATAGAACCACAGATTCAACATACAAATTTCTGTTAGTTACATCTCTCCATTAAACTAGGACTTCAATTATCAAGAACATGGCAGGACAGGAAATTTCCAGATTTGCCAAAAGGGAATAAGGGACCCATTTGTCAATGCAAACGTGTACATTGATTCTTCTAGTATACGAACATTTATACAGTTATGCAGACCCAAATTCCAAAGAGCATTGCTTGTAGTGACTTACCAAGAGTTTATCATCACTTTCAGATTCCCTTCTATTACTTCCAGGGCCTCACTAGGTATATGCATGTATTGATTTAGCCTTTCTACAGAAATGACGTAACTTGGTAAAATGCACTGATATTGAATTGAGAAGACAAGTGACATGTTTAATGAAAGACCATAACAAAGTGTCATTCCAATAAATCCTACAGTAAAAGGAGAAAAAGTTATAGAGAATCTAATATGCATGTTTTACAGCTCAATATAACTCCACAATCATGTTTAAAAAACCATCTCCATTAAATTTAAGCATATATACAAGAACTGTAAATCGTTATAGATAGAAAAGATAACTCTTCAAGGTAAAACTCACCAGAGTTAACAGTTATGGGAGGAAGCCATGACCGTGCAGAGTGCTGAAGAGGCAAGAACTGCACTAAGTGTTTCTAATCTTAGGATGAACCACTCATTTGCTGCAAATCTATGGAAAAAAGGACTAGCATTTCTGTCAATCAGTTCAAGAGGACCAATAAAAGAATCGGTCTTCGTCCTCAAAAGCTCTTACAGTCATGGCGCCAAGCATTGTAGAGACTCGGATAAATGATTTGCTACAAAGGAGTTTGAAAGTTCAAAAACGTGTACAAAAACACTTTTGAACGTTTAGACCCCCAAAAACCAATTTAATCAACACACGCAATATGTTAAACAACTAGTGTGCGGAAACTTAACATATGCTATATCATGGAATTGATTAAACAACTATCTAAGCCACAACAAAATAAACCACAGCAGGTAAAGTAAAGGCAGAGATAGAGAGGAAGGAAGATGCAAACACAGCGATAACACCAGATATGTTATCGAAGAGGAAACCGAAGACCTCGGCGAAAAACCTCTCCGCCGCCCTCCAAGCGGTAATCAATCCACTAGAAAATACAGTTGGGATACAAGGACAGCAATAGACCCTCCAAGCCTAATCTACCCAATGCACCTAAGCCCTCCAAGCTTCTTGCTCCAACGAGGTTGCGCCGAACCTTTTTCTTTTCTAGCTTTCCGGATTCCGCTACTACACCGTAGCATCAACCAATGAATATTGGTTCCTTCCTAACTGCTTCCCAGAACTCCAAACGACTGTCTCACAGAGATGATAATGGTGAGAACCAGGTTTGGTATAAAGGCCTCTCAAGGATTTGACAATGGAGAGGAAGAGAGTGAGGGATTTTGATGAGACTCTAAGGTAGAGATTGTGGGTAAAACAATCTGGTTTTTCTTTAGGGTTTCTCTCTCAAAATTCTCTCTGGAAGCTCTCTTTCAATCGTGGGTTAAAAGGGTATTTATACTGGAGTGAAGAGGAATGCGAAACGTCAGGTTTTTTCCAAAACAGGGGTGGCTCGCGGCTTGACCTCGCGGCTTGACTAAGTCGCGAGTTCCAGTCGCGAGTTAACCGTATGGCCAGTTGTACTGTTTTGTCCTGTAGTGCTCCAGCTAGCATGACTGTTCATCTTCCAGCATGCTTGGCACGTATGTATCTTCTGGCGGGTTGAAGCCGCGAGTCCAGCCGCGAGTCCCAGCCGCGACACTCTGTTTTCTTGCACACTCTTGAGCAATCTTCACACTATCTCACTCACTACCCTTACAACATTCCCACCTAAATACAGGGTTACTAAATGCTGAATTACAAGCAAATTTGGCACGGAATAAAGCCAATTAGATGGTTGAATAAATTCAACCTTACAGAGTTGGTTGTGCCATTGATCCGCATGAACTTCGTCATGAAACTCTTTTATGAAAAGTATCAAATTACTTCTTCTTGCTTATTAACAATGCCACACATTTGTTTCTCAAAAAAAAAAAAAATAAAAAAAACAAATTACTCTCTTACAACCCACTTTACTTTAGCTAACAACATACAAAAACACAAGAAAGTTTGGCTTCAAATGAATACCAATCGAGACATTTGTCCATTTGCAATCAAAAGTCGAAGCGCAGAAAAACTTCCTAATACATCAATAAATAAAATACACCTTATGGGTTCTCTCCAAAATATCAATTTCTTGACAACAAACACATTGAGAGCCAGTATTCTCCCCAAGCAATGATCCAGAAATAGATGCACAGCCACCAAGATTCTCCCCAATTAGAACATTCTGCATGCTTATTCTAGTCACCTATACACATGAAGAATTAGCACAGGGACAATCAGGCTCAATGGCCTTTTCGTGTCCACCATTGCAGTTAGATCTTTAAAAAAAATACTACTTTAAAAGAAAAGTGAAACGGAACTATGCAGTCACCTATAGGCAAGAAGTATAAGCATACACTAAGGCATTTAATGATCTTTTCGTTTCTGCCCATATGCCCTGACAGGTCTAATCTTACCTGTTTCATAAAACACAATAGCATAATTAAATTAACATAATCAATCAAATGCGCAATATAAGTAGCTCAAGAAGATGGGAAGCGTAGACAAAGTACATACCATCACCGGTCCCGTAATCGGGAGCATGTGCACGCGGGCGTCGCGATCTCCGCAAAGCCTCCACCAGCTCAATGTCCTCAGCCAGTATCTGCTCAATCTGTACAGCCTCTCCGTAGGGGGTTTGAGATGAAGCTAACATGGTGGGGTCCACATGCACTAGAGGTGGGGTGGGCATGCCTGGTGTGGGGACAAATATGCATCCACCATCATGGGCAGATCCACTGAAAACTGGGGGTGACATATAGGGAAGGCCCTCATAGTCCGTGCTAGCACCATGGGACGTAGTCTGGGCTGGAACAGTGCCCTGATGACCGACGCTATGGGATGGCCCAGCACCATCGCCAGATGTGCATCGTGGTGTCCTACCGCCGTCATCAGACAATACCCAATCAATGCCAAGCCATGACTCTTCTGCACCCGACTCATTCCTTTCCTCGTAGATGGGACCCGTCTCGGTCGTACGGCCGCGACCAGCTTGACCACCTCTACGATGTCCACCCCCACGAGACCCACCACGTTGCCAGCCATGAATTGGGGCCTGTGTAGCAATGTCAACTGCTTCTGCAAGCGCATTCACCAATTTAAGTTGGCCTAGCTCCTCCACAAGCTCTAGTGTAAATGTAAAGTCAGTGTGCATGTCAGAACCGTCATCACACCTCTGTATAGACCTAATCATCGTCCGAACCTACAAAACAAGGGCGTCATAAAAGCAAGAACGCAAGTATGATGCAAAACTTGGATAAATCTGTTCCAAAATCAAAAGAAAAAAGTGGTAAACATAGCTAATGAAATCCTTATATTATTTATAATTATTAAGCATCTTTAAAAAGACAGTGTATAAAAATAGGGGTTGGCCACCCCTGTACAAAAATTTATAGTTCCAACCCAGCACTCAGGAATTTTCAGTTTCCTATTATGTTTATCACTATGCAATCTAAACATTGAGAAAATACTTCTAAAAAACACATATGGTTGGTTGTACATAAGTTCAATCTTAGCATAAGTGAAAATATCAGAATTTCACTTCTGTATCTAGGCTTCACCAGAGTTACAACTCCATGAATATCACATTGCAATCAGGACACTTATTTTGAAGTTATTATTTCCTAAGGTACACGTCCAAATCAAATGAATTGAAAATATCAAACGCGAGCTTAAAGTTTCAATTAAGGGAAGTACCAAAAATTACAACATATATCATACTTGAATAGTCCAGCACATCTCCTTGCTGCATACTTGCAAGATTTGAAATGACTTTTAAGCTGTTGGGAATTGCATTCTACCAATAGTTTAGTAAGGGACTTCCCAGTCCTAGAGGTAATATCTATCAAGGAATATGTAATTAGCTTTCAGTCCTGGAGGTAAGGCTATCTGAACTATCATGAAATGTGAATTTATCACTACTAAACAGAGTTGCACTGTCCATTTGAAAGTACAAGTCAACCAAAAACAAAAGAAAATAAACAAAAAATAAAAATAAAAGAATAAAACCCAACCCAACCCACCCTTTTTAAAATTTGAATGTAATTATATGAACAAAGGTGTGGTCATCATTAGTCATTGCCAATTAACCATTCCTCACGCAAACAAATTGGATCAAGACAAATTCAGTTCGTTATGAACAACTTAAATCATGCAGTATTTTTTGACTTTAAAACATAATGACAGACTCATGTAGTATTTTTTGACTTTAAAGCATAATGACAGAGAAACTTATAGAGATGTAACAACGATAATTATTGTGGAGTTTTGCATGCATGATAAAGCTGCTGAAGATATTTAATCGAACAATGGTTTCATCCATAAAATAGGAATTGTTGCCTCACCATGAGTTCCCAATACGTAGACTCTGGTGTTATGTATCGCCTTATGTTGTGATTGTACCACATCATGTACTCAACGAGGTATGTATCATCACTGTCCAGGAGAGAGGACCCGCGAACTACATTCTCTCGGTTGGCCCATTGCTGAATAAAGGGCGCATGTTCTTCCTCCCAGTTCTTCTCCCATTTACCCTGGAGAGATATCTTGTGAAGGGTAGTCGACGTATCCACGACACGTGGAACTAGTTACTTCATCCCAAACTGATGAAGGACCTGCTCAGGATGATGCCACTCCACTATCCAAATGTATATCAATGGCACCTCGGCCCTCCAAATATGCTGCCCGACAGTGCAATACGTAGGTAGGGAGCCCAGCGTATGCGTGTACGGCTCCCATACAATCTGCATAAGTGGATTATGTTTGTGATAGTGAGACATCATACTAATTTAAGATTATGTTTGTGATATGTAATATGGAAAGCATGGAATTTCTTGCTTCTATTCGTACACAAAATCTTCAGGGATTATTGGGCAGAAAGTAAAAGAACAACAACATTGACCTGCAGAAAATATTAAAAGATCTAGGTTGTTCATGTCCACCATTTTCAGCCCCATGTTCATATGCATAGCTAACTGACACCATCAGATACTAGGGTTTTCAATCTAAACCAGACTTAGAGGAGGGTACTAGAGCATCCTTATGGTTGTAAGATGAATCCAAGTTGATAATTTCGCAAAATCTTTTTATCATAATAGAAATCTTGTACTAGATTAATTGCATTAGTCATTAACAATGTTTCAATGAATGAGAACAAAATGACTATTAATCATTCTAACACTAAAGTAACTGTACTTAATTTTCCCTTGAAGCTATAAAAAATATGGAGGGAAGACATATATAAGGTCTGCTGAAGACATTGCATTTCAAGTAGCACTTTATATTGCAAGAAATGGAAGCTATGTAAATTATTACATGGTATAATCCTCATCAAATACTGTTATTATATTTCTATCTAAATATATTTTCTTATAAATTTTAGTGTTGGAAATTACGTAAGCCTTTTAGTTATCTCAAACTAATCATGTCAATGTCTAAAATTACATTCCTCTTGATGAATATGGTGAGTAGCATATTTTGCACACTTCTAAAATTATATGAATAAAGTAGTCATTAATAATCCACTGCTTTTAATAATTTTAGGACTATTAAGGCAGCTAAAGTGGGGACAACTTAAGGAGTTGCATGCTGCTATTAAATTGTGCTCTCCAACTTTGGTGCAAGGAGCATGAACTAACTTTTCATTTAGGTCAACAACAAGAGGTAATGTGTCAAGCGTCTTTATGTTTTCTCATATATCACTGATTAACACTTATTTGTTTCTTTAAACTTAGGCCATTGTTTTCCAAGAAGACAATGGAGGCTGTGCAGCATTTCTTACTAACTATGCGAAACAAAATGTTACTGTACATATTCAAAATATACCACTTAAATACGTAAATCGAAGTCAAACAGTATTCTACTAGACTGTAAAAATATAACCTTCAATTCAGCAAAGGTAATTTATGACTTACAATGTAACAATGTTTTTTGCATCACAATAACAATGTTTGTAATCCCGGATACCCCTATGTTAGAAGAAGAAATACTAAATTGTCTACTTATTAGGCAGAGCAATAACTATGGTTTTAAGCTCAAAACATTTTATTAATTAATTACAAACCGTACAAGCTTAAATTTTATTTGTTTAATCAAATTTGTAGCATATATTATTTGCGTTTTGAAAATATCATTTGTATTCTAATATGCCTTGATTCCCTTGTTTTGAAAAGACCCATATTTGTCAAGTTTATAGTAGGAAATTTGTTGTTTAGAATTTAATTGATATCTTGTGCGTTTACAATCATTCGACTTATATAAAGTCTTAAGAAATATTGTTTTGAAATTTTTTCTTTTCTTTTGATGACAGGCTAAAAGTTCTATTTTCTCTTGTGTTAAATAAGTTGAAACGGTGTATAATGACATAATCAGTAAATCAACACAAACTTTTGATTCAGTTAGTAGCTGGAAAGAATTTAAAGATGTCATCGTGAGTTTCAAAGATGCATCATTAAAATCAAATGAATTACTTGAGCACACAAATACAACCAAAGACAAATCTGATTATCTTTGGTATACTCTTAGGTAAATTCATTTCTCATTGAATTATAACCAATTACATAATCCAATATGTGTGCCTTCTCTTCATTGCATCAGATTAATGACATTTGTAACAATTGGAGTTTTTTTTTTTTTTTTTTTGTTGCAACACAGGTTTCAACTCACTTTGTCTTGCACTAAACCAAGACTTCATGCTCAATCTTTTGTGCATGTTGCACATGCTTTTTTGAACAACATATACATAGGTAAGTTACTTATTCAGTTCAAACATCTTGGAAAAGGGACAATTTCTTCTTTCTTTCTTTTTTTTTTTTCGGTGTAAATCACAAATGTTTCCATACATAATGAAGGATATAGCCAAATTCTACTTAATATATATGACTAAATTTAAATATAACCCATTGATCTAGTCCAACTTAACCTGAGTCATGTGAGTTAGGTTGCGTTGGAAAAAAACCCTTCAATCCAACCCAACTTGGTTGATTTAACATTCAAGAATTTTTTACTTTATGTTTGGTCGTATTCATGCAGGTGCTACAAATGGAAGTTCTAATGTGAAGTACTTCACGATGGACATTCCAATTGAGTTAAATGATGGGATGAAAATCTAAGTATCAAACAAAATGATGGGATGGTATTATGAAATCAACTCATTCCTACAACAATCCAAGAATTCAAACTAAAATAAAAATAAAAACGTGGTCATGCAATTGAGGGAAACGAAAATAAAAGCATGTGTGGTGCATTTGACGGAAACGTGCTCGACCCGTAGTCATAAGAATTGAGGGAAACGTGGGAAACGTGGTCATAAGAATTCAAACTAAATTAACCAAATACCTGCTCGGCCCGTAGTGTAGCCAGCGACGCCCGGTACGCAGCAAGGACATGTGTGGCATGCTCTGCGGTGCATTTTGGCCCACTCCACCTAGCAAACATGAGGTGTCGACAAATGCTCATTACTGAACCTTACATTTAACAAACTTTGCTTTTATATTTCACATCCATATACTAAGCATTGATAAGTTTCTTTTGTTTGTTAGTTTGGCATATTTTTAATTATATGAAAGAGACAAATAAAATGTAATATATTACTACACATAAATAATTATTCGTAAGAGACACTTAGCTTGAATAACGAGAACGCAATGAACGTACCTAATGGCAAGGGGCCCTGAGTGCACTGGCGGTAGAGGCGGCCTCACAACAGGGCATAGTCGTGGGAACCTTGAATAGGCCCATAGCTGCACCAACAAGAGTGCTCCTCCAATCTGCATCGCATCCTTCTTCGATGCACCACAAAGTTGCCTATACAGCTAGGCCAATGCTGCACTACCCCAGCTATACCATCTCGCATTGCTGATTGGGTTGAGCAACTGCAGAGGCACCAATAAGACCCAATCCACAGACTTGTCCATGAACAAAAGGGCCCCCATCCGTACAAGTAGGTGGTAGCGGGCATGTTGCTGCACGACTTCGTAACTAGCGTCCGCAGCTAAGGGAGCGGCAAACTGTGCATCAAGCCAGTTGTATTTTATCCTCGCCCCAGCAAGGGTAGACATGTTTAAGTTTAGTATCAAGGGCGGAGGTTTATGGCCCGACAACTCTTCGCACAGCACGCTCCGTACATAGTCTGTCCTCCCAGTGACAGGCAACCCATCCACCGGAAGCCCCAACATCACTTCCATATCTTGCAAGGTGATACCCATTTCTCCATGGGTTAAGTGGAATGTGTGTGTCTCCGGACGCCACCGCTCGACCAAGGCCGTGATCAAGGCGTGGTCGACTTCCATATCAGGAACCTTGAATAAACCAGTCAAACCTGTTGCATCTATGTATTGCATGATACGTGGGTCTAGCCTGCCCTGTGGCAATACACATTTACGGCGTCGAACCTTTATCATTCCAGGCACCTCCTGCACATGGACAAGTATTGTGTTAGGTAGTGCACATGAGGTAATTATAAAACAGACATGTATTAATAATACTACTACATACCTCGTCAGCGGCGCACCTCCAAAGCAAACTTGACCGATGATTCGACTACCAGGTCAACTGGGTATCCACGTCAGGTCCAGGCTGCACTCTATCTAGTGCCTGCATATCTGACATGGCAGCAAATAGATTGTTAGCAATTTTCTGACAAGTAAACCACAATTAATATAAAATAAAAGCATGGATTCAGTAAGACATATTATGACTCCAACAAGATTGTCAACATCACTTCTTAAAGCTTAAATAAATAAGAACTTGCCATAAAAAAAAAAAAAATTATTTCAAAACTATTTAAATCACTTCTTAACGCTTAGGGTAATTATTAATTAACTAGTTATGAAAATTTAAGTTATAACACCACTTTTATGAGAAATATAATCAATCGTCATAAAAACTAAATACTTTTTTCTTCTCCTCTACAAAGTCCCTAAAAATGTATCCAAAATCTAAGAAAATTTTTAAGTCCTCCTAAAATACGAAGAAATGAAACCCCCTCCTCTCAAATTTATTATGAACCCCACCATTAATTTAAAAAATGGACTCCTCAATGAATGTGAGAACAACACCCTTTTCTTTGCTCTGTTCACTTTTTTGTTGTTAACTTTTCCTTATTACTTTTGTGCACCACCTAAAATATTTGTGCACCTAATAAAGAGGACCAAAGTGATCAAGAAAAACGGATCAAACATATATGCCTTAAAAAAACTGCCAAGAAAAAAAATCCATAAAATAAATTGAACAAGTGACAAGATAACATTCAAACATTCAGTGGTAAAAAATGTGAAATCAAATGAATATTTCAAGGGCTTTCATATTGCCCAAGAACAATAAAGATTCAACACTTCTACACCATACCCTTCCTGCAAAAGTAAATCACAATTTTCCCTCACGTAGACAAACCATGAGTTAAAGTCTTTTCACTAACAATAAATAGCAAGACATAATGAAAAATCAGTGTTTAGCATAAAAGAAGTTGCAAGCCGACAAACTAAAGACAATCATTTTTTTTTTCTTAACCGAGGCACTCGCATGTTGGGGAAAGAATAATGATTTCAATTGATAAAAACAGATTATTGCCTTATGTCCTCATATATAAAGATTCAAGAATTCTACACACTCTGTTGCATCAGAAAATCAACATTTCCCCTCCCTATAGAGTGTAGACACATCATCACAAATCAAGATTGTGGATCACAATTTCACCTTCTGTAGACACATCAAGATTCTAAACTTCTAACTAACAAATAACAAGACATAAATAAAATTATAAAAGTATAAAACTCCAGTGGTCTCTATCCTGACCGAAAATGATATCAATGATGATATAGACAACAAATAGCTAGACTTCAATTAACAAAAACGAAGTTGCAGTCTGACTAAGAAAAAACACACAACCTAACACATTATGAAGAAAATAAATAAATCAATTGATAAAGAAAGATCATTCCTTATGTCCTCATCAAACACCATCCCAAGTAGACATACCTTACTTAAACATATTAAACAGATTGATTTACGGGTAAAAAAATTCATAAAAACCCTCGTATCCCAAAGCATGACCCAAAAATAGAAGAGTGCAAATAAGGAAGCACAGACCTAAACTTTTGTATTTAGATAAAAACCATGTATAAAGCATGCCAATCATTTCTATTTGCTCACCATCAACTAATGCAAAATATCATATGAGGCTGTAGAGCAAATGACAAATTCAGCTATGCAAATCTTAAGTTCTAAAAACTTGCGATGAGTGCAAATGGATGACAATAGAAAAAGAAACCAGGGAAACATGTGGAGTGTTGGAATGAGTTAGAACCGCACAAATGGGGCCTGAAATATCCACAATAGAAGCACCCATTTTCATTTACACAAAGATTTTAAATTTCTTAATCCATAGTAACTAACCAACTCAAAATAAAAGGGGGCAAAAAAAAGTTCACATATTTGTGCTCCTATAGAAGAGTACCAACTTGATTTAGAGAAACCTTAATAAGCAGGCACTCACTCACCAAATTCTTTAAATAAAGAATTAGAGTACAGAATATTATAATATTTTACGGATCAAACAAGAGTCTCAAATTTACCAAAGGGTGCAGAACCGTTGAATGTTCAATTATTCCTCTCCCCTTCCATATGGTCAATTTTAAACAAATAGGAGCTGTATTGCAAGCAAAAGAACTTCTATGCTTGCTATATCAGCTTCTCCAGCCATACAGTTGCACATATAAGCTAAGGGTACCAGGGAATTAATTTGTTTTTTCAGTAAAGTTACTTAAAATTTTCTAGATTGGACTGATATGCACAACAAAAGTAGTGTCAATTCCAAGAAATAATGAAATTTATAAAAACCTAGATATACCAAAAACAATGAGTACTAAAACTTTTAAGGGATACGAAAGAACTTAATTTCTTTGTTGCTGTACTAAACACTACAATCTCATCACTCTTACTGGTTTTTAACTGGACTTACAGTAACTGACTTTCTGTTTCATGTGAATGTGTATTGTATTTCATAGATTTATGTATATAGGATGTCATTATGGGCAGAACATCTTGGATTTACGGAAGACTGCTTCAACCAACCAGAGTCTCAAAGTTTTCATCATTTTTTTCTTAACCTGTGTACCCAATAGAACCAATCTTTATGAGATGGGTTCTGCTTCAGAGCTAACAGTTGCTGCTAGAGGCATGACACACATTTTACACCATTTACAACAACTATTTACACTCAAACGTAATTAGTTTGACACCATTTACAACAACTATAACAAAATCATGCCTACAATCGGATAAGACACATTTTACACAAACCCAGAGACATCACTGAAACACCACCACTCGATTTGCCAAAACCCCTCATCAAAACCCCAAGCACATTTAAACTCATTAATGAGAAAATCATCATTGCAACATATAAAAGACAACAAAATTCTCATCTTGATTAGTAAATTTACTACTTTTTAAGTTTCAACAAAATAATCAAAATCCCACACAAAACACAACCTAATATTAACCAACATCAGAAAAGATATCAGAAGGAGAGGACCGTACCTGTAATCAGCGGCGACGGGAACCAACGACGACTGATGGAGACTCGTGGAAGAGTGGGGAAGCCTGATTGCAGAGCGAGATAGAGAGAGAGTGATGGCAGAGACCGAGGGAAAGAGAGTGTATAGGGAGAGAGAGTGAGTGAATAGGCGTTGTGAGACGTTAGGGTCCTATTGATTCAAACCGCTGAAGAAAACTCGATTTTTTGCTTCCCGAGTTATGAATGTCTACACAAACATTTTTTTATTGGGAAAAACCCACGTCTGCAGTGCCAGCGTGGCAGAAGGGTCAGACTAACTCGATCATAAAAATATCGAGTTCTTCATTAAAACTCGATTTTCCTATTGTCGAGTTACAAAAGAGGGGTATTTCCCTATTTAGTTTGAGAAAGAGGGCAAAAGGATGTTTAATTTCCAAAAAAAGGGCATTTGCCCATTTTGTCCGAGATGATTATATAATAAATGTTTATAATATTGTTTTCAATTATTATGATTTGAAAATTTTGAGTCTATGGTAACTAAAATAATAGAAATTTACAAAAAAAACTACGGTTTGTATTTATTGAACTAGTAAAAAATCATTAAATTCATACTTGAATGTTAGTAATCAATCATGAAAAATTGCAAAATTGAATATTCATGTAATAAAAACCCTAATAGATAAACGTAATAGAAAGAATATGCTATCTTTTTTGGGTTTTTTCTACATTAAAATATCACTGGGTCTTTAAATAATTAACTTTTAATTTTTCAAATATATATATATATATATATATATTCACATTGACCTGCATAAATGTGTGTATCGTATATAAACTTTTGTTGGATAAAGTTTAACTACAAAATTAGTTATAGCTTCATGTTACAACCTTACTCAATATCTTTTTATTTGATGTGAATTTTGACAAACCCATCATGGGATGACATATTCTCTTTATATTTTTCATACTTGCAAAATTTCTAGAAAATTAAATATCAACAACTATGTCATAAATATAAGCTGATAGATCATACAATAAATAACATCATATTGACATAAAATTTGACATGTATATTAAGAGTATAAAGAACATGCAATTCAATTATTAGATTTTCAAAATATGTAGAAATGTTTATTTTATTGAGTAAGATTATAATTTTAAGCTACAACTAATTTTGTAACTAAACTTTGTCCAATTTTGCTTATTTCTTAAGTCAAATTGGGACTTTGTTTGGGCATTCTTAACAAAAACCAACATTAAAATAATCAGATTGTGATTCATTTTATCTTCTTTGCTATTTTATTTGCCACCAAAAAAAAAAAAAAAATGATGACAATGTCACTGCTCTCTCCTCTGTCCTCTTGTGGAAGTGGTGGGTTTTGTAAAACCATTGGAAAATGGAAATGGAGAAGTCCTCGTTGTTGATTCCCCTTTCAGGTTTTTCAAACTTTCAATAAAAATAGTCATTAAGCAAAATTAAAGTAGGGAAAAAGTAGTGGGGTTTATCATGCATTAAGTTTTGCCTTTTGAGTAGACAAATGTACCAGCTGCTTATATGGATTTAATGAATAGAGTATTTTCGAGGATTCTAGCCTTTTGCCCTTTCTGGGAAACATATTTGGCATAATGCCCCTGTTTCGAAACTATATAGGGGCGTGCCCCTGTTTGAATACTCGATCACCGTAAAGGCGAGTTACTTAAGTAACTCGATTATGAAGAAACTGAGTTGTGGGCAGCTGCTTGCCATGCTGGTGTTCCAGCTTGGCTTTTGGGGAATAAAATATTCCCGCGTTACTGTTTGTAACTCGTCAATGGGGAAAACGAGTACTTAAAACCCGAATAACTGATAATCGAGTTATTCGTTTTACTCGGTTCTCTTATAACCGAGTTTATGCTATTCTGACGCCATTTCACATCAGTTGTTCACACGTGAAGCTGAACCCGATTAATAGGAAATCGAGTTATTAATAGTACTCGGTTCTTTTATAATCGAGTTCTTCTGCTATATCTACTTCTCAAGCAATTCTCCTCATCATTTTCAGATTTTCTCCTCATTCTAAGAATTTTCGATCAGAAGTTGGTGTTATCTCTCCATCATCTCAGGTTTACCTAACTCATTCTCTTCTTTGAAATACATTGAGAATTTTATTATTGTGTTGGTAAACATAGTTGTAGATATTATAAAAATTTATCAATCATAATGTATGTTTTTTGTTAGAGTATAATTTTCATTTAATAATTTGTATTACTTATGCTTTGGTATTTTCTTGAATGAGTGTTATGTGTATTTTCTTGAATGGTATTTTAGAGGTATATTAGTTGTTTGGTGTTGTTTGATGTTACAAGAAACGTACAATAAGCTATAGAAACGGTGATAAATGTTATGTGTGTACATTGGGTTATATTGCGTGTTATGTGTGTAATGCTTATGGTAAAATTTGAGTGTTAGTATTTAATTTTTAGCATGTAATAGTACACAAATTGATGAATGTCTTTGTCATGTACCAGAGGCGGAGCCGGGGGGGGGGGGGGGGGGGGGGAGGGGAGAGGGGGCAAGTGCCCCCCTTGACATGTCCAAAAATATTTCATATGTACTACTATTAGGGAATATTTAGAATGCTTTACCCTCCTTGATGCAGAAAATAAACACAAATCAGGAAAAAAGCTTCCTGGCCCTGCTGAAATAGAGGGAAAATGACAAGCTTACCTTAGTCAATGACACCGTGTAAGGAAAAAAAAATAGGAAACAAGGAAAAAGTTTCGTGACAGAAGCAAAAATAATTAGAAGAATTTCCGTTAGGCACAATAACACACACCAAGAGCTTTAACTTGTTAGCTGTTAGCTTTTAATTATCATGCACTTAAGCCTAGCATAATAATAATGCATTGTAGTGTCTTTCTTATGTCAATCGATAGTCCTATATTGTACACAATTTCTTTTTGTTTTTTGGTCCTCAATTTGTTGACATTTCAGTTTTAAATTGTGGGTTTATGCTATGAACTAAAATTTTAATTAGTTTGTAAAATAAAAAGAAAGTCGAACTTTTCCTATAGTTTCAAAAACAATCAAGAAAAGATAGTGAGATGTGTATACAACTTTGCAAGTAAATTGCTATATTTTAAATATTTTTAAAATTTATTTATTTCCACAATTTATTTTATAGTATTAACTTAAATGTCTAAATATAGTTTACATAGTTTTTGTATGACACTTATAGTTGTTTTTATTATTTTTTTAATATATATATATATATATATAAATTTTTTTTTTGTTAATATTGACTTCTAAGCTTGCCCCCCCTGAATTGAAATCCTACCTCTGCCACTGTCATGTACCATCTTATGCAGCATTACATTATTTACCAACAGTTGATGCACACTGTTAACTTGATCATTTGATGTTATTGTATTCAGTGTCAATGTCTGGTTCTGACAACCCACAACTCTATAGGCCTCACGATGTGTTCACTGCTATGGGCCGTTGCTGGGTATTGGAAGATGAGTTTAGCTATCCAATCAATCTGAATTTGCGAAATAGTGCTTATGTTCACAATACCATGAGACAGGAGTGGGATTGGTTATTTCGTGAACAACAAATGTTTTCTGATGAGTTGACTGGTTTTAAGTTGCCAGTGCCTCGGCGACTCGCATCACAGATGCCTAAAGACATGATTGACGAACTTCGTAAAGCATTGAACCGCATAAGAGAAGAAAATAATCGAATGAAGATACATCTTAATCGATATCGAACCCAAGTCGAGATTCGAGAGTCAGTGGAGGGAGGGTGGTACGAGCACGCATAATTCATGCAATCACTTCTTGCTGATCCCATTTATCAGTCAGACGTGGAGATGTCAGATGAAGACTAATCGTGTCGTGGTGCAATTAGACTTTGTTATTTAACTATTTTTGTTAACTATGTTTTAAATGTATGTGGGTCACTATTGTTGCATTTGTACCATGTAAACCTTATTATTGATGGTGAGGACCATGCACATTATTCGTAATCTAGTTTATTCCCACAGAACGCATAAAAGTCAAATATTCCCACACATGATGTTTTTCAATAAGCACCTAGAACATAACAATAAGCACCTACAACATAACACAGAAAACTTAAAGTAACTTACACGATGTCACCAATATGCATGCATTGCATATTGAACACTAATGCTACTAACATTATTGACTTAACCTAGACATAACACACATACCACATAGGTATTCACTCTGACAGGTAGTCCTCGTAGTTGAGGATATTGTTACGTTCCGCTAGAGTGAGTTGCTGGTTCGTGGCGGCGGCCAGCTCTTCCGCTAGCTGTAGCATGTGATACCTGGACCTACGAAGTATCATCAGATTATTCTCTTTTTTTATTTTTGTCACTGCACGCTCATATTGATGCATTTTTTGTCGTGATAGTGTGAGTAAGACACGATCAACAAGAGGCGCTCCGAGTCGCACGAGATCATCGTGCAGAGCGTTGGACTCGTTCACACGAAAGTCCCACTCCCGCCGCAGTCCGGCATAGTATTCCCTCTCGTCGGAATCTCTCTCCCTTCTATAGTTATCTGGAAAACGAGGTAGCATCCAATTGCGCATTGACATTGGAAAATGTGACTTATGATCGGTATCTGTAGATGTTTTGCAAGGGTAGATGTAAATGAGAGTGGAACTTTATATAGGAGTTTTGCAAGGGTAGATGTAAATGGGACTAGGACTTTATATAGAAGTTTTGCAAGGGTAAATATTCACGTGGATGTGATTATATGTAAGGGTAAGTATTCACGTGAATAAAGATGATATGTCTCGACATTGTATTGTTTAGTGAGGTGTTGAGGAGCACATACTAACTACGAACATGACTTGGCTATACAGTGGCACCTGTTGGTGCATGTGGTTCGCTGAGGCAACTGTTTGATATGGCTATAGCTTATGCTACAGTAGAAGGTAGGTGATGTGTACTGCAAAGGAGGTTGTGTGTTTATTCACGTGAAGACTATTCAGCATTCCTATGCTTTATCTGACATGACTTGACGAGACAGTGTCAAGTTGCATTAAATGTTTCATAAACTTTTCAAGGATGCTCTGCATCATTGAAAATGGTGCATTGCAAAAATCTACATATTTGTGTATTGACGAGCGTGTAGGTGATATGACTGGATAGGGTTCACGTGAAGACTATTCAACATTCCTGTGCCTCGTCTGACATGACTTGACGAGATAGTGCCGAGTTGTGTTAAATGTATCATAAAATTTTCAGGAATGCTCTGCATCCTTGAAAACGATGCATTGTGAAAGGATGCATATCTGTGTGCGCATGTCCGTGTAAGTGATATGACTGGACAGGGTTCAACAGTGTGACGCACTGTTGAGCAGCACATGCAGCACTGCAAAGTGTATAAGTAGAAATGGTGGACAGCTCACCCCCAAAATTAATGCATAAACTTTGAAGGGATGCTCTGTATTTTCACATGAGTGTGGATGGGTACTTGTGGTCAGGGTTGAACAGTGCTGAGCTATCCATGGTAGCTACACTCACTGTTCCCTATGGTGGTATTTGGCAAGTGGGATTGAAGAAAGTTGATAACAACATTTGATTTTGTAATGGTTGACAGGATTTCGTTGAATACCATTCTATCTGTTATGTTTATTTTCTAGTTTTCAGATATGAAGGAAATTCAAGCTTCCATGTTCTTATATTTGATAAGACTACCACTGAGATTCAATATCCACCCAATAAGAACTATAAATTGGAAGATCATCAGCTAGAAATAATAGACTTATATGAAGATAATAGAAACATATCCCTCAGCTGATTTGCCCATAAAACATGAAGCCAGACAAAAGTTTGTTACGAAAGTAACAAAAAACTTTCTTGTACATAAAGAGGAAGACAGAATGAGTGGTTGGCCTGGTTTGGATGAGTCTGTATGTAATGTATTTATATAAAGTAGTACAGTAGTAGAACTAAGATACACGGATACGGGTATATGATACAGCAACTGATGGTGTCATATATATGAATTATTTGTATTATTGAATCATATGTGTGGTTAGTATGTGTGGTTTGGATGAGTCTGTATGAATTGGATCTATTAAATTTTCCTACAAGTAATGTGCAATAAATCTAAGTTGGGTGATGAGTGTTATGTCGGTAACATTTCAATTTACACAGAGAGAATATTGGAAACATCAACATATCTAAGCAGAGGACATTTTCCAACCAAAGCACAAGAATCATATGTAGCAACAAAGAACAACAGGGAAAGAATAAATTACGATTTCATATACACTTAGCTAATTCATTGAAAACATTGCAACATACTGACATAACAATGTAACACATTACCAGTTTCATGGAATGCATGTTAGAAGGGAGTATTATCTTGAAAAAATGTGTGTTTTTACACCTCGACGGTGATGGTCTCAGTTGGGCCCTACTCTACTCCGGTGAATCCTTGCTTTAGGAACCATATGGTTTTTCTGTGAAAGAGTGGTTGGTGTGTGTGGTTTGGAAGAGTCTGTATTGTAGAATGTATGAAATTTTCAGTTTAAATTTTCATATGTAGCAACAAAGAACAGCAGGTAAAAAATGATAAACTGATTTCATTTAAACTTAGCGAAAACTAATGAACAGTTTCTCTTTAGTAATGCAAAAGTTGAACGTACATAATCATCATTTGTCAGACGTTAAGAACAACATTTTGTATTGCACAGAATGTGTAGACATTAACAACAACGTCTAATGTTCGTAGGTAGAAATTTCTGGAAGTCATCATTGCTTGAATCTGAGAAGTCTGAAATATCTCTTTCATCATCTAACGCAATAATTTCATTGATAGACTTCATGGCTCGCTCTTGCGCCTTCCCCTTTAGATGCTGCCTAGCTTTTTGGATTGCGTGAAAACGGTCTAGTCGCCTTTGCATTTGATTGTTCTCTTGTTCAAGACGAGCAAGTATGTTGGCAAGTTCATCTCTAGGTAACTCGGCTGAGCGTGCCTTAGGAACTCATAACCCGTGCCATCGACAATACACCTCCAACTCACACCTCTTCTCGTATAGGGTTGACCATGGTGGTTCTGCTACGGTGAACTCTATTGCGGTTGTATCTGTACTTAGGTTTGTGGGTTTGCCGACCATGATGTGTCCGACGCTTCCAAGACTCTCGTACGTGTATATTGGCATATTAATGAAATCTCTTTTCTTTCCGACCCATTTCCCTCCATAGTAGTCTGTGTATGTCTGTAGTTGTTGATCTGCTGGAGCTTCTGATGATCCATATGTTGAAGTAGATCCAAACTTGTTTCACATTTTACGATTTGACATTGAGACGCTATGACTCATAGCTTACTCAATCTACGAATTTAGTGGGGGTAGAAAGAAGGTCATTATTGTGGTGCATTTATAACCTCATTTCATGGTTCAAGCATTACAATCAAAATTTAGTAGGGCTTGTCATGTCAATACAGGCTAGAAAAACACTGTATGAAGAGGGTCATAACTGTTACCAATGTCATGTGTCTAGATTCTTGTGGGGACGACACCAATTTAAATATGAAATTGGTGTCTAATTTTCCTCCATCTGTCTAAATTTAACTGGGATCAATTGTAATTACGCTAACTTTCATATAGAAGTTAGGTGAAAGTTAGTTGTGCTCCTTTTTTATTTATTTTTTTTCCCCCACACCCGTGTATTTTCAGGTTCACCTCTCCTTCTACAATAATCAAAACCCAAGATTGTTCCTCTCCTACTCAACTAACGGTGCATGGTCGCAGTTACCACACTGATTAAGCCACCTTAACATACAGCTCCCCTATTTTTCAATGAATGCTATTTATGTATCTTATATAGGAAGAGGTTCTCCATCTATTCCGATTTTACTTTTCTTTACAACTTTAATTGTCCTAGTTTATGCTCTGCAAAACCAATTCCAACCATTCCTAAGGTTTGATTACTCATTTCTTTAATATGCCTAAACTTTCATTCCTTTTTGTCAAAAAATTTTGTTGTCTAATTATATAATTTGATTGTTTTTCTATGATTGATGTTGCATGTTTATTTTCCATTTCATAACAAGTTGTAAGGAAACTGATAATTTTAATGGTCCTGGTTTATGCTTCCTAAGGTTTGATTACTTCTTCCTTTCATCTGCCTATGCTTTCGTTCGTTGTTGTGAAAAAATTATATTGTTTAATTGTATAATTTATTTGTTTTCCTAGCATTGATGTTGCATGTTTATTTCCTATTTCATAGGAAGTTGCAAGGAAACTTAGAATTTAACTGCTCCTGGTTTATGGTATGCAAAACGAATTCCAACCATTTCTAAGGTTTGATTACTCCTTTCGTTTATCTGCCTATGCTTTCCTTCCTCTTCGTGAAGAATGTTTATTCTGTAATTATATAATTATTTTCTTTCCTATGATTTATGTTGCATGTATATTTTATGTTTCATAACAAGTTGCGAGGAAACTGTAGCACCAGTGTTTGAATTGAAATTGAGAGTTCTGATAATGCATTAATATTTCCATGATGTATTTCAAAAAACTTGTTTATATTGCACACACAGGACTGTCTCCCCATGCTTTAGAAATCGAATTTCAAAACAGATTTGGTTTTACATCTTCTTCTTCCCCTGATTGCGTAATAGTATATTTTGTTTTATGTGTGTACATGCCCAGTAACTTATACGATAAAGGGTCTTTACACAGCTTATTGTCTCAACAAAGGTCGTCATCAATGTTTTTACACTTTATGTCCTTATTTGATGTGCTTTTGTCCCCCACAAGAGACTGTCATAAAATTGGAAAACTCTATTGCCAATTAACTGAGGCTTTTTAACTACTTATTTCCTTACCAAAGGCTACCTCTTTGTTATTGGTCAATTATTCCTATGCCTCATGTGACAAGTAGTTAGTTGTGATTTTCCATAGTACCTGCTTATTTTGTTAACAAAGGTCAATTTTTTCCCCTGTTTATGTTGTGATTGCAGTGTGGTTAGTATTTAACCCTGATAATGTATAACAAATTTCTTATTCTCTTGAAAAAGGTTAGCTACTTTTTTACTGATACTATTGTTATTATTATTGGTAAATTATATGACTTCTTGTTAATATGATTTTCGTTAGAGCTTTTAACATATTCGTTTTTTATGGTATTGACAAACTACCAGAACTTTGTATTTTCCCAATTATTTAATTTTCAAGTAACTAACAAATATGGTGAGTGGTTAGCGGTAATGTTGTGTTACTGGTTCGATAATTATGGAACAAGTATATTATTTGAGATAGTTATGGACGAAGCACGAGCTAGAAGGTCAAAAAGGCGTTTGATTTAAAAAAAAAAAAAAGAAAAAGAAAAAAGAAAAAGAGGTATCCGAACTTAGGTAGAGATGTGTTGTAGAAGTGAAGTGGACCCTGGCAACCTATTTGATGTTTGTATTTCGTATGGTCCTGGTACCTTTGCCCTTCAATGTAAAACCATTAATGGAAATCTATTTGAGGTACTTAGAGAAGTATGGTTCTAGTATCTATACCTTTGAATGGTGCTACTAAGAGATTGAAATCGGGAAAAACAGTGGGAATTATCAACAAACAATTAGTGAAGGCTCCTATTATTATTTTGGTAATGTGGAAAATATGCTGGTTCTGTCTCCATTGAATGATGAAATCCTCCAAAGATGTGACAAAGAAGTTATAGTTGACAACTTATTAGATGTTCCTGTGGATGTGATGGTAGAAGAGGTGGCAAATTATTTTACTCCAAATAGTGTGAATACTATCTTTGGGAGCATTTCAGATGAATCCAATACTATATCAGGTTAGGCTTTTGTTATACTAATAATGTGCAATGGCTGTTTGGAATCTATCTTCGCACTACTAATAATGGTAAATTCAGCAGATGATCTTCGCAATGAGCACTTTATCTATTTAATTGTAGTGCTAAACAAGTTGGTTCCAATAGCTACCAATTATACAAAATACATTCTAACCAAAACATGATTTTGTTGTAGATTCCTTACATTTAAATAAAGCCTGCTAAAAAAGTTATTCATGCTCTTTTTCAAAATTACTTCCTCTCATTAGTTGGTAATGTGTATATATATATATATATATATATAACTGAAGCTTTTAAAGCTTTCACAATTTTCCACGTAAGCACAATTTTTAAATATAATATAAAAACAAATTATAAAAAAATAAAAACTGATGCGCAGGAAATTCAGCCACTAAGTAGTAATATATAGATATCTTAAAACCTAAACCTAAACCTAAACGTAAGGACTAAATGGTTGAGAAACATTGTTAAAATTCACAGTTTTATGCACCTTCTCTTGCTTTCCTGATGTATTTGGTTGATGGAACATTTGCAAAGCAGGATCCAGGTCACAGAATGCTAACAAAATTGATTGGGGAGAGAAGTTCAAAGGTATATATTTTATGAATTGGTAAGTTAAACAATGTTTGTCAACCACTTAGTCCTTACGCTTGCAAAGCAGGATCCAGGTCACAGAATGCTAACAAAATTGATTGCGGAAAGAAGTTCAAAGGTATGTATTTTATGAATTGGTAAATTAAACAATGTTTCTCAACCATTTAGTCCTTACGTTCAGGTTTAGGTTTAGGTTTTAAGACATTTATATATTACTACTTAGTGGCTGAATTTCCCGTGCATCCGTTATTTATTTTTATTTTTATTTTTTATTTTTAAGTCAACAATGATAATCAATGTCTCCTAGATCGCCTTCAATGATTTCTGTTTTGAATTACAACTTGTCTCTTCGTGGCTAAATTAAAATCTGTTCTGAATTTTTCTATGACTTCTTTGGATCGCCTTTTCAATGGGTCTATTGAGTGGACTCATAATCTCAATGATTTTCTATAGATTATGCTATTTTACCGTGTTTTCTTTTCTTTTGTAGCATGTAGCTTATCCAAATTTGGACAGTTCCACCTTTCTTTGGTGTCTATGATAGTCATGGAGGTTAGCATATGGCTTTTATTTATTTTTCCATATTTTTGTCTCATATCATTCAAAATTTCTTCCAATGGAAATTCCTTTTTGAATTGAAGTTTATGTCCTTTTTTTTTTTTTTTGTGTTGGCTTCTTTTTGAGAATTAATACATTCATTTGGGCGATATTTAGATTTCCTTATGAATCTTTAAACTGTTTGGCCTTTCAAATGTTTAAACTTTTAAATTTTGGGATTATTTTTTGCAATATCTAAAACTATTTGGCAGATTTCAACAACTATAGAGTATAGCCATGTAACTTTCTTTTTAGGGTAGCCCATCTTTCTTTTATATATTTCTATTGTATGGTTTTATATATTTTTGTTTTGTTTCATTAATTTCTAACTCTGGATCCTCTGTTCATTTTTTTAACTTGTTTTTTTATTTTTTTAACTCATTGTAACATTGAATAAAGTGAAAATATTTAACATTTGTTAACTATACGGTGCATCGCACAACTTCGGTTATATATATATATATATAGATTTGAAATCTGTAGAAATTACTTTTGCCCACTTTAGCAATCCAAGTCCTAATTGGATGCTTATAAATTAGTTGAATGTTGGATTCCATAATTATGCTCAACGGATATATATATATATATATATATATATATCCGTCGAGCATATATATATATATATATACACACACACACCCACACATGTTTTGTGCCTCGACATTGGTTCTGTAATGTAATTAAGGTTTCTCCTTGTGGTGAGAGAGGTCTTTAGAGTTTGGGTTTTCTGAGAGTATTTTCATACTTTCTGTATTCTTTTATACAAAAATACATAAGAGAGAGAGAGAGAGAGTCAAGTTTAATTTCAAACTCAAAAGTTGATCATTTATTTCCAAATTTGCAAGGTTAAGCATGAACACTATAAAAGCAGTGCAAACCCTAATTTATTTATTTATTTTTATTTGTTTTTGAAAGCTGAGTATAGGTATAAGCTCTTTTTCTTTTATTTTCTTCTCTTCTACTTTGTTTAAAAACAAAATTATTTTATGGTTTTTCATCGTTTAAAGTTTAGACCTGTTAAAATTTAAAACTAATTGTTTTATGCTTGCCCCACTAATTTATTTTTCGTATATTTCTCTTTTGAATTGTTTCAATCACTTATTCTTTAATTATATATCTGCTTTCACATTTTGGAAGTTTTAACATCTGAATTTGTGTTAGTTTTTGCAATATCTGAACATGTTTAACAGATTTCAATAACTATACCAAGTATGATTTCTTTGAAGGTAATGAATTTTTCTTTTATATTTCTCTATTGTGTAATCATATACCTATTTTTTTTTTGTTTAAAAAATTTATAGGAAGTAAATCTTATGATTCTTTAATATTTTGTAGTCTTTTAAAAGTTTTAACATCTGAATTATTCTTTTGATGGTAACCCGTCTTTCTCTTATATTTCTTTGTTGTGTGTGTGTGTGTGTGTGCGTGTGTGTGTATAGGCTTTGAATCTTTTGATTCCTTTCAATAGTTATAGTCATGGATTATTCTTTTCAATGTAACCCATCTTTCTCTTATATTTGTTGCATATTTAGTCATACATATTTTGTTTAGTTTCAATAAATTGTAAGCAGTGAATCATCTAATTCGTTAATATTTTTTGGTTTTTCAAAAGTTTTAATATTTGAATTTTGGAGTTATTTTTTTGCAGTATCTGAAACTGTCTAACAAACAAATTTTGTATAAGTCATTGCAAATTCAAACAATGGCTTCTTCATCAAACTGTAACACAAATTGAAGTCATACAAGAGCAAGTCATGCAATGGTATAGTTTCTTAATCAATTTAAGATTTTATAAAATTATTTTAATTTACCTCAGAAATAGGTAAGTTCCCCTGCATAGCACGGGTTACCAAATATTGTATGTTTCAATTGCTTCTTTGTTATTTATTCTTCAGGTTTGGATATCAATTATCAAGCACTAAACAATTAAAATTCAACAATAAAACTCATAGATAATAAATAATCAATAGCTTATTGCTACGAACTCTATGACTTGTGAGATCACAACTTCAATTATATTCTATATATACTCTCAAATAGTAGATTTGAAATCGCTTTTGAAAGAATTGGGATTTGTCTTAACTTTTTAAATTTATTTTATTTATATGAACTTGTGGTCAGAAATTTAGCCATTTCTTGGTTTTGGATTATAGGTTTGGCCATATAGTGGATCACACTAGCATTTCATCGGTTCTTTATCTGAAAGATAAGGCTTCTATTTCTACCGCAAGAACTATTTAGGTATGTATCCCTTGCAAGCATACAAGAACTTCAATTGTCTTTTAATATATGCATGCTTTATTATTTTCCAATAGTTTTCCCGTGCGTCCACGGGCTAGTGACTAGTTACTATTGTTGTGCTCATTGTTGGTTCTGTACCCTTTTCTTTTAACTGGTCTCCTTCTCATGCCACATCTCTTCATTGATAGATATATTGATAGATTTAGTTGCACTCCATGTTTTCGGAATTATTGTTTTCCGAGTCCCTCATATACGTTTTCAATGCATGATGTCTGAATCATTGTGATTGTAGTATTTCGGGTTGCAAGTGTTTTGGGGGGAAATATCACCTCACAAGTAAGACCAAAAAACCCTTTCAAAGTGACACAATTTGGAAAACTGGTTGTGGGGGAACTTATTTCTATTTTGTTATTCTCCTATTATCTGCAAAAACAATTATCTGTCCCATGAAAGAAAAAGATTTTGATTTTCGTATTTCCATGGACGAAAACTTTTTCAGTTTAACTCCATCTATTTTAATATCAAATTGCTCAAGAAGAGTTAATATTAGTATACATTCTAAAACGTTCACCCTAAAAGACTTTGTAGAAAATTTTAAATTCTAGATAATTTATTTGAGAATGGATTTCATTTAAACAGGAATAAAAAAATTTTAAAAAAAAAAGACACTATATGACCGGATGTAAAGGAATTTATGGAGGCATTGTGTTCATCATTGGCCAATTTGGTGTTTGGTTTTAAGGGAATTAGGCTGCTTGAAGTGGTAATTTACGCTACTTTTTCCCTAAAGTAATTTACACTACTCTTATTTAGAGGGTATTATGTAAATAAATTTTCCATGTAATTTACGGTATTTTTTTTTTAAAATGTAATTTATGCCACTTTATTTTAGAGGGTATTATTATATTATATATTTGAGCTACTAGATAATGTTACCCAATTTAACCCTCACCTGAAGTGGTTGTTATCTAAGAAATTGTTGTAAACGTATTTCTTTTGTAACATAAATTATATTTATCATTTGTATAATTCTATGTGAAATTCAATTTACATTTCCTCTTTTATAGACTATTACTTTACTGCTCCATTAACAATGTTACGTGCATTTTCTCAGTTTTAAGGGTAATTGATATCTTTGAAATCTAATCTCTTTTTAAGTTTTGTTATGGGGGTGTAGTAAGTGGCTAACCATTATTGATTCCTTCACCGGTGAAACAAGTATATTTCGAATTTCAACTCTTTTTCACTTTTGTTATGGATGTGTAGTAAGTGGGATTTTTTAAAACGTGTAGTTTTTCTTATTTTCATAAACTTTTAAATAAGGATAGGGTCACACGAATTCCCTATTGTAATCTTAAAAATCTCCCTAAATATAAGGATATGGATGGAGAAGTGGAAACACAAAACAAATCAGTGACCGGAAACAGGAAACGTAGGTATTAATTATGAAAAAAAATCTATATAACGTTCATCCAAAAGTATAAACGTGTACGAATTCCCTATTGTAATCTATCAAATACAACTATAAACTAGGCTTTCAGCACGTGCGTGCTCAGAGTCTCTTCAATATTTTGGGTAAGGGTTAATTTACAGCATTTATTGTAATTTTGGATTACTACATTTTCCAAACATAAAAAAAAAATAAATAAATAAAATGAAACAAATAAAAAAAACGTATGGGTGTGATGAGTATTATGTGCGGTGAATCACAATGCCGTACTTTTTTTTTTTTGTTTGGAAAATATAGTAATCCCAAATTATAATCAATGCTTTAAATTAATCCTTATCCATAAAATTAGAACAACCTCTGTGCACGTGCATGCTCAGAGGCTAGTATGTGTTTAATCTACTTTTATGATCTCTTTTTATTTTATTGGTGTGGCCATTGCATAACTAATCGATAATGCATATAACGAGGTAGGTTCCTTTCTGTTATCATTTCAATGATTGTAGTTTTTCTTCAAATATGCATATGTTATCAGTGAGGTTACCTTATCAACATTCCAGTTGAAGGAAAAAAAGAAAGCAAATGATCATTCAATATAAAAGTCATCACACATTGTGAATATGAATATTATCATAAAATTAAAACCATGTTTGTGGACCTTGAAGAGTACATATAATAATATACAAATACTGGAGAATCACATTAAAAAACTTTCATATAATCTATGGAAGCTACAAATTAACCCTAAAGCTCCTGCGCTACAATCCCTACTTCCCCTGTCTGTTATGTATTGCCAAAGGCAATCATCAAGAGTCAGACGGTGGCGGAGGTGGAAAAGCACTGCTATACTCTGAAAACTCTGCTCTCAACGCAGCAACCTCAGCAATATGCCCATCTAAAAGCTGTCCATGAGCTGCTTGAGTCGTCATAAAGGTCTCCATCATAGCACGAAGAGATAGGGGAGGAGCAACGGTGGGGTCTGCAGCTGTGCTGTGAGCATGTACCCCATCGTCACCAATGTCAGCAACGGTACCTGTAGGATCAACAGGACTCTGCTCAGCATGATCGTCTCCAGTGGTGGACTGTACTCGTGGCCTTTTTAATGACCCAACACTCGGTCCAACATTTCTCTTTTGTGCAGTCCGCTGTTTGAGAAAGGTGGCTCCTATAGGGGCTGTGATGTGGATCAACTCTAGGGAAGGAAAGTTCTCTACCCCTACATAGCATAGAACCCTATAGATGAAAACTGGGAAGAATAGACCATGCTTCTTACTCTTACTCCTATGCGCCCCAACAAGCGTTTGATAGAAAAGGGAAGGAAAACAAATGGAAGCATCAGTGACGAGGGCATACAAAAAGAAACACCTCTCTCTAGGAATAGTATGGACATGGGAGATGGGGAAGATGTTGTGACAAGCTATCCTAAATAAGATATAATTAAGCTCGGTTAAGTCACTCGAGTTAATTCTTGGCTCAAATCCCAATGTCATTGATCTTCCGCAAAGAAGAGTCATAACATCAGATATAGGAGGACGGTCCGAGTATGGATAAGTAGGTGTTCTAACACGAGGTACATCAAGAGCAATGGATATATCTTTCTTAGTTATGACAAAGTATCGACCTCGAATCCAAGTAGCCAAATCATCATCAGAACGAATTTCGAGATTGGAATAGAACTCTCTAATCAGTGCAACTAGAGGGGGTTGTAAATGTTTACATAGAGACAACCAGTTCCTACACTGTAGATTCCTATGGACAGCAAGTGGTAATTCATCTAGATTGATTTCTCGTTCCGACCAAATTTTCCTATACTGAATTACATTTTCAAACCTTTGCGCCTTTGTAACCGTTTCAAACGTTGTTTGATCAAACAAAATTGCAGGCTTAGATGAGGAGGCAGACACTCTTTTGGCAGGCTTAGATGAGGAGGCAGACACTCTTTTGGCAGGCTTAGATGAGGAGGCAGACACTCTTTTGGCTTTGGTTTTAATGGTTTTAGACTTCTCAGGAGCCATAACTAGGATCTATAGGTGGGAATGAAAGCACAACAGAAAACCAATATTTAGAACTGCGTTAAAGACATATAAATCTATTGTACATACCATGACAAAAAGACTGCATGATATTGATGCACAATAAGCGTCAATGAATGAATGCATTGAAATGAAAAATTTTCTGTATGTAGTACATAAACATTGACCCATACAGTCAAGTTATTTGAGAACCATGCAAACCAACAGTGTACATTGTGCAGCGAGTGTAAAACCAGTGACTACCATCCATCAAACTTACCATGTGGTCAATTTCAGGCAATTATACCCAATTCAACAAAACCCCAAATTCCACGAAGAACAAGATTGGTGAATGAACCAACATGCATACCAAGATGTGAAAATTTTGAATATAAACGATAGAAAACATCTCGCCAACATGCATACACAGCAACCCATGAACCAATTCAGATCAAATGAAGCAATACATCAAAATCCCGAAATTCCCAATATGAAGACATGAACTCTAATTTTTCATTTCTCACAAATCATGCGTTCTTTGCAATTAAAGGGTAGAAAACGTGTGTACAACATCCATACAAAAAAACCCATTACCTATTCCACGTTAAAACACCAACACCCATGAAAATCCCCAAATTCCATATGATAACATGAACCCTAAATTGAATGGGCTTGTAGAAATCAGCTATGTTTATGTAATTAAAGGCTACAAATCTTATGAACAACATGCATATGTAAAAACCCATGACCCATTTCAGACCACAACACCCAAAATCATGAAAATCCCCACACTTGCATAGTTCAAAATTTCAGCATTCATAGGGAGATTAATGCAGGATTTGAAATTAATTTGAATGGGAAGCAAGGGTAAAAGAGTCATACTACAGTTGAGGATCGATGTTTGGAACCCGGGAAGTCGATTTCGAGCTTGAGGAATCGAGAGCAATCAACTGCTGCTACCGTGGGGAGTCCAGTGCAGCAAACATCAACTATGCTTTTTTTTTCTTTTTATGGAACAACAGTTAACACTGAACTGTGTAAATAAGGAACAACATAACTCGATAATGGAAGGATTGAGTATCATATTAACTCGCTTTCTCGGAAAGCGAGTACTTACTGGTTATATTATTTCAGACCAGTTAGTACTCAATAATTATAACATCGAGTTACCTTAAGTAACCCGCTATCCGTAAAACCGAGATTTCTCTTATGACCAATCGAAACCAATCGGACAACAGTCGGTTTTTTCAGACAATCATGGCTGGACTCATGACTTCCTCGATTGGTCGCGCAGCAATCGAATAACAATCGATTCTTACAATCACACATTGCTGGACTTATGCATTTCGATGGGTCGCAGCCAGTTCGACTAATCATATTCTTCAGAAATACTCTATTTTGTTAAGGTCGAGTTAACTGTTGAACTCGCTTATTAGAAGATCGAGTATCTTGTTGTAGCACTAATTCAGAAACTACAACGTAGTACTCGATTTTTCCACTACCGAGTTATTAATGTTACTCGATTTCACAAAAATCGAGTTTTGTAGAGAAACCTTCCACTACATATTACAACTCGGCCTGCATGTTTTTTCCTGTTGCAGCTCAGTCAGTTTTATACACCATGAAGCAACAAGTGCATGGCATGCAACACACTTGTTGCTTTTGAGATTGCCCCTGCTATATAAATATGAATGCAACAAAGTTGGAGAAGTTGGAAATCATACTAAAACAGCTTAGTTAAACCCCATTGCAATAACTTCGTTTTTTACATGAAACTGAATTGTTTGCTTGACCAGCTTAGTAAAACCCCCATCCAGTACATAACATTAATGCCACTAACAAAGTGCATGACTACATAAGTACAAACTTTAGTATCAACTTCTAAGCAAAAAATGACCAATATCATTTGTCTTCTCATCATCGGCCTGTTCAACTGGTGACGTTCGGTTGCTTCCAATGAAAGAGGTAGGGATCATCCTAGCTGCGCAACGTATGTCCGTTAGCACCCATCCACCTTGGCTGCCGTACCTACTGTAAATAGTTAAAAAATGTTATGTACACTGGACTTATATAAGTTATTAACACGCAACATAGGCAGAACAGGAAAAATTTACATGACTTACAACGAATAGTGTAACAAAACAACTGAACAACCTCATTTGCCTATACATGCATGAACACCAGTGTTTGTTTCATGAGTAGTCCAAATACTTACTATGGCAATAGAAAACAAAGACACTACTACTGAGTTCTTAATAGTGCCAATTTATATGACAAAAGTTGTAGGAGATATATGACCTTTACCTATGATGTAGCTCCACCGCTAGTTGACTCCGCATTTCGAGTAGGACATGTTCTACGGTTGTGCCCCTCTTGGCGACACAACCCACATCTTGACTTGGGTCCATTCTCGATCCATAGGGAGGTCGGCAACTCCCTATCATTCTCGTCCATCTCATTGCGGATTCATGTGGACTTTGGCCGACCTTTGTTCCAGATCAGTTGCGGATTGGGCATCACTACTCTAGTTTCTTCAGGATCCGGCCATGCTAATTTATCTTTCAACGGTTGGAATACTGATTCATAGCTATGGTACCTATGACTCACGCTATAGCAAGGATCAATAAACTGCTGCGCATCGTGCTTATACTTAGCACAAATTGCTATTACATGTGACCACGGCATCTTGTATGCTTCCCATTTTCCACATGTGCATGTCATACCCCGAAGATCAACCCTGTGCGTGTGTTGTCCGCCCCCATTACTTAGAGGATTACCCGGTGTGTCAACCTGATATAACCGCGCTTGTGTGCACATCCGTGTCACCATATGGTCCTTTGCCTTCGCTTGGTTTTTTTCGAACTTGTCCATGGCATACTTGCACCATTCTTGACCCGCTTCCAATTGCTCTAGAGAGAGATTACGACGAGCGTCAAAGTAGGAGTTCACTTTGAAGAAGGTGTACCTCACCATTGCCGTGATTGGCAAGCTGCGTGCACCTTTCAGTACTCCATTAAAACACTCCGATAGGTTGGTTGTCATTGCTCCGTATCGACGCCCTCCGTCGTGTGCAAGTGTCCACTTTTCTTTGTTTTCATTTTCCAAGTACCTGTGTGCAGCCGGTTTGACATTGCGAATTAAATCCAGTGTGGCCTGAAACATTCTAACTTGATTCGCGCTTGCGGCCCTCCATACCATGTTCTTCAACTCCAGAATTTTCCATTTTGTGTTCACATTGCTAACTACATGGCGGAGGCAATACCGGTGATGGGCCTGGGGAGGCTGCAACCAAGTCATCCTTGTGTCATCAAAGCAAGCTTTTATACCCGAATGTCGGTCAGAGATGATGCAAAGATTTGTCCGGTCCGTAACATATCGTTTCAGGGATGCCAAGAACCATCCCCATGTCTCCTTGCTCTCACTCTCAACAACGGCAAACGCAAGTGGATAAACCTCGTTGTTAGCATCCGTTACCATTGCTATCAACAACTTCCCCTTGTACTTGCCATAGAGGTGCGTTGCATCGATACTTATCACCGGCCTACAATACTTGAACCCTTCTATACACGGACCAAAAGCCCAAAAGGCACAATTAAATGTGCAAGTTCCCGGCACACTACGGTGGTCGCACTTCAACTGTGTCACTGTGGTTGGATCTGCATCTTTTAACGCTACCAAGAACCGAGGCAATTCTGCATATGAGTCATCGAAATCACCGTAGATGGCTGCAACGACTTTCTGTTTTGCATCCCAAACCTTATAGTGAGACGCCCAATGGCCGTGCTTCGCATGAAGAACACTACGCAGGGTTGCTACTGTTCTTGAAATGTCTTCCTGTACGTATGACTCAAGTGTGATGGCAATGAACTTCGAATCCATCATCCTTCCATCATGATCCACTTGGAGTGTCGAGCAAGTGTGGGGACCCTTACATGTTGTGATCATCCACAGCTTGTGCCTTTTGCTGTAGATAGCTCGAATTGACCACAGACATGCATCGTGTACACACGTTACAACCAGTCTCTCGGGGTCTGACTTCATGTACTTAAATTTTTTATTGAGCCCAACGGAGAACATGGTTAGCGCGTGCTGAACCGTAGCTTTATTCTTGAATAGCATCCCCTTGCTCGGTTCGTCCCCCGGTCGCCAACTCAGCAGACCTGTTTCCAGGGAAGGTGATAGGTCATCAATGTCATCCCATGTGTTTGACGTGAACCATTCGGGGTTAGGGTTCGGATTATTTTCTGGTTGTAGTTCATCTAACAATTCTGGATTCTCTACCGGTCCATCGTTATCAATGAACTCCTCATACACATCTTGAGTCTCATCCATTTCGGTTGCCTCGTCCAAGTAGGTTTGGATATCTTCATTTCGGTGAGTATATCCTTCATCCTCATGGGTATGGATAGACCCTAACACTTCGGCGTCTTCAGTATTGTCCATAGCAGCCCCATTCCATGGTTGACAGTTGTAGGGCAAAGATGTCTCGGGTGTAACTGACGGGTACACAACGGTTACAGGAACTGATTCTTGCTCTCCAACTCTACTGCCATATTGCGAACCCCTGTCGACATTAAACCCAACAGTGTGGACAGTTACATACAAGTCAGAACCTATGAATTGCCCTGCCCGCTTTATCACTCCCCACATTATATTTGCATCATTGTCACATTGTAACGGAATTGAATTGTAGAACACTCGGGTACCTACTAGTTGCTGCGGAGCCCGAAATACAATGGAGATGTCGTGGGTATCCTTGTCTAACCCCATAGTTGACATTATCTTCCATTTAAGTTTTCTCGTGTGTATCCCACGTTTCACTTCAATAAGCGTCTGCTTTTGGTTCGGACCTCGGTATAATAGCCCGTGCAAATCATTAATATATGCCTCCCCGTCGTAGTAAACATAGAAGTAATGTGGACTCATAACGTACCTAAACCACAAATAGTAATAATTGTATCATGCTGCGTAATATTGTGAAAGCATAGGCTAACTATACATGCCCTATGTTTGGGTGTTCATGGAGGTAAACAAACCTAAGCAAATTGTGCTAAACAAGCTAAAAATTACTATTGAATAATTATATCGTCTACTCCATCAGACTTCATTTTGATAACGAAAATGTTTGCACAATGTGGTCGGGTTTCATGCTGGCTATTGTTCAACAAATGAGAACTCAAAAGCATTGTAAATAAGCGAGATAATTCATACCATGCAATATGGACCACATTATTATGGTCATATACCTCCCATTGAAGACCCACAACATTTAACTAATTTATGTTCTCAAAAATTGTACCACATTATTATGTTCAAATACCCCTTATTGAAGACCCACAACATTCATATTATTTGTGTTCTCAAAAATTGTACCACATTATTATGTTCAAATACCCCCTATTGAAGACCCACAACATTCATATTATTTGTGTTCTCAAAAATTGTCCACAACAGTATTATGTTCAGATGTCCCCATTCAAGACCCACAACATTGAAAAAATTCGTGTTGCTCTAAGGGAGATAATTCATAAGCATTGAAATAATTCCTAGCATGCAAAAGCATTGCAAATATCAGTTATATAATTCCTAGCATGCAACATGTACCACATTATTATGTTCAGATACTTAGGATTGAAGACCCACAACATTGAAATAATTTCTGTTCTCAAAATTTGTACTACATAATTTTGTTCAGATACCCCAATTCAACACCCACAACAGCAATAAAAAAATTTGTGTTGCTGTAAAGTGTTATCAAGTATTATTTACCTATCAACTGAGATGTTGATAGAACAAAGATGAAGTGCACTTTCTTGAATTAGCGTGCTTTGTGCAGATGGTTAATTGCAGTGGAAACCTCTCACTAGCTGTGACACAATGGTTGCAAGCTCAGACCGGTCCACGTCCAGACTTCAGAACGACAGTGTCAAATATAATTGGTAAGTGGTCCCAGAAAGTTAGGCGGGTAGGGGGTGTGTTATGGTTGGACAGTACTCGGCTCCAAAGAAATCGAGTTATATATAACTCGATTATACTGAAACCGAGTACTATTAAAACCGTGTACGTCATGAAACTAACTCGTCCCTGCACAAATTGAGTTACCTATAACTCGATTCTTCAGACACCGAGTACTATTAAAACCTACAACTACCAGCAGAACGCACAGTGATTCTGAAATGGAGTTAAATAAAACTCGTCCCTGAGGAGACCGAGTATTATTTACTTCACCAAACTGGTCGTTAGGACAGTTGTTTATACTCGCCATTGGGAGAGGCGAGTTATATGTTGTACTCGATATTTGTAAAATCGAGTACTACAGGTATTCCACTTTATATAAGATGACAGCTTCCTCTCTTTCTGGTTTGGAACCTTGGCAGAGGAAAACATTCAGACGGGGAGAAGAGAAGCCTCCTTCGCTTCTAGAGGTAACATGCCCACCTTTTTTTGTACTTGTCATTAAATAATTTACTACTGTACAAACCAAATGCTGATTATGCAACTGTTTGTCAGATCTTTTAACAAGAAACGTCAACATTGCTGCAGTCCACTGGCACCTGTTGGTAGAGCAACATGGTACATTTTTATCTAATACCTCAGTTTCGAAACTTCGTAAGTTCTAACCCCAGCACAACAAATATGGTTTTAACATACAGTGTTGTTGTACGAACTCTTTTAGGGTGGCAGATACTATGTTGTTTTCATTGGTCGTGCTCCTGGCATATACTATATAGACAAGTTCATAGATTCGCAAATGCTGAACACAAGTCATACAAGGATCGACGGGAAGCAGAATCTGCATACATGGAGTTCATGCAACGTAATGGTAGGAACGTGCAGTATGGTGCTTCCCAATCGTGGACATCTCCTACCATGTCACCATCAAGTTCTGGAATGGCGTCTCAAAGCGAAGGAACCAGCTATTGCGATGGAGACGTTAGGAACAGATTGTTGAGGTATCAGTTAAACGTTGCCATTAAGGAGCGTGACCACGAAAGGAGGATTGCAACCTTGAGTATTAACATGCTAAGTGAAGTGGTAGCCCATGTTATGGGGGATGACGAAGTTCATGATTCGATACGACATGGAAGCACAAAATGAAGGTGAAACTATGGCTCTTGCTTGTGGCATTTATGAATCTAGTAATACTAAATATATAAATATATGTGTTTTTATGACCCCTATGGCTCATGTTTGCAGTACAGATGGGCTAAAGTGTTGTTGAATATCTTTTTTGTTTCCCTTTTGAACATTAATTTGGAATCTGTCTTAGCCTGTTGGCCTGTAATTGCTTGTATTGTTGTTAACATTGGGTATGTTGTTTTGGTAACTGTACTTGGCTTTGGATAGCCAATAAGTATTTTCTCTATATATTTTTTGCATAGGAAAAACAAAAAAAAACTTGTATATAATTAAGTTGCGAATATAACGAGCAATAGGTTAGTTGTCGTAACGCTAATGTAATATACCCCGTGTCGGTTATGATTTTGCAGCATGACATTGAGCCATATTGGAACATAAAATCCAAATATGCACACCACCTAGCAAGGAAACATGTATGGGCATTTGCCAAACTGTTTCATTACGTAATATGCAGTTATTCGACCTTAACATATACAAATGTACATTTCCAAATAAATTTAAACATACTTGGGAAGAAAAAGACCATTTCATTCCTTACTTCGACAGAATTGATCATTTGACTCAGCGTCAAAGAATGTTGACCATTTTTTCTAAGGACCTTTTGCAGATGAGACATGAGGATAAGGATAGATAGAGTCAAATAATATTGTAACTGATAGACTGTAACTGTTTCATGATAATGAGGAGTTAAATTTTATTTTCTCTGTTTTATATGAGGAGAGTTTAAACTTGTACGTAGGTAAGAAAGAGTGGATGAATTTTTTGAAGGTTTTTTTATTTATTGTTTTTATTTCTTATGGATTTATTTTATTTTATTTTATTTCCTTTTTTTTGTAATTGTTCAAAACATCATTGTTGTGATAATTGGATTGAGATAAGAATTGTGCTACGATTATTACAATTTTTTTTTTTAAATAAAGGTGAAAGTTCAAAAACGTGTACAAAACACCTTTGAACGTTTAGACCCCCAAAAACAACTTAACCAACTCAAGCAATATGTCAAACAACTAGTGTGCGGAAACTTAACACATGCTATGATATGAAATTGGTTAAACAACTATCTAAGCCATAACAAAATAAAACCACAGCAGATAAAATAAAGGCAAAGATAGAGAGGAAGGAAGATGCAAACACAGAGACAACACGCGATGTGTTATCGAAGAGGAAACCGAAGTCCTCGGCGAAAAACCTCTTCGCCGCCCTCCAAGCAGTAATCAATCCACTAGAAAATACAGTTGGGATACAAGGACAGCAATAGACCCTCCAAGCCTAATCTACCCAGTGCACCTAAGCCCTCCAAGCTTCTTGCTCCAACGAGGTTGCGCCGAACCTTTTTCTTTTCTAGCTTCCCGGATTCCGCTACTAGACCGTAGCATCAACCAATGAAGATTGGCTCCTTCCTAACTGCTTCCCAGAACTCCAAACAACTGTCTCACAGAGATGATAATGGTGAGAACCAGGTTTGGTATAATGCCTCTCAAGGTTTTGACAATGGAGAGGAAGAGAGTAAGGGAATTTGAAGAGACTCTAATGTATAGATTGTGGGTGAAGCAATCTGGTTTTTCTTTAGGGTTTCTCTCCCAAAATTCTCTCTGGAAGCTCTCTTTCAATCGTGGGTTAAAGGGGTATTTATACTGGAGTGGGAGAGGAATGTGAAACGTCAGGATTTTACAAAACAGGGGTGGCTCGCGGCTTGACCTCGCGGCTTGACCAAGTCGTGAGATCCAGTCGCGAGTTAACCGTATGGCCAGTTGTCCTGTTTTGTCCTGTAGTGCTCCAGCTAGCATGACTGTTCATCTTCCAGCATGCTTGGCACGTGTGCAGCTTCTGGCGGCTTGCAGCCACGAGTCCACCCGCGAGTCCCAGCCTCGAGTCTCTGTTTCCTTGCACACTCTTGAGCAAACTTCACTCTATCTCACTCACTACCCTTACAACAAACCCACCTAAATACAGGGTTACTAAATGCTGAATTACAAGCAAATTTGGCACGGAATAAAGCCAATTAGATGGTTGAATAAATTCAACCTTACAATCTCCCCCTTTGGCTATTCCGTGACAAAACCCTAAAACATACTCTAGACTTAACATGTGAGTTGGGAACAGTTGAACAAAACTCACTCACACCTAACTCTAGAAGCTGTGAAGCACTTGAATCATATGAACATAATACTCCTGAAACACAACAATACACCATGATCATTGTAAGCAGAAAATTATAAATGCATATGAAACAGGCAATATGTGATCAAGCAAAGATGGAGTTAATAAACAAACCATGGCTTGATCAACCAAGTGAACACCACAAGGTAGTGATCACAGTGCTCATTCACACTTGGAATGAACACAAGGACATACAAGTTAACAAGCACAAGGCAAGACACTTGTATGCTCAACACTCAACCAATGCATAGCACGCAAGGCATATGCATCTAGGAACAATCCTACAAGGGCACAAGAGTGACAGTACATAAACCAAAATGCAGAACATTTAGATTAAAGTACTGATTTCAACATAGCATAAAGGCTGTACTAAGCAAGGTACATACCATAAAGCCTACAAACTATGCATAAAACAATAACCCTAAAAGCTTACAAAAGCACATGGGTACAAACCAACAACATCCTGAATAACAGTTTACAAAACTTAAGGAAAAACAAATGAAACTGAAAAAAGAAAGTAAAGACACTCCCCCTTAAGTAATATTCTCCCCCTTTGATAATGCCTTCACTCCCCCTTTTTGTCATGGAATAGGCTAGTCATCCTCTTCCAGCTTTCTCTGAATTTGATCCAATTGAGCTTGAAGAGAAGTAAGCTTCATATCCCATCGAGTGCTGTGATGGTGTAGAGAAGCTGTGAGTCCAGACACCTTTGTGTTCAACTCGTGGACAGAGGAAACAATGCAACCAAGTTTTTCATCTAGGGAGAGAGTGCTAAACTGAGAGTCACTATGAGATGCAGATGATTCTGGTTTGGCTCTCTTCCGACTATGTCCAACGCTTGCATTGAATGTACGCATGTTGATCGGACTTGGTTTGGGGAGAGGAGTTTCATCAGCTGTTGGATAAATTCCCTTGAGCTTCAAGATCCGTGAAATAAGACTGCAGAAAGGAACACATATCCGAGACTCATTTCGAAGAACCGTTTTGCGCAGAACATGAAAGATATGAGCACAGATATCTATTTCCTCATCAGAGATTAGATCATGAAGAAACAAAGCACGTCCGAGGTTCATATACCCAGTGCTTGATAAAGGGTACAAATTGTGAAACATCACAATTGTAAGCACTCTCAGCTTTGGAGAAAGGGAGGAAACACTGATGGATTTGCCATTGGGTGAGAACTCCAAGTCTTGACCAAGACTTTCTTTGAGAAGCTCCTCATCAGGACAGAGATCATCATAGACCGGTGAATGTCGGAAAATGGGTCTGTTGATGTGAAGAATTTCTGCCAGATATGTGGGAGAGATAGAAAAGCTCTTGTTCCGAACCCAGCACTTAAGTTCATCTCCTTCCACAATTGCGTTAGCATAAAATTCTTTTACTAACTCTTCATACACGTCATCCGGATCAGATAGCAGATAATTCCAATCCTTGTGAGCAAACCATTTCGGAATGTCAGTGTCATGAAGTGAGGGCTGATCCAAGGCTCTTTCTAGTAATGGTGTGGCATGTAGAAAGAAATTCTCATAAGATTGATAGGCTGCATAAGATCTGAACTTGTTGGGATCGAATCTCCTTGAGGAAGAGCGAGTCCCCTTTGGCTGAGGTGGATAATCATCAACATCAATTACTGGTTCCTTTCCTTTGGAACTACCTCCTTTCACAGCAGCTTTCTTGAAAGGCGACATGACTAGTCTGCATTATGAACAGAGGAAATGACAGAACACAATCCAACAAACTAAATTAGCAGTGGGTTAGTGAAATTTTAGGGACAATGAAGAAACCCTAAAAGCTGGATGAGAATGGTCAGAAAATAGCAATGAGGGACACCAAAGGCCCAAATTTGAGCTACACAGTATAGGGAGATCAAATACAACCACATAATCAGCTGAAAAATGACCAAATTCAACAACACATCAACAAGATACCACACAGGATCATAGTGAAACATGATATCAACAGCAGATCAGACAAAAATAGCTAACCCTGGCTAAGCACATGATGAAGAACACAACCACCAACATAAACTAGCTCAAACACAAAAACACAAGCATCCAAGCGAGGCTAGAACAAAGAATAATAGTTGAGCTAAAAACCCATCACAAAAACACAATCAAATGTGAATGAACCAGAGGGAAAACCATAACAACAAGTAAAATAGAGTGCAGGACAGAAAACCATACCTGTTAGTCGACGATTTTGAGCTGAAAAGAGACAAGTATGGGAGATCGAAAATGGAGGCACGGTGACACAGTGTAAGAGCAGATGAGAAAGACAATGAACAGTCACAAAAAGATCGAGGGAAAATAAAAAGTTTAAAAACTGCCCCTGTTTATCCAAAACACGCGATTTTCGCGACTGGAACGAGTCGCCAACAAGTCGCTAGATCAAGCCGCCAAAACACTGAAGGACAAAAAGTTGAAAAATTTTTCTAAGTGTTTTTCACGACTGGAAGGTCTACCCGCGAGTGAGTCGCGAGTTGAGCCGCGAAAATCTCTGAGTGAACCTCGCGACTGGACCTTCCACTCGCGAACAAGTCGCCAAAAATGACCAGCGAAGATGCGACTGAGTCTCGCGACTTGACATACCCGCGACTGAGCCGCCAAAACAGGGCAAAACAGGATTTTTGAAATTTTCAGAATTCTCAAATAAAATACTTTCCAAAAACACCTAAAACACTCAAAAATCTTTTTGTGCTTGAATTAACAAAGATTGAGCATGTGAAAACACATTTCATCAAGTACAATCACACAAATGAATATGGCATTTATTGAACATAAACTTGTGTGTTGTGTGTGGATATCAACAATGAGATAGTCCTTTGTCTAATGTGAAGCTTCAATGATCAATTCAACCAAGGCATACACAATTAGCACTAGATCATGTGACCCATCTCAATTATAGAAATATGTATATATGACCTCCCACACAATTTGATAATCAAAACTTGGAGCTTTTCATTTGACTCCACTTTCAATCATAACATTTGATCTTTTTGATCTTTTGAGGCAATCATCTCTCATTGTGAGAGAGATATACAACATTTCTCTTTGAAGAATAGGCCTTTGGCCTTTTTGAATGAACATACACTTTTAATATAAGGTCGCTTACCCTTTTTCCTAGTCAAATACTAGAATGTGCGACAGGCTTTTGCAGCTCAATATCTCTTTTCATTTGGAGATTTACATTTGGTGAGCTCTTTTTAGCAAAACAAAAATAAAAAGTGGGAAGATATATAGACACAAGTCTATGCATGTTTCAAGATCAACATAGCCATTCACTAATCATTCATGACAAGTTTGAAGATTTATTTACAACAATCACATAGGTTTCAAGATTTTTCCCACAGTGATATAAGTGCATGAAAACAAGCAATGCTCGAAAATGCACAAAGCCATTAGCACAAAGGTACAAGGCAAAACAAGTTTTGAGACAAAACTCAACAAAGTCAATCAAGCTTTTTGATTTTCTAATTTTTATGTGATTTTTGGATTTTTGACACAAGAAGCAAAAATGATTGAACAAACATAAAAAGAAACAACAGTATTCACAAATGGACAAACAAACAAGAAACATGTTGCACAAAAAGGCTAATAAAAAAGGTGTGTGCCCCAACACAGACAGATTTAGCATATTATAAATATGTGAAGCACACAACACACAAGAGAGTCAAGGAATTGTACCAACACCAATGGTCTTACGGAGTGATGCAAACCGTGGACCATCGAGAGGCTTGGTGAAGATATCCGCCTTTTGATTGTCGGTGTGTATGAACTCAAGACACACCACTCTTTCCTCTACCAAATCCCGAATGAAATGGTAACGTATCTCTATGTGTTTGGATTTTGAATGCTGAACAGGATTCTTGGAAAGATTGATGGCACTGGTGTTGTCACAGAAGACACACATCGTTTCTTGAGGAATTCCATAGTCATGAAGTAATTTCTTCATCCAAAGAAGCTGAGTGCAGCAACTTCCAGCAGCGATGTATTCTACTTCTGCAGTAGATAGAGACACTGAATTCTGCTTCTTGCTCATCCACGAAACAAGATTGTTACCAAGATAAAAACAGCCGCCTGAAGTGCTTTTCCGATCGTCTACACTGCCAGCCCAGTCAGCATCTGAATACCCAGCAAGACAAGCATTTGAGTCTTTTGAATACCACAGACCATAGTTTGCAGTACCATTCACATATCGAATGATTCGCTTAGCAGCAGTCAGATGAGATTCCTTCGGATTAGCTTGGTACCTGGCACAAACGCCCACACTGAAAGCAATGTCCGGTCTACTGGCTGTAAGGTAGAGCAAACTTCCTATGATGCTCCTATACAATGTAGGACTTACTTCAACTCCTGACGAATCCACATTCAGTTTAGTGGAAGAGCTCATGGGAGTGGAGGCATGTTTTTTGGAGTCTAGGCCAAACTTCTTGACAATGTTTCTGGCATACTTCTCTTGAGATACAAATATACCCTCCTTCTGTTGTTTGACTTGAAGACCCAAGAAGAATGTGAGCTCCCCCACCATGCTCATCTCAAACTCCTTCTTCATCTCCTCAGAAAATTCAGTAGCACGATCTTCGATAGTTGCCCCAAACACTATGTCATCAACATAGACTTGTGCCACAAGGAGATAATCTTCATCATTTTTGACAAACAGAGTTCGATCGGCGTACCATCTCTTGAAACCTCTATCTAGAAGATAATGTGTAAGACGATCGTACTAGGCTCTAGGCGCTTGTTTTAAACCATAAAGTGCTTTCTTCAATCTTAATACATGGTCTGGAAAATGAGGATCCTCAAATCCTTTTGGTTGCTCAACAAAAACTTCTTCATTTAGATATCCATTCAGAAAAGCGCACTTAACATCCATTTGATAAAGTTTGAAATTCAAAGTGCACGCAATGGACATGAGGATTCGAATGGATTCGAGTCTTGCCACCGGAGCAAATGATTCATCAAAATCCACCCCTTCTACTTGTGTATATCCTTGAGCCATCAACCGAGACTTGTTTCGAATTATCTCTCCATCTTCATCAGTTTTGTTTTTAAAAATCCACTTTGTGCCTATAACATGAACGTTTTCAGGCCGTGGAGCAAGTTCCCACACATCATTCCTCACAAACTGATTCAGCTCTTCATGCATTGACTCAACCCAATTCTCATCTTGAAGAGCCTCTTCAACCCTTTTTGGTTCAAACTGTGCAGGATAACAGTGATATGTTACATGATTGGCTAGCAGAATATTTCCTTTCCTGAGGCGAAGACCGTCATCAAGTGATCCTATGATATTACTTTCCGGATGATTCTTGATAACTCTTGAAGATGGCCTTTTTAAAGTGGAAACTTCATCACTACGAGAGATAGGAGGATGAACTTCTGGAGGAGTAAGAGGACTTGAAGTTCTAGTCATCGATCTCGTTTCCATTCTTGGGTTGATGGGAGTCGATTCTACTTCTGGTATAGGTTCTTCACCTTCTATATCCAAAGCTTCTACCTCAACATCAGGCTCTTCGGTGCTCGGCCCTTCTACATCATCAATCATTTCCACCTTAGGTAAGGCATCATCAATCTTGACATTTATGGATTCCATCACAGCCTTTGTTCTCTTGTTAAACACTCTATACGCTCGACTTGTAGTAGAGTAGCCAAGAAAAATACCCTCATCACTTCTTGCATCAAACTTCCCAAGATTCTCTCGATCATTTAAGATATAACATTTACTTCCAAATACCCGGAAATACTTCACTTTAGGCTTCTTCCCATTCCATATCTCATATGCAGTCTTCTTTGTACCAACTCGAAAGAAAATCCTATTGCCAATGTGACACGAGGTGTTGACAGCTTCTCCCCAAAATTTTTGAGGTATTTGCTTGTTAAGCAACATGACTCTTGCCATCTCCTGAATCACACGATTTTTTCTCTCTACCACTCCATTTTGTTGTGGAGTTTTGGGAGCTGAAAACTCTCTTTTAATACCATTCTTCTCACAGAAGGACTCGAATCTTGCATTCTCAAATTCTCTCCCATGATCACTTCTAACTTTGGCTATCGGAATCCCCTTTTCATTTTGTAGTTTCTTGCACAGAATCTCCAACCTCTCACAAGCTTCTAATTTTTCTATAAGGAATTCAACCCAAGTGTATCTTGAGTAGTCGTCCACAATGACCATAATGTATCTTTTTCCCCCTAGGCTTTCAGTTCTGGTGGGCCCCATCAAATCAACATGAAGTAACTCCAAACACCGAGAGGTGGCCATCACATTTACCTTGTGATGACTTGCCTTAGTTTGCTTCCCCATTTGACATGCACCACAAACGGTCTTCTTCACTTTTCCAAACTTAGGAAGTCCCTCGACTGCTTCAAGTTTGGAGACTTTTGCTACTTGTTTGAAGTTGGCATGCCCAAATCTGTGATGCCACAGCTCCAACATATCCACCCGAGCACTTCTACACGATATTGGTGCCGTGGGAACTATTCCATAACAATTATCTGTAGTCCGATTTCCTTCCAAAACCTGAATCCCCTCTTCATTGATGATCAATTATCCTTTCTTAGAGAATTGTACCAAGAAATCGTCATCACAAATTTGAGTGATGCTCAGCAAATTCGCCTTCAGCCCTTTTATGAACAGCACATCTTTCAACAGAGGCAAACCGGGTATCTCAATGGTTCCTTTGCCTAGGACTTGAGCATGGCTTCCATCACCAAAGGTCACATAGTCACCAACCTTTTCTTTGAGTGACTTAAACAGTGACTTATCCCCTGTCATATGGCGAGAACCCTCACTGTCAAGATACCACAAACATGCATTAAACACCTTTAATGAGGTATGCACAAATAGGTTCACATGTGACAGACATTCTTAACCTTCAAACACAAACTCATCATCAGGTTTCATGCTTCTTTTAGATTGATTTTTCATTTTCAGACTCTCAATCATCTCACACAACATTCTATTCTTTCTTTTATATTTCTTAATCAATGATTTAGATTCAGATATGCTACTGTGTAAGACAAGATTCTGATTTTCAAGATATTCCAGCATGTGAACAAAAACTCTAGCATGTTTCTTAGTTTTTAATAACTCTACAAGATCATCAGTAAGACACATTTCTGACATATGCATAGAGTCATTTTCACAAACACTTAAGCTACAATTCAGCATGGTATAAACCAAAACAACAACCACAACTCAGGGGTCTAGGATCACACTTAGGTAGTAAAACCACAACAAGTGTACCCGCTCTGATACCAATTGAAAGTTCAAAAACGTGTACAAAACACCTTTGAACGTTTAGACCCCCAAAAACAACTTAACCAACTCAAGCAATATGTCAAACAACTAGTGTGCGGAAACTTAACACATGCTATGATATGAAATTGGTTAAACAACTATCTAAGCCATAACAAAATAAAACCACAGCAGATAAAATAAAGGCAAAGATAGAGAGGAAGGAAGATGCAAACACAGAGACAACACGCGATGTGTTATCGAAGAGGAAACCGAAGTCCTCGGCGAAAAACCTCTCCGCCGCCCTCCAAGCGGTAATCAATCCACTAGAAAATACAGTTGGGATACAAGGACAGCAATAGACCCTCCAAGCCTAATCTACCCAGTGCACCTAAGCCCTCCAAGCTTCTTGCTCCAACGAGGTTGCGCCGAACCTTTTTCTTTTCTAGCTTCCCGGATTCCGCTACTAGACCGTAGCATCAACCAATGAAGATTGGCTCCTTCCTAACTGCTTCCCAGAACTCCAAACAACTGTCTCACAGAGATGATAATGGTGAGAACCAGGTTTGGTATAATGCCTCTCAAGGTTTTGACAATGGAGAGGAAGAGAGTAAGGGAATTTGAAGAGACTCTAATGTATAGATTGTGGGTGAAGCAATCTGGTTTTTCTTTAGGGTTTCTCTCTCAAAATTCTCTCTGGAAGCTCTCTTTCAATCGTGGGTTAAAGGGGTATTTATACTGGAGTGGGAGAGGAATGTGAAACGTCAGGATTTTACAAAACAGGGGTGGCTCGCGGCTTGACCAAGTCGCGAGATCCAGTCGCGAGTTAACCGTATGGCCAATTGTCCTGTTTTGTCCTGTAGTGCTCCAGCTAGCATGACTGTTCATCTTCTAGCATGCTTGGCACGTGTGCAGCTTCTAGCGGCTTGCAGCCGCGAGTCCACCCGCGAGTCCCAGCCGCGAGTCTCTGTTTTCTTGCACACTCTTGAGCAAACTTCACTCTATCTCACTCACTACCCTTACAACAAACCCACCTAAATACAGGGTTACTAAATGCTGAATTACAAGCAAATTTGGCACGGAATAAAGCCAATTAGATGGTTGAATAAATTCAACCTTACAAAAGGTAATTGATTTTTATTTTTTTTTCAATAACAGCAGATGTGTGTGTTCTTTTTTGGTACCACATTATTATAAATTTTTTTTTATCAGTTATCATGGCAGATGTATTCACAAACAAACGTGTTTGTTTTAATGAAATTTTTTTTATAAGTGAATAAAGTAATTTGAATACCATCAGGAGAGTAATCCTATTTTGTAGGCAATGTTTTAGTGCAAGTTAGACATGTATTTTTACCTTTCATTCAATAGTCAGAACTTAAATATAGACATTAAGGACATTCACTTAATTAATAAATGGGGACTCCAAACAAGAGAAACCCCTTAAATATTTTAATACATAATCTTAAAAAAACCTCAGGTTGAGTACAAAATGATAAAAACTCAACTAAATACTAAATTTTATAATATTTTATTTTTTGAGATTGCCCCTGACATTCAGGGAAAGAGCTAAACAACTAATGCAAATTATGAAATACCCTTAATGTAATAAACTTATCTTTATCTCTAATTCATAAGAAATGGATTAAACTCTTAAATTGATAAAAATTGAAAGCAAACAATGTAATGAAAAAGGTGAACTTCTATAAAAAAAACATATGTACCACGTTTATATTTTGAAAAAACAATAAATAAATAAAAACTATCTCGGCCTGTTCAGAAGTTTCAAATTCAAAACATAATAATAATAAAAAAATTACACTTAATACGTTTGAATTCCACTCCCACATTGTCGAATAACCTGTTATGTTGCCCATGTATGTACATTCAGAATTCAACCATAAATCATTCTGTTTTAAAAAAATCAAAATAACAACAAATGCAAATACTTCGGCAATTCTTCCACTAAAACAACTAGTAGTCCAAAATGTTCCACACTCCATACTAACTAAACAAAAATACCATGTCAAAGTTCCATAATAAATAACCAAGTAATAAATTAGATGCCATTTTCAGTTCCATATCAAAAACTAAAACACATAACAGATTAAGATAGTAAAAACCCAAAATGATTACATGGCATATCAAATTATCGTTCATGGCAAAATCCAAGTGCCATATCAAAAAGCCTTTAGACATCACTAAGAGACTGGATTAGAAGAGCTGTCTTCCTTGTGCTCATCGTTATTGATCTCCATGCTCTTTTTATCTTCAATGACCTCTTCCAATTGTGGTTGTACAAGGTCTACATCAAATGAATTGAATGAAACATTAAAAACGTATCTATGCATTATAAATCTGAAATTTAAAATCTGTGGGTAATGAATCAATGGAAGCAATGAATCAATTAAACAAATAAGTCATTTGCATAGTAGTAAGAAAAAAAATGACTGGTAAATTTTTTGTAGTGTCTACTGTGTACCAAGTCTGCCAACAAAATCCAAAAACGATTCTAAAAAATATGCATGAATATAATTTGTATTACATTGGTATCAACCATACCATCATGCATAATTTTTCATCAGATTATTCCATTTAAATTCTCAGCCAAGATTGTGCACATTCTATATGTTCTATTTTGATAACTCAAATCCTCCGTCCATATAGCAACTTAAATGCCATTTAAATTTTCAACTTTTCTCTACACCACCTCATCATTAATATTTAAAGTAAACATTTTTGTATTTTATGGGAAATCCAAAACCTGTTGGACATATATATTATTATTATTTTTTTAAATCATAAACTTATAACTTTGGATGGCCAACATATAAATTAAAAATGCATTACCTATAGAAACAGGAATGCTCAATGGCACTTCAAATTTCTTTCGACATAACTCCGAATGGCGCTTCAAATTATACTGAACATATGCTCCGGCAGCAATAAATTTCTTTCCACACTGCTTACATTTGCATGAAGGCTATTCTTTGCCTTTTGTCGGAAGCATCTCAAAGTCATGCCAAACCTTTGAAGTCCTCCTCTTGTAGACTTTGAGCTTAGTCTTTGCCTTCTTTGGCTCGGGAAGGTCAGCCACTTCATCAAATTGGGCATCTAAGTCATTCTGTTTTCCTTTTTTCGTCATGTCAGTACGAATCATCTGATCACTTTCCATCTAGACCAATTTAAAGAAAAATTATTGATAACAAATTTAGTAATTGTAAGAAAAAGTAAGGACTGACAAATTAATTTAAAATCAACAAAAGGAACAAACAATCAAATATTACTACTAAACAGTCAACATTAAAGTGAGTATGGATCTGAAATTATTTTATCTTAAGATGTCAGAAACAGGAAAAACTTCAGAGGAAATCAGGAGTTCTAAAAAGTCTTATAAGTGTAAGCCCAAGCTCACTCGAAAATGAGCACTCTAATTAATAAGTAATTTGTTATTTTACTAACAGTGTTTCTTTTATGATAATTTATTTACAGATTTACAGGTGACACAAGTTGCATCTAATTAAACTTCCAGCTTTTATAAAAAAAAAAAAAAAAAAAAAAAAAAAAAAAAAAAAAAAAAAACAGAAGTAAAATCAACATCATAGCGATTAACAACACAAACGAACGGACCTACAATTATTGTGTTTGAAGATGACAGATACAAAGAAATTTGAAAAGAAATCATAGAGCAAGAGCGAGCTAGGACAAGGGGAGCATCCCTCCAATTTTATTTTTAAAAAATGAATCTTTATATATATATATATATATATATATACACAGCAACCCATATATATATCTCATTGTCCAAATTCTTTTGAAATTTAATAGTTCATAAGAGAATTTAAGTCCTAAATGACTCATTTGAAAATACTAGATTTTCAAATTAATTGGGTTACAAAATTCTGAGCTAAATTTTCCAAATTCTTAAGCAGCAGTTTTCAACAAATACTTATTCCCTAACTACAATTTGCAATTTAATAAAACCTAATAAAACTAACTTTCTTCAAGTCCAATGTTTATTTTAAGTTAATTGGCATTTTCTTTATTTATCTTTCTTTGTAATGAAGATATTCCTATTTAATAATCTCTTTTCCATTGAAAATGTATTAAGAACAAAATATATATAAATAAATAAAATAACATATGGTCATCAGAGTTTTGGTGTTCTTTTTTTTTTTCTTTTAATAATATAAATTATATAATAATGATGCGTGACATCCAAACAGACAACTTTTTATTTTTTAAATATTGTTTACGTACAAATATTTGTATGTGCATTTTTTACCTGAAATTCAATTGTGCAAGTAAATCATATGTCAATATATTGGTGTAACATTTATTGGTGAATACATTGGGGACCATGACTCTCATACCATTTAAAAATCCCCCTCTCCCTCCTATATTGTTCCATTCATTCCATATATAATTAATTGCAGCCCCCTATATTTTTTTTAAAATGTACTACATTTATTTAAATGACTCATGGATATATTTGAAATGACTCATGCAAGACCCAATTATTTTAAAATCAACATACAAAATAGGCATTTCTCTCTACGAAAAGAAGAGAAGATGCCCCAAATTGCTTAACAATTAGACACAACTGATTTAATTGGCCAAATTTGGACTAAATTTAACCCACGTATAGCTCAGCCTGAAAAATTGTGCAAGCATAGACAAAGGCCACAGGCCCGAGCCCAGAACATTGGGACTAATACAATAAGTATGTAGACATACTAAAATTCATAATAAATTTTACAATTGTATGTCTTACCATATTGTTAATTATGGATAATAAAAGTAATGTCAATATTAAACAATATGAGAATCAATAATAACCTACCAATTTAACATGTGTAAAATTTGTTATATTTGTAACATTACTTTTGTAACTATTGAATCATATAACTTTAGCACCCTCTAAAGACAAAAAGGGTGAAATTTTAGGTTTACAATTTCTGTGTCTCTAGACTTTTTTTTTTGTTTGACATCATATAATTTAACTTTTATGATCTCTTCTAAATCGATTTACTTATAAAAATTTGTAAGTATACAACCATATTATTGTGCACATTTTGTTAACATCTATTAGAATCTTGACACTAATAAAGACAACATCGTTTTAGATAAGGAAAAAAAATGTAATTTTTAGTAAGATTAATGGTAAAAATGTGTCTGACCACAAGAAAAGAAATAAATTGACATCGTTTTAATTGTCCAGATTTAAAATCCTAAATGACTAAAAATCAAGAGTCCAATTTAAAGGTGATTAAAAGTACATACAAAATAAAGCAATTTAAATGGACAAAGTCTGCTATAAGTACTAAAAAATGGACATGATGATGATTAACACAGTAAACGAAATCTACAATTTAATGAAGCAATTTCATTACTAACTAAACAAAACAAACATTATGATGGACACAAACGAATGGATCTACAAATATTTTGTTTGAAGATGACAGATACAAAGAAATTTGAAAAGAAATCAGACAGCAAGACCCAATTATTTTAAAATCAACATCACAAATCTATGGACATTACGATAATGAGTAACACAGCAAAAGACATCTAGACTTTAAGCACAAAGTTCATTACTAACTAAACAAAACAAAAATTATAATGGACGTTATGTCCAGGACATACCTTGCTGGACTGGATTCGGTGGTTCAAAGCTGAAGAAAAATAACCGAGTGCAGCCACGGTTGTGAGGAGAAGACAAATCAGAGGGGTCGCCTACGGATTTGAGGGGAATAGCGACTTTGAGAGACATATTCAGACTAGGGATTTGGTTTTATAGTGAAGAATGAATCTGTAGTGTACTGTGTACATCAAAGAGGGGGCGGTTGGAGTTTTGAGGAGATAGACGAAGATAAGGATAGACAGAGAAAGTAAATGGTTGACGACGGAAACGAAGAGGCAGTCTTGAGATTCAGAAGTTCAGAGAGGCGTGAGGGTTCTGTTTCTGGGGGGAAGGTACCTAGACACAGTTATCCAATAAACGAGTAACAATACTCGCTATATATATAGCCGAGTATTGTTACTATACTCGATAACTATAGAAGCGAGTTGTGTTATACTCGTAATCTCTAAAACCGAGTTACATCAAAACTGACCAATCACACACCAATCCAACAGCAATCGATTTGTATAGAGAAGTTTGGATGGACTGATGGGAGTTCTTGGTTTTAAATTACTACTCGCTTACAAAGAGATCGAGTACTACTTAGTATGGTACGTAGAAATTTAAGAGCAAATTACTCGGCTAAAGTATGTTCAAGTAATAGTACTCGATAACTTTAGAAGCGAGTTGTGTTATACTCGTAATCTCTAAAACCGAGTTACATCAAAACTGACCGATCACACACCAATCCAACAGCAATCGATTTGTACAGAGAAATTTGGATGGATTGATGCAGTTCTTGGTTTTAAATTAGTACTCGCTTACAAAGAAATCGAGTAGTAATTAGTGTGGTTGTTGGCAATTTAAGCACAAATTACTCGATCAGTTTATAAGCGAGTTTTTATACTAGTAATCTCTAAAAGCGAGTTGTATAAAAACTGACCGATCACACACCAATCGCACACCAATCGATTTGTTCAGAGAAGTTTGGATGGACATCCGCAGGTCTTGGTTTTAAATTACTACTCGCTTACAAAGAAATCGAGTACTAATCAATACTCGACTACTTATATGTCGAGTTACATTTGTATACTAAGCCAGTTTTTTTTGTAGGAAATACCAAATTGGTAGGCTTTACCTGCTACCAAGTTCAATCAGTCCGTTGACATATATAGTAACCAAAGAACACGACATTTTTTTAGGGTGGCAATTTTCGGTTGTATAATGTCAACTAGGGGATATAATTATTACTTCCCAACTCAATGAAGCTTGGTTGTAGGCTTTACCTTCACCCTTGACACTGCCAAGTTCAGTCACTTGCATTCTCACAGCCTGGTGCACATACAATGTGTGACTACCGAATGGAGCAAAGACATGAATTTCGTAAGAATTGACCAAACTTTTAATTAAGCTTTAAACCCTTTCAAACCTTTTAATTAAGAGCATCTTTTTTGTAGGAGATAGCACACCATAATACTGTAAGTATTACAATCGTAATTATCATTAAGATTATGATTACAAATATGTAATAATATTGAATATTGGAATTAAATGATATGCACAATATAAAGATAGTATTTCATTAGGGGGGATAATAGACCGAACTGGGATTTTAGGAAAAATATCTTCTCGATCTCTTTCATTCTTTTTACTTCCCCTTTTGTTTGTTGCAGTTCCCGAAGACCGCTAAAATCTGTATTTTCAATATTACTTCTATACTTTATATAGTTTATATTTATATGATTTATCTATTTAGTTTTATATATTAGAAAGTTAGAAAATTAGAAAGTTAAATTTTCACAAAATTGTGCGGTGCTTGTTAAGGTTAAATAATGTGGTCTTACACTCTTACTTAATAAAAAAATTGAATAAATAAGATTAATTATATAAAGCTGAGACTTAGCTGACCCTAAAATCTATAAAGCTAACAAAATCCTAACCTAATGGTGCCATTAACACAACACTTCGAAATTGCAATATAACGTGTGTAAGGAAAATAATATTTATATATATATATATATATATATATGTACACAAAAGGAATATAATAAAATACAAAACTATCATAAGGTTTGGATTAATTTAATGCTACGCATTATCAGCAAATTATCTCGATACGCACATTTTTTGCGTAAGGCTTAAACTTAAAAAATAAATCACGCAAACTAGTCAATGATGACCCTCCATGGATTCGCCTATATAAGCCACAATGAAAGTTGCAAAAATAAGAGCGTGAATATTGCTTCTAAATAATCCAAGTAACATGACGAGTATAGGAACTACTGAAGGTACTAGAGAAACAAGAACAAGAACTACTAATTCATCAGCTAAAGTTGCATTCATCTTGAACAAATCTTTAGCTAAATTTACACTAGAGTCTTTTGCTTATAAAAGAGACCCACATAAAAGGAAAATTTCAACTAATCTAATGTATAAATTAAACTTCTTCAGTTGTGGGATCTCCATCCATCATCACTATATTACATTCGTCTAAAGCTGCCTTTGTTCAAATATGCAGATACATAGATACAAAAATCTAGAAATGAAGTTTTCCATTGCACATGAAAATATCGACCCTTTGCAAATATAATTGGTATAATTGGTACCTAACTCGAAGCTGACTCAAATATTCATTAAGTATCTTCATTAGTTACAAAATATGTTCCAAAAGCTGTGTCTAACATATCCAAAAAATCAGCTGTTAACATATATGCCCTCCAAAAATCTGCTGTCATGTTTGCTCTCCAAAAATCTGTCAGTCTTTTATGTCCAAAAAATGTTGTCAAAGTTTTATCCGCTAGCTGTTACATGAACAATAACACGTCGTCCAACTACTGTGCAAAAAACAAAGAAAAAAACAAATTGTGGTCAGGTTTCTTTTAATATCAATAGTAGGAACCACTGAAGCCTGCAAAATATGCCACCAAATATGAATCAATAAATAAAAAACAAAAACCAACATCTAAATGAAAATATAAATTTAAATTATAGAAAAATCCTTAACGTTTATGCACACCTAAGTCATGCCATATATCCCAACATGATCTTGTCCAAGCAAAAATCCACAATCACAAGATTCCGACACTATTTCCTTGGGTATGGAGGAAATCACTGTCCATTATAGAATTATTGAGTATGGGGACATAGCTAACGGCCAATCATGGTATTTTTATTAATAAGTTTTCTTTACTTTATGGGTGGTCATTTGTGTGGGTTTTGGTTCAATTCATTGAGGGTTTAGTGTTTAGGCAGATTGTGGAAGGATTCAGTTTATGTTTCCACTTACTCGTACGCCATCCTACATCAAGTCTTTTCCTCTTCCCTAAAGCAAGGAAGTTATTTATGGTCTGACTCAAGAACAATTTCTGTACACAAAATGGTTCACCTACATGCATCTCATCCTCACTCAACATGCTCGTCCCCTAAAATCATTCAAATGACGTTCCCCTCATGAATCTAAAACCACAGACAATACCATTTCGAATTGACCCAATCATGAAAAAGAAATGCCTTGTCTTTGTATATCCTACATGGTGAGGGAAAAAGAATATAAAGAAGAAAAAAAGAACATATCCTACGCCAGGTATAGTGTTTCAGACGTGTGACCTGAACATCTTATACTGATGCTTTGTATATTCAACAATTAGAAATAAGTTCAGTTTACAAGACCTTAAAATTAGTAAAGGGAAACTACCAAAAAAAACCTTGTGATATTTGCCACTAAGAGATGCCAGAACTTTGAAATGTCACACATAACCCCCTGTAGTTGTGTAAACTTTATGGGGTGATTTATACCAGTGTACAAGGTTCCCACTTTGCAAGATCTGTGGGAGGTGATTGATAAGCAACCTTACCCCAAAATTCAATGGCCGTGTTTTACAGGCAAATCACAAGGAATTTTTTATAATCTCCCCTCAAAGATACTTGCCATTATGCTTCTAAGAAATTATAGTCTGAAAATATAAACACTCATCTTTTTATTCACTTTCCTTGAATCATTATTCTCTTAATATTCACAGCCACATTCTCCACTCAAGCTTAGATCCTTTTTATGCTTAGCAATAAACTAGCACAGATCTTTGTCTAACTCATAGCATTATTGGCTTTAAATTTTCAATACTACCGTAAGCTTCATGTTTACATGTTAAGTTAGCTGGTACTTTCAATACCTATGTTATGCTTCTCTTCTTTTATGTCTTATCAATGTTAGTATTGAATTTTGGCACAAATCCCTATCCTCATAATTTGAATGATAATTCTCTTTAAAGAACAAAGGCAAGCACCCAAATATGTAATTAGTTTCCTCTATATAGCACAATTGAACTCTTCAATTTTGAGCGATTTAGCATTACAATACTTGATCCAGTAAAAGATAGAAGTTATTAATTGTACCTTAAATTTGGTGCTTCATACCCTGCAAAGTAAGACATCACAAGAGGATGCAGAAATTAAATTTTAGCTTGAAGGAACATAATCAAATTTATTATGAGTTGTACTATAACCATATAAATAAACCTAGATGGTTAAAAGATATCTTATTGTTTGTTAGCATTTAGAATCACTTAGCAAGGATGCACCCAAAAAGGGTATCTCTTTTAGTACCTAAATATTTTTCCATATGTGTATACTATGTGGTCTTCTGTTCAACAAACAAGAGGTATTTGCATGGAGGACTCTTTTGGGATCTCCATTTCAAATATTGTCTATTTCATCCATATCATAGTCCACATTAGATTTTACAAATCTAAAGGGGTACATTTCACCAAGTCATTTAAAATTTTATATATAGAAATTAAATCTAAACCGTTAAATGAACAAAATAGACAAGGATTTGACATAGAGAGATCCTATTTTGCCCAAAGATACTGGTTAGAGGTTTTAAAACCAAGATTTCATGAAACTCGTACGCCATCCTACATCAAGTCTTTTCCTCTTCCCTAAAGCAAGGAAGTTATTTATGGTCTGACTCAAGAACAATTTCTGTACACAAAATGGTTCACCTACATGCATCTCATCCTCACTCAACATGCTTGTCCCCTAAAATCATTCAAATGACGTTCCCCTCATGAATCTAAAACCATAGACAATACCATTTCGAATTGACCCAATCATGAAAAAGAAATGCCTTGTCTTTGTACCAAGTATGCTGGTCCAGCGACATATGCATGGCCTGAAATTTAACAAGTTGCTGTCTCTAACAGCTGTGTCTAACATGCTATGTCCAAGCTAAAACAAGACAGTTGTGTTGTGTTTGTGTCCAAATATCATAGGTCTAATTTGATGTGCAGGGCAGATTTTAATAATAATAATGTGATGTGCAGGACACCTTTTTCCATCACTTTCTTGCAAATCAAAGAAAGATTAAAGCAAGGAAGGAAATTTATAAACAGAAACATAACTAACCAAATTCTATACGTCATAAACATGCTGGACTTATGTATATCTAGACAGAGGAGAAGCATAAACATAACTAAGCAAATTCAATTTCCAAGCCATGCTGGACTTATGTATATCTAGACAGAGGAGAAGCATAATTCAGTTGCTTAAAAGTAACATCTTCCTTTTATAGCCAAGATAAATCCCAACAGTTTAATAATGAGGACATTTATTTTCTCTTTTTTTTTTTGGTTGTGAATTGTAATTATCGAAATTGAACCTCAAAAACTAAAATAAATTAAAAAATCTAGATATTGGGCAAGGTTTTACCCCCATAAGCTCCACATCATCAACGGCTCAACGATCTTTTCGTTTCCTCAAAACTGCCTTTGCCGGTCTCGTCTTACCTGAAATTCAAAGGGATCACACATTACTTGAATGCACACATTCCCTATGCTTAATTTAATTATCAGAAAATGTTTGATCTGAGTATGATCATCACTTAAAGCACACAACATCATATGCAAGTCCTGTGACATTCTATTAAGGTAAATGATAAATAGTTTACATAGCATGGAGGTGCACTGCCTAAATAATAAAATATAATGCAAACTAAGCACAGGATTGTTAATCTGAACAATCTGATGAACATGAAGCAATTAAGAAAGATGCCTTCCTAGCTATGCAAATTATTACTTTATCATTATGAAAATAGAAGACTAGGACATATAATGACATAGTAATAATTCCTTTATGAGTTTTATATGTCTTTTATAATTATGCGCAGTCTATGGATAGCTTCCATGTTTCCATAAATCATGTTATTTACCGTCACCGGTCCCACAACCAGGGGGATGTATGTCAGTGCGGAGTGATCTTCGCAACCCATGTACCGGCACTATATTCTCACCCTGTATCTGTTCGATCTGTGCAACCGGTTCGTCAAGGTTAGGAAGTGAAGGGTCCTGGGTGGGCTCAGCTTAAACTACAGGTGGTGTCGATCGGCCAGGGGTGGGTACAAATATACAGCCACCGTCGTGGGCAGAGTCGGCAAACAATGGGGGAGACAGCCGAGTGGGTGGTGGGGACCGAGGGCCAGCTTAGGCACAGGATGTGTGTTCTGCACTATTCTCATGGCCAGAGGGGTGGGATGGCTGGGCAGCAGCGTCAGACGTGCATCGCGATGACCCGACACCGTCCATGTACATGCCCCAGTCGCCTCCAACGCCTCATCATCTGCAGAAAAATAGTTGCATTTATTAAGATAACCACAAGGGATTGAGTCATAAAATGTCTTACTATTTGCAGCCTAGATATGATTCAATGGCATTTGACCCTTTAAACTCGCTTAATTTGGGTGCATGAAACCTCTCATATACACACTCACATGCACACAACCAATCATACAAAATGAAGCCTCATGGTTGCTTTCTTTTCCGATCCAGTGTTCTTACTCTGTATTCTGATTGAATGCTTTTCCATTTGCAATGGCAGTATCATATTTTGCCCCAAGCTAGAGAAAATGGGCAAATGCCCATTCCAAAAAAACAATCTAGCATTTTGCCGTCTTTCCCAAATTAATTAGGGAAATACCCCTCTTTTTAAACTCGATTTTCTCTAAAACAAAGTTAAGCCCTATAGTGACATTTTTAAGGATCCTATAGTGACGTTTTAAGGAACTACAGTGGCATTTTATAATCCAATCTCCATGAAGTCGAGTTACATGCAATTTTTTTCTCTTTTTGTTACCTATAACTCGACTTCATGGAAATCGGATTACAAAACGCCACTATAGGTCCTTAAAACGTCACTATAGAATCCTAAAAAACGTCACTATAGAGCTTAACTTGATTTTCAGAAAATCGAGTTTAAAAAGAGGGGCATTTCCTAATTAATTTGGAAAAGACAGTAAAATGCTAGATTGTTTTTTTGAAAGGGGCAAAAGCCAATTTTTTCATACAATAATTATTTCAACTTTAACAATAACATTTAAGAAATGAAGTTGGCGTTTTAGGATGGAAAAATTTTCTGACTGAGACTGGAGAAATATTACTTCCACTATCAATTATTACAAAATGTTCATAAAAATCTCTCTCACTGTTTTTTTTTTTTTTGTTTTTTCTTTATTTCAACACTCTGTATTCATTCAACTGAGAATGGAAGACAACAAAGTCCAAAAACAAAGGTTGAGCAGACCTGAAAACACATAACAGTTACAAAGCTGATATAATAACAATAAAACATTGTTTCTAACAGAAGATTCAAAATGTGAAGTGTAACCAAGGGCCAAGTGAATATGGTGTAAACCCTATTGTAAAGTGTAAACCCTACAAGACAAGGGCCAAATGCGTAAGCAATCGCTTGACCCGCACCTAGTGCATGTCGTTCATAGAATCCAATAACTATTGTCTAGTGTAAACCCTTCCCAATAAAACTAATACTTACGCCACCTAGACGAGTTACATATAAACCTTGTTTTGTTGGTAAAATCTAATAAAACTTTGTTTTTAATTCATTATTGGCATATTAAATTAACTATAATAATAAAATTTATAAAACAAAACCTTTGAATTACAAAGTCCAGCTTTGTTTACTTGTTTATACTCTATCATTGTTATTATTACTATTTTTTAAACTCTAATTTTATGAACCTCATAGTGTGATCACAACTTTGAATTTCCTCATATAATGCTAATTTTATGTTCATGGTCGCGTAGCGATATTTTTAAAAGGAATTACATTGGCATCCATAGTGGTCTGTGCTTTATACGATGAAAAAATGATTTTGCTGGACTTTTGTTTTCATACATAAGCATAATATATTAGCATTGATGTGTATATGTTAAAAGTGGATAATAGTATTGTGATTGTAGTTGATAAGGAATGAATGAAACAAGTTTGCATGTCTTACATTTCAATACATATATATATCGCTTGGAAGAAAAAAGTGCTTATTCCCATTGGTTAATATTTAAAGTGCTTAGTCTTAATATTTAAAGTTTGGCAGAACATTGTAACGCTACTAATTATACCATAATTATGAGAAGGAAGTGAAAATTAACACTAAAAACTAGTTACCAAACAATATATACTTTGCTACTATAATATGTCCTCTAAATAAATTACAACGGAAAGTAGTAGAAGTTAAAGTCAGTAAGAATTGAAGGTATTAGAGTTGGAAGTTACCCATGACATCGTCATCCTCGTGACCACCTCCACGACCTCCACTGTATGTACGACCTCCACTACGTCCACGCCCTCTAGACCCACGACCTCCCCCACCACAGCCTGTGGCCTGTGTGCTCGCCTCAGTCACCATGGCACGCGCATTCTCCAATGCCGCTCGGCTCATCGCTCCGACAAGATCCAGCGTCCTCTTCAGGTGGTTGTACACTGCGGAGTTTGGTCCGCATTGCAATAGTAATTCCACAGTGGACTCAACCTATGAAATAAAGGAGTCCCGTTAAAACTTCTTTGTTTAGTTTTGTGTTGTGCAACACTAGGCCTTTAAGTCCACAACACTAAATATGTTTTATCTTTTCTTTTTTAACAAATAATTTATATATATATATAATTTTTATTGTCCCCCAAATAGGTTGTCGTTGAAATTATATACTATTAATATTTAATGAGACTAACACGAACCAAATTTGGGGTTATGCATACCCGTGAAAAAAGCATTGCGATCTATAAGATATTGAAAGAGCTAATCCTACTTGCAATTATCATTTTTACAATATTCCAAGGTATCGCACACTATTGCAATGTCTTTAAAAACTAAATGAAGAAACAAGACAAAAGACAATCTTAAGGAACCAGAGAAGGCTTTACTTGTTTGACGACAGCATTAACATTTTGTTTGCATATTATTGGCGAAGGTCATGTCAATAATTTAGTAAGATACTATATAAGATGGTCTTTCACCAAGAATTATAGTGTTCAATCAAATGCGAGTTTGGATTTGCTTGAGTCTTGAGAGTTGTGTAATCTTATGCTTGCCCCACTAAAATGAGACTATAAAAGTGAATGAAAAGGTTTATGTTAGTTTATTTCAAAGTGCAAATCATGCAATGTTATGCGATTATTAAGTATTCTACCAACTGCTGAGTCATACACTGATTAGTATTTTTTATATAACGAATTTGGTATAACCTAATTATATGATATCAAAATCTGTAGAAAAAGAATCCCTTAATTACTTTTCTTCTATTTGATGAGCAATATATGAATTGTATAAAATGGGTACCAGACAAGAGAACCCTTCTAGTCTATGGACCTACTAACATAAGTCGTAAAAAGAATATATAATAGGTTGGAGTAAAAGTAGACATTGCAATGGAACCCAATGTTATAAAATGTGCAACAAAGTTTGCAGTATAAAGTATTTGGCTAGTTCCTTCTTTAAATATTTGTCTAGTCTTTTTAAAGAATCAGAGGTACAAACAATATCATTATTACATTTGTTTTCCTAAATAAATGTAAATTAACTAATAATGGGTTGGGCCCTAACTATGAGGAACAGGGCTAGCCATAATCCCAATCGTGTTGCAATATCATATTCTCTTTGTCTATGGACCAAACCCAAATTTATGATAATCCATAGATGTGCTAAACCCAACCCGGTTATACTAATTCAATGAGACTGCTCCACTTATATAGTGTGGCTCAATACTTTTGTGACCAAACCATGCCTCTAACAATCTCAATTTTAGGGCAAATTTCATATGGAAAACTAAGTGGGGTGATATTACAACAACCACATCAATGAGCTCCTAGCTAGGAAAAAGCCAATGATTAATTCTTAAATTCTATCATGAGTCACTAATTTAAAATGCAAGTTTGATTCACTATTATTTGACAAAATTTAAGTAAATTAGCATGACCAAGTAACTTACCACTACACACTCTTGGTGTGATGGTCACTCCACAAATTTACTACACTTAAATTAGGTTCATGTAGGATTTTTATCTCAAAAGAAGGGGGAAAAAAGATTAGGTTACTTTCTTCCTCTTCTCCCTCTCAAGAACTTTTTTAGGAAGCCCATTATGATAAAAAAAAATTCTACAATTCTGTGTAATTCAATCAACTTTTGCAAGATATGGACTGGGTTTTCCGAGGAAAACACCAAGCTAGCTAGGGACGGTACTTTAAAGTATCCATAACTAATTGGTACTCATTACCGCATGTTCAAAAACAATTGGTCAAACCTAAAAATAAATGAATATACCCTAATGAATATGAAAATGTTCTCTAAAATGAAATGTTCTCTAAAATGAATATCAAAATATTGATCCAATGGCTCCATAAAACTTAAATTCTCATAATGCATGCAGCAACACACATATATTGTCAATCCATAAAAGAAGCATCGAATTGTTGCCTTACCATGATTTCCCAATACGCTGAGTCGCGTGTAATGTACCGTCTCGTCGTCTTTCGGTACGACTCCATGTAAGCAGCAAGGTATGTCGTGTCCCCATCCAATGCCAGTGCGTCAGCAATATGTTCCTCTCTATGGGCCCATCGGTCAATGTAGACAGCATGCTCTTGCACCCAATCCTTATCTAGTTTACCTTGGAGGGAGATTTTGGGGAGATGAACGGACGTATCTACAATATCCGGTGGCACTTGCTTCATCCCGAACTGACGAAAGACATGTTCGGGATGATGATCCTCTACTATCCAAAAATAGATCAATGGCACATTGGCCCTCTATATTTGTCGGCCGGCAGTGCAATATGGGGGCAACAACTCTAGGACATCGCTGTAGGGCTCCCAGACAACCTACAGAAATGGTCAACAATAAGATGCCTGCCAACAATAAGAGAACCTCAGAGTGCTACCAGTGTGGCAGCCACATAATAAAAAGCTATGATGCTTGAATCAGAAAATATGATCAAGGAGAGAATTACTTATTAATTATGGTTGTCACCTTATACCTATGTATGATTTGAGTTCTTTCTTAGATAGAGTTGTTATTTCATGTCATCAAAAACATTTTCTTATCTGTATACGTATTCCTTTATTGGCTCGAGCTATAACTTGGCATCAGTAATCTGTCTACAATTATAGCATGCATGCTTACTTTTTATGTATCATTGAATTTCCAATAATTTTATATTTATGGTCATGAATCATGATATGCATGAATGTGGTTCCCCACTAATTATCTCTGAGTTTGGCAAAGATTTGTTTGTTGGATAAAGTGAAGGTGACTTGAGAAAATCCTGATATATAATTTAGACTCTCGGACATTGATTCACAATCAAAATTAAACGTAATTCTTCTCCAAGAATTTATTATAGTGCTGGATTTATGAGTTAACATATTATTCTTTGCGCTTCAATTAGAACAAACAGTATCACTCGACGATCATATGTGGACAACGTGAAAAAAGACAAATTAGTTGTACTTCTCATGATGACTACTTTGATAACTTAGCTAGTGTGTCCTACATCTTTATCATGCACTTCAACTTTCTGAAAGAATTGATGGTTCTTGCATTTCTATGATTGTAACCAAATAAAAGATAAAAGACAAGGTATCCATGATGAAATTGGTCATATGTCGGAGTACAGTTTATCATGACCAGTTCTGCTGATGTTGTGAGTCCATATGAACTCACCACAGTGATTATGTTATGTTACCAGTCAAGGTTGTAAATTTCTATCAATGACATCCAACTTTTTCAATGGATAGCAGATACACAGTTATCTAGGTTTCCTATAGAACAAACTGCACTCATTTTTTGAGAAACTGTATTTTTCCTTACACCTTTTTGAAGATTTTGATCATATAAAACTGTGGTTTAAAGCTAGCTAGTAAGGACATCATTCAAAATCTGCACACATAATAACATGAGAAATTTTCTTGTATTTAAATATGAGAGGAAGTCGTTTGAGATACTTTGATTATTTTAGAGGAAAATGATTAATGCACTAATTACAACAAGTGACTTGTTTCAAGTTGGGAAGTAAAAAAAGATAGAGGAAGACAAAAATGACATTAATAGAAGTTGTAAACTTTGATATGTCCATTAAGGAAGTAAGGTAACAAATAGTATGATTTCGATTCAATAAAATGACCAGCAAAAAAGAGTTCATATGGTCGACCTGACTAATTTGTTGAGTATATCCAGAACCGACCCAAAAATTTTGAAACTAATGCTTGATTGTTGTTTTTGTAAAAGGAAAAAGGATTAAAAAGGACTACAACAGATTGATCTTGTTGAAACCACAAGCATTGAACAAATGAAAAGGGTGGTCTTAACTTCTTTTTGAAGTTATATTAGCAACAATTGCTGGTGGAAGCAAGAAAACACCAGTGGTTAGGAGGTGAGAAATTAAGTTGTCTTTAGAACCTTAATTAAGATTGGCAGTTAAGAAGATTCTGGTTACCAAATTAAGGATATGACTATATATAAATATATATACTAATAAATAGTTAGATCAGAATCACTTTTTTTTTTCTCTCTTCCCATGCTTTCTTAGCTACACCCAAATGTACTTTTCAGAAGGACCTAATGTTGAGACTTTATGATCCATTGCCCCACTAGATTATGTCATGACCTCATCAAAGAATCAAATTGTGTATTATTGAAGCCGCTTCTTCACTGATTAACTGTATTTGAGTAATATGTTTGGAGGTTGCTGACGAATTAAGCTAATGCTATTCTCGCGACAACTAGAAAAGGAGCACTGCTCACTACTCTCTGATTGATGCTTTTAGCAGAGTCATCCTATCCAAAAATGTTTCTTTTGTGTTGGTTCACAAGACATGGGTAGTGGGTGTTTGGTTTCTGATGAGCAAAAGTTTTGAAGTTGTTTACTTTTCTTTACAGCTATCCTGTCTTGTTCTTGATGAATTTTACTCGCTTTTTGTTCTGATTCATTTTCCTTTCTATCAAGTCAAGGTTCTGCAACTTGACCACCATGTTTGACTTGTTGAGGCAGTGTCGACATAAGCCTAGAGTTGCAGTAGCATTCAAAATTTTAATTGTTTCACAAAGTCTAGCTAATTCAGGATGTAGCTGTTTAATTAGTAGCAAATGATCATATGTTAAAGCATATTTGGGTGTGCCGATACTTTTTCTTAACAAGTGAAATACGTACTTATTTGTGTCAATCCTCAATGTGAGCACACATGTATAAGACCATTGAAAAACCACTTCACTAAAAATCGTAAGACATTCTTGACCTATTTCCCCCTCTTATTGGATTTGACATGGTAAGATGCACCCGGATACTACTGGTTGCACTAGCTAAAACCGAGAAAGAAAATTTAAGCATACACAGCTAAATATATGTGGAATCAAATTAGTGTAAAATTACTAATGAAGGTACTTTATAGTGATTGCCCACCTTCTTCCGGAATTTGTAACTAATGCCTTGTATATCTAGGGTCTAATCGACCAAAGTTACATTATTAACTATACACATGCAGTAGTTGACAACCCTAGAAAGTCAAAACCAAAATAAAATAGAGAATTATATCCTTGTGACATGAAGCAGTAGAATACCTGGTGTGCCCGTATACTCGACAGTGACGCACGATACGCAACTAGCACATGTGTCGCATGCTCTGTCGTGCTCTTCGGCCCCTTCCATCTAGTAAACATATAATTTCAAACAATGCTCATTAGTTATCATGCAAATAATAGATTCCAAATAATTATCATGCAAATATTCATGCCACTGTAGTACATTTTCAGTGTACTTGGGTTGGCTATTCTTTAATAAAAAGTTCTAACGTTATATATCAAAAAAATAAAAAATAAAAAATATCATGCTAAATTTGGAACTTTTCTTCTCTAGAATGAAAGACAGAAAAAGAGTGGCTCCTTTATTACTACAAGCATTCTTAATATCTTTTTTTTTTTTTTCAATCCTGGATTCCCATTGGGTGCACCTATAACTTACCAATTTAAAAAAATAAAAATAAAAACAAGTCAAAATCAATGAGGGACTTATTGTTTTGTAAGAAAGACTTATTGAAAGTCCCAGATTGAAATGAAAGGGGATACTATACTTCCTCCTCAATAAATACCTCTCCATCAAAAATTTCAAACATGAATACATTGTTTAGTTTTTGCAAGGGCCTGACATTCTTTAGTTTTTAATGTTGGGCTAGCTTATGTGTAAACCTAACATATAAGGGTTATTTATATATATATATATATATATATATTAGATTGTTACTTATCAAAAAAATAATATACAAGGTTTTCTTTTGTAAGAGAATAAAAAAATTTAGTAATTAAAAAAGGGGCCAAACCTAATCAAACTGCTCAAAACCAGGAAGCGGATTGACTGGTTTTGAGCCCTTCCAATTTTTTCCTGGTTTTTTAATGTGGACCATACCAATCTAGGTCCCAGTTCACTGTTCAACTCGTCACACTGGCCGCTCTGGTCTGCTTTAAAAATTTAAGCTCCTTCAACTTTGCATTGTTGGATAAGTGAATATGGTGCTTTACTCAGGGAAATGACCAATTGTGGAGATGCCTTCTGAGAATTAAATATGAGCAAGATTCCCAGTGGACTACAGACGGAGTAGAATTTCCACACGGAGTGGGATTGTGGAAAGGAATAAGAGCAGGTTTTGGGAGTCCTATAAATTTATTAGATTTAAAATTGGGGATGGCATGAGGGTGAGGGTATATGGCTTGATGCATGGTGTGGGAACAAGTCTTTTAATTGGTTAGTTTACGTTAGTTTATGATCATTTCCAAATTGCAGCTAACAAACATGCTAGGGTTAGTGATTATTTGGATGTTAGGGGTAAAGTAGTGCATTAGTACCCTATCTATGTTAGGCAATTGCAGGATTGGGAATTATTGTCTCCCTGCCCTATTTGATTTACTGTATTCTCAATGGGTTCAGCTTTGGACAGAAGACAGCATATTGGAAACTAGATAGAAATGGTGACTAACTCCATGTGAATGTATTTTCAATTTCTTGAATTTTCTTTACCCTTTTCATTTGTAACATTTTGATTCGACAATGGAACCCCACAATCACAAAACCAACTTGTGATTAGGGAATCTGGGTCGTTCACGGTGGTGGATAAAGTTGGGATTTGGATAATTTGGTTGGGGTTGGTCTGGTATTTGTCCTTCACCGGGTAGTAGAGCAATTATAGAAATTGTGGATCATTATAGAGAAATTGGAGAAATTGTCACATTGAATAATATTTTATATTATTTATTGACAAAATATAAATTCTCCAATGACATAACCGTACATAATTTCATTTAGTATAATTACTTTCTAGTAAGAGTTTTAGCATGATACCAAAATTTATTTCTCAAAAGAATGTAGTCAAAAAAATTTATTTGGACTGAATTCATTCTACCAAAGTTTAAAATCTATTTGCAGTTGTCTCCTCAAATGCTGCATTAGAAGCTACAAAAGGCAGATTGAACCTATGGCATTAGTAAGCATCTCATGACCATGGACCCTTTTAGGACAAGAGGCAATTTTGATTTGAAACAGGCCTATAGCTTCATTAACATATCAAAGTTACCATCAACCCAAAAAAAAAAAAAAATCAAAGTTACCAGAACTTCCATTACCTTCATAACCATTTACTAGGCAATGTATGCAACTACCAATCCACATAAAATGTTTATGCTACACATCAAAACTGATACCAAATAATTCATGAGGTCTTTAACCTTAGACTAAACAACAATGACATACGGCAGAAAAATATTCTACCACCCAATCTAGAGACTGAGATAAAGGAATTCCAAGAATAAGAATCATCGATGGAAAAGCTAAGAGGATTTAAATTAATTTCTAAGCTCTTACTAACCCACCGTGATGCATATTGGTTAGCCAAGTCCTACAATTAGTGCCAAGGAGCTCTTGACTCATGTACATCTCATATATCAATTTATGTATATTCTATGATGAATGATTTTTGAAAACCAAAAAACCAATACTTCATTTCTAAACACAATTATCAAAAATACATTAGATTGAAATTTGAAGGAGGAATATTAAACCCAAACCATCTGAGAAGTGAAAACCCAAGGTTATCTATGATATCCAACCATCATTATGGGTTTCCACCACTTATTTTACTAAAAATTAGAAAGATCTAGAGATAGAGAGATTCTTGACTTAGGGATTTGTTGAAAGTATATGATTTAATCTCTTCTCTCTTCTTCTGTATTAGAGGTGTGATATACATGTAATATATACTTATTTGTCTTACCATATAAAAATAGTTAAGCATAGGGTAAAGTTAAGTTATGGCCCTGATTCTATTTTTTATTTTTTGATAATTTGATAGTTGGAGTGGGGGATTTGAACCCTGGATGTCTACGTCGGAAACACTAGGAGGTGCCAATTAAACTACAAGGCTCTTGGCTAGGTTATGGCCCTAATTATCTTGCAAATTCAGAACTACTACCAGGCAAAAAAGGACATTGGCTAAAATTTTGGCTTTAGCATTGCCAATACATTTTAGCATTTCTAATATTAACTAAATGCAGTAAGATATTGGAATTTAAATTGGAATCAGACTAACCAAAATAATAATAATGCAAATATAATGATTGACATAAGGTGAAGAAATTTGTCTTTCGCAAAATAGCATGCTTTAATCATAGAAGCAACACAGTCTTACAAATATACGTAGGCACCATAAATCATACCAAACATTTATTGAAAAAAAATAATAGTACTTGACAATTGAATCAAACTACTCAAATAACATACCGATTGGCAAGGGGACCTGCCTCCACTGGCAGTAGTGGCAACCTCATAACAGGGCATATCAGTGGGAACCTCGAATACGCCCACAGCTGCACCAACATCACTGCTCCTCCAATCTGCTTCGCCTTCGACTCCGATGCCTTGCATAAGTGCCTGTACAACCAGGCTAATGCCCCTCTACCCCAACTGTACCTCTTCGCATTGCTGATTGGGTTTAGGAACTGTAGAGGCAGCACCGACACCCGGTCTGCCGACTTATCCATAAACAAAATCGTCCCCAACCGATCGAGTATTTGATAGCGCGCATGTTGCTGCACTACCTCATCAGTAGCATCCGCAGCTAGGGGACCACTAAATAGTGCATTCAACCACGTGAATCTGAGCCTCGCCCCAGCAAGGATAGAGGTGTTCTCATGGGGATGCGGTATCGGGTCTGGTGGACGATGACCCAATAACTGAAGACACAATGTAGGCCAATTCATCTTCACAGCCCCAGTAATTGGCAACCCATCAACAGGAACCCCTAGCATCACCTCAATATCTTGTAAGGTGATGCTCATCTCTCCATGCGGTAGGTGGAATGTGTGCGTCTCCAGACGCCAACGCTCAACTAGTGCTGTGATCAACACATGATCCACTTCCAAGTTTGGAACCTTGAATAACCCTTCAAAACCCGCCTCAGTTATGTACCGAGCAATCCGTGGGTCAAGCCCATGCTCAGGTAACTTGCAACTTCGGCGTCTGCAGTTTAGCACGCCTGGCACTACCTGCACACGAAAAAGCATTGTCTTAGGATAGTGCACACGAAATAACTATAACAATGCTACATAATAATAATATGCAAGAAACAGTAGGCTAACTAGTTAGTCCCGAACATTTTGCAAAACGTTAGTTACAATGTTAATTGCTTATTCGCTCTACCTCAATAGCAGATAGGATCAAATTCAACATCAATGACATTGTTTTAAATTAGCACTAAGGTGATGGGCATCATGTTTTGAAATGAATGAACAAAGTGCCTCACTATGTCAAATGGAGTAGGGAATTAGGAATCAAGGTCGTTAGTTGTCTTATGTGTAGCCACGCGTAATTGTGTGTGCATGTTTGGAAAAAAGAATAGTAGCGGATTCAATTTTTTATTGATTACTATAGCTTCTAAATGACATGTACTGACTTTGAACATTTCTGCTCCATACAATGTTCTTGATTATTTATGCTTCATGCCATTTTCTCTTTGGATTAAATACAATTCTGCATAAACCAAAACATTCTACCATGTCCAATGTCTATTTGCAAAGAATCAAAGAACCCTACAGAAATAAAATTAAATGATTTCGACATGTCCAAAGTTCAGTACAACTACACACCTGAACGGCTGGCGTCTCCCAAAGCAGCGTGGATCGATGAACCGGCTGCCGCGTCAACTGTGTACCAACCGTCGGTCCAGGATCCACATTTCCCACTTGCTGCATATCTGACACGCATGCAATCATGTTAGACACGTAAACACAGGCAAGTAAACACAGGCAAGTAATAGTGAAGAAAAGCTTGGCTTTTGCAAGTAAACACAGGCAAGTACTTGAATGTTCTACAACAAACTCACAGAAACAAATACAGAGAGATAGAGTGAAAGAGAGATTTGACAGAAAATTGAAACATATAATTGCTAAACTGAATTATACATCATGCATCTATATACACTGATTTTCAATCGATTTAATCATATCAAGGAAGAGTTAAAGTAAAACACTAAAATATAAACAACCTAACGTTCATGGTTGCAAGGCATAAACATAAAAGACACATAGTTGCAAATTGTATAAGCAACCTAACCAACCAACCAAGGTGAGATTCAATGTCTAAATCAAACAAAGTAAACCAACAAATGAACAAAGCATAATGCAAACCAAACAATCAATTAAGCACCACAAAAAACACCATTCTAGAACACTAAAACATAGCTCTAAAATTAAAAGGTACCCAATTACCAATTACCCCTAAACAAGCCCTGCCACCCATGAGTACTAGAATTTCCCTTCTTTAATCAAAGTGTAAAGTTCTTTCCTTTTGCTTTTGCTTGTTCCCGTACTTGACATCACACTCTAAAAGAAATTTTATTTAATAAAACAAGAACTGAAAAGGGTTCATTGTAACTTAGTGGCTACTGAGGTGTGTTTTCAACAAAAAAAAGGGGGAGACAAACATGGAAATAGGTAAAGGTTCCATTAGAGACTCTACTGCAATGGACATCTCACTCACAAGCACAGCTTTGGAGGCAACTAATAATAGTCAAATTAATATTGAGCTTTATTAAATGGATTAAACAACTGTGAGACCTATACCATCAAATGATGGTGTGTGCATAGTTATGTGTCAAATGAACACTGAATTGGTGACCATAACAGTCCAAGACCTTTGCTTTCTTCTCTTTTGGGTTTTTTTTTCCTTCATTTGTTTTTATGAAGTCGATTATTTTTTCTCTTAGAAGTCAATTATATTTTTATTGGTCAAGTCTTGGTCGTAAATTAGGTTATTAGTAATTCATTTCTTTTCTTCAAATCAAGCAGATTTTTTAAAATCAATAGTTGGCTTTCCTAAGTCAACTAGAAATAGGGTCAAGGTAGTTAAAGGTGAAAGGCAACCTTAAGGTGCCAAGGCCTTATATGGCCCAACGCCCTAAGGTGTGAGGCGACAAGGCCTTTGGTGCAGCCAAGGCCAACCCATTCCAGAAGACCTAGAATTTACCAAATTGTCTTCATTCTGGGAGAACTTAATTAAAAGCAATCCAACAGTGAAAAACAAAAACAAACAATCAAATAAGTGTCAAGTCAATTCAACTTTAGATCGACCAACGAAGGTCCCAAGATAACTCTTCATCATCTAAAATTCCCAAATTAAAAAGTCTTTAAAGAAAACTGCAATCAAATAACAGTACATTCAAGTTTAGACTAAGGAAGGTCCCAATAGAACTCTTCATCATCTGAAACATCCCAATAGACTAAGCCAATTACATTCCCATCACTGACTCGTACGTTTTTAATTTTTTATCATTTTTCATCTTTGACTGTTCTCATCTGATTCACCCATGGTAATACCTTCTAATTGTTTAATCAATAGCCTCACTAAGTGGTTAAAAAAGAGCTCTCAATCTTGTGTTGTTACAAAAGACTTAACAACTAACTAGTTAAAAAAAGGAAATTCAGCAACCTGTTACAAAAACTACAAAGCAACATTTCACATTTACAAGCTTAGATGCTCCTGCATCAAAAACTGCTATCAATTTTATTGTAAAATGTTTACAGTTTACAAACAGACATGGAAATTTGTGACTCAGCTGGTTAAGTGGGGTCACATGTCAAGTGTGATGCACGTGTGTCACTTTTTTGTTAATATAACACCAACACAGACAGCAGGACATTGTAGCCAGGTTATAAAATTGGGGAGTCATTAATGAATTTCGAAAGCATGGAGGACATTGTAATCAGAGTAAAAGTTTAGGATCGAACAATGTAATTTATCCTAACAAGAAATTTTCTTTTCACAGCTACTCAGTCCCTACACTAGCAACAATGTGGTCGGATTTTCCAAGATGGAATCATCAAAGGCATCTCATTCTGATAAGAAATACCAGGATAGTGAGCCTACCATTGTTGTTGCTAATCCTTTCAATTCCGATGATGGGTACAGATGGCGTAAATATGGGCAGAAGGTGGTTAAGGGCAATGAATATCCACGAAGCTACTACAAATGTACATGTGTGGGTTGTAATGTCAGAAAATGGGTTGAGCAATCTCCTGCCGGAGAAATGCCTAAAATTAAGTACGAAGGCAAACATAATCATGAAATGCCTAACAAGCTTGCAAAAGAAATTAGTGATTCGCAATATCTAGCCGGAAATATGAACATTCTAAGTCAATTGGAAACAAAAAGTGACTGTGAGGAGGAAGGTGTTGCAGAAACAAGAGAAGAGGTTTCTCATTCTGATAGGACATACCAGCCTACTATTGCTGTTGATAAGCCTGCCAATGATGGCTACAAGTGGCGTATATATGGGAAGAAGAAAGTTAAAGGCAGTGAATATCCACGAAGCTACTACAAATGTACATATCCGAATTGCCCTGCCAATAAAAAGGTTGAGCGTTCTCATACAGGACATATAATTGAAATTGTCTACAAAGGCACTCATAATCATCCAAAGCCTCAACCCAATATTAAGCGAGCAAAAGAAGGTAGTGATCTAAGTGAAAACTAAGCCAGATCTAGGTTTCAAAAGCCAGGCTGGAAATTGGACCAAGTCAAGTCAAGTGGTACCAGCTTATACAGTTCCTGAGAGAGATCAAGAATCTGCTCAAACAGCACTCACTCAGTTAACTGGATCAAGAGACAGTGAGGGGGTAGGCAATGCAAAAAAAATAGAGGAGGGGAATGGGCCAAATCCAAAGAGAAGGCATGTTCCAAGGCTACTGTGAATAAACCCCCTTTCCACCACCACCACCACCACCCCCCCAAAAAAAAAAAGCATTTTCTATTATGGCCAACAACCAAAAAAAAAATCTCTATAAATAAATAAATAAAAAATAGTATTGTTTTAAAGAAGTAATCGGTATTTCTTGTCAAAGAAAAAATGTTGTATATTTTGTCCACCAAGGAATAGTTCGTGAAGCCTAATATGTTGACAGTAACGCAAAAGATTGTCGCTTTCCAAAAATGTTTTCATTGTTTTTATGTGTTTGGTGCAGGTGAATCCTAGTTTTCTTGAAAATATTTTAGGTTGGGTGGGAAAACACAATTAAGAGAGGCCTAAAATGTTTTAGGCCTAGCCTTAAAACACATAAAACATTTTCAGAGAGCACAACAGAACACCTCCAACCCCTAAGTAAGTAGCCAACTCCCTCCCCCAAGCTAACCACTCCAAACCACAAGAGAAACCATTGCATGAGCCCACTAATAAAGCTCTTCCAACACAAAAGATTAGACCAGCAATCCACCAGTTTTAGCCAAGATAACCCACAGTGAACATTTTTTTTGTAATTATTTTTGTTGTTTTTCGTTCCCAATCCATTGACCACCCCCATCCCCCCACAGCAACCAACCCACCCTGCCCCACTATCACTGCCAACCCACATGACCTCTCTCTCTCTCAAAATCTCAATTTAATTCCTACTTTTGTAATATTTTTGTGTATTTTTTCATGGCATGCTTATTGGCATAATTTATGTGAGTTAATTATATGTAATTAAGAAGAATTTATGTGATTTTTATCAATCCCTGTGGCGAAATTTGTGATATCAAAGTGGATGCTTTTGTTATGATTGATACTTGGTTGAGATTGTTGAGCACCTAGTATGGATGTTTTTTGGTGGTAGGCAGATTTTAGATTTAGTACTCATTGCTAATGAGTGCCTAGATGGAAAATTGAAGAGTTGTATCCCGGATGTGGCCTACAAGCTGGACATAGAAAAAGCATAATGTGAATTGGGATTCTCTGTTTAATCTTTTGAGCAGAATGGGTTCGGGAGATAGATGGAGGAGGTGGATTAGGCCTTGTGTCACCACCATTCATTTCTCAACATAGGTTAATGGCTCCACCCTGTTGGGTTTAAGCACACAGGGTTTGAAACAAGGAGATCTTTTGTCACCTCTTTTGTTTCATGTAATCATGGAGGTTTCGCCCAAGATATTGAAGAAAATTGAGGAGAGTGGTTTAATACATGGATTTCATGTGAGGCTTTATCATTTTTCATCTTTGTTTCTTTATTGCAATTTTCCATCTGCATCAAAAGCCTAGTGGCAATTCATATTCCATTCTTTTCCATTAATTAAATTACATATCAAACCCCATTCAAAAGCCTACACTTTATAGAGTCAAAAATTAATTCTGACACACAGAAATCAATACCCTAGGGAAATAAGTATAGTAGGCCAAACCACCAAAAAAATAAATAAATAAACAAAGCCCTAGGTCCGTCAGAAGCACCCTAGAGGATGTACTATTTCCATTCCCAAAAGCCACCACAAATCTCAATGCTCCCTAACCTAACCCAACCTATTATGAAAGGATTGGGTGACCCTAAAAGGCCACTAAGGCCACTAAGTTCCCTTTTCAACCCCAAATGTAATAGATGATAATAATAATAATTCGATGTACTTAGTCAACAAACATAACCCACAGAAGCTGCTAATCTAACACAAGATAGGAGCTTGAACGGGCTGTAATACCAAATTTGATGTAGCCTTTTTAGGAATTTCAACACTAAACTAGATTCTTGATAACATATTGATTGTGTTGATGGCTGTTTGGTATTTAAACAATAAAAAGAACATCAAATAAACAAAGATAAAACATTGGGCAATCACACCTAGGCTTTCCTAAGCACTCACATTTAGGTATGAGATAGCAATTGCGATTGAAAAAAGTTGGAATGTTCATTATATAGGCTACTTCTAAATACTTTCTTACAAAGGCTAGGAATACTAATAACCAAAAAAAATAAAATAAAATAAAAAAAGTACTTTAAGAACTTCTAAGACAATTCTAGTCTCTTAAGACAATCAATTATGCATCTGTACACAAAATGTAAGTGACTTTCAAATGATGTGGTAAGTAAGTTTATATGTTCCCATATGATATTACAAGGATAATGACATAAAAAAAAAAATTACAAACCAAAACTTAGATGTTGAATAAAAACAATATAGCACAGTTAGAGCCCTAAGCAGAGTAAATGGCAGCAAAGGTTTTAGGATGTCCATGGTTTGTGTGTAGATATATGCGTGCATATCCATTATACACACATTATATCTATTATAATAATAACTAAACAGAGTGGAAGCTTGTAAAAGCCAGTAACTTTGAAGCTTGTAAAACCAATAGCTTCTCAATTCAACATCATTCAGCATTGAATTAAAAAGAAATTTTCCCAAATTCAAAATCATGACATAACTTGTGACATAATTTCTGGAAAAAATAGAGATTGATTTGATACACTTTCAAACTATATGAATTACAAACCAATTTCCCCTAACAATGAACACCGTTGTCATGCTAACTGTATTTTACATGAATTTCTGCCCTAGATGTGCGTCAAAAAACACTTCAAAACCAAACCCACTTCAAAACCAAACCCAACAAAGCTAAAACAGCAACAATAATTATGAATACAGATAGACAACAATCTAACAGCGAAAAACTTAGGAAGCCACACTCAAATCAGATTACATGCAAAGGGAAAAAATTAAAATTTGAACTCAGCATTTACAAATTACCTTAATACGTTTGTAATCCTTTAACTCCGAAGACAGATTGGGTTGAGCTTCGGCTGTGGTGAGATTGAAAAAGTGTGGGTATGGGTATGGGTTTTGATTCAACTTCGGAAAGGGTCTACTGAACGGTTTGGTTTGGGTGCGGGTAGAAATAGGAGAATCTGACGGTGGCTACTGACGATGGCTACTGAACAGACTGGCGGTGGCTACTGATCGGACTGAGGAAGGGAGAGAGACTGAAGACTGCAGAGGAAGGAAGACAAACAGTTTTAGAGACGTTACATTTAAAAACTGGTTCATATTCCGCATATAACTCATTTTCCCCATTGACGAGTTACAAACAGTAACGCGGGAATATTTTATTCCCCAAAAGCCAAGCTGGAACACCAGCGTGGCAAGCAGCTGCCCACAACTCGGTTTCTTCATAATCGAGTTACTTAAGTAACTCGCCTTTACGGTGATCGAGTATTCAAACAGGGGCACGCCCCTATATAGTTTCGAAACAGGGGCATTATGCCAAATATGTTTCCCAGAAAGGGCAAAAGGCCAGAATCCTCGAGTATTTCCGCCTTACTTAGACCAGTTTTTTTTTTTTTTTTTTGAGAAAGTACTTAGACCAGTTTGTTGTGATATTCATAGATGACATTTTGATTTTAATATATTCTAAGAGTCAAGAAGAACAAGAGAAGCATTTGCAAACTGTATTGCAAACTTTAAGGGAAAAGTAACTTTGTGCCAAACTAAAGAAGTGTCAATTTCTGTGTTCTTTTTTTTTTTTTTTTTAGAGTAGCTAGAATTTCTGTTGATTCAAAGAAGATTGAAGCTATAGTGAATTGGGAAAGACCAAAGATTGTCACAAAGATTCGTAATTTCTTAGCCTTGGCTAGTTATTTTGGGGGGGGGGGGGAATTCGTGACTTGAGAGACAATTATATGAGAGGGAAAATAATTTTATTACTTATAAATTACGTATAATGATTAGCACTTATCCCCAAAAAAAAAAAAGAGGCAAAATATAAAGATAAATTTTGACTACAAATTTGGTTGTAGTCTAAAATTATAAATTGAACTAAAAAAAATGAACACATTTATATATTTTGAAAATATAACCGCTAAATTGCATATTATTTATGTTTTTAATCCAAATGTCAATTTTTTATTGATTAGATATTATTTACTATTCAATTTATAAACTTATTTTTTATGTATAATTTTATATTACAAAAAAAAAAATTAAACATTTGATTGATAATATAAGTATTGATTTTTGATATTTTAAAAACTTTGCAAGCATATATAAAATATATAAGAGAAAAATATAATGGTAGATTTGTAAATTTCACATTTAATGAAAATAATTTTCTATTAAAAAAAAAAAAGAAGACTACTTTATAAATAAATAAAAACGTAAAAAAGGACTGTGTGTGAAGTCTAGAATAACGCACACATAGTGTTGCGTCATGGGTGTGATTGCATGCCATATTTACATTTACATTTTAGTACGAAAAAAAAAAAAGGCGAAACTACACTATTGGTCCCTGAAGTTTACCATGTGTGCGCAATTGGTCCCTCAAGTTTGAAGCGAGCACAATTAGTCCCTTAAGTTTTAAAACTGAGTTGTGTTGGTCCTTTTACTAACGGCGGTTAACGGTGTTACTTACGTGGCTAACAAAACAATGACTTGGCATTTTTTTTAATGATGTGGCATGTTTTTAATTAAAAATTAAAAAAAAAAATAGTTTCTATACGTTAGATGAAATTGAAAAATCATATTGACTGGATTAAAAACAAATCTGATATTTGTTTAACAAAGTCTAAAGTTTATTCTTCAAATTGAGTGTTGAGTCTGACTTCTCCAGAAAGAAAAGCTAAATAGTATGTGGGTCCAAACGGAAGAAAATCCATTCGGCCATTACATTAACAGTTGATACTTGGGCTTCCCCTAGGCAATAAATATACCCAGAGCCTTCCATTCCTCGATACACTTAACTTTCTCTCTTCCATTTCCAAACCATCAAACGGGAACTCCATGGAAAACCCAGCCAATCGGACACAACACCACCGTGGGCTTAACAATGGCCGCCACAATGGTTCAACTTTACCAGAGACTGAAAACACCGTGAGGTCTGTGGCTAAGCAGACAAGGGGTAACACTCTTGCTAGATGGGGCAATGATAGAGCTAATGATCTGAATGTGCGTCCATTACTGTACAAATGTTCCATTTGCCAAAAACGGTTTCAATAGCATACGAAAGAAGCAGTGCTAGAGAAGCAGTGCTATCGCGCGGCTAGGGATTTGGTCTCCACTGACGACGGCTAGGCTTTGGTTTTCCTTCACTCCCTCCCAGGCGGCTCTCTTGTGACTGTCAATCTTTCGTTTCCCCTTCTCTCTCTCCGCTGTGTCTTTGTTAAACAAATATCAGATTTGTTTTTAATCCAGTCAATATGATTTTTCAATTTCATCTAACGTGGAAACTATTTTTTTTTTAATTTTTAATTTTTAATTAAAAACATGCCACATCATTAAAAAAAAATGACTTCCGTTAGCCATGTAAGTAACACCGTTAACAGCAGTTAGTAAAAGGACCAATACAACTCAGTTTTAAAACTTAAGGGACTAATTGTGCTTACTTCAAACTTGAGGGACCAATTGCGCACACAGGATAAACTTCAGGGACCAATAGTGTAGTTTCGCCAAAAAAAAAACACTGTAAGTCTAGAAAAAGACAGAGAAGCCTACAGAGAAATGGTATGGATGGTATATTGGTGAAGTTTTGGAATGGGCAAAACATTTTCTCATTGTAGCCGGGACCACCTACCACACAACGGTTACTGAAGCAACCATAAAAAGCATGGCTTGGTGGCTATCTGAGAGCAGACGACCTTCACCTCCACCTCTACCTCCACCTACATTTTCAAAATCCAAATATTTCACCATGTTTGCCAACACCACCACCATCGCACCACCACCTCCACCCTGCCCACCATTTCCACCCCCCACTCTGCCTCCACCCTTCCCCCCATTTTCCCCCCTTACTCCACCACCGCCTTCGCCAGCATTTGAGTTTCCTCCACTCCCACCTTTTCCGCCATTGCCCGATTTGGCACCTTTCAGTGCATCACCACCACCACCACCCAAACCTCTGTCACCACCAGACAACACATGGCCACCACCAAGTCAACCACAACCACTACTCACGCCACTCCTTCTGGTGCGTATCTTGGCTCTAACAATAATAACCACCTTCGTCACAACCAAAATTTACAATTCTCTACGAAACCCGCCTCAGAGAGAGGCTGGCCAGCCACAAAGCAACCCGAATCAAGGAGTGGGTGTGCCGTCGCCTTCAGGGAGACCACTTAATCCGCCTACACAGGCAGAGGTGGCGGCGTATAAGGGTGCCGGACTCGATCACATATTGACCACCATATATAGTGACTGGTGAGGTAATTTTTTTCCAATCTGCTTGGATTTTTTATTTATTTTATTTGTTTTTTATTTCCCAGTTTTTACCATTTGGTCCAATCTGAATATCAGAGTATTTGGGTGTTAGAGGTTCTGTAATGGTTTTTTTTTTTTTGGAGTGCTTGTGTATAACTATTTGGGTGAAATGTTTCTTTATAGGAGTGTTTGACAAGGTGTGGAGAAGTTGGATGGTCTTTTGTGTCGTAGAGTGGGTTCTTTGACTTTCCCAGGAATTACTCTCGTATATGCAGTTAGGTTCTTTTAAGCGCTTACCTCAATTTAAAATTCTTTCATTAAATGGATGGAGATTGAGAAGCCCTTGGCAAGCTGAAAGAAACAGTCTCTGTGTTTGTGGTAGGCTTACTTTTATTAAGAGTACATGCTTATAAGTATTCCGTTTAATAACAGAATATTAAAAACTTAATAAAACTGATGTGATGTAACTTGTACCATATAGTGTCAGAGTCAAAAATTTCAATTCATCATCGTGCAATCTTAGTACGGTAGTTACTCCATAAGTATAATGCTTGTGTGGTATGGGGGTAAAGGCCGGGGTTCAAGTCTCTAGAAAAGAGTTTCACACACATATACACCTAGATTATGTTAGAATAGAAATTCTATCTTGTATAAAAAAAATAAAAAATAAATAAAAAAAATTCAATTTATCAAATTTAAATTATATATATATATATATAAATTAGCCTTAAAAATATTAATTTACAAAAATAAATAAATAATTGTTAAAAAAATTCATATAAAATCTAATATAAACATAAGTTGTAATTTTTTTTTTTCATACCTAATTCAATTTACTCAACAATTTTTTATCCACATGATTTATTCATTCCCAATTGTTTGAACTCATTATTATGCTCATTTTCTCCACAATCTTAATTAACGATAAGTATGTTTTATATCATTAAATAAAGAAACAAAAATAACCTATTCATAATTATTAGGGATAATTACACATAACCCATCTGTGGTTAGGGCGAAAATCACTTTGCCTACCCGTGGTTTGAAAAGTATCACTTAACCCACCTGTGGTATGTTTCCGTCAATCTCCGTAACCCACCTCAAGCCCAGCCGTTATAAAAACACCTCTTAACACCAAAACACAACATAACGCAAATCAAAACACCCAAAACTCAGAAACTTTTCAAGAGAGAGACTTGTGGTGAGATCAACGTGTTCTTCGTGGTTTTTAGATCTCTTTTTCAACCTGTCCCGGCCCGGTGGTTTCATGTCGTCACGGTGGCTCAAACTTTATGTCTCTCTCCTCCCAAAACAAAAAGTAAAGCAAAAATGCAAGAGAAACAAAATCAAAAAGTGGTATTTATTTCTCTCTCCATTCACACAAATTTTAAACATGAAGAACATGAAGAACATACCCAAAAAAAATTAAAAGCCTAACCCCATTGCCTCCCTCAACCCAAGAGCCGCACTCCTATCCTATACTAGTGAAAAAAAAAAACCTCAAAACCCACAGCACAGTCACACAAACTTTCCCACAACTCCTGTTTTTCTTTAGTTTTCATAGAAACAAATGGTTCCAAACCCAGCATCACTCACCCGCAAATCCCTACTCTCTTTCAGTTTCATGGGGTTTTCTCGCAAACCCATTTCGCATTCCACCCGAATTCCCACAAACCCAGTTCGGATTAGTGGGTTTCGTACTTGTTCTTCGTGCCACTCTTACTCTCACCCGTTGAGTTCTAGCCATGGAGCCGAGTTTAAGAATTTGGGCTGTTCTGAAATGCGATTTGGGCAACTGGGTTTTGATCATTTTCTAGTTTCTACAGTTTCGAATGGTGGGTCAGGTGGCTATGGAGGTTCTGGTGGGAGAGGTGAAGGTAGTGGTGGTGGTGATGGTGGTGCTGGCAGCAGTTTATGTTGTTAATGGTTCCCAAATGTAGTTTATGTTATGCTTTTTGGTTTCCAATCTTTTTTTTTTTTTTTTAATTCGAGGAGTTAGCCAAAGGGTTGAGGGAGGCAATGGGGAAAACTTCTATCTTTCTTTTCTCTCTATTGTGAACCCATAACCACTGGCCACCGTGATTTCTGCCAAAAAAAAAATAAAGCACACCCAAATGCAAAAACCAACAAAACCCACAAATGGTGACACAAAACCACAAAATGGAGAGCCACAACTCATTAATGGCGAGAAAATTTGTAACCACTTATGGAGAGCCAAAACCACCGTGATGAGATGAAACCACCGGGCCAGGACAGGCTGAAAAAGAGATATAAAATCCACGAAGAACACGTTGATCTCACCACAAGTCTCTCTCTTGAAAAGTTTCTGAGTTTTGGGTGTTTTGATTCGCATTATGTTGTGTTTTGGTGTTAAGAGGTGTTTTTGTAACGGCTGGGCTTGAGGTGGGTTACGGAGATTGATGGAAACATACCACAGGTGGGTTAAGTGATACTTTTCAAACCACGGGTAGGCAAAGTGATTTTCGCCCTAACCACAGGTGAGTTATGTGTAATTATCCCTAATTATTAACAATCAAAATAAGAGATTAATCCAAATTTCATATTTTGTGTTTTAATTTTTTAATATTAAATGTAATGGCACATCACTTAAAATTTGTCATGTCGTAGTTCCACATTGAGACTAACATCTATTAACAAAATGACAGTTAGCAAACTTTAGAGTCCAATAGTACAGTTTTACCATTTGCTTTTTTCTATGCCGGCATCTGTATCTTAAAGTTGGAACTAGGAAGTGTCTTTTCACTTTTTTCTATGTCAATGAGGGAAAAGTAGGTTCACATAATCACAACACAATTATCTATAAAAATCCCCTCAATTTTCACTTAAACATGTGACCTATTGCTTTTGGTGAAAGGTACTTACCATCATACCAAGGCCCAACCTCTAATGTTGATAAAACTTAGGATATACTATATTCACTCATCTGTTTCCTATTTGTACTTTGACAAATCAAATGAACTTGAAGATGCTAGAGAATGCCAGGAATGTTTTTTAAGGTATTGTGCCAAAAACCTTTTGGTCCAGTAAATTCCTGTACGTAAACCAAAAATGCTAGTGAATCTGCAGCTTCATGATGCTGATATTGCCAAAAAGATCATCTCTATGCCAATTTCGATTCATGCTGGATTCACTGATGAAACCATTTGGCCTTACACAACATATGGGTTTTTACTTTGTAGAAAGTTAGCAGAGGGAACCCAATTCTAAGAAAGGAAAGAAAAAGGAATGGGGGAAGGAAGAGAATCTAATTTGAATAAAACTACAGTTATAAATTATTTTACAATATTTTTATAAACTAATGTTGTGACCAACTCTTATTTATTATCATTTGAGCCTACTACTAACATTACTTTTTTACTGGCAAAGTTACAGTCATAATTAAACTACTTTACAATATTTTTACTAATTATTGATGTAGCAAATTTTTACTGGTTCTCATTTGAGACCACCATTAAGATCAAATTTTTTTTTTTTTTTTTTACTTTACAATAACCAATTAATACATCAACAATTTATAAAATAGTTTGTGACTTTAGCATTTTTCATTTAGTAAATAATTTTGAGCTACAAGACAGTAGTACTTGTTATGATCCTTAGGGACAATGTTGATATCCTTCAATTGTTTGTGCAACTATTAAATATTTCTGTCTGAATGATTTTTGGAGTCCGTTTTAAAACATTAGCAATAGGACTCCACATAGAGCTTCTGACAATTAGCATGTGGTTTTAATTGTGAGCTCAAACAAGAAGTTCTCTGTCTCTGTCTTTCTTCACCTTACAATCATAACTAATACCATTTTTTTAATTAAAAAAGGGTTAATCTAACACCATTTCTATAAGCCTAACAGTGATTATTATACTAAAAGACTTTATATCACATTGGATCATATATCTCAAACTAGTAGACTCCACGAATAGGAATTCATATATGTATATATATATATATATATATTTGTGTGTGTGAATAAAAGCTGGAAGTTCTTTTGTTATTTAACAATAAGGATTAGTATTGTTAACTTGCCATTGGATATGTATTTGACTATTCTCTGTTTGGAGCTACTTTGTTGATTTTTTTTTTCCCACTAGATGTTACATGATAAAATGCTCGAACTACATGATAATCGATTAATCAAACATCAGCAATTTGATTCTTTTTGGTTAGTAAAATGCAATCACATTTCCATTGTAGTTTATTAGGCTTCATATTTGTTTCAGTCACTGGAGAATGTGGTATAGCTTCTAATGCTCCATTATTTTGGTTTTGATATGTAGATGGATAACAAAAAAATCAGAGCAGCAGGTATGTATTATGGAACAATGTTTTAAGTGTTTCGGATGATTATGTATTAAAACTTGGATGGTGTCTTATGTGGTAGCAAAATGGGGATTATAATGTTGGAATTTCGGTTGTATAGACCGACATTCCCTAATGTCATTTAAGGTTTTTTCCTTTTTCATCCCTCTTTCTTTATTTAATAGTTGTGTTGTGCGAGTGTTTGAGTCTTAGATGGGAATCATAAATGGGTTTGACAATGGTAGTTGTGGAATTTGAACTGTGTTGCTCTCTCCCAACTAGATGAAGCTGGATGAAACCCTGTTTCTCAACTTGATTTGCATTCACTAGTTTCTTTCTTTAGCTTATGTTTTAGCGTGCCTCTATAGATGAAGATGTGTTATGTTTTATGATTTGGTCCAGCATAAAACTGTTGATTGCTTTCCAGTTAACACTAACAGGCTTGAGTGCACTGTGTGAGAGAATCAGAGATGCCTTGTTCAATACCTCACGTACTTGAGCACTCCTTGCATACTAGACATCTCCGTGTACATTTGCATCTTATATGCAGTTACTCGTAAATTCCTATGTTATTAACCATTAAAACCAACAATGGGCTGTTGTGGAGATCAAACCAATGTTTAGTCTTTTTTGTTGCTAAGCTAATGCATTGTCCCGAGCTCAGCCAAAAAGAATGCCTAACTTATGCGTTACACTCATGAAATAAATTAGCCGCAGACCCATGTGATGTGGGAATATATAAATATTATGTAATGGGATGTGATGTACAAAGTAACAATTACTTCAAGTATTGTCTACTTTGTTTAAAAAAGATTTCTACAAGTTTTTTTTTTTTTTGTCTTTTTATTCCCATATAGATTGTGTTTTAATATAAACTCAAATTCCTATTTCCAATTTTCACTTTAATTTTTTTCCCTATAAATTAAGATAACTGTAATGTCCACAATAATTTCGACTTTAAAAAAAAAATCCTCCTTTTAACACCCCAAATTCTTCCCAGTTCCCCAGAATCGATGCCTATTGCATAACATATTTCTCCTGAAATGGCAATTTCCTGCAAACAACTCATCTTACAAAACCACAACCCCACAAAAGAAATATATATAAAAGTAAGAAAGCAAACTCTTTCACCTATCTATTTCTCTTCATCCATACATTGCAAGCTTCTGGCATTTATATGAGTCCCGAATATCCTTACATATTAACCCATGAACAGCCTCAAATTTTCCAATCAATTTACAGAAATCAGGCACGCTCATTCCATAAACAACACGTCTCTTCATTTCAGAAGATATTGTAAGGTTGAATTTAATCAACCATGTGTTGGCTTTATTCCATGAAAAATTTGCTTGTAATACAGCACTTAGAAACCCTGTATTTAGGTGGGAATCATGTAAGGGTAGTGTGTAAGAGAGTGTGAAGAAATGCTCAAGACTGTGCAGTGAAGCAAGGACTCGCGGCTGGATCTCGCGGGAGGCTCACGGCTTGCAAGCCACCAAAAGTTGCACACGCGCAAAGCATGCAGGGGAGCTAAACAGTCATGCCAGCTGGAGCACTACAGGACAAAAATCCAGACTGGCCATTCAATTAGCTCGCGGCTTGAACTCGCGACTCAGTCAAGTCGCGAGGTCAAGTTGCCAGCCAACCTTGTTTTGGAAAAACTGACTCTTTGCATTCCATTCTCACACCAGTATAAATACCCCTCATTCCCACAAAATATGTGGCTATTCAGAAAGAAAAACCCTAAGAGTGGTTTCTTCAAAACACCCACCCAATTAGAGAGAGCTACTCAATTTTAGAGAGAAATCTTTGTAGTCTCTTCTCATTCCCTCTCTCATTGTCATACCTATTGAGAGGAGATTTCTATCCAAACACTACCCACACCTATTTAGAGTGTTGAGTGTTTTTGGAGCTTTGGGAAGCATTGAAAGATGCCGAGGATGGCGGATGCTATGGATTATAGCGAAATCCGGTAAGTTAGAAAAGAAAAAGGTTCGGCGCAACCTCGTTGGAGCAAGAAGCTTGGAGGGCTTAGGTACATCAGTTAGATTAGGCTTGGAGGGTCTATTGCTGTTCATGTATCCCAACTACATTTTCTAGTGGATTATTAACCGTTTGGAGGGCGGCGGAGAGGTTTTACGCCGAGGGCTTCGATTTCCTCTTCGATAACATATCGTGTGTTGTCCTTGTGTTTGCATCTCTCTTCCCTTAATGTTTGCCTTTTATTTTCTACTGTGGATGTGATTTTAATTGGCTTAGATTGTTTACCAATTCTGTTTATAGCTTGTGTTCATTTTCCACACACTTGTTGTTTGTCATAAAGCTTGAATTGGTTGCTTTGTAATTGGGGGTCTAAACGTTCAAGGGTGTTTTATACACATATTTGAACTTTCAGATATATCATTTAAAGACTCTGAACCAGGCTTTTTAATTGCAGCCAAATCCTCAACCTTTTCTTCTTCTTCTTGATCATCATTATCTCTGCCAGCATTGATGCCCTTTTGATAAAAGGGTAGGAGAGTCAAGGATTGAACTTGTTTGAGTAATGGGCATCTCTTAACATGCCAATCGAGATTTTCTATGAGCACAGAGATATTGAATTCACACAAATACCATGCTTAGAGTAAAAAATAAAAAACTTTCAGCAGAGAATGAAAGTAAGAGGAGGAAGAAGAAGGGAAGAGAGATATTACTGAGAAGGGTCAAGTGGGCATGGAATCCACTAGCCATTGGACTTGGGGTTGTGATTGCCACAGAACCTGCATAGACAATTAGATTAAGCAAGAATTTGAGAAGTCAAAGATAGAACAGAACAGCCAAATGCATAACCCTCATTACACCTCTAATTATTTTATGATTGGAAAAATGTAGTAATCCCAAATTATTATGAATGCAAATTACTAACCTTTATTCACAAAAAAAAAAAAAAAAAAAAAATAGAAGAGTTTCACGTGCATGCTTACAGGTAAAAAACTTTAGTAAAATTTACCCTTACTGTTTTTAGCAAGAAAATGTAGTTTTTGAAGTTTAGATTATGTTAGTAACATCTATGTGATAAGGGTGCTATATCAGGGAAAAATGAGAAAGAATCCTACAAAGACCGTTCAATCACATTTCCGGCCTTTGTAATGCATCCTATAGTGAAAAGAGATACTACAACTGCCCACCAACAAAATTAATTCAGAAAACCTGAAAAAAAAAAAAAAAAAAAAAAAAAAAAAAAAAAAAAAAAAAAAAATCTCACTTGAGAGGAATTTTCTAAATTTGTAGAAGTGAAGTAGAGCAATTGCAGATATATATAGACAACAAATCAATAGTTTTTTTTTGGAATTCTAATAGGGTGGCCATTAAACGGTTTTCATAATTGCTTGATTGGGGAGAGTGAGAGTAATAGAGTTGAAGGAAGTTTGAATTATTATTAGGAAACGTTAATTGAGAGAGAGAGAGAGAGAGAGGTGGTTGAATAGAAAATGGCAGTAGATTTGGCTTGATGGAGTAATAAATGGGATATTGAAAAATGGTAATGTTAATTGAGAGAAAGATAGAGGAACTGGAAATGTTAAGGAATTAGGTTTGATGGACTAAATTGTTTTTTTATGTGATAGAGTAATAATTAGAAAAATGTTAATTTGCAAAAAGAAGGAAAAGTAAAAGAAAAAAAGAAAGCTAGTGAGACCAATGATGTGGCTCAACTGGAGCGTAGAAACAATAAATACTACACTTCAACTTTTAGATATATATATATATGAATTAATAAATAAATAAAACTAAAATTTGATTTCTCTTTGTTAAAATTAGTCTATGAGAGATTTAGATTTTGGCAATTTAATCCATTTGTTAAGAATAGTTATTATAGACTTTTTGTTAATTTTGGTTAAAGTAGCTAGTACCATTAAGTCATTAACCCCTTAAATGGCATCTTATTAAACTAATTTTCCCTTAAAAAATCACAAAAAGCACTTTTTCCTTAAACAAGAAACCTGGCTTTCTTCGCTTGAATTGTAACCCCGCCTGTCCAATATCACCCATAAATTTTCGGTTTAGTTCCCCAAAACCTGCAGCAATTTCAATGTGATCCTCCTTATTAATGGATAGAGTTTGGTTACAAATTTAGTTGTAGCATAAAGTTATAACCAACAATAGAAATACATGTCATCTTCCTAAAACTAAGTTCATAATCAAACTCTATCCTTTATCAAGATCAAGTTGGTCGGCTTCAACTTATGAAAGATTCCAGTTTGGTGGCAGTAAAACCAAATCAAAATGCTCAAAACATGAACATCTTTTCCAGAAAAAAAATGTTGGGTCTTCCCATGCAGACGATTGTTGGTTTATATTAGTAGCAAAGTGTAAACTAATAATTTTCTTTTAATTTTTATGTGCTATTAAAAATTATATATAAAAGACAGTGATGTGGACAACTTTATTTTGAAGTTGCCTTTCTTTCTAGGCATGCATCGCCCAAGATTGCCAATGGTACCCACTACATTGTGAACTCAACGAAGAGTATCAACATTGGTGGTGCAAAAAATTTAGTAATTTGACACCACAAAAAGCTATTTTATCTATCTTATCACTTCACTTTACAAAACCCCCAACATCAATGGTTTTATCAACACAATAAAATAATATAAATAACATAATAAAATAATATCTACTACAATAAACAACAACACCAACCACCACCACGATAAAATAATATATCTTATAATAAAATATTATTTTTTCTTTTACCAGCTTAGCATAGTGCACAGCCATCTTTGGCTTTGCTTCCACTAATGTAGCCCACTTTTACTATATTTTGATTATAAATATCAAAATCCCTACACTAATACTAATGATCTAAGCTGCACTAACGTGTTTTTTGGGTCTATCATTTGATTTGGGATTTGGGAGAAAGCCAGTTTTTTTTTTTTTTTTTTTTTTTTTTTGAATTTTTAAGTAAAAAATTAGTTTGAAATGGGGGGCTAAATGATTATGCAATGGACCCAATTTTGTATTGGTTGCTTCATGGGATATTTTGGGAGAGTCTAAACTTCCAAGTTAGACTAGTTAACTATTTGCAACTCAAAAATCCATGACTATTATTTATTCATTGTCAACATCTGAATTTATACAAGATAAACTCCCAAATAGATAAAAATAAATACTAACTTCCCATAATCTATAAATAAAATTAATCCTAATTCTAACTAATTTAACTAATCCCATTCCAAATGCATTTATTTTAAAAATAAAGCACATTTCTATAATTTTATCCAATACAAATTAAAATAAATTAGACACGTACCATTCCTCCCCTCTAAAAAACACCATTGTCCTCAAAATTAATTCTTAACCCATATAGAAATTATTCCTCTTTGATAAGTAAGCCAGCCAACAATCCATACACACCAAGAACTTGCTAAAGAGTTAATCTAAGAACCCACGTGAATGGTCACAAGATTCTTGTAGATTTTTGCATTTTATTATAAAACTGCTAAATAAATTTGAATTTGATTGGGAAATATAAAAAGAAAAGATAAACAAAACTCGTCTTTCTTACTTTGCAGATTCAAGGGGATTCTTAGATGAACTCTTTAGCAAGTTCTAGCTGTGCACGGATTGTTGGCTGGCATACTTATCAAAGAAGGAAAATTTTGTATACAGGTTTGTACGTTTTTAGACCCCTTAACACAAATAGATTAACCTAGTTATTTAGCCAAGTGATTACTTAGATAAATTATTCAGATCTAGGTTAACACAATAATATCGTATCATGCAAATAATGCGGAAATATAAAGAACACCACGATATGATAATCCAGGAAAACCTAACGGGTAAAAAACCTGCGGAGGATTTAACCTAGCTATCCTCAAAGTAAAACAAATCCACTATGAAAGAATTGAAGTTTTTACAATAGAACTTAGACCACTAACATCCTATTGCTACCTCATGTAGAAAACTTACTACCATGACCACGTGACAACTTCGAGTCCACAGACTACTTCTTTCTTTGATCTACAGCAACCACAAGTTCTCCTACTTGTGACTTTGAGACTCCACTCAAATGTTTCAGATCTTCTTTTAAAATTCTTTATGCAGCAACTGAAGAGATCATAAAGTTCTTGACGTGAATCTTGATCTTGACAACTCTATGTGTGTGTATGAAGGTAAACACCTCTAGATCTCACAGAAGATTCAACACACAACTCTTCACAGACTTCTAAAATGTAGATAGGGTTTTTCCTTTTATACTTGAAGTAAAACATTTAACCTTACACGTCATATGGGCTTGGCCTGAATTGGAATTCTTGCAGAAAATTAAATCTGCATGAGTTTTAATCAATCGAGTCTAATTTTCGATCGATCGAGCCTTGTAGATTTTGACCAATAAATCCTGTAATCACTCGATTCCAATTTTACATAAAACCACACTTTGAGCAAGTCTAAACCTAGACTCTATGTTTTGATCATGGTTTACTAACATAATACATATTGAAGTTCTAATACATTAGTTCCTAAAGTCTTAGAACCTAACAATCTCCCCCTTTTGCAATCCGTGACAAAACACATTACAAAAATGCAAAATGCTCAAAGTAAAAACAGCTCAATTACAAATTGAAGCCCTAATTACAATTCAACCTAACCACTATCTATCAGTTGCAAAAGTAGACAGCAGCCATGATTGAATTAACTTGTAAATTCCTAAAACACGAAACAAACGCATAAATGCATATGTGAAAAATACAAGTAAACCAAAATAAACTTCTTGATCTCACAAAACATAAAATAAAAGACATATACCATGAATAACCTCATAATATAAATCATAATCAATGTACCATATGTGAAACAAGAAACATAAATAAAACATAAAAGCAAAAAACGCATAATGTCTCCCCCTAACATGTACAACCCATAAGTAAAACAAATACATCAAAGCCAAAAATACATACCATGTGTCTCCTAGGTACAATCGACCCAAAAAAAAACTCTCCCCCTATCTCTATGTATGAATGCTCTAAAATGTGTGAAAACACAAGAGCTATTTAGACCCCCAAATTAAAATTATGGCTTGATAGATTTTACTCTAACTTATACTAAGTGCGGAAAAGAGTAAATGCAAGCGTATAAACAAACAAGCTCCTCTAACCAATATTCATAATAACACAGCAGTACTATGAAAGGTAAAAGAGTAGGGAAGAAAGATGTAAACACAAGATAACACGCCGGTGTGTTATCGAAGAGGAAACCAAAGAACTCGGCGAAAAACCTCTCCGCCGCCCTCCAAGCGGTAATTGATCCACTAGACAATCAGTTAGGATACATGGGTTAGCAAAAGACCCTCCAAGCCTAATCTACCCACTGTACCTAAGCCCTCCAAGCTCCTACTCCAACAAGGCTTCTCGGAACCGTGTCTTGTCTAGCTCTCTGGGTCCCGCAATACGCCCGATTGCATCCGCCAAAGCCTAGCTTCTTCCAATGCTTCCCAGCAGCACCAAATCCTCACTTGACACTCTGAAAGGGTGTGGTAAGTGTTTTGGTTATCAACCTCTCAATGGTATGGAAATGGATAGGTAGAAGTTAAGGAAAATCCACAAGCAATTGTGTAGAGATATGTGGGTATAACAATCTCTAGCTCTCAAGGTTTGTGGCTAGGGTTTTCTCTCAGAAGCACTCCTCAACATTTGTGGGTACAGAAAGTGTGTATCAGATAGGACAATCTAGCAAAATAGAATGTTTTACGAGTGTCTGGCGGGAAGGCCTTACCCACGAGCTATTCACGAAACACAACTGTCTCCATCATGTCCTGACTCTTCGCATTCCAGTCATGTGCAGGGCACATGCATCATTTCACAGGATGCTTAATCGCGAGCTACCCGTGAAAACTCTTCAGTCTTCAATTTTCTTGAGTCTTCACACACTCTCTCTCTCTCTCTCACACACAATCCTTACAAGTAAATCCCACAATAAATACAGGGTGCAAAAGATTGAATAAAATTACAATCAAATTTGGCACGAAATTAAAGCCAACAAAACAGATAGTTGTAAATTACAACTTTACAATCTCCCCCTTTGGCTATTCCGTGACAAAACTCCTAAAACAGACTCTAGACTTAAACGTGAGTTTGGGAACAGTGGCAAAACTCACTCACACCTAATCTAGAAGCTGTGAAGCACTTGCACGTATATACCTGTAACCTAAAACACTCAGACACAAACAAAACTTTCATTAAGCTTATGACAAGTTGAATACATGGTACGTACATGAGCAAGTAAAGTGCGATCAAGTTTGTAAACATTATAAAACATATAAGCATATCTTGATCAAACAAGGTCGGTCATTAAAGAATGACTACAATGAACATTTAGCAGGTAAATGCTCATCTGGACATGCAATGCAATGAAGACCAATCACAATGATCAATTGCATGTCCAACACACAATCAATGCAAAATACACGAAGTATATGCATTTAGGATACAAGATCCTACTAGGGTACAAGTGTGAGGTACTTAAGATATAATATCAACATCTAAAAGTACTTAAAAAAATGCTACAAAGCATTGAGATAAACACAAATACTGAATATAAAACTGAAATTAAGAACAATGTACTAAAACTTTAAAAGAAAGCAGTAAAAACAACTATCCAAGAGTTATAAACACTAAAACAGTTTAAACCAAAACATAAATAATGCTAAACCGCTTGTAATGAACCAATGTATGAACCAATGAATCTAAGATCTAAGCTATGCTCCCCCTAAGCTGTGCAAGCTCCCCCTCAAAATTTTCTCCCCCTTTTTGACCAGAATGGCCAAAGAGGCTAGAATTGATCGGACTCTGAATCTGATCCCTAGTCCATGGATCGATCTGTGAGGATAAAGCCGTGATCTAACCCTGGATATAAGCATACTGGTCCACGGTGTGCTGCACATGGGAGTCAAGCATGGTAAACATCTGGTCCATTCTAGCTAGGAGGCGATCAAGTCTATCTGGTCCTCGTGCTGGTGCTAAAGATGACGACTAAGCTGAAGTCTCTAATGCAATGGTGAATCTATCAATCTCCTCATCTGTGTCACCACCCTCTTCCTCAACATGATCCCTTGGTATTGAAGACACACCTGTTCTGGAGCCTTTGATGTGGTTTGTGCTCCGAGTCACTGTATGTGCGCATAATGAGACCACTCGAAAGTTTGAGCCTTGACTTTGCAATGAGGCCCATTATGAGTAATGGGAATGGCATGACTGTTCTGGAGTTCTGCTTCTCAATGCTCTTCTTCAAAAGGTGGAAGATGTGTCCACATATATCAATCTCCTTGTGAGTAAAGAGATCATACAAAAAGATTGTCCTTGGAGCGAACAATGTCATCAGATTGGTGACCGGATATAAGTTGTGGATCATCACATGTGCAAGGGTCCTCATCTCCGGACTGAATGGAATTGTGTTCATGGAGGTCTTCTTAAGTGTACCACCAAGAGTCATCACCATCTCCTCAATAGAGTCCAAGCGATCCTCATATTGGACTGTGATTAGCTGTGAGGGAGGGCGAATCTCCAAATATTCTTGTATGCTTTCCCTTGTAATCACAAACTCTTTGTATCTCACCCAGCAATCTATATATCCCCTTCCACATTAGCAATTGAGAAAAATTCCTTTATGATCTCCAAGTATACAACTCCAACTAGATTCAGGAGCTTTGTCCACGTCCTTTCCCTAAACACTACAGGTATGCAAGTGTCCTCAAGGGTATCCAACTTGACAACCTTTTCCATGATAATCATGGCTCTTTTGTAGTAGTCATTTTATTTCAAATCTGCCTCAACAGACTTTAAATTATCAGAATTTGTGCGTGCACACTTTGAGGTTGGTCTCTTAGAACCTGAATGTTTCGTAGGAGACATCTGCACATAAAAACATAAAACAAAGAAATAGGTGCAAAAACACAAAAATAGAACACAAACATAATTAGCTTCATGTTAGTCCAAAACAAAAGTAAAACAACTTAAAACAAAGCATAACAAACTCAAAATAACATGCTATAAGTGTTAAAACATGTAAACAAAAGCCTAATGCAGGAAATAAGTGACTGTGCATGTGTGTGTAGCAGGTGATGCATAGGGTGTGCCTAGTGGGTGCCTAGGTGGTGCATGCCAAGGCATTGTGAGGCACAACATGAGAAAGTGTGTAAAACACACACCCATTGATCAAAATATGTGAAACATATTCAATCAAAAGTAAACTCAAGCAATGGAACTCATTTGAGTCCAATACACCACAAGAATGTCACATGAACATTCTGTCAAACACATAGCATGCAACAGTGAACTACACCAATGAACAATGCATGAACATAAGTGAAAATGCCTCAATACATGTTTAGAATGCCACACGGGGCCAACACAAACACACACAAATCAAATGGGATTCAGCCCAATCAAAGATTTGAAAAAATTTCACAAAATCATGAACCCCAAACCATTTTCGAAAAATTCCCCAATTTTTAGAACCCTAACTTAATTTCTGCATAATCTAAGACAAAAATGAAGAAAATGTTTTAGAAAACATACCTTGAAGTTGAAAATGCAAAAAACAAGCTTGAAACTGATGGGGTTTAAGTGAAAAGTGGTCTTGGGTTGAGAGGGGTTCGAGAGAGGCAAGGCGAGGGAAATAGAGAGTTTTTGAAAACCTGTCACATCTGCCTTATAAAACTGAAAACACGCATTTTTCGCAAGTTAGGCAATCGCAAGATTAGTGGCGAAAAGCACCACTGAAGCACAAAAGTTTTCGCGAGAAGCTTTTAGTCGCGAAACAGTTGGGGGACAATCGCGATAGCCTCTGTATGAAATTGAAAATTTTCCTGTTTTTGCCTAAAAAGCATTTCGCGAGAAGGGTTTAGTAGCAAAATACTCGTGAGACAGAAGCGAGACTCTCTATATGAAATCAAAAAAAAAAATTATTTCCCTTAAGCTGGTTTCGCGGGAAGCTCTAAGTCGCGAGCTTCTCGCGAAACTGACTCTGAACCAGTTTTTGAAGAAAAACACAAAAATGCATTTTGAACAAAAACTAAAAACACGAAAGTATAAAATTACTTTCAAAAACATATAAAACACTCAAAAATATTTTTGGGTTTGATCGGCAAGTAATTGTCCATACACATCACATTTGAACATGTATAATCACACAAATGAGATCAGCATTATTTAAACAAAGTCTTGTGTGTTGTGGGCGAGTATCAAATGTGGAATAATCCTTAGACCAGAGTAAAGCTTCAATGATCAATTCAATCAAGTCATACATAACTAGTACTAAGTTAAGTGGTCTATCTCAATTATAGAAATGAACATATATGACCTCCCACAAGAGAATGATTACAAAACTTAGAAGCTTTTCATTTGGCTTCTGCATAAATCATAATATTTGATCCTTTTTGGATAATACATCTCTTTTTGAGATCAGTGCTTGAAATTTTTGGTATTTCAACATTGAGAGTTAGCCTTTGGCTTTTTGAGCACCATACATTTCAATACAAAAGTCGTTTTCCCTTTTTTCTAGTTAAATACTAGTATGTGTGACAGGCTTTTGCAACTCATAATCTCTTTTTTCATTTTGAGATTTACATTTGGTGAACTCTATTGCAAAAACATAAAAATAAAGGTGGGAAGATATATAGGCACAAGTCTATGCAAGTATCAAGACCATCAAGACTATTGACCAATCATTCATGACAAGCTTGAAGATCTATTTACAACAATCACACATAGTTTTCAAGATATCTCCCATAAAGATATATATGCATACATAACAAGCTAAGCTCGTAAATGCACTACGCCATTAGTACGAAGGTAGTAAGCTAAACTCACATGTGATATACACAACACAAGCGATCAAACTTTTTGAAGATTTTTCAATTTTTTATGGGTTTTTGAATTTTTGAACACACTTAAAAAGAGAACAAGTAAAGTAAGATCAACGAAAACAAGTATAAAACAAAACTTGTAAAAGAAACATGCGATAAATCAGAAGCAATGCATGACATGATGCATGAACCTATGACCCTAAACATTGGAAGTATTAATGCATGGACATAGGAAGTGATCATGCATGAGTACCCTTCTACACCCACACTTGACGAGTGTTTTGGGTGAGAGCCTTAGATGGAAGGGTACGACTGACATAACTTTCAAACCTCGGAGTGAAGCTAGCAAGGCATAGGGATATGTTGTTCAGTATTTCCATCACATTGCCAATGAGATGTCTTTCACTATCTCCCTTAGCTTGTGCTCCCTTTGGTCTTCTCCTTGAAGTTTCTTGACCATGCATCAAATCAGCCTTTTTAAGTGCATGAAGCTTAAAACAATTTGGCCTTGTGTATCATTGTGCGCCACAATGATGACACAAATGCTTTACTTAAGGCCCCCTTTGATTTTTGGGTAATAACTTCCCTTTTTCTTTTGGCTTTGCACCAACAGTTCTCTTAACTACAGTAGGGGTCTCAGTCTCAAGCTTCACTTCTTTAAGGTTCTCATCATTCTTGGCTGATACGAACTGTATTTCCTTCTTGGGTTCGCTGCTAGAGCTTCCTTCTCCGGTATAGCCCAAACCGGTCTTATCATGTGAAGACTTTTGAGAGGACAGCACATTGTCAAGTTTCTTTGTGGAAATGCGTTCAACCTTGACATTAGCTTGGATAATTTCAAGTTCAAGGAACTTGATTTTAGAGTATACTTCCAGCAACTTTCCCTTGAGTCCTTCTGCTTCACACTTTGCTTCCTTGAGTTACACAAGTATACCCTTATGCTCTTCTTCAACCTTTTTCATCTTTTCACAGCAAGGTTCGCAACTTTGGCATATTTACCACAATCTTCCAACAAAGAATCATATGCTTCTTAAATATTGTTCTCACCTTCATTTTGGTACACATCTTCATCTTTTGATTCTTCAACCTCCTCATCCTCGGAAATATCACCCAGTTCATCAACCAATTTGTTCAAATCATTCTTTGAGTCAACGGAGGCAATTGTCATGAAGGCTCGGTAGTTTCCCTCACTGTCACACTCTTCTTCCGTGCCTAAATTTGAACTGTCAGAAACACTAAGAGTAGTGGCAAATGCTTTCCCCTTCACTCTCTAGTAGTTAGGACACTCCTTCATTCGTAACATACGATTCCTTGAAGGGATTGGAATTCCTTTCCATCTTTCTTCTTAAACTCCTTCCTATCACCTTTGGAGGATGAAAACTTTCCTTTGCTAAATGGCATCCCACTGTTTTTCATCTTCAGAAATTTTTGGAAATTCTTTGCAAGGAATGCCACCTTTTTCTCCACATTATCTTCTTTGGAAGAATCATCCATTCTCTCGGTGATGATTTTGAGAGCAAGAGATTTGCTCGACTTATGAGAAGGCAGTCCCAACTCATATGTTTGGAGAGATCCAATGAGTTCTTGGATTTTAATCTCATCCAAATCTTTACTCTCTCCTATAGCTGTGACTTTTGCTCTGAAACTCTCCAGTAGAGACATCAAAATTTTTCTCACCACCTTAGCATCCTCAATCTTCTCACCGAGATTAAGCTTAGCAATTATAATTTCGTTAAACTTCCCATAGAATGAGTCGAAAGCCTCATCATCACCCATCTTAAGTTCTTCAAATCTGGTGGTAAGCATTTGAAGCTTTGTGTCCTTGACTTTCTTAGTACCCTCATAAGTAGTCTCAAGGATCTTCCAAGCTTCCTTGGCTATCTCCACATGCGATATCTTGTGAAACTCATCAGGGGACACACCACAGAATATAGCATTAATGGCCTTACTATTCGCATTAGCTAAAGCAAGAGTTGCCTTGTCCCATTTGGACTTGGTTGTTGTGGGTTTGACATACCCATTCACAACGGAATCTCATACGAATTCATCTATAGCACACAAGAAAGCCCTCATCCGAACCTTCCAAAAGGCATAATTGCTCCTATCAAAAAATGGTGGGGCATTGAAAGATTGTGACTGGTCCATCACAAAGGGTCAAGGATCACACTCAGGTATTTAAACCAAAATAAGTGTACCTGCCATGACACCAATTGAATACTTTAAAATGTGTGAAAACATAAGAGCTATTTAGACCCCCAAATTAAAATTATGGCTCGATAGATTTTACTCTAACTTATACTAAGTGCGGAAAAGAGTAAATGCGAGCGTATAAACAAACAAGCTACTCTAACCGATATTCATAATAACACAGCAGTAACATGAAAGGTAAAAGAGTAGGGAAGACAGATGTAAACACAAGATAACACGCCGATGTGTTATCGAAGAGGAAATCGAAGAACTTAGCAAAAAACCTCTCCGCCGCCCTCCAAGCGGTAATCGATCCACTAGATAATCAGTTAGGATACATAGGTTAGCAAGAGACCCTCCAAGCCTAATCTACCCACTGTACCTAAGCCTTCCAAGCTCCTACTCCAACAAGGCTTATCGGAACCGTGTCTTGTCTAGCTTTCCGGATCCTGCAATATGCCCAATTGCATCCGTTAAATCCTGGCTTCTTCCAATGCTTCCCAACAACACCAAATCCTTACTTGACACTCTGAAAAGGTGTGGTAATTGTTTGGGCTATCAACCTCTCAATGGTATGGAAATGGGGAGGTAGGAGTTGAGGAAAATCCACAAGCAATTGTGTAGAGATATGTGGGTATAACAATCTCTAGCTCTCAAGGTTTGTGGCTAGGGTTTTCTCTCAGAAGCACTCCTCAACATTTGTGAGTAATGTGGGTATATATAGTGTGGGTACAGAAAGTGTGTATCAGATAGGACAATTTGGCAAAACAGAATGTTTCGCGAGTGTCTCGCGAGAAGGCCTTAACCGTGAGCTACTCACGAAACACAGCTGTCTCCATCTTGTCCTGACTCTTCGCATTCCAGTCATGTGTAGGGCACATGCATCATTTTACGGGGTGCTTAGTCACGAGCTACCTGCGAAAACTCTGTAGTTGTAAATTACAACTTTACAATGTACTCCCCCTTTCTGTGACTTATTGCCAAAGGGCAATCATGACTCATCAAAGGGTGGAGCCGATGGAGTAGAACCTCTATCATTTTTCAAATCTGCCCGTAAGGTTTCAACCTCATTGAGCAAATCTAACAAAAGTTGTCCATGTGCTGCCTGAACGGTTATAACCTTATCCAACATGGTACGCATAGAAGAGGCGCTCGATGTAGACGGTGGAGGATGCACAGCAGCTGTGGGGTCCACATAAGCCTCAGCAGAAGGATCACCTGTAGAAGACTCGACACAAGGGTGCTTAGAGCTTGCTTTCAAATGAGCAGCCCTTTGCCTAAGGAAGGTGGCACCTATAGGATGTACGGGCTCGAACGCTGGAAAGTCATCTAAACCTAAATCTAACAAAATCCTATGAATAAAAACAGGAAAGAACAAACCATGGGATTTGGCACTACTCCTATGAACCATAACAAGAGAGCGAATGAAAAGGGTGGGTAAACTCATAGGAGCATCAATGATGAGAGTGTAGAGGAACGCACATCTCTCAATATGAATAGTATGGACATGAGAAATGGGCCAAATACTATCATAGGAAATCCTAAAAAACAAATAATTGAGCTCAGAAAGCTCATGGGAGGTAATTCGAGGATCAGTACCCCAACTAATGGAAGTACCGGTAATGAGGGACATGATATCATCAAGATGAGGAGACTCTGCGTAAGGCTACATAGGCTACTATACCAAAGGTACACCAAAAGCAGATGTCACTACCTCAGGAGTAATGACATACTCTTCACCCCTTATCCAACTCTTCACAAACTGAATGTTAGAAACATCGAAGTGGATAAAGAGGTTCAAATAGAACTCTCTAATCAAACCAACCGGAGGGGGACACTCAACATCTAAGACAGGTAACCAACCTCTACGCTCAAAATTCCTACAAATCTCGGGATCTACCTCACCTAGGATAACCCTACGCTCAGCCCACACCGGTCTAAACACATTAATCTTCTCATAATCTTCTCAGTTTTTCCTAAACCTAAAACTATCGCTCTGGAAATTAGAATAGGATGGGGTAGAGGTTTTCTTTGCTCCAGTCTTCCTAACCATGATTCTAAGAGTATAGAAGAAAAGGAAAACAAAAAACAAAAACCAAGGGCAGACTGCATTAGAGAGGGTTAGAGAACAAAATTTATCAACAAATAACAATCTACATGATGCATGTAATGAATGCACATTTGTTGCATGCTCTAATGCATAAAAATTTGTTCAATTTCTCAACATTTACCAACAATTGACTTGAACAAAGAGTTTTAACCCAAAAACCCCAAATTTTGAAAAATCTAATTTCAAAACCAAATCAAATTGATCAATTAATCATTACACTAGTTAGGAAACATCATATAATGATATAATTTATCAATTTCACAAGCCAATTTCATCAATTTAAGTCCAATTGAACAAAATCCCCAATTTTCTCAAAATACCAAACCCTAGAATTTCCAATTGTTCTCAAAACCACCAAATTAATCAAATTAATGCATGTGAATCAAGTTTATAACATCTAAGAACAAAAACCCAAAGAACAAATATGGTTAAAAACAACTGAAAAATCAAAAATCCCAAGTTTCTTTTGTCAGAAAATTTCAAAGAAAAATGCATGAAAATGCATGAAACATGTAATCAAATTGAAAAGGAAAGGGTATAAAGGTGTAAGGTTGAATTTATTCAACCATCTAATTGACTTTCTTCCGTGCCAAATTTGCTTGTAATTCAGCATTTAGTAACCCTGTATTTAGGTGGGATTGTTGTAAGGGTAGTGAGTGAGATAGAGTGAAGATTGCTCAAGAGTGTGCAAGAAAACAGAGTGTCGCGGCTGGGACTCGCGGCTTCAACCCGCCAGAAGATGCACACGTGCCAAGCATGCTGGAAGATGAACAGTCATGCTAGCTGGAGCACTACAGGACAAAACAGGACAACTGGCCATACGGTTAACTCGCGACTGGATCTCGCGACTTGGTCAAGCCACGAGGTCAAGCCGCGAGCCACCCCTGTTTTGGAAAAACCTGACGTTTCACATTCCTCTTCACTCCAGTATAAATACCCTTTTAACCCACGATTGAAAGAGAGCTTCCAGAGAGAATTTTGAGAGAGAAACCCTAAAGAAAAACCAGATTGTTTCACCCACAATCTCTACCTTAGAGTCTCATCAAATTCCCTCACTCTCTTCCTCTCCATTGTCAAATCCTTGAGAGGCATTATACCAAACCTGGTTCTCACCATTATCATCTCTGTGAGACAGACGTTTGGAATTCTGGGAAGCAGTTAGGAAGGAGCCAATCTTCATTGGTTGATGCTACGGTGTAGTAGCGGAATCCGGAAAGCTAGAAAAGAAAAAGGTTCGGCGCAACCTCGTTGGAGCAAGAAGCTTGGAGGGCTTAGGTGCATTGGGTAGATTAGGCTTGGAGGGTCTATTGCTGTCCTTGTATCCCAACTGTATTTTCTAGTGGATTGATTACCGCTTGGAGGGCGGCGGAGAGGTTTTTCGCCGAGGTCTTCGGTTTCCTCTTCGATAACACATCGGGTGTTATCTCTGTGTTTGCATCTTCCTTCCTCTCTATCTCTGCCTTTACATTATCTGCTGTGGTTTATTTTGTTATGGCTTAGATAGTTGTTTAACCAATTCCATATTATAGCATATGTTAAGTTTCCGCACACTAGTTGTTTGACATATTGCTTGTGTTGGTTAAGTTGGTTTTTGGGGGTCTAAACGTTCAAAAGTGTTTTTGTACACGTTTTTGAACTTTCAATTGGTATCAGAGCGGGTACACTGCTGTTTGGTTTCATTACCATTTGTGTGATCCTAGACCCCTGTGTTGTGGTTGTTGTTTTTGTTTATACCATGCTGAATTGTAGCTCAAGTGTTTGTGAAAATGTCTCTATGCATATGACTGAAAGGTGTCTTACTGATGATCTTGCAGAGTTATTAATAACTAAGAAACATGCTAGAGTTTTTGTTCACATGCTGAAATATCTTGAGAATCAGAATCTTGTCTTACACAGTAGCATATCTGAATCAAAATCATTGATTAAGAAATATAAAAGAAAGAATAGAATGTTGTGTGAGATGATTGAGAATCTGAAAATGAAAAATCAATCTAAAAGTAGCATGAAACCTGATGATGAGTTTGTGTTTGAAGGTCAAGATTGTCTATCACATGTGAACCTATTTGTGCATACCTCATTAAAGGTGTTTAATGCATGTTTGTGGTATCTTGATAGTGGGTGTTCTCGCCATATGACAGGGGATAAGTCACTGTTTAAGTCACTTAAAGAAAAGGTGGGTGACTATGTGACCTTTGGGGATGGAAGCCATGCTCAAGTCCTAGGCAAAGGAACCATCGAGATACCCGGTTTGCCTCTGTTGAAAGATGTGCTGTTCATAAAAGGGCTGAAGGCGAATTTGCTGTGCATCACTCAAATTTGTGATGACGACTTCCTGGTACAATTCTCCAAGAAAGGATGTTTGATCATCAATAAAGAGGGGATTCAGGTTTTGGAAGGAAATCGGACTACGGATAATTGTTATGGAATAGTTCCCACGGCACCAATATCGTGTAGAAGTGCTCGGGTGGATATGTTGGAGCTGTGGCATCACAGATTTGGGCATGCCAACTTCAAACAAGTAGCAAAAGTCTCCAAACTTGAAGCAGTCGAGGGACTTCCTAAGTTTGGAAAAGTAAAGAAGACCATTTGTGGTGCATGTCAAATGGGGAAGCAAACTAAGGCAAGTCATCACAAGGTAAATGTGATAGCCACCTCTCGTTGCTTGGAGCTACTTCATGTTGATCTGATGGGGCCCACCAGAACTGAAAGCCTAGGGGGAAAAAGATATATTATGGTTATTGTGGACGACTACTCAAGATACACTTGGGTTGAATTCCTTAGAGAAAAATCAGAAGCTTGTGAGAGGCTGGAGATTCTGTGCAAGAAATTACAAAATGAAAAGGGGATTCCAATAGCCAAAGTTAGAAGTGATCATGGGAGAGAATTTGAGAATGCAAGATTCGAGTCCTTCTGTGAGAAGAATGGTATTAAAAGAGAATTTTCAGCTCCCAAAACTCCACAACAAAATGGAGTGGTAGAGAGAAAAAATCGTGTGATTCAGGAGATGGCAAGAGTCATGTTGCTTAACAAGCAAATACCTCAAAAATTTTGGGGAGAAGCTGTCAACACCTCGTGTCACATTGGCAATAGGATTTTCTTTCGAGTTGGTACAAAGAAGACTGCATATGAGATATGGAATGAGAAGAAGCCTAAAGTGAAGTATTTCCGGGTATTTGGAAGTAAATGTTATATCTTAAATGATCGAGAGAATCTTGGGAAGTTTGATGCAAGAAGTGATGAGGGTATTTTTCTTGGCTACTCTACTACAAGTCGAGCATATAGAGTGTTTAACAAGAGAACAAAGACTGTGATGGAATCCATAAATGTCAAGATTGATGATGCCTTACCTAAGGTGGAAATGATTGATGATGTAGAAGGGCCGAGCACCGAAGAGCCTGATGTTGAGGTAGAAGCTTTGGATATAGAAGATGAAGAACCTATACCAGAAGTAGAATCGACTCCCATCAACCCAAGAAGGGAAACGAGATCGATGTCTAGAAATTCAAGTCCTCTTACTCCTCCAGAAGTTCATCCTCCTATCTCTCGTAGTGATGAAGTTTCCACTTCAAAAAGGCCATCCTCAAGAATTATCAAGAATCATCCGGAAAGTAATATCATAGGATCACTTGATGACGGTCTTCGCCTCAGGAAAGGAAATATTCTGCTAGCCAATCATGTAACATATCACTGTTATCTTGCACAGTTTGAACCGAAAAGGGTTGAAGAGGCTCTTCAAGATGAGAATTGGGTTGAGTCAATGCATGAAGAGCTGAATCAGTTTGTGAGGAATGACGTGTGGGAACTTGCTCCACGGCCTGAGAACGTTCATGTTATAGGCACAAAGTGGATTTTTAAAAACAAAACTGATGAAGATGGAGAGATAATTCGAAACAAGTCTCGGTTGGTGGCTCAAGGATACACACAAGTAGAAGGGGTGGATTTTGATGAATCATTTGCTCCGGTGGCAAGACTCGAATCCATTCGAATCCTCATGTCCATTGCGTGCACTTTGAAGTTCAAACTTTATCAAATGGATGTTAAGTGTGCTTTTCTGAATGGATATCTAAATGAAGAGGTTTTTGTTGAGCAACCAAAAGGATTTGAGGATCCTCATTTTCCAGATCATGTATTAAGATTGAAGAAAGCACTATATGGTTTAAAACAAGCGCCTAGAGCCTGGTACGATCGTCTTACACATTATCTTCTAAATAGAGGTTTCAAGAGAGGGTACGCCGATCGAACTCTATTTGTCAAAAATGATGAAGATTATCTCCTTGTGGCACAAGTCTATGTTGATGACATAGTGTTTGGAGCAACTATCGAAGATCGTGCTACTGAATTTTCTGAGGAGATGAAGAAGGAGTTTGAGATGAGCATGGTAGGGGAGCTCACATTCTTTTTGGGTCTTCAAGTCAAACAACAGAAGGAGGGTATATTTGTATCTCAAGAGAAGTATGCCAGAAATATTGTCAAGAAGTTTGGCCTAGACTCCAAAAAACATGCCTCCACTCCCATGAGCTCTTCCACTAAACTGAATGTGGATTCATCAGGAGTTGAAGTAAGTCCTACATTGTATAGGAGCATCATAGGAAGTTTGCTCTACCTTACAGCAAGTAGACCGGACATTGCTTTCAGTGTGGGCGTTTGTGCCAGGTACCAAGCTAATCCAAAGGAATCTCATCTGACTGCTGCTAAACGAATCATTCGATATGTGAATGGTACTGCAAACTATGGTCTGTGGTATTCAAAAGACTCAAATGCGTGTCTTGCTGGGTATTCGGATGCTGACTGGGCTGGCAGTGTAGACGATCGGAAAAGCACTTCAGGCGGCTGTTTTTATCTTGGTAACAATCTTGTTTCGTGGATGAGCAAGAAGCAGAATTCAGTGTCTCTATCTACTGCAGAAGTAGAATACATCGCTGCTGGAAGTTGCTGCACTCAGCTTCTTTGGATGAAGAAATTACTTCATGACTATGGAATTCCTCAAGAAACGATGTGTATCTTCTGTGACAACACCAGTGCCATCAATCTTTCCAAAAATCCTGTTCAGCATTCAAAATCCAAACACATAGAGATACGTTACCATTTCATTCGGGATTTGGTAGAGGAAAGAGTTGTGTGTCTTGAGTTCATACACACCGACAATCAAAAGGCGGATATCTTCACCAAGCCTCTCGATGGTCCACGGTTTGAATCACTCCGTAAGACCATTGGTGTCGGTACAATTCCTTGACTCTCTTGTGTGTTGTGTGCTTCATTTTTTTTATATATCTGTCTATGTTGGAGCACACATTTTTTTTGCAACATGTTTCTTGTTTGTTTGTTCTTTTGTGTATACTGCTGGTTATTTTTGTGTTTGATTCAATCATTTTTGTTTCCTGTGTCAAAAATCCAAAAATCACATAAAAATTAGAAAATCAAAAGGCTTGATTCACTTTGTTGAGTTTTGTCTCAAAACTTGTTTTGCCTTGTACCTTTGTGCTAATGGCTTTGTGCATTTTCGAGCATTGCTTGTTTTCATGCACTCTTATCACTGTGGGAAAAATCTTGAACTCTATGTGATTGTTGTAAATAGATCTTCTAACTTGTCATGAATGATTAGTGAATGGTTATGTTGATCTTGAGACATGCATAGACTTGTGTCTATATATCTTCCCACTTTTTATTTTTGTTTTGCTAAAAAGAGCTCACCAAATGTAAATCTCCAAATGAAAAGAGATATTGAGGTGCAAAAGCCTGTCGCACATTCTAGTATTTGACTAGGAAAAAGGGTAAGTGACCTTATATTAAAAGTGAAATTTCATTCAAAAAGGCCAAAGGCCTGTTCTTCAAAGAGAAATGTTACATATCCCTCTCACAATGAGAGATGATTGTCTCAAAAAGATCAAAAAGATCAAAAGTTATGATTGAAAGTGGAGTCAAATGAAAAGCTCCAAGTTATGTTATCAAGTTGTGTGGGAGGTCATATATTCACATTTCTATAATTGAGATTGGTCACATGATCTAGTTCTAATTGTGTATGCCTTGGTTGAATTGATCATTGAAGCTTCACATTAGACAAAGGACTATCTCATTGTTGATATCCACACACAACACACAAGTTTATGTTCAATAAATGCCATATTCATTTGTGTGATTGTACTTGATAAAATGTGTTTTCACATGCTCAATCTTTGTTAATTCAAGCACAAAAAGATTTTTGAGTGTTTTAGGTGTTTTTGGAAAGTATTTTGTTGAAAAATCTGAAAATTTCAAAAATCCAGTTTTTGCCCTGTTTTGGCGGCTCAGTCGCGGGTATGTCAAGTCGCGAGCCTCAGTCGCATCTTCGCTGGTCAGTTTTGGCGACTTGTTCGCGAGTGGAAGGTCCAGTCGCGAGATTCACTCAGAGATTTTCGCGGCTCAGCTCGCGACTCACTCGCGGGTAGACCTTCTAGTCGCGAAAAACACTTAGAAAAATTTTTCAAAATTTTGTTCTTGAGTGATTTGGCGGCTTGATCTGGCGACTATGTGGCGACTTAATCCAGTCGCGAAAATCGCGTGTTTTGGACATACAGGGGCAGTTTTTAAAATTTTTTGTTTTCCCTCGATCTTTTTGTGACTGTTCATTGTCTTTTACTTCTGCACTTTCCCTTTCACACCGTGCCTCCATTGTCGATCTCCATTGTTTGCTTCTTCTCTGCTAAAAATCGTCGACTAACAGGTATGGTTCTCTGTCTTGCACTCTCATTTTCCTAATATCTTGGTTTTCCCTCTGGATTATTCACTTTTGCTTGTGGTTTTGTGATGGGTTTAGTGATGGGTTTTGTGATGTCATCGTTGTCCTTTCTTAGCCTATGGTAGCCTGTGATTCTGGTTTTGAGCTAATTTATTTTGTTGATTGTGTTCTTCATCTTGTGCTTAGCTAGGGTTAGCTAATTTTTGTCTGATCTGCTGTTGCTATCATGTTTCATTTTGATCTTGTGTGGTACCTTGTTGATGTGGTGTTGGTTTTGGTCCTTTTTCAGCTGATTATGTGGTTATATTTGATCTCTCTATACTGTGTAGTTCTAATTTGGGCCTTTGGTGTCCCTCATGGACCATACTCATCCAGCTGTTAGGGTTTCTTCATTGTTCTTACATTTTCACTAACCCACTGCTGATATAGTCTGTTGGATTGTGTTCTGTCATTTTTCTTGTTTATAATACAGACTGGTCATGTCTCCATTCAAAAAGGCTGCTGTGAAAGGAGGCTCTTCCAAAGGGAAGGAACCCGTAATTGATGTTGATGAAGACACACCTCTCCCGAAAGTGACTCGCTCTTCATCACAGCGATTCGATCCCAATAAGTTCAGATCCTATTCAGCCTATCAGTCATTTGAGAATTTTTTTCTTCATGCCACACCATTACTAGAGAGAGCTGTGGATCTGCCCTCACTTCATAACACTGACATTCCGATATGTTTTGCTCACAAGGATTGGAATTACCTTCTCTCTGATCCGGATATCGTGTATGAAGAGTTGGTTAAAGAATTTTATGCTAACGCAATTGTGGAAGGAGATGACCTTAAGTGCTGGGTTCGGCAAAAGAGCTTTTCTGTCTCTCCTACATACCTGGCAGAAATTCTTCACATCAACAGACCCATTTTTCGTCATTCACCGGTCTATGATGATCTATGTCCTGATGAGGAGCTTCTAAAACAAAGTCTTGGTCAAGACTTGGAGTTCTCACCCAATGGCAAATCCATCAGTGTTTCCTCCCTTTCTCCGAAACTGCGAGTGCTTACAATTGTGATGTTTCACAATTTGTACCCTTTATCAAGTACTGGGTATATGAATCTCGGACGTGCTTTGTTTCTTCATGATCTAATCTCTGATGAAGAAATCGACATTTGTGCTCATATCTTTCATGTTCTGCGCAAAACGGTTCTTCGAAGTGAGTCTCGGATCTGCATTCCTTTCTGCAGTCTCATTTCACGGATCTTGAAGCTCAAGGGAATTTATCCAACGGCTGATGAGTCTCCTATCCCCAAACCGAGTCCGATCAACATGCGTACATACAATGCAAGTGTTGGACATAGTCGGAAGAGAGCCAAACCAGAAACTTCTGCATCTCACAGTGACTCTCAGTTCAGCAATCTCTCCCTCGATGAGAAACTTGATCGCATTGTTTCCTCTGTCCATGAGTTGAATACAAAGATGTCTGGACTCACTGCTTCTCTACACCATCAAAGCAACCGATGGGATATGAAGTTTACTTCTCTTCAGACTCAGTTGGATCAAATTCAGAGAAAGCTAGAGGAGGATGACTAGCCTATTCCATGACAAAAAGGGGGAGTGATAGGCATAATCAAGGGGGAGGATATTACCCTAAGGGGGAGCGTCTTTATCTAAGGGGGAGTGTCTTTAATTTTTTTTTGTTTCTTTCTTCTCTTTAAGTTGATATATTATGTTTTGTAAAACTGTTATTCAGGTATTTGTTGGTTTGTACCCATGTGCATTTGTAAGCTTTTAGGGTTATTGTTTTATCCATAGTTTGTAGGCTTTATGGTTTGTACCTTGCTTAAGTGCAGCCTTTATGCTATGTTGAAATCAGTACTTTAATCTAAATGTTCTGCATTTTGGTTTATGTACTGTCACTCTTGTGCCCTTGTAGGATTGTTCCTAGATGCATATGCCTTGTGTGCTATGCATTGGTTGAGTGTTGAGCATACAAGTGTCTTGCCTTGTGCTTGTAAACTTGTATGTCCTTGTGTTCATTCCAAGTGTGAATGAGCACTGTGATCACTACCTTGTGGTGTTCACTTGGTTGATCAAGCCATGGTTTGTTTATTAACTCCATCTTTGCTTGATCTCATTTTGCCTGTTTCATATGCATTTATAATTTTCTGCTTACAATGATCATGGTGTATTGTTGTGTTTCAGGAGTTTATGTTCATATGATTCAAGTGCTTCACAGCTTCTAGAGTTAGGTGTGAGTGAGTTTTGTTCAACTGTTCCCAACTCACATGTTAAGTCTAGAGTCTGTTTTAGGGTTTTGTCACGGAATAGCCAAAGGGGGAGATTGTAAGGTTGAATTTATTCAACCATCTAATTGGCTTTATTCCGTGCCAAATTTGCTTGTAATTCAGCATTTAGTAACCCTGTATTTAGGTGGGATTGTTGTAAGGGTAGTGAGTGAGATAGAGTGAAGATTGCTCAAGAGTGTGCAAGAAAACAGAGTGTCGCGGCTGGGACTCGCGGGTGGACTCGCGGCTTCAACCCGCCAGAAGATGCACACGTGCCAAGCATGCTGGAAGATGAACAGTCATGCTAGCTGGAGCACTACAGGACAAAACAGGACAACTGGCCATACGGTTAACTCGCGACTGGATCTCGCGACTTGGTCAAGCCGCGAGGTCAAGCCGCGAGCCACCCCTGTTTTGGAAAAACCTGACGTTTCACATTCCTCTTCACTCCAGTATAAATACCCTTTTAACCCACGATTGAAAGAGAGCTTCCAGAGAGAATTTTGAGAGAGAAACCCTAAAGAAAAACCAGATTGTTTCACCCACAATCTCTACCTTAGAGTCTCATCAAATTCCCTCACTCTCTTCCTCTCCATTGTCAAATCCTTGAGAGGCATTATACCAAACCTGGTTCTCACCATTATCATCTCTGTGAGACAGACATTTGGAATTCTGGGAAGCAGTTAGGAAGGAGCCAATCTTCATTGGTTGATGCTACGGTGTAGTAGCGGAATCCGGAAAGCTAGAAAAGAAAAAGGTTCGGCGCAACCTCGTTGGAGCAAGAAGCTTGGAGGGCTTAGGTGCATTGGGTAGATTAGGCTTGGAGGGTCTATTGCTGTCCTTGTATCCCAACTGTATTTTCTAGTGGATTGATTACCGCTTGGAGGGCGGCGGAGAGGTTTTTCGCCGAGGTCTTCGGTTTCCTCTTCGATAACACATCGGGTGTTATCTCTGTGTTTGCATCTTCCTTCCTCTCTATCTCTGCCTTTACATTATCTGCTGTGGTTTATTTTGTTATGGCTTAGATAGTTGTTTAACCAATTCCATATTATAGCATATGTTAAGTTTCCGCACACTAGTTGTTTGACATATTGCTTGTGTTGGTTAAGTTGGTTTTTGGGGGTCTAAACGTTCAAAAGTGTTTTTGTACACGTTTTTGAACTTTCAAAAGGTCTTACCAATGCTTGAGGACAAAAACCTTGGAAAAATTTGAGGAAGAATACGACAAAGAGCCTTAGATTGGATCGTGTCAAGGAAGAGAAAGAAGGAAAAGAATAAGAAAAGCTTTTGAAAAGTGAAGAACACGTGAGTGAAAAGCTTTTTTTTTTTTAAAAGACTTCTTTCAAAATTCAATTGGTCGAGTACTGATCTAGTACCAATCGAGCCAGGCAGAAGCTATTCCTCAAAAATTTTAAAATTTTCGATCGGTCAAGAATTGGATTCGATTAATCGAAACACAAATTCGATTGATCGAGCACTAATCGAGCATCAATCGAACCAAGCAGATCCAAGCTTTAAAAATTAAGGCATTTTTTATCGGTCAAAGAACACACTCAATCGATCGAAAATCTTCAAAATTTTGAATTTTTGAAAAACAGCAGAAGTTTTATGTGGAAAACACTCAAACCAACTTATTTCATGAATGAAATGCATGAGTATGAGTTTAAAAGTTTTTCAAAATCACTTGATTTCAACCCAGATCTTCCAAAAACAAGATTATGACACATTTTGTCCCCAAAATTCAATCAATGAACATATTTTGCATTAAAATCAAAGAACATATAATCTTGGATGGCCAAACCAATTTCACACACAATTTCATGTACTAAGTTTAGCAAAGAATAACTTGTGTAGTGTGTGCAACTAGTAACAACATGAGATACATGTGAGGTGATATGTAGATAGTAATCAATCACAATTTCTACATTATTCATCACATAAGTTTGAAAGTGACTATCACCTAAAGAATTACATCATATAACTCTCACATCTCCTAGTAAACAAGCTTGCAATCATGTAATTAATTTTTTTTTTTAAGCCTTATATTGCTCACACCATTTTTATTATATATTTTTTATTCCAAGGCTACATCTTATTTTCTTTTTGTGCATATACTACACTTTCTCGAGCACAAAATCTTACGATATGCACTAAGGTGTTCATGATTGGCTAGTAAACAGTGGTGAGATAGTTATTTATGCCTTTCTCTTAGGATTTTTTGCTCCTTACAATCAAAAGCATGTGACTTCAAAATCATGATCATGTGATCAAAAACTATAAACAACTCCCACACAACATGCACTACATAGCTAAAACTAGCCAAGTGCAGAAAAATAAACTCATCCAAGCTAAACAACTTACACAAGCATGTTATATAAAAAATATTATGGCCAACCTTAACTATAAATCCAAGATATGTAATACAAAATACATCCTTCCACATCCCTCTTTCATTTTTCTTTTTTTGTGTTTTTCCTTTTTTTTTTTTTAATTTAAAAGAAACAAACAAAAACAACCTAGTATGAAATGCATGAATGTAATGCAATGCAAATCCTTAAAGCAAAAAGAAACAAAAACTTCAAGAAAGAATGGTCACAAAGGATTTTGAGATAAAGCACAAGGACCATGTCAGAAAGACTCAATTAGATTGAGCCTTTAACTTCTTAGATGCAACTCCGGTTTTGGAGTTATTGTTCATATTAGAATGATAAGCAACTCTAGGATTGGTATAAAGGTTTAAGGCCTTTACCAATTCCCCAATAAGTACCATAGGATCTTGTGCTTGAGGCACAGGTACTTTTAGCTTATTTGCTCGCTTTGCAACTTGCAACTTAAAGCAGTTTGGGCGAGTGTGCCTAGCCTTTCCACAAAAATGACAAACCCACAAAGGTCTATCATGCTTCTTGTCCTTAGGGAATTTAGGATTCTTAGGCTTAGACTTTAGACTCTTTAAGATCAACCCTAATCTTCCTAGGAGCAGGAGTAACTTCTATTGGTTTGACAACCTCAATCTTGGGTGGCTCAAAAGAAGGAACAAAATTTGTGGAATGAGTTTTAGGAACAGAGATGCTATCAACAATACCTAAACCTGTTTTGTCTAAGGGAAACTTCTGAACACTCAGCATGTGATCAAGTTTAGAACTAGCAGATCTATGTGTTTGTTCTCTAGCTACAGATAATTCTAGTTCTAGGTTCTTAATCTTATCAAACAACATCATGTTTTCAGTCTTCACCTTGTTAACCAATTCATTAGCATCAAGCAAATTCAGCAACAAGTTTTTCTTAACAAGTTTTTCTTTTCAAGTTCAAGAGTGGCAATCTTTTTTAGACCTAAGTTTACACTCATTGCATCCTTTGCAACAACCTTACATAGCTTATTAAAAGCTTCTTGCAAATCAACACACTCAAAGAGTTCTCCATCATAAGGGTTTTCTTCAACCACAACACTCTCGTCAATTGTAGCAGTAGCTGTGAAAGCATAGAAGTTTCCATCTTCATCACTACCAAACTCGTGATCAGAAGCTTCATCATCACTAAGGGTTACAGCCATAGTTTTACCCTTTGACCTCAAGAATGTAGGACATTTAGATTTTACATGACCATACCCTTGACAACCAAAACATTGTTGACCTAGAGAATTACTAGAGGTTTGACCAACTTTTTCTTTTGATTTATCAGCATTATTAACTTTAGTTGGTTCATTTTTCTTAAAATTCCTAGGTTCAGCATTGTTTTTACTTCTTGCCCTTTTGTTGTTGTTCCTAAGAAAGTTTATAAAGTTCTTGGCAAGATAAGCAATCTATGTAGAAGAGAGTTCATCATCAAATCCATTCCCATCAACATTATCAACTGACTTAAGAGCCATTGATTTGGATTTGTTTGTTTTGGGTAGGTCTAGCTCATAGGACTAGAGAAATCCTACAAGCTCATCAATAGGGATGGAGTCCACATCCTTGCTTTCAGTAATGGCAATCACTTTAGGTCTAAAGTCCACAGTCAATGATCTAAGAATCTTCCTAACAATCTTAGGTTGATCATAAATTTCACCCAAATTATAAGCAGAATTAACAATATCATTAAGCTTAGCATAGAATTCATCAAAACACTCATCATTAGACATTCTAATACTTTCAAATGTAGTTGTTAACTATTGCAACTTATTAATCTTAACTTCCTTTGTGTCTTCATACACAGTTGGAGAATATTCCATGCAGTATGAGCAACCTCAACATTTGAGATTCTCTTGAATTCCTCCATAAAAACAGCATTAAAAATAGTATTCATAACTTTGCTATTAAAAGCGGCTGCCTTTTTTTGAGATGTTGGCCACTCACTAACAGGAGTAGTCAGTTTCTCTCATCCGTATTCAACAGAATTCCACACTCTCTTATCAATAAATTTCAGGAAGACTTTCATCCTTACTTTCCAGTAAGCATAGTTGTTCCCATCAAAGTGAGAAGGGATCACAAGAGAGTGACCGTGTTCCATGACAACAAGGGTCAAGGATCAACTCTTAGATCAAAAGATTTAAACATAAGAGCTAACCCGCTCTGATACCACTTGTACATTTTTAGGCCCCTCAACACAAGTAGATTAACCTAGTTATTTAACCAAATGATTAATTAGATAAATTATTCAAATCTAGGTTAACACAATAATATCATATCATGCAAATAATGTGGAAATATAAAGAATACCACGATATGGTAACTCAAGAAAACCTAACAGGTAAAAACCTGTGGAGGATTTAACCTAGTTATCCTCAAGGTAAAAACAGATCCACTATGAAAGAATTGAAGTTTTTACAATATAACTTAGACCGCTAACATCCTATTGCTACCTCGTGTAAAAAACTTACTACCACAACCACGTGACAGCTCCAAGTCCACAGATTGCATCTTTCTTTGATCTGCAACAACCACAAGTTCTCCTACTTGTGACTTTGAGACTCCACTCAAATGTTTCAAATCTTCTTTTAAAGTTCTTTATGCAGCAACTAAAGAGATCATCAAGTTCTTGACGTGAATCTTGATCTTGACAACTCTATGTGTGTGTATGAAGGTAAACACTTCTAGATCTCATAGAAGATTCAACACGCAACTCTTCACAAACTTCTAAAACGTAGTTAGGGTTTTTCCTTTTATACTTGAAGTAAAACACTTAACCCTACACGTCATATGAGCTTGGGCTGAATTGGAATTTCAGCAGAAAATTAAATCTGCATGAGTTTCGATTGATCGAGTCTAATTTTCGATTGATCGAGCCTTGTAGATTTGACCAATAAATCCTGCAATCACTCGATTCCAATTTTACATAAAACCACACTTTGAGCAAACCTAAACCTAGACTCTATGTTTTGATCATGGTTTGCCAACATAATACATATTGAAGTTTTAATACATTAGTTCCTAAAGTCTTAGAACCTAACAGGGTTATTTGGAAGCTCCTAATATACATGGAAAAGTTTGGGCTTTAGATGTTTGTAACCAATGGTCTTGAGACCTGTTATTTGATTTCTCCAGATTTCTTGTGAAATCCAATATGTCACTTGAGTTATTAAATTGGGGAAAAATTGGCTTGTTGTTTGGGTATATATTCAATTTTTAGAATTGATGGTCTTTTTCCTCCTTTTCTTTTCTAATATTCTCTTTCTTTGTTCATTTTTCTTATTCTGAAATAGGATTTATTTGTGTGTTGTGAACCTCAAGGTATTAGATTGGTTAAATTAAACCTTTGTTTAATTGACTTTTTGGGGTTGCCTTACTTGACATTAATTTGCCACTTGTGCAAACTCTATAGTTGGTAGTCACAAGATTTTTTTTTTTTTTTTTACAAGATATAAATTTTATTCTAATCTAATTTAAGTATATATGTGTGTAAAACTCCCTTTTAAAGATTTGAACCCTGACCTTTGGCCTGCACTTCACAAGTACTTATACTTTTAGAGTGACTATTGCGTCAAGGATGCGTGGTGGTCACTTTTGAGTATGTATATAGAATAGTCGTTTCTCTAACCTTTTCTGGAACAATCACATGACATCAGATGACATGGTAGTTAATCCCATGGCGAGTAAAAAATGCAAAAGTTAGTTTATTTATTTATTTATACTAGTTAGGGTAGCAAGTGTAAGACACATGCTTGCCTTGGAAAAAGAGTGATAATTAAGGTCAATTCTAAATTTTATTTGTATCATAAAACAAAGATATAAATCATTTAATTTTTAAAGTACATAGAGATTTATATTAATCAAAATAGACATTAATTTTAAGAATTTTGATAATTATGTTATAAAAAGTTAATATCATTTGTATAAGATTTTCTTTTGATAATTTTCACATAAGAATTTTGATCACACACAAAGTTAGGGTAGCTATATAACATATAAATATCTATTATACTATAATAGTTTTTTAGTACCTATTTGCTAAAAGCAATATATCCACTCAATAAAAACATCTAATAATGATAACGAATATCATCATCTTTCAACAATAAGCAACTGAGTTTTGCTAAGAAAGAAATAAATAAAAAGATAACAAAAGGCATGTGTCATCAAATTTTCCATTAAATAATTATCTGTTTCGAAAGTTTAAACCTAGAAAGTCAATGTTCTTTAGATAACAAATAAAACACTTTATATCATCATTCTAACTTTCCAATCATTACTACCATCTAAAACTGAAAATACGTGAAGAAAATTTTTTGAATGTCAAAATTTAGTAGTAGTATTTTAAACATTACACAATAAAATATTTTAAGAATCATAAGCTTTCATTAGGGTTTAATTGAGAGAATCACAATATGACATATTTGCTCTTTGCCAAAATATTAAAGGAAAAATAGATTAATTCTAAAGTTTAAGGAGGAATTGTAAACTACCCCAAACATAAAGGATGAAAAGTGTTTTTATCCTAAGTTTTTTTTTTTTTTTTTTTTTGGTAAAACTATATGTTTTTACATAAAATGGTGTGTAAAGAAAAAAAAATACAAAAAGTCAACCCAAGAAAATTGTATGTGAAACAATGAATTTTGGCTCAACAAAATTGACTAAACCAATAAAAAATTTCTAGAAACACAACAAAATGGCACAACAATTTCGTAATACCTTTATAATTTTGTTATATTTTATTTTGACTTGTAAAGAATTGACAGCTCAGCAGTTTTGAAAATATTGTGACGACAACAAGATGTCTTAACATTTTCACAACAAAAATGTTATATCCACGATATTTTCATAACAAATTATAAATAGTAGGTTGTTACAAATTGTTATTGGTGGGAAAAAAAATAATTTCATTAGCAAGTTTAAATTAGAACCAATAACAATTTACCAACTATGATTTGTTATGAAAGTGTTGTGAAAAATGTTGTAGATGTAGCATTTTTTTTTCCCAATACCTTTATTTTTAATTGTAGTTGGTTCCAATATGATATTTTATTATTTTATTTTAACCTATAAGAAATTAACACCTCAACAATTGTGAAAATATTGTGCTAATTTGTTATGTTAATATTTTTTATTATTTTGTGACACATTGCAAATTAAATAAACCAAAAATAATATAGCAAAACTACTATAGCTTTCACATTCAAATAAAAAATAAATAAAAAAGGGTCAGTGAAACAGTACAAATTGAACAAACCAAAAATACTGTTGCGAAACTACTATAGCTTTAAGGCATTTGCTCTTTTTATATATAGATAATATAATATAAAACAAAAACAAACCGGTGTACTTGTGAAAAAAAAAATCCATCTCACCAGATTGGCCAAATTCCTTGAATAAGTATGAAATTAAGGTTTTTTAGTAGCATTAGAATGAGTCTAAAAGCATAACTAAACCAAAACACTATTTCTAAAACTATTTTGAAGTCTATTGGCTCTTTTTATATCGGTAATAGATTTGTTAACGAAAAGCTAGTTTTATTGCATTTTTGTAATATAAAAAGTAGGACAAAAAGCAAACGGGTTGGAAAGCTTCTAATTAACAAAACTGACACACGTAACTCATCGAGATAAATTCAGATAACACTAGCATACGGATAACAGTTTCTAAGAGGAAAAAAAAAAAAAAAAAAAACAACAACAACAACAACAACAACTAGAAGAAGTCAACAACAAACAACGTGTCTCTACATTTCACCGGAAACCCCAAACTCGTTCTTGAAATCCTCAAGCCGTTTAAGGTATTTTTTCTTAACAGTTGGCTTATGTCTCTCTCTCACTTCATTAAAATGTGCAAATTCGATCTCTGGTACCTGGATCTGCAAATCATCAATTTCCAGAGACACGAATGAATATGAAAATTCAAAGTGGACATAGGGGTCTTAAAAAATACTACTACAAACAAACTAGACCAAAAAAAAAAAAAATCAGCCTATGTTAATAGAAAGAGAAAATCAACACCAAACATGAATCAATGCAATTGAGTGATACACGCTCCTTTTTCTTTTTCTTTCCAGTATACTAACACCCTCCCCTCTTTTGAGTTTTACTTCAAATCCTATTTTACATAAGGACTTTTGGGCATTAAAGTTCCACCCAAGGTAAGTATGTTTGTGTGGCGTGCTTGCTCCAATATTTTACTAACAAAAGAAACTTGCATCGGAGGGAAGTTATGGTTGACCCACGGTGTGAGATTTGCTGTAGAAAAACCAGAGTCTGTTGGCCATCTTTTGTGGGAGTGTCCTTTGGCAAGAAATGTACGGGCGATTTGCCAAGGTAAAGTTCATAAATGTCCCAATGATGCTAGGGAATTCTTTGCTCTGTTCCGGATGCTTGTTGATCGGCTACCAGAGATGGAGTTGGATAGATGGGCGACAATATCCTGGACGCTATGGAATGCTAGAAATAAATATTACTTTGAACATGTTCAGCAACATCCTAAAGTAATCCTGGAAGGGGCACTCGGTTTCCTGGCAGAGTATCAGAGGTTGCTGGCCGCAATGAATAATTCTTAGTCTCTGTTTTTTGACAGCTCTGTATTGGGGTGTTGTTTTTTGAAAGCTCTGTGTTCTGGTATGTGGGACTTGGGCTTGTATTGTGGTGTGTGGGACTTGGGCTTCGTTTGTCTTTTGTCTAAGTTTTTTCTCTATCAGTGCTCTAGCGTGGTTTTCTCCATATTGTAAACTTGTGGCGCTGTGATATCTGGGTAGTTTGTCTTTTCTGCAGATGGCTTTCTTTCCCTAGTGCTGGTATGTAGCCCAGGTGGTGAACCTCTTATACTTTGTAATAAACAAAATTCTATCTCTTATCTCAAATATATATATATTTTTTCGAACTTTTATTGACTTATATGTGCACATTTTGTGTGTCTATAAATGTAAATGTAAACCAAGAATTCTCTCTTTCCCATAAATTTACTAACTACTAAAGTAAAGGCAGTCTATGTATCTTCAAGAATTCCATCCATAATTAAGTTACTTATATTCAGCCAAAAACACGATTTTTTGGAATGATTTCTTGTCTTGAACATCAGTTTCCTAGCTAGTCCATACCTCTGAATTTTGTTTGTCTTTCTCATGTTGCCGCAATGATTTCTTTTTGGTTTTAATGCAGAAATCAGCCCTAAGAGTTGCACGAATAGACTGATATAGTGCATCTTTGACCTAAAAGTATGTAACAGTTTTTAGTCATATAATCACTTTGGAGACATACTGACACCTAATGTCAAATTGACACTTACGTAATAGGATATATCTGAACCAGAGAAACCTTCTGTATCCTTAGCTAAATGCTTTAATTCTTCTTTAGCAATGCTATTAGGAGTTTCCCCAATCTGAACCTGCTCAAATAAAAAACTGGAGGATATTAAACGAGACATAAACTACAAAAGCATAAAGTACAGTGAGTTGCTTTGATTCTCCAAATTCATTGCATTACAAGAACTGAAGTACCTTAAATATGTGTTTCCTTGCCTTTTCATTTGGGAGAGGGATATAGATTCGCATATCAAAACGCCTCCTTATGGCCTACGTTAACTTTGCATTAGCCTCAACCCTAAAGCAATGTAGATCATAAAATCTTTTCTATCCATGGCCGTAAGTTAGAAGTGTTTTATTTTTTACTTACCTTATCCAAATCATAAGGAGTATTTGTGGCTGCTAGAATCAGAACATGTTCCGCACCGTCGCATACACCCTGAAATGTATTGAAGAAAATTTCCATTTCAAGATTACATGTAGATAAGTAGAAGGAAACAACGTATGATAATGTCATGTATTAACTATTTGAGATTAAATTTTCTAAGGATATAGTGTAAAACCATGTTTTACACTCTTCAATATTAATCCCAACATGACACATTAGCTTATCAAATATTAAAGAATAAATACAATCATACACAATCAATTCTAATATCCATTTGAAAATTCAACCAAATTGAGAGTTTATTAAAAGGTTATTAGGTGTGATTGGATGTATTAAATTTTAAGTAAAAATTTTATATGACAAAATCTCTTATTGGATAGTGTAAAACATTGGTTTTACACCATATCCTTACCAAATTTAAACTCTAACTATTTCATAAAACATAAAGTTACTATGAACTGCATTGCAAACTACGCTGCCATTAATTTTAAGGCCAACAAGGAAATGGTTGGTCATCTTCTCATCTATTTTATGTTAATAATATATTCCTTTTTTTAATTAATTAATAAATTTAATCATAAATAATGTACAACTCTAGTACAAGATATGTGTTAGAATTATGGTTAAGTGATTAAAGTTATCATTTCCTGATAGTTTAAACTTTTTGGACAATCAGTAATTAATATGGTATCAGAACAGGAGATCCTGGATTCAATCTCTATCTTCATTCTACCTCTCAATTAAAATATTAAATTCTCACTTATTGAGCCCCCACTTATTAGGGGAATTTAGACCCACAAGTTACGGAAAGTGTTATAATTATGGTTAAATAATTAAATTCATATTTTCCTAATAGTTTAAATTTTTGGGATAATTGGTAATTAACAGGATGCATACAATAATAATAACAACAACAATAAAAAGGCCTCAGTCCCAATTTTTTTGGGGCCGACTATGGATCTTCAACAGATTAATCAAGGTCGGCTATATGTATTTTTTCCTCCATTTTATTTTATTCAAACTCATACTCTCTGTCACTTCCTTAATTGATGTCATTTTTTACTATTTCTACTAATGTTATTGTTTGTCTTCCTCCATTATTTTTCTTTACTTCAACTTGAATTGACCTCACTCTTTCCTACGAGTGCATTAGTTGCTCTCCTTTGAGTATAACCAAATCATCTCAAGTGACTCTCCCTCATCTTTTCAACAATAAAGGTCACCCCTATCTTTTTGTGGATTTCTTCATTTCAAATCCTCTATTTCCACTTATCCATTTTAACCATCTCATTTCAGTTATACTTATTTTATGAATATGTTGCTTCTTAACAACCCAGCATTTAGCCCCATAGAGCATATCTAGTCTTATAACAATCTTATAAAACTTTTCCTTTAACTTTATAAGTATTCTACTATCACAAAATATAAATATATATATATATATATATTTTTTTTTTTTTTTTCTCCACTTCATCCACAATGCTATTATCCTATAATTTACATCATCTTCAATCTCTCAATCTTTATGAATTATTTAACCAAGATATCAAGAGCTCTTATTTTTTAGTATCTCTTCATCATTGAATTTTATATCTCCTTCATCTATATTTATACTTTTCTAAACTTACATTCCATATATTATGTTTTAGTTCAACTTAATCGAAAGCATTTAGATTCTACAACGTCTCTCCAAATATATAATGATAGGTCATAGTATCTTACTTGTGATGATTTCACTTATTCTCACACTACATACTTACAGCACCATCAAACACTTAATCAACTTAATATACTTGGAGGAAAGCCTTTCTGCTCCAAAACCCACTTCATAAACTCTCTAGAGACCATATCATATGTTTTCTCTAGGTCAATAAAGACCGTATGAAGATCTTTACAAGCTTCTATATTTTTCCATTAGATGTCTATGTAAGAAAATAACTTCCATGGTAGATTGTCCTAGCATAAAACCAAATTAATTTTCTAATATTTTTGTTTTATGTCTTAACCTATATTTAATCACTCTTTTCCAAAGTTTCAAAGAGTGATTCATAAGTTTAATTTTACAGTAATTTGTACAGTTTTGAATATCCTCATTGTTCTTGTAGATAGCTATTAAAGTACTTCTCCTCAACTCATTAGACATATATACAAGAATGCAAAACAAAAAGCGAAATTAAAACCTAAAATTCAAAAGAAAAAATAGCCTTTCTTTGGGCCACATACATGATTTGAAGTTACTTAAGCTTAAATACCTTCAGTTAGGTCACCATACTAAACATTTCAGTTCAATTTTTCATCAAATCCCTCAAATTCCATTTTATAAGTATAAAAATGTTCAATAAGATGCCTTTCAACTAATATCATGAAATGTAAAAAATTCTTACTGAACAGAATAGTAATAAACTAAAAGAAGCTATTGGCGAACTACTTGTCCCCAATCTTAATCTAAGCATGTGAATTATAATATATAAAAATGAAGCTTGGAGCAAATCACTCTAAATTTATTTCTAGGGAAAACAAAATACCTGCATATGTACAAGAAGTTCTGATTTGATTTGTCGAGATGCTTCATTCTCATTGTTTTCACCTCGTGGGCCACATAAGGAATCAATTTCGTCAATAAAAATAATGGAGGGAGCTTTTTTACGAGCCTCTTGAAAAAGATCTGAGACTTGCTGTTCACTCTCTCCCATCCATTTAGACACAATGTCCGATGGAGAAATACTGTGTATAAACAGTACCCATGTAAATGTGTTGGCAACATTCCATCTATATAAAATGATTGTAAAGCAAACACATCTACATCTATGGGAAATCTGTACATGAACTGTAATAAATGCACCCGAAAATAACTGGTTGGAAGAATAGAGAATAAAACAATCGGAAATGGGAATCAATTGAAGCATAATGGCGTAGATGATGAATTCAGAAATTCAACACATTCCAATAATGCGATAATTGCATTTGAAAAGCATATAAAAGGAACAAAAGACCCAACCATATGAAGTAAGGAAACTAAATCAACAATATAAAATATTAAGAACTCAAGTCCACATTTGCTGAAACTCAAATATCTTAGATTTCAACAAAAATATTTAATCTATTAAATCCAAATTTAAAGACTTTTGTTCGTCATCTCAACTAATGGACATTGAAAACAAGAGATTTGAATGGTGTTCAATGCATCAAAGATAAGAATCATATAGTGTTAGTAAAAGAAGAAAAAAATAAAGAGAGATGGAAAAGTTATTTGATAAACTTTTTAATGTAAAGCAATCTAGATAACCCAATGGAGGATAGAAATTGTACGTTTGTTCAAAGAATCAAGACTCTGAACACCTAGCCAACTTCGTTGCACACCACTTTGGACCCTAGCTAATTCCACTTGTTGGGAAAATAATACCTTAGGGAGTTTCCAATTGAATAGTTAATATAATAATAGGGACACTACTTGGTCCAAAAGGTTTAAGCCTATGAGTTTATGTTAATAAAATGCCAAATGAGTGGAGGCTTCAATTTCTATTTATAAGAACAAGGGGGATATCCAAAACTGTACAAAGTACCATGAAATTAAACTTGAGTGAAACATTGGGAAAGAGTGATTGAACATAGGTTAAGAATGAAGCATTAGTATTAGAAAATCAATTTGGGCTTATGCTAGGACGATCTACCTTGGAAGCTATTCACTTACATAGAAGTCTAATGGAAAAAAATAGAGAGACCTATGAAGATCTTCATATGGTTTTCATTGATCTTGAGAAAACATCTAATAGAGTTCCTAAAGAGGTTATGAGGTGGGTGTTGGCAAAGTAAAGAGTTCCTCTAAAGTATATCAAGTTGATTAAGGATATGTATGACGAAGCTGTAATTAGTGTGTAAAACAAGTTAAGGAATCACAAGTGATCACTATAGGTTTGCATTAAGGGTCAACATTAAACCCATATATCTTTGCACTAGTGAGGGGTGAGCTCACTAAATCAATTCAAGAGGAAGTCCCTTGGTGTATGGATTATGCAAATGATATAGGTATAGAGGATGAAACTAGAAGTGGAGTTAATGCAAAGTTCAAAATTTTGCAAGACGCTCTAAATCTAAAGACTTTCATTTAATAGAACTAAAACGGAGTACATGGAATATAAGTTCAATAAAAACAAAAAACAAAAAAAAAAACATAAACAAAGGGATGATAAGACTTGATGGTCAGTGGATACTAAAGAGAGAGAACTTTTGATACCTTGGATTAATAATTCATAAAAATAGAGAGATTGAGAGGATGTCAATCATAGGATAAGATTAGGATGGATGAAGTGGAGAGGTGCATTATGAGTATTATGTGATCAGAGAATAACTATTAAGATAAAGGGAAAATTTTATAAGACTAGTACACAACTAGCTATGCTCTATGGTACTGAATGCTGGACGTTTTTAAAAAGCAACATATCCATAAAATGAGTATAGCAGAAATGAAAATATTAAGATGGATAAGTAAGAATACAGAAAAAGATAGAATTTGAAATAGGAAATCTGTTTAAAAATTGGAGTAGCTTCTATTGATGAAAAGATGAGGGGGAGTTTAATATGGTTTGGTTATATTTTGGGGAGTGTGAGTAATGAACCGGTAAGTGTAATTAATAACATGTATTGCCATTTACACCTCATTTGGGAGGAAAGAATGGAATGAAAAGAATATTTTTAAAATATTCCTTCCATTCCCTTGTTTGGAAGTTTTAATCAAGTGAATAGAAAATTCATTTTCTTATTTAGAAGTTTAAATGGGAAATAATAAAATGGATAGAAGACTCATTCCTTTCTAGTCCCTCAAGAGCTCAATTTTTGTTCCCCCAAAATTGGGAGTAATCAAAGGGGATGAAATTAAGTTTAATGAAATTTTAACTAAAACTTTCAAAATACTCCTATATATTCAATCATTTATTTTAAAATTAGGGTCTAATAGTAATATCATCATAAAATAATTTCATTCATTACTCTCCATATTACTCCCAAATATAGTTACTTACCTTCCATTCCTTTTCATTTATTTATTTTAAAATATCCAAAACAAGATTACTTAATTCCATTATATTCTATTATTTTCCATTCATTTCCCTTATTTAAAAACATTTTCCTTCCACTATATTCATTTCCATTCCTTTATGAATTCTTAGACAAAGTGTAACACTTGCTAGAAGATGAAAATTAGCTCTTTTATCTCTTTCCATGTATAATTCTTTCATCATCAGTTATTATAATTCATTTGTTTGCTACGTATTGGCATTGGGTTTGGTAAAAATATAAATAGGAAAGTTATATATTTACGTTGTAATGTAAATTTACTTTGTAAACACACGAGAGGTTGTAACACAAATGCAAAAAGCGTATAATATTTTCCACTTTTTGTAAATTTGTACAACAATTTCCACTTTTTATGTGTCCATAACATAAGTTTATATTGCAAGTTGACTGTAAACATATAAAGTTCCATATAAATATTATCTAGAGAAATGAAAGTTTGCTTTTGCTGCAATTGCCTTTGCTAGAAGGGTCTTCCCTGATCCAGGTGGACCAAATAGTAATACAGCCCTCCATGGTTTTCGATTCCCTAAACAGAGGATTAAAACCCAGCCATTCTTATTGGAATTGAAACTTAAGAATATCAAGATGAACTAACTAAAAGCAGAGATTAGAAAACCCAAAAGTTAAATACAATGATGGAGGAGGAACTTACCAGTAAAAAAGTGAGGATACTCTTTAGGCCATATGGCAGCTTCCATCAATACCTGTTTGCAATCCTCAAGTCCACCCACATCATCCAACTCTACATTACTCAACTTCACAAAATGACTCAACTTCGGGGACGAGTACGTAGGGAAACGCCATAATTGTGCTGTGTCAGTTATAGAGGATCCAGGAGGTAGTTTTCTTGCTATATCTTCTGCCCTTTTATAATGGGGCAGATATGTCTGGTCAAATACCTTTCCAAAATGATTTAACTGCTCAAATGCCTTCTTATAATAATCATAAGCAATTTCATTTTTGCAATTATTATCTGCTTTAACTGCCTGTTCCACAGTCTCATCAACTTCTGCGAGGAGCCGGCGCAGATCGTCAGTCATCTATAACACAGAGATATGTATGTCAATTAGTTCACTCATACAGTTAATCTGCAATAGATATATGCATGAGCAATAAATCTAATCAGCGTGTCTGATTTCCCCTGACCTCTCTTTATTCCTCTAATGGTGAGAGGGGATCGGAGGCCTGGGCCAACGAACCAGTCATCACAATTTATATGGGTAGTAAATTATTTAGGCGAATAGCGTCGTGATAAAATCGTATTTTGAATATACAATTTTACTTAAAATCATGTTTTACAAACATAATTTCAATGTAAAATGTTGAAGTGTAAGTTATTAAGTGCAATTATACCATTTAAATCAATTAAATCTTAAAATTTCAGTTTTTACTAAAATCGTGTTTTAAAAACAATAGTTCAAGCCAACCATGATTTTTACGATGAAGCTATTCTCCTAAATTATTCTCCCAAAGTGCTATTTTTAATAACAAATAATAAAGTAATATTATTTTTGAAAAAGAGAGGTTTTGGGGGGAGAAATTTTTTAAATCCTTCATTTATGATCTTGGAATAAAAGTTTGGAACTAATGATCTAGGAGGAGATAAATTAGATAATAAAAAAATTATGATCAGGATCACGCCTAAATCAAGCACTCAAAGCCCGCTAAAGACCATGAACATGGCTCAAAAATATTAATCAGACCCAGTACCAGCTTTTTCCAAAGTCCAAATTAATTATAATAATAATAATTTTTTTAAAAAAAAAAGCTGATGATACCTGCAGAACGCTTTCTGTTTTTTCTTCCAAAAATTCGCCGAGCTAAATCAAAGATTCTGAAAAAAAAATATTGTTTGTAATTGTGGTATGAGGGTGGGATTGTTACAAATATGATACTTATAGTAATTTGAGTCGGTGGAATGTATTAGATCTTTTCCAGCCGTTCAGGTATATTTCCATCCAATGTCCAAGAGTAAAAGTTCATTTTGCTTACTCTTTTAAAAGTAGTTTCCACCTAACTCTGTCTATATTTTTTTCTCTATACTATTTAAATAATATTGAAAAAGTTAATCAATGTCTTAAGAATATTAATTTATAGAATATTTTAAAAATTATTTTATGAGAAAAGAAGAAAACAACTTATTTTTTTATAACTTCTTATATTTCTTTAAGAAAGTGATATCAACAAAATTTTAAAATAGTCTATTAATCAATGTCCTAAAGCACCTATAAGGACTAGAGAAACTAGCAGCCCAAGCGCACTTAGAATACTGGTTGGAACAGTCCAACCATGGCCCAAAACAATGAATTTGTAAGAGAGAGAAACAAACAACTAAGGGGGGCTCTACCCGAGGAGGAAAATAAGGAAGAAAAGGCAAATGTTATTAAATGGAAGAGCTCATTTCTCACTACAAGCTGGCCTGAGGAGGCCACTGTTCTACAATAAATGTTACTGTTCACTCTCTTCTCTTAGTGTTCTTCTTGTTTCTATACTATATCTTGATACTTGTGTCTGGATCCCTTTTTTTTTTTTTTTTTTTTTTTAGTAAACCCTCTTTTTCTTATATTCTCCTCCCTCCCTCACATCTCAACCTTCCATCTTTACCTAACATATCTCCCCTCATGACACTTGTCTCTTTTTACATCTGAAGAAAGTGGTAGAAGGAGTCTGTTTAACTGTAACTTAAACTGTTCAGGTCACTTCCTCATCAATGCAGTTGATAAAACTGTTGTCCACCATTTAATGCAGAGGCAACAGGTTACTCCAAACTGGAAACTTCCCCTATGATCACTGATTCTCTTTCTTCAGATCCTTCTTCCCACTTGGAGCGCCTCCGAGTCCTTTGACTCACCCCTTCTCCTCCTCGGGCAACCTTCCTCCTCAGGCCCATGACATCCCCACACCAATATTGCAACTCTTCAACTTCATCCTTGGTCCTCAGGTACCCACAATAGCCCCCTAAAACTTTTGCTATTAACTTTGAGGTAAAAGCAAAGTTTTAGTTATACAAATAGATTACACACGTGAAACACGCATTCCCACATGGTAACGTCTTTTCACTTGTCTCCAGCATGCTCTTGACGCTTCGGAATCCACGATTTCCCATTTATGGCATCAAGCGGCTGCTTATCCCCCTACGTTCTATGGCTCGATCAGGATCCTATAGTACCCGAGGCTAAAGCTGTCTTTAAGGCACAATATAGGATTCCCGACAGTGTTGAAATCCAACATTGTGAATACGGTGAATGGTTGGTCCTGAATAGACCTCCTAAATCCATGGTCATTCCTATGATCGCCTTCATTGAAGGCGGGATGGAACTTCCCATGGGAAGGGTCACTAGGGACTATCTAATGAACTATAGGTTGACCCCCATCCAATGCTCCCCAAACGTCTTTAAGGTCCTCGGGTGTGTAGACATGTTAAAACGAAAAATGGGTACCAACTTTACCTAGCACAATGTAAACTAGGTATACAACTACCAAAAGGGGTAGAAAACCAAATATTACATCAAATGTAAATTCCCCGTTGTTAGGTTAATCTCCTGCCTACCTGACTTAAGCAAGGGTATAGACGAGGACTTCCTCATTGTCTCAGGAGATTGGCACAATGGATTGCATTGTCCCACCCAAGAAGGGGAACCAGGTAGGGTTCCCGAGGACCATAGATGCATATAGGATACTACCTAACTTTATAAATCTAAAAAAAGCCCCTCCCTTTTTTTTTACTTACAACTCTCATTGTTTTCATTGGCAAAAAAATACCACATCGCCCCAACCAAGCACCTGGTGAACTTTATAAACTTGAACTGGATCCTCAGGTCAGAGATCTTCCTGCACAAGGACGGTCAACTCCAAGTTGCTCACATCATCCTCGGATACAAGCCCTCCAAACGTTTTCAGAGCATGAAAAATGTCATTAAAGCCAGGGACGCTCGGTTAGCTTTAATAGATGTAGCTGTCCCAGGCTTCCTATTAACCAAACCTCCTCCCGCGGGAACTCAGGACACTCTACTCCTAGCCCCCCTTACAACCAGGCTCCTTTACTCACAAGAACCCCCATCCCTTCAGAAGACGAAGTTAAGGAGCCCACATCAAACCCTGTCTAATAGGAAGTGACAAATAAGGACTTCGAGGTTTTCTACCAGTAAGAAGACCCCTAAAATGCTCCTAGCACCTCGCACAGTCCGCAACGCCCCGCCCAAATCAATTCCAACCAAGAGGGGACCAGCATTCCCGAAGGGATGGGTTTCGAAGAGAAAACCCTAGACCTACTTACCCTGCTCACAGCCCACACTGGGGGCTCTTCCCTAGCCATGGCGATGGTGCCTCGACCACCCACTCTTGCTACGACGTGCGCATCTTTCGTTGATGTCGCGAACAAGAAGAGGAAGAGGGCCCAAGGAGGCAAAGGCACCGAAGGTGCCGAAAAGGGAGAAGTCACCCACTCCTCAAACCAGCCCCCAGCCAAGGAGGCCCGAACAGGTAAAGGCCTACAGAAGAAAAGCGCCTCCACTAGAACCTCCAAAGAGGCGAAGGGAGACCATCCGCCCAAGCCTTCTGTTTGGAGGCCTATATTCACCCTGAGCTCAGGTAGTCCCGTGTTGAGTGATACCAACTTAAGGGACTATCAAAAAGGTAGCTCAGGCCTAGTAGCAAAATGTATAGAGAAATCTCTATGCTCACCTGAGGACATGCAAAGCTCAAGTCCTTCAGGAAACGTGAAGTTTTCCTATCTTTGAAAAAAGGGCCTTGCAAAGGTATGTACTATCCTTCTTTCCTTATACATTTAAACCATTCATGCACGAAAGCTAACTGGTACCAATCTTGCAATCTATCCAAGTTGCCTTCATAGTCGAGGAATGGGTGGATCATGTGTTGGACCAAGCCAAACAAGCTGACAGCAGCTGAAAAAGCCTACGCGGATGTGGACAAGAAGCTGAAGGAGTCTCTTACCCACCTGGCCGAGGCTGAAAGGGCCAAGAAAAACGCCAAGGCTGCCCTAGCCAGCTATGAGAAATAAGATGCTAAGTGCCTAGAGGCCCAAGGGAAAGTTAAGAATAAAATGGCACTCAATATGGTGGAGCTGAAGCAACTGTAAAAGCAGTTAGAGGCCAAGGATGCCGAGAAGGCGAAGGCCAAGCATGCAGCCTGTGATGCGGGCATGACTAAGATGGCTGAAAGTCTTACTGCCCAGTTCAGGGACGTCGCTCGGGCCTTCTGCCTAGAAGTGTGGGGTCAAGCCTTAACTGCGACTAGGGTCAACAATAAGTCAAAGCTTAGGGCTCCTAACAAGGTGTACTACCCTCATGCCCTGTGCCTAGCCCCCAGCCCCTCCCAACCTTCCTCGAACCCTAGCTCCACCCCCACCTCCTCTTCAGCCCAACCTACTTCTACTCCGCTTGCTGCCCAAACTAAAGATAAAGAGAAAGAGTAGCCCCCTCTAACTGAAGTGGTGGAGGTGGAGACGGAGGAGGCAATAGAAGTGGCCTAACCAAAGAGGAAGAAGAAAGAGAAGGAGCAGGAGAAAAATGGAGGAAAAGAAAAAGAAGTCTCGGCATAGCTCAACCTTAGGTTAGGAAATAGATAGCCAATTTTGTAATTAGGCTTAAATATAGCTAGGGCCTTCTTTTTCTTTCCATTGTACTCCTTAAACATTAATGAAAAAAGTTCAAGTTCATTTTGTGCTTTTTCAACTGTTTAACTTGTACTTGTCAGTTTATACCTTACGTTATTCTCTTTTCCTGGTAACAAATACAACATATTAACCTGTGACTTACTCATTAAATACTTCTTATCACTTTATACAATCTGGAATGACTTGTGATACAATTAATTGACTGACTCATAGAACTTAAGAAAAATTCCAGTTAAGACTTACCTTAAATTGGACTGGGAATCTTAAGGCAAACCCATTGGAACTGATCCTGAAACCTGAGAAAGTACTTAGGGCTCTTAGCTTCACTATTCACTTAGACAACCTCTTGCATAGATCAACTTGTTCCCCATCTGTGACCTAAGGAGCCACATCAGGCCTAAATTCTAGCCAATACTTAGAATTTCTCACACAATGTTAATTTACCCTAGGCTAGTGACCCAAGGAGCCGAACAAGGCCTAGTTTCTATTTAACACTTAGAATTTTTCATGCAATGTTAATTTACTCTAGGCTTGTGACCCAAGGAGCTGAACAAGGCCTAGGTTCTGTTTAACACTTAGAATTTTTCATGCAATGTTAATTTACCCTAAGCTTGTGACCTGAGGAGCCAAACTAGGCCTAGGTTCTGTTTAACACTTAGAATTTTTCATGCAATGTTAATTTACCATAGGCTTGTGACCCGATGAGCCGAACAAGGCCTAGGTTCTGTTTAACACTTAGAATTTTTCATGCAATGTTAATTTACCCTAGGCTTGTGACCCAAGGAGACGAACAAGGCCTAGGTTCTATTTTACACTTAGAATTTTTCATGCAATGTTAATTTAACCTAGGCTTGTGACCCGAGGAGCCGAACTAGGCCTAGGTTCTGATTAACACTTAGAATTTTTCATGCAATGTTAATTTACCCTAGGCTTGTGACCCAATGAGCCGAACAAGGCCTAGGTTTTGTTTAACACTTAGAATTTTTCATGCACACTGATTACTTCAGCAAATACATCCACAATAAAACACAACTAATCAAGATATGAATGGCAAAGGCGTTCATAGCATTAGTAATAATTGTAAGGTTGAATTTATTCAATCATTAGTTGGCTTTATTCCGTGCCAAATTTGCCTGTAATTCAGCATTTAGAAACCCTATCTTTAGGTGGGAATCATGTAAGGGTAGTGTGTGAGTGAGTGTAAAGAAAAGCTCAAGAGTATGCAATCAAGAAGAGTCTCGCGACTGGTTCTCGCGACTAGCAAGTTGCCAGATAGGTACATGTGTGAAGCCTGCAAGGGGAGCTGAAGAGTCATGCTAGCTGTCGCACTACAAGACAAAACTTCCAGTCTAGCCAGGCCGTTAGCTCACGACTCAAACTCGTGACTCGTTCCAGTCGCAAGCTCGAGTCGCCAGATTGCCCTGTTTGGTTGTAACTGACTCTTTGCATTCCATACACACCATACTATAAATGCCCTTATACCCACGAAATGTAGAGAGCTTGCGGAGAGAATTTTGAAAGAGAAACCCTAAAGAAAAACAAAATTGACTCATCTACAATCTTCATCTTTTAATTCTCCAAATTTCTCTACTCTCACCCTCTCTCCATTGATACATCCTTGAGAGATACATTAGCCAAATCCTTATCTCACCATACCCATATCTGTGAGAAGTCTTTTTGCTGCTTGGAAAGCAGTTAAGAAGGGACCAATTCATTTTGGTTGATGCAATGGGCGATTGCAGGATCTGGTAAGCTAAAGAAGACAAGGTTTGGCGTAACCCTGTTGGAGCAAGAAGCTTGGAGGGCTTAGGTGCACTAGGTAGATTAGGCTTGAAGGGTCTTTTGCTATTCATGTATTCCAACTTTATTCTCTAGTGGATTATTGACCGCTTAGAGGGCGGCAGAGAGATTTTACACCAAGGACTTCGTTTTCTTCTTCGATAACACATCGCTATGTTGTTTTTGTGTTTGCATCTCTCTTCCCTTAATCTTTGCCTTTTAATTACTGTTGTAGTTGTGATTAATTTTGGTTTAGATTGTTTTACTAATTCTAATTTAGCTTATTTTCATATTCTGCACATACATTGTTTGATTATAAGCTTGTATTGGTAATTTGTAAATTGGGGGTCTAAACATTCATAGGTGTTTTACACACTATTTGAACATTCAATAATAACATCGTAGATTGTTTACATTCCAAGGGCGAGGAATTACATTTTTATCCAAATCTTCTAAGTAATAAGCCCCAATGCCTGCAATGGAGGTTATCCTATATAGCCCTTCCCAGTTAAGACCTAACTTTCCCCAGGCAAGGTTCTTTACCATCCCCACCATTTTTTTCAGGACCAAATCTCTTAGAGCTAACAGCCTCAACTTCACATCTTAATCATACCCTTGCTTAAGTCTCTACTAATAATATGCTAGTTTTACTACAGCCACCTCTCTCCTTTCCTCGACCACATCTTAGTTGTCTGAGAGCAAATGGTTATTTTTTTTAACACTGAGTTGATCCGTTCTTAAGGTTGGGAATCCTAATTCAAGAGGAATTACCTCTTCTGCCCCATAAGTCATTGAAAAAAGAGTTTCCCCTGTTGATCTTCGAGGTGTAGTACGATAAGTCCACAGTACATGGGGCAGTTCATCTACCCATTTAACTTTAGCATCATCTAGCCTTTTCTTCAGCCCCAACACCATAACCTTATTGGTGGCCTCGGCCTGACCATTCCCTTGAGGATAAGCATGTGTGGAATACCTGTTCCTAATCCCCAACTTCCCACAATATCTTCGGAAGGCTTTACTATTAAATTGAAGTCCATTATCCGAGATCATTATGTGAGGAACTCCAAATCTTGTGACAATATTCCTTCAAATGAACCTCTTAGCATCCACATCCCTGATGTTAGCAAGTGGCTCAGCTTCTACCCACTTACTAAAGTAATTAGTGCCGACGAGGAGCCACCTTCAGTTCCCTATAGCTCGGGGAAATGGTCCCACTATATCCAAGTCACACTAAGCAAATGGCCAAGGGCTAGATAGTGGATTTAGGACTCCCCCTGGCTAATGAATATTTGGAGCATATCTCTGACATTGATCACATTTCTGCGCATAATCCTAGGAGGTTCTCCATATGCTTAGCCACCAATATCCTTGGGTGAGGGCTCTATAAGCCAAAGACCTACCCCTTGTGTGACTTCCACATATGCCCTCATGTAACTCTTCCAGCAAGGGTTCCACTACTTCAAGATGCACACATAACAAATACGACCTTGAGTAAGAGCGTTTGTATAACTTCTGCTCTTCAGACAGCCAATAGCGAGGAGCACTCCTACGCACCTTTTCTGCCTCACCCTTGTCCCCAGGCAACAATCCCTGTTTCAAAAAAGTTATTATGGGGTCCATCCAACTTGGCCCCACTTGGATGCTATTTACTCCAACTAAGGGTCCCTTTGTAAGACTAAAGCTATCCATATCTTCGACAATAACAACCCGAGGAAGATTTAACCCCAGAAAGGTGGCTAGAATTGCCAAAGAGTCTACATGGGAGTTTTTTCCCCTAGGGATTTACTTTAAAACAAAGCTCCTAAACTGAGCCCGAGCATATTGCACTTTAGCAAGGTACCCTTGCATCCTCTCATCTAGGGCCTCAAACTCTCCATTGACCTGGCCCACTACCAACCGAGAATCTAAATACACCTCCACCACATCTTCTCCTAATTGGCTGACTATAGTCACTCCAGCTAACAAAGCCTTGTACTCGGCCTCATTATTGGAAGCTAGGAAACCTAGTCGCAACGATTTCTCCATTATCAGCTTTTTGGGAGTGATTAACACAATCTCTATCCCTGCTCCTTTGCGGTTAGCTGCTCCGTTAGTGTAAACTTCCCAGGGGAGAACACCAATGGCCGAGGTGATCATAACCCCTAATGCTCTTTCTTCCTCGCCAATTGTATCCTCGGTGAATTCCGCCACAAAATCTACTAGGACTTGCCCTTTTATAGCAGTCTAAGGCATGTTCTCCACTTAGCAATTCTACCTATATAGTCTGATTTTCGCAAAAGAGCTTGCAAAGGGAGCTGGGTGAGCACCACCACAGTGTGAGCCTAAAAATAATAAGGAAGCCTCCTAATGGCATGCACAATGGCCAATACTGCCTTCTCCAAGGGTAAATAACGTGTCTCAACCTCCTGTAAGGACTTGCTGACATAGTAGATAGGCCTTTAGATCCCATCCTCATTTCTGACCAAGACAAGACTGACAGCATAATCTGTAACTGCCAGGTATGCATACAGCACTTCCTCCTTCTCAGGCTTGGAAAGGATTGAAGGGTTTGACAAATACTGCTTGAGTTCCTCAAAAGCTATTGCACACTCCTCAGTCCACTGAAAATCCTTCCACTTGTAAAGAAGCTGAAAAAAGGGATGACACCTGTCTGCAAACCGAAAGATGAACCTATTCAGAGCTGCCACCATCCCAGTCAACTTTTGCACCTCCTTGGGATTCCGAGGAGGGTGCAAGCTGTTGATAGCCCTAATCTACTCAAGGTTGACCTTAATTCCCCAATGGGTGACCATGTAGCCTAGAAATTTACCCGAGCTAACCCCAAAAGAACACTTAGAAGCATTCAGGCGTAACTTATACTTTCTCAAAACCGAGAATACCTCCCCCAAATTTGCCAAATGCTCTTCTACTTGCCTGCTCTTTATCACCTTGTCATCAATATAAGCCTCCATATTCCTCCCAATTTGTGACTCAAACATCCATGTCACCATTCTCTAGTACGTGGATCCTGAATTCTTAAGGCCAAAGGGCATCACCCGATAATGGTAGTTTCCAGTAGGAGCACGAAAAGCCGTTTTCTCCTAATCAGGCAATGACAGGGGTATCTGATTGTAACCTTGGAAAGCATCCAAAAAACTCATCCAAGGGTGTCCCACTGTTGCATCCACCAACTGGTCAATCCTAGGGATGGGAAAGGGGTCTTTTGGGCAAATTTTATTCAAATCAGTGAAATCCACACAGACACACCACTTCCCATTCTTCTTCTTAACTACCATAGTGTTGGCCAACCACTCGGGATAGAAGATCTCCTTAATGGCTCCAGCTTGCTTCAACTTGTTTACCTCTATCCTTACTACCTTGGCGTGATCTTTGGATGACCGCCAAGGAGGCTACTTACATGGTGTAGCCTCGGGATTAACGTTCAATTGGTGACATATAAACCCAGGGTCAATCCCTAGCATGTCATAAATACTCCATGCAAAGACATCAATGTTGGCCTCCAGAAATTTCACCAACTCTGCTTTTTCCAAAGGTAGCAACTGGGATCCCACTTGGAAGTATTGCTCTTGATCCTACCCTATCACCACCTTCTCCAGTGTTAGGACATATATGATTCACTTGTTAGGAACATATGTCACTATTTTATGTAATTGGCTAATCCTTTGACAAAACGCACTTTACTTGTAATTGGATAGATCTAGGATGTATTTAATACTTCAAGAAACTTTGTTTCAAGTTTAAATGTTGAAGCCATGCAAGTCTATCCAAGATTCAAGCTGAGAAAGTACCTATTATTAAAGCTCGACAGCTAGCATCTATCGAGCTTTAAGAGCTATTCCATCCCCGTGACTCGACAGCAGCTCGACAGATAGCTATCTGTTGAGGTTTAAGAAAAACAAATTTTTCTATTCTGGTTTCTTCCAATCCGTGATTATGTGTTTGGGCTTTCTTTTCTCACAATCTTAGACATATAAAAGGATTATTTTCAAGGCCGTCAAAGGTGACACAAGTGTTGAGCAAAGTTTGTTCAAGTAAATTGTGACCGGAGACAGAATTTGCCCTAGTTCATCATTCTTGTGAAGAAGTTGTTGTGTTTGTGCACCGTTGGATTTTGTGACCAAGCATCTTCTTAATTTTCATCAAGGCGTACTAGTTGGTGATTGAAGTCGCGTACTAAGATCCGCGCAATTGGTTAGTCACGTATTGAGAGTTGTGCATTGAAAAGGAGAGATTGTCACTACAGAACAAGTCCAATTAGGTATTGGGGTAAGGGTTCAACTATAGGTTGGTATAAGGTACTGGGATTCCTTCACTTATAACCGCTTGTTGTGATAATAGTGGATTCTCGGGAATGGTGACCTTAAAATCACCTGGTGGGGTTTTTGCCATGTTGGTTTTCCTCATTCATAAACAAATCACTGTGTCAATTTATTTTTCGCTGCATACTTTAGTTAATTGGTGATTTGTTTGTGCTACCACGCGTTTACATGTTAATTTAATTAATTAATAAAATTGGCTATTTAATCAATTAATTCATCATAAGGGGTCAATTCATTTTTGGCCTATCAAGTGGTATCAAAGCAGGAACACTCTGATTAGGTTTTAGTCGTTGCTTGTGATCCATTGACCCCTGTTGTCATGGTTGCAATCAGCTTGAAGAGATCTTTGTTTTCAAATACATCTTGTTTTTCTAATCTCTACTTGTTTGAGTGTATCAGAAAATACAAGTCTAAAAGTTATTTGAATTCTATTATGATGACTATTGGAAAAGATCTCAGTTTGACTAAGAAGAAACTAGACTGTCTTAGAATGAAAATGTGCAAAGGAATTCGTCTGAGAAGAGTGAAAATTAAAGGTTTAGCTTGTAAAAGGCATATGAGAGAAAGCACCATTCCCACTAATCTGTCATCTAAGCATGAAGTGTGTTTTATGATGAAATCCGTATTTAAGGTTATGGACATGTGTTTGTGGTACCTTGACAGTGGTTGCTTAAGACACATGACTGAAGACCAATCTCTCTTCAAGGTTTTCAAGTCTAAGAAAGGTGGCAATGTCACTTTTGGTGATGGGAGCAAATCATAGATTAAAAGAAAGGGAATCATCTCTCTACCTAGACTACCGAACATTACAAATGTTCTATATGTAAAAGGTTTGAGAGTGAACCTGTTGAGCATAAGTCAGATATGTGATCAAGACTTCATGGTGCTATTCTCAAAAGGAAAGTGTCTTGTCATGGATGAGTCTAGAAAGAAACTCATACGTGGTGTTCGCACTCTAGACAATTGTTATGGATTGGTTCCTGATGCTGATATTGTGTGCAATAGCATTCGTTTGCCAAGTGAAGATCTATGGCACCAACGGATGGGACATGCTAGTTACAAACATCTTTCAATTGTATTTAAGCATGAATTAGTCTTGGGGATACCAAAGCTTAGTAGAGTAAGCAATGTGGTGTGTGGACCATGTTAGCTTGGGAAACAGACAAAAGCTAAACATCCGGGCACTCAGACATCTGCGACATCTAAACTGTTAGAGCTTCTACATCTGGATCTTATGGGTCCAACTAGAACTGAGTCTCTTGGGTCTCATGGTGGTAAGAGATACATCATGGTTGTGGTAGATGACTTCACTAGGTACACTTAGGTCATTCTCCTATGATCCGAGTCTAATGCTCCTAAGTACATTGAAGCCTTGTGCACAAGATTGCAAAATGAAAAGAGCCTAAAGATTGATCGAATTTGAAGTAATCATGGTAAAGAATTCTAGAACTCCTATATGGAGTCCTTTTGCAACAGATCAGGTATATCTCAAGAATTCTCAGCTGCTATTACTCCTCAGCAGAATGGTGTAGTAGAAAGAAAGAACAAGGTTATTCAGGAGATGGCTAGAGCCATGTTGCACAATAAGGATGTGACTATGTTAGGTTCTAAAGTTTAGGACTTTATGTATTTAGAACTCTAATTTGTATTGTTGGCAAACCATGATCAAAACAATGTGTTTAGAAGTGTTTAAGTCTAGCTCAAAGTTGTGCGTCTTTGTAAAGCTGGAATCAAGTTAAAGCAGGAAAGGATTGTGCCTTTCGGCTTGGCTCGATCGATCGAAAGACAGGCTCGATCGATCGAAGCTCGGGCAGAATGTTTTTCTGTAGATTCGTCCAACTCAGCCCTAAGTGTTTTAAAACGTTTTTAGGGTTTCTTATTTGTCTTGAGTATAAAAGGCAAACCCTAGCCACGTTTTAGTGTTGCTCATATTTGCGGTTTGTGTAAATCTCTTGTGAGATCTAGAGGAGCTTTCCTTTACACAAACTTAGGGTTTTCAAGGAGAAGATTTATCTACGCCTTGATGATCAATTCAGTTGCTGCCATTGAAGCTTAAAGAAAAAACAAGCGGGTGTGCTTGTAGCTGGTGGTGAATCCAAGAAAGAAGAAGTCCATGGATTCGGAGTTTGCACGTGGTCGTATCAGTAAGTTCTACTGGTTGGTAGCAATAAGAAGCCGAGCGTGGGGGCTTGTAAGTCTTATTGTATGAACTTCGATTCTTTCAAGATAGTGGATTCAAGTTTACCTTGAGGATAGCTAGGTCAAATCCTCCCCAGGTTTTTACCGGTTTGGTTTCCTAGGTGATCATATCTTGTGTTATTTATTTTCCGCCGCTTTGCATGATTTGATCTTTTATTTTGTAATAACCTAGACTTGTTTAATTGGACTAAGTAACAACTTGGCTAATCACCTAGATTTAATCAATTGTTTAAGGGGTCTAAAAACCATCAAGTGGTATCAGAGCGGATAGCTCTTTTGTTGTTGATCCTTCGATCACTGAGCTGATCCTTGACCCCTGTTGTCATGGAACACGGACACTCTCTAGTTATTCCTCCTCACTTTGATGGGAATAATTATGCTTACTGGAAAGTAAGGATGAAAGCATTCCTGAAATCCATTGATGAGAGGGTGTGGAACTCCGTTGAATACGAATGGGAGAAGCCCACTACTCCTGTTAGTGAGTGGGAAACTTCTCAAAAAGAAGCAGCTTCATTTAATAGCAAGGCTATGAATGCGATCTTTAACGCTATTTCTATGGAGGAATTTAAGAGAATCTCTAATGTTGAGATCACTCATACTGCTTGGAATATCCTCCAGACTGTGCATGAAGGCACAAAGGCTGTCAAAGTAAATAAATTGCAGCAATTGACTTCTAAATTTGAAAGCATTAGAATGTCTGATGATGAATCTTTTGATGAATTATATGCTAAATTGAATGATATTGTTAATTCTGCTTTTAACTTGAGTGAAATCTATGATCAACCTAAAATTGTTAGGAAGATTCTTAAATCTTTGACTGAAGACTTTAGACCCAAGGAGACTGTCATTACTGAAAGTAAGGATGTGGACTCCATCCCTGTTGATGAACTTGTAGGATCTCTTCAATCCTATGAGTTGGATCTACCCAAAACTACAAAAACCAAATCAATGGCCCTTAAGTCAGTTGATGATGTTGAAGGTGGTGGATTTGATGATGAGCTCTCTGCTACAGAGATTGCCTACCTTGCCAAGAACTTTAGAAACTTTCTCAGGAATAGTAATAGAAAGGCAAGAGGCACAAACACTGCTGAACCTAGAAATTTTAGGAAGCATGATCCCACTAAGGTTAACAACAATGATAAACCTAGAGAAAGAGTAGGTCAATCTTCCAATCTTCCAATCTTTCAACCTATTTGAATTCTAAGGGTAAGGCTATGGCTGTAACCATTAGTGATGGTGAAGTTTCTGATAATGAGTCTGATTGTGATGATGATGGAAACTTCATTACTTTCACCGCTACTGCTGTAGTTGATGAGAGCATATCTGTTGAAGAGAACCCTTCTGATGGGGAACTCTCTGAAGATGCAGATCTTCAAGAGGCCTATAATAAACTTTGCAAAGTTGCTGCAAAGGATGCTATGAATGTTGAACTTGGCCTAAAGAAAATTGAATCTCTTGAGCTCGAAAAGAAAAATCTGCTTGTTAAACTGTTTGATGCTAATGATCTTTTGAACAATGTGAAAACTGAAAATATGCTTTTGCTTGATAAAGTTAAATCTTTGGAACTTGATTTATCTGTTGCTAGATCTGCTAGTTCTAAACTTGATCAAATGCTGAGTGCTCAAAAGTCTTCTTCTGACAAAACTGGATTAGGTTATGTTGAAAGCATCTCTGTGTCCGCTCCTCATTCCACAAAGTTTGTTCCTTCATCTTCTTCTTCTGAACCTTCCATGAGTGAGATAGTGAGTGAAACTATCAAATCCCCTGTGAGTGAGGTTGTTAAACCCTTAGAAGGTTCATCATCTAGGAAGATTAAGGTTGATCTGAAAGAGTCTAAGCCTAAGAAGCCTACCCTATCTAAGGACAAGACACATGATAAGCCTGCATGGGTTTGTCACTTTTGTGGAAAGTCTGGACACATCCGTCCAAACTGCTACAAGCTGCAAGCTGCTAAGAGAGCAAACAAACCAAAAGTACATGTGCCTCAAGCACTTGATCCTATGGTACTTATTGGTGATTTGGTAAAGGCTTTAAACCTTTATTCCAATCCTGGAGTTGGAAATCATTCTCATGAGAATAAGAACTCCAATGCTCATGGTGCATCTAAAAGTTTTTGGATGCAAAAGACTCGATCTAACTGAGTCTTTCTGACATGGTCCTTGTGCTTCATTGTTCTACACTTTGTGACCTTTGTTCTTTGGTTTTGTTTTTTGTTTCTAGGATTTGCATAGCATAACATTCATGCATTTCATTCTAGGTGTTTTTTTATTTTAATATATAAAAAATAATAATAATAAAATAATAAAAAAAAGGAAGAAAAAGGAAGCACATTTTGTTTTTACTATTCTTCTTGGTTTTTGTGAACAAAGTTGGTCAATTTATTTTCACATAACATGTCTTTTGTACCTTGTTTAGCTTTGATGAGCTTATTTATTGCACTTTACTAGTTGAAGCTCTGTAGTGCATGTTGTGTGGGAAAGATGTTTATGGCTTTTGATTACTATGTCTTAATCTTGAAGTCACATGTTTTTAAATGTATGACTTGAACTTTTAGAGAAAGGCATAAATAACCATCTCACCACTATTCACTAGCCAATCATGAACACCTTAGTGCATATCATAAGATTTTGTACTCGAGAAAGTGTAGCACATGCACAAAAAGAACATAAGGTGAAGCCTCGGGTTAAATTGCTTAATTCTTAAAATCAAAATTGGTGTGTACTATTAGGCTTGATGCCAAACTCACATAACTTAAAATTGGAATGTATATTATGAAACATAAATACAAGAAACTTACATGATTGCAAGCTTATGATCTAGGAGATGTGGGAGTTATATGATGTAACTCTTTAGGTGATAGTCTCTTTTAAATTCTTTGTGATGAATTTTGTAGACTTTGAGATTGATTGCTATTCACATATCACCTCACATGTATCTCAAGTTTTTGCTAGTTGCACACACTACACGAGTTACTCTTTACTAAACATTGTACATGTTATTGTGTGTGTTTATGGTCTGACCAACCAAGTTTTGCAAATACTTTGAATTTTGTGCAAAATTAATTTGTTGCTTGAAAATTTGTGGAGAATGCAAGAAATTTTGTTTTTGGGTCTTTGAGCTTAAAATTCTTGTTTTGAAAATCATATCATCCCATACTCATGCATTTTTGTTCTTAAATTTCAATGCTTTGAGTTAAATCAAATTTTTTTTCAAAAATTGTGTTTTTCCTCAAAAATATGGTGAGCCTCTGCCTATTTCGATCGTTCCATTCTATTTTTTGATCGATCGAAAATTTTTAAATTTGATAGAGAGAGTCTCTGTCTGTTTCGATCGATCGAGGCTGATTTTCGATCGATAGAAACTCGTGAATCAGGTTTTTTAAAAAAGACAGATTGGACTTTTCAAAGTCACTTTTTCAAATAGTTTTCAACTTTTCTCTCTCTCCGCGTTGGCTATAGGCTCCACCATCAAATTTTTTGTCGTTTTCCTTCAAGATTTTTGCAAGGTTTTTGTCCTTGAAGGCCGGTAAGTCTCTTTTGCCCTTCTTTTTCCATTTTATTTCATGATTTCATGCATTTTTCATGCATTCTTGTGGCTATTTTCGGCATTTTCAAAATATTGGGGTTTTTGATGATTCGAACCTATTTTGGTGAAATTGATCAATGGGTTTTTGTTCTATGATGCTATAATGATGTTCCTTATAGTTTAATTTGATCAATTTTGTGATTTTTGAAAATTTGGAAATTTTAGGGTTTTGAATTTGATCCGAATTGGGGATTTTGTCTAATTGGGTTAAATTGATGAAATTGGCTTATCAAATTGATGTATTTGGTCATTATTTTTGTTATTCTATCATGTGTGCTGATCAATTCGTCAATATTTTTCAAATTGATCAAGTGGTTTTACAAATTTTTGGGGTTTTTGTGTTAAAACCTTAATGTTCAAGCCAATTTTGTAAATTTGAACCTTTTGGACTTAATTCACTGCATTAGAACATGCATCATGTCATTTCACTTGTTCATGCATCATATAGATTTTTATTCTATATTCTATTTTTGTACTAACTTGCAGTCTGCCCTTGGTTTTGGTTTTGTGTTTTGTTCTTTTGCTCTGTGTTTTGCTCCTTATCTTAGCACCATGCCTAGGAAAACTAGAGCCAATAGGACCCCTTCCACTTCCTCTGTGTCTCCCTCTAGGGTTGAGGAGTTTAGGAATGAGAAGTGTCGTGAGGCCTATGAGACTTTGAACCGTAAGCGTAAGATTTGGGCTGAGCGAGCTGTGGTCTTAAATGAGCTTGATTCGGCCATTAGGGCAAATTTTGAGTCTAGAGGTTAGTTGCCTCTCTTAGAGATAGATCATCCACCCCCGACCGCCCTGATTAGAGAGTTCTTTTCGAACCTCTCTTGCCACATCTATGATTCCAGCACCCTTGTTAGGAGTTGGATACGAGATGTAGAGTTCACCATTACCCCTCGAGTAGTGGCTGAGGCTCTTGGGGTGCCGGTTGTTCGGGATGCTAACTATCCCTATGATGAGTCACCCTCATTAGATGTTGTCATGTCTTACATCACTGGGTCATCTATCCAATGGGGTTTTGATCCTCGGATCACGTCCGCTGAGCTTACCGAGATGGCCTATCTCTTCTTTAGGATAGCGTGTCATTCCTTGTGGCCTATCTCTCACTTCCACACCATCCCTTTAGAGCGATGTGTATTTTTGTATGCCTTTGTTTCTGGAGCATCTATCAGTTTTCCTCACTTGTTCTTTCGTTCTTTGAACGAGGTTCATAGGAGTTCTACCGTAGGGCATGCGCTGATTCATCCTATTTTCATTCATAGGATTTTGCTCTTCTTAGGTCTAGGTGGTTTTCCGTCTGGTGAGCCTGTTCATGTGATTGCTCCCATAGGTGCCACCTTTCTTCGTCAGAGGGCTGCTCAGTTGAGAGTTGCTCCTTCTTGTCCTAGAGGTGCGTCATCTAGTAGTGTTCCCCCTCCTCCCACTTCTACAGGTACAACTGCTGCTGCGACATCTGGTGCTGCTGCTGATGCTGATGTTCCTCCACCAACTGCTTCGGATGATTCCGACATTCGTCGCACGTTGGATCATGTCTTGACCGTTCAGGCGGCTCAAGGACAGATTTTGGTGGACGTGCTCGATGAGATCCATGCCTTGCGTGCGGAGTTGGCGCAGTTTAGACCACCTCCCTTTTGATGATGGATATCTTGTTTACCCTTTGGCATTCCGTCACAAAAAGGGGAAGTACTTTGTAGAGTTTTTACTTTCAGGGGGAGTTTATTTGTTTTTGGTTGGAGCTTGTGGAGTTTAAATTGTATCTAGGTGCTTCACTTTGTACTTAACTTTTTTAGCTCTTGCTTTGTTTTTTATGGGATATTCGTGTTAGGGGGAGTTTTATGTTTTGTTGGTACTTTATATGTTTCTTGTTTCAAACTGCTTATTGATTTATATTTATGAGTTATTCATTGATATATGTCTTTATTTGTGTGTTGTTTGAAATCAAGAAGTTATTTGTTTACTTGTATTGTTTCCACACATGCGGTTATGCATTTTGTTTAGTGTTTCAGGAAATATACAGGTTGATTCAATTGAGCTGCTGTCTACACTTGCAACTGATGGATAGTAGTTAGGATTGAATTTGTTTTATAAGCATTATTTTGTAAAGAGCTTTTTATTTTGTAAACTTTGAGCTTCTAGTTGTGTTTTGTCACGGATTGCCAAAGGGGGAGTTTGTTAGGTTCTAAAGTTTAGGACTTTATGTATTTAGAACTATAATTTGTATTGTTAGCAAACCATGATCAAAACAATGTGTTTAGAAGTGTTTAAGTCTAGCTCAAAGTTATGCGTCTTTGTAAAGTTGGAATCGAGTTAAAGCAGGAAAGGATTGTGCCTTTCGGCCTGGCTCGATCGATCGAAAGACAAGCTCGATCAATCGAAGCTCGGGCAGAATGTTTTTCTGCAGATTCGTCCAACTCAGCCCTAAGTGTTTTAAAATGTTTTTAGGGTTTCTTATTTGTCCTAAGTATAAAAGGCAAACCCTAGCCACATTTTAGTGTTGCTCATATTTGCGGTTTGTGTAAATCTCTTGTGAGATCTAGAGAAGCTTTCCTTTACACAAACTTAGGGTTTTCAAGGAGAAGATTTATCTACGCCTTGATGATCAATTCAGTTGCTGCCATTGAAGCTTAAAGAAAAAACAAGCGGGTGTGCTTGTAGCTGGTGGTGAATCCAAGAAAGAAGAAGTCCGTGGATTCGGAGCTTGCACGTAGTCGTGTCAGTAAGTTCTACTGGTTGGTAGCAATAAGAAGTCAAGCGTGGGGGCTTGTAAGTCTTATTGTATGAACTTCGATTCTTTCAAGATAGTGGATTCAAGTTTACCTTGAGGATAGCTAGGTCAAATTCTCCCCAGGTTTTTACCGGTTTGATTTCCTAGGTGATCATATCTTGTGTTATTTATTTTCCACTGTTTTGCATGATTTGATCTTTTATTTTGTGATAACCTAGACTTGTTTAATTGGACTAAGTAACAACTTGGCTAATCACCTAAGTTTAATCAATTGTTTAAGGGGTCTAAAAACCATCAGACTAGAAACTTGTGAGGAGAAGCCATTAACACTGCATGTCATACGGTTAACAGGGTGTACTTTAGACATGGCACTAAGAAGACTCCATATAAGTTATGGAAAGGAAGAAAGCCAAATGTGAAGTATTTCAGAATCTTTGGAAGTACTTGTTTCATTCTCAAGGATAAAGAGAATGTGGGAAAATTTGATTCCCAAAGCGATGAAGGAATATTTCTAGGATACTCCTCCATAAGCAAGGCTTATCAGGTATACAACAAAAGAACCATGAAGGTAATGGAAACAATGAATGCTATTATTGATGAGTCTTCAGTTCTAGTTCTAAGAAGGTTAGTGAGGAATTCCCCAAAGAAATTCTTCCTCCTGAGCCAAAGGAAGTTCCAGAAATTGTTGAACAAGAGCCCGCATCTCCAAGTACTCCTGGTACTCCTAGTGTTGTGGAAGATTCTACAGATATACCCATATCACCAAATTCGAAATCCCATGAAGAGAAAGGACCTTCTTCCAAGATTAAATTCAATCATCATCCTCTTAAAGTTATTGTGGGAAACATGAAAGAACTCACATTAAGAAAGCGAACAATTGATAAATGTGTTGCTAACTTTGTTTCTTATTCTTGTTATTTGTCATAGGTTGAACCCATTAAAGTTGAGGAAGCCCTTCAGGATGAAAGCTGGGTTGAGGCAATGCATGATGAACTGCTTCAGTTTTAGAGGAATGATGTCTAGACTCTAGTACCTAGACTGAAGGGTGAGCACATCATCGGCACAAAGTGGATATTCCGCAATAAGACTGATGAGGAAGGTAATGTGATCCACAACAAGGCTCGTCTTGTAGCTCAAGGATGCTCACAAATGGAAGGAGTAGACTATGATGAAACATTTTCCACAGTTACCCATATGGAGTCCATCAAATTTCTCCTTGCCCTAGCATGTCACTTAAAGTTCAAGCTTTATCAGATGGATGTAAACACTGCTTTCTTGAATGGGCTACTTAAAGAAGATGTCTATATGGCTCAACCAAAAGATTTCATTGATCCACACTTTCCAGATCATGTGTTATACCTCAAGAAGGCACTTTATGGCTTAAAGCAAGCCCCTAGAGCTTGGTATGATCGGCTCACACAATACTTGGTGTCACATAAGTTCACAAAAGGAAAAGCTGATCAGACACTCTTCATCAAAAGAGAAGATGGCGAGTTGATAGTTGCTCAAGTCTATGTTGATGATATCATCTTTGGGTCGACTAAGGATGAAATTGCTCATGGCTTCTCAAAACTCATGTAAGCCAAGTTCGAGATGAGCATGATTGAAGAGCTGACTCACTTCCTTAGATTGCAGATTCTTCAACAAGATTCAGTCATATTCCTTTCTCGATCTAAATATGCTAAAAATCTTGTGAAAAAGTTTAGTTTAGAATATGCTAGTTCTGTCAGAACCCCTATGAGTCCAAAAGTTAAACTCACTATTGACTTGTTAGGTAAAAGTGTTGATTCATCTCTTTATAGAAGCATGATAGGTAGCCTTCTTTACCTTACTGCTAGTAGAACTGATATTAGTTACCGTGTGAGAGTGTGTGCTAGATATCAAGCTAATCCCAAAGAGTCTCATATGATTTCTTTGAAAAGAATCATAAAGTATGTCAAAACCACTGCCGACTTTGGTGTGTGGTATAGCAAGGACACAAATGATGTCTTAGCTGGATATTCTGACGCTAATTGGGCTGGGAATGCTAATGATAGAAAAAGTACATCGAGCAGTTGTTTTATGTGGGTAATAATCTTGTCTCCTGGATAAGCAAAAAGCAGAATTACATCTCATTATCCACTACAGAAGCTGAGTACATTGCAGCTGGTAGCTGTTGCACCCAACTCTTATGGATGCAAAAACTCCTCCATGATTATGATATTTGTCAAAAGCATCTCACCATCTATTGTGATAATACCAAAGCCATCAACATCTCTAAGAATCCAGTTCAACATTCTCGAACCAAACACATAGAGATTCAACATCACTTCATTAAGAAGCTTGTCGAAGATGGTACTCTCACTCTTGAGTTTATTCACACCAATGATCAGAAGGCTGACTTGTTTACCAAACCTCTTGACAGCAAACGTTTTGAATTCCTTTATCAAAACATTAGTGTTATCTCCATGGATTGATCTCTTTCTCTCCTCCTTCTTCCACATGCATTTGCATCTAGTTTTTATGTTTTGCTTTGTTTAACATGTTTTTGTTTGTTTTCAGTTTTGTTTATTTTTTATTTTTTTGATATAAAAATAAAAAATCAAAAAAAATTGAAAAATCAAAAAAAAAAATTACAAAAATAGTGTGTTTTGTGTACATTGGTACTTGTGTACTTTGAACGGCCATTGAAACAAAGTTTTCTAAACTTTGTATTGTTTGTAGCTTAGATGAGCATCTCTATGCACAACTAAGCAAGTGAGCTTTGTGGCTCATGTTTGTGATGAGTAAGATTAAGTTATCTATTGTACTTAACACTCGTATCTCTCTTTTTGACGAGAAGGACTAAAAAATCCTAAGAGAAAGGCATAAATAACCATCTCACCACTGTTGCCCGACAATCATGAATGACATTTGTGTGCTTCGGCATAGCAAAATTGGAATGTCAAATGCTTAACATAATTGGGTATTTCTTTTCTATCTCTAATATGCCCATGCATGGTTTGCTCAAAAGAAAAATATGCAAAGAAAAACAAAAAGCAAAAAGATCAAAATGTTTTTAAATATGATTGCAAGCGTGTATTCTAGGAGATGTGGGAGTTATAGGATGTACCTCAAAGGTGATAGTCTCCATCAAACAGTTATGATTATGTGTGAGTTAAAGTGATTTTCTCATATCTCAAATCATCATAATATGTATACACTTATGCAATCTTGCGATATTTTTCATACACAATACGCAATATTCTTTGCTACTCTTGATACATGTGTAGGTACAATGTGATTTGGCCATCACAAGGTTTACATGTGTTAATATATGCACACTAAACTGTCTTAACATGTTTTTGAAATATAAAATTGGTTAGACTTGTTTAATGTGTGTGTGTATTTTGGGATCTATGTGCTTAACATTTTTTCTTGTTGAGAGATGTTTTTGAGAGTTTAAAATGTTGATTGGATCCTTGGTTGAGTTGCATGCTTGATTGCATTCATATCTGTGTTTTTCCCTTCTTGAAAAACTGTTTTTAAGCAATCTCGACACCTCCTCAACACCTCTTGACACTTGGCTTATCTATCGAGCTCTTCAGTTGGTTTTTATCGCAATCTCGATAGCTCCTCAACAGCTAGGTGGATTGATCGACATATCTTCTGGATTCTCAATAGCTTCTTGACAGCTAGGTGGTTTGATTGAGCTTCTTTATAAATTTTTCTGTTGAATTGTTCCTAGAAAGATCCTCGATAGGTGGCTCCATAGCTAGGACACACGTCTAAACCTCAACAACTCCTTGACACATCCCAATCGATCAAGATTTAAAAGGTTCCTATTTAAGCGTTGTTCGCGATTTCTTTCTCACTTTCCTCGATCTCTCTCGACAGATTCGTCTCCTCACCTCCCAAACACTCACTTCTCTCTCAAAACCTTCAAACCCACGTGATTTTCGGCCTTTCCTTGCTTCAAATCACTTGGTATGATCTCTTTTTCTCTCATTATTCATGCATTTCATGCATTTAGATCTAGGTTTTGGGGTTTTTTTTTTTTTTTTTTTTTTTGAAAAATTTTGGGGTTTTTCAAAATTGTTGAGTTTTGTTGAAATTTTGGGATGGGTTTTAAAGATTTGATCTTAAAAACTTCATGGATTACATCTCATGAGCATTATAACAATATTATCATGCATTTAGCTATGTGCAACTGATTGTAATTGTCTCTCTCTCTCCCTCTCTCTTTTGTTTGCGTTAGTCTGTGTCTATGGCACCCAAACGCAAGTCTACTCCGTCCCAAAACCCTCTTCATTCCGGGGCATCCACTTCGTCTGATCCTACTCCTTCATCTGTCCGGTTCCGTGATAAGGATGCCCGAAAGGCCTTCTCGGAGAACTTTTCTCGACAAGGCATTCATTTTGAATGCCAAGTCATCCTGGCAGACTTCACTGATACTAACCTACCCACTGTCATTCACAGTCGGGGTTGGGAGTCACTATGTGACGTCCCAGTCACATGTCCATCCATGCTGATCCAGGAGTTCTACTCTAACATGCATGGATTTGATTATTCAGTACCTCATTTCATTACTCGTGTTCAAGGTACGCGCATTACTGTCACACCGCAGATTGTTGCGAATGTGCTCCGTGTCCCTAGGGTAAAGTTTCCTGACTACCCTAGTTGTGATCCTCTAAGGACAGTGTCTAAAGACAAGCTCATTTCTGCTTTTTGTGAGCGCCCTTCTAAGTGCGGTGACCGTTAGTTCACTTACTGTTCAGGCTTTGCAAAAGGCCCTCGGTATTTGAACATGGTCATGACTTTTGTTCTTCACCCTCTTTCTCACTATAACTCTATCACAGAGCCTGGTGCTCGATTTTTTATTGTCCCTTCTTGAGCATCTTATTATAGATTTTCCTTCTCACTTTATTCTTTCTATCATAGATGTTCATAGGGATTCGATGACTTGTGATAAGCTTATCTTTCCTTAGGCTATCACGAAGATTTTACGCCACTTTTATGTTCCCTTTCCAGCGTCCGACCACTTTACCTACATATGTGCCATAGACGTCGCTACCGTTAAATGGAGCGAGGCGCAGTTTAAGTCGAGGCAGTCTGGATCAGCAGCTCCTCCCACCCGTTCGAGTCCATCCTGATCTACTCCATCCACATCCGCTCCCTCCTCTTCTACAAGCGATGTGACTCTCGGGGACATCATGGCGCAACTTCAGCGCATGGATGCTCGCATTGATACACTTTCTACTAAGCTGTATCAGGTGAACATCCGTGTCGACCGTATTGCACGACGGCAGGCGATCATAGGTGGTTTCATTTTTGAGACTTCTCCTCCACCTACTCCAGAGGCTTTTGAGGCTAAGGATAAGGATGATGATGATGATGCTACTGCTTCTAAGGATGAGGATGATGGAGACGCTAGCTCTTCCAGTAAAGATGAGATGTCTACTTGACACTCTTACCCTTTGTCACTCGTGACAAAAAGGAGATGTAGTTTTGGATATGAGAGTAGTCATACTTAAGAGAAAAGTTAATATAGGACCATTTTGTTAGGGGGAGTGTTGATATTTGAGGGATGTAGTGAGGATTACTTGTATCTTTTCTTTTCTCTAATTTAGATACATTTATTCTTGTACATGAGTCTTGTGACCATTATTGACATACATTGTACTTATTTTCTTTATATGTTGATACATGTTTCTTTCACCTACCCCTACATGTGTTGTTTCTTTTCTCTCTTTATACACGTGCTTATTATTACTTGTATGCAATCTATTATTTCTATTTCACACAAAGATGCCTTGATGAGTTTTGTTTAAAAGTGTTTCAGAAATATAGGTTGTCAAAGTCTACTTGCCATAAACTATCTTCTTGCAAAGTTTTTCAAGAGTTTGTGTTAGGATAGATTTTATTATATTCAACAAGTGAATATGAGTTGAGTGATTTATGACTTCTCTCATATGTTCATTTGTTTGTTGTGGTTTTGTCACAGATTGCCAAATGGGGAGATTGTTAGGACATATGTGATTCACTTGTTAGAAACATATGTCACTATTTTATGTAATTGGCTAATCCTTTGACAAAACAAATTTTACTTGTAATTGGGTAGATCTAGGATATGTTTAATACTTCAAGAAATTTTGCTTCAAGTTCAAGTGTTGAAACCATGCAAGTCTGTCCAAGATTCAAGCTAAGAAAGTGCCTGTCATTAAAGCTCAATAGCTAGCATCTATCGAGCTTTAAGGGCTGTTCCAGCCCTGTGGCTCGACAGCAGCTCAACAAATAGCTATCTGTCAAGGTTTAAGAAAAACAGATTTTTATGTTATGTTTTCTTCCAATCCGTGATTATGTGTTTGGGTTTTCTTTTCTCACAACCCCTAGACATATAAAAGGATTATTTTAAGGGCCATCAAAGGTGACACAAGTTGCACAAGTGTTGAGCAAAGTTTGTTCAAGCAAATTGTGACCGAAAACAGAATTTGCCCTAGTTCATCATTCTTATGAAGAAGTTGTTGTGTTTGTGCACCGCTGGGTCTTGTGACCAAGCATCTTCTTAATCTCCATTGTCTGGATGAACTGAAGAACTTTGCAGCCAACAACCTTCTCTAGTTGGTGATTGAAGTCGCGTATTGGGATCCGTGCAATTGGTTATTCACATACTGGGAGCCGTGCATTGAAAATGAGAGATTGTCACTACAGAACAAGTCCAATTAGGTATTGAGGTAAGGGTTCAACTGTAGGTTGGTATAAGGTACTGGGATTCCTTTACTTGTAACTGCTTGTTGTGATAATAGTGGATTCTCGGGAGTGGTGACCTTAAAATCACCCGATGAGATTTTTGTCGTGTTGGTTTTCCCCATTCGTAAACAAATCACCGTGTCAATTTATTTTCCGCTTCATACGTTAGTTAATTGGTGATTTATTTGTGCTACCACGCGTTTGCATGTTAATTTAATTAATTACTAAAATTGGCTATTTAATCAATTAATTCATCATAAGGGGTCAATTCGTTTTTTGCCTATTATCCAGCTCCTCGGACAACTCCCCAGATGCCCCAGTTTTCTACCCCCCTATAGGGCCCTTTAGTTGATATGGGACTGGATCTTTAATCACCGCAGCAGGATCTAAAGGCTGCCATGTAATTGCTGACACCAAGCACTGCCTAGTCGTGGCCTAGCTACCCACCAACTCTCTCATTCTCCCCTGAGTAGGATATTTAACCTTCAGATGTAGGGTTAAGGACACGACACCCATAGCATGAAGCTAGGGTCTGGCCAGGATAACTGTGTAGGGGGAAAATGCTTCTACTGCAATGAAGTTAACCTGCACCTCCTCATCCCCAACTTGTACGGGTGACCTTATCATTCCTCGAGGGACCACCATCCTACTATCAAAACCCATCAATGGTGAATCATACCTTTCTAGGTCCTTGGGCTTCAAGTTTAGCCCCTTGTACAAATCAAGATACATGATCTCTGCTCTGCTTCCCTGGTCAACTTGCACCCTCTTTACATCATAACTCCCAATCCTAATGGTAACTACCAGAGCGTCATCATGTGGCTAGAGAGTTCCCTTCTTATCCTCCTTAAAGAAACCCAAGGTAGGGGTGACTATCACCCTAGCTCTTTTAGGAGCTTGATCACCGGCCTCCAAGTCATAAGCTCCACCTACGGACATAACCCTAGTACCCGAGCCCCCACTATTCCCTAGCTTGGCAAAGATCACATTGATAGTACCCAATACTGGCCGAGGAGCACTATCCTTGTGAACCTCAGATCCTGAGTGACCGAACTATCCTATAGGCTAATGTAAAAACCGATTGAGCTTCCCTGCCTTCACCAATTGGTTCAAGTGATCTCGCAGGGTTCTACAATCCTCCATTCAAGTGATCTCGCAGGGTTCTACAATCCTCCATAGTATGTCCTCTGTCCTGATGGTAGTGGTAATAGAGGCTTTGGTTTCTCCTAGATGAGTCCCCACCCATCTTATTAGGCCATTTGAAATAAGGTTCGTTCTTTATTTTCTCCAGTATCTGATATACTAGCTCTTTAAACAACGAATTGACCAATTGAGACCCCGTGGATGATGTTTGACTAGAAAAATCCCTCCTAGGGCGATTACCCTGGTATCCTCTTCCTCGAGGAACCCATTTCTCTGGGAGCATTTTAGCCTTACCCTTTCCCTATATCTGGTCCTCCTCTACCCACTTATACTTATCTATGAAATCCATAAGTTGGCGCATGTTCAAAGCAGACTTCATTGTTAATGACTTCCTTAATTCATGCTCGACAGGGAGCCCAACCTTAAAGGTTCTTACGGCCACATCCTCAAAATTCTCATCTATCTCATTGTATGTTTCCCAATACCTATCTGAATATGTCTTAAGGTTCTCCCCTTCTCTCATTTCCATAGACAACAAGGAATCTACTAGCTTGGTGACTCTACTGCACGTTATGAATCTTACCCCGAAAGCTCTCGTCAGCTCCTCAAAAGACCCCACTGACCCTTCCTCCAAGGCGTCAAACCAGCACATAGCTACCGATCCAAGGCTGGAGGGGAACACTTTGCACATAAGGGCTTCATTATTGGCGTGAACTGCCATCTTCTGAATAAAGTGGCTGACGTGCTCCATGGGAACAGTCCTCCCATTATAAATGGTGAACATTGGCTGAGAAAAACGATGAGGGAGCTTGGCCTTGTTAATCCTCCTGACAAAAGGTGACTTAGAAATTTGCTGTAGGACTCTACTCATTGCATCGTTCCCCTTGCCCTGGTAGGAGGAACTTATCTCACGCTTATTACTGCTCTTCTCCAACTTATCTTGACGTGAAAAAGCTAAATAGGACTCACTAGGTGGAGTTCTAGACCTATGCCGATATGAGCAATCCCTGCTTCTCCTTGAACCATCACTTGATAGGGAAGATGGACTCCTTCTATCAAGCTCCCTGCGACTCAACTTCCTGCGCAGGCAATCTACTTCCTGTTACAACTTCCGTGTCTCCTGATCATGTGAAACATGACTCCTAGTCCCTAAGTGACTCCGCTCGATACGCTCATTGTGGTAAGACTCCACCGTTATGCTTGGAATATGTTGCCTATCCCTTCTTCGCTCCAAGTTAACAAACTGGTTCTCCCTTTGTGAGCTCACTGATTCTTCCCTATCCAGGCCCACAACACCTTGTTGATTTCCACAGACGGTGCCAATTGTAAGGACCGGAAAAACTAGCAACCCAAGCCCGCTTAGAATAGTGGTTGGAATAGTCCAACCATGGCCCAAAACAATGAATTTGTAAGAGAGGGAAATAAACAACTAAGAGGGGGGCTCCGCCCGAGGAGGAAAATAAGGAAGAAAAGGCAAATGTTATTAAATGGATGAGCTCATTTCTCACTACAAGCTGGCCTGAGGAGGCCACTGTTCTTCAAGAAATGTTACTATTCACTCTCTTCTCTCAGTGGTGTTCTTGTTTCTTTTCTATATCTTGATACTTGTGTCTAGATCCCTTTTTTTCTGTAAACCCTCTTTTTCTTATATACTCCTCCCTCCCTCACATCTCAACCTTCCATCTTTACCCAACAAATCTCCCCTCATGACACTTGTCTCTTTTTACATCTGAAGAAGGTGGTAGAAGGAGTCTGCATAGCTGTGACTTACAGTGTTCAGGTCACTTCCTCATCAATGCAGCTGATAAAGCTATTGTCCACCATTTAATGCAAAGGCAACAGGTTACTCCAAACTGGAAACTTCCCCTATGACCACTGATTCTCTTTCTTCAAATCCTTCTTCCCACTTGGAGCACCTTAGAGTCCTTTAACTCACCCCTTCTCCTCCTCAGGCGACCTTCCTCCTTGGGCTCAAGACATCCCCACACCAATACTGCAACTCTTCAACTTCATCCTCGGTCCTCGGGCACCCACAGCACCCACTAACAAGCATCTTTAAATAATTATTTCTTCATTATTTATTTATTCTTACTTTAATCTTCCTACATTCAATTTTTTAATCTTCCTAACTTATATTTTATTTTGACTTCATCAATTTTTTATTTTTCCTTTTGCTAATAAACAGTAACTCTTCAAACCAAGAAACTAACTATTCATGGTCATTTGCTTTTTTGCATTTTCGAGAGACCGTTGAAGTTGTATTAAGGATTAACTCTTTAAAATAGAGATAATTTTGGTTTTAGTTAAGCTATTGGATAGCGGGAGCTCTAGGAAATTTTTCTAGGATATTTATTAAGAAACTTCAATTATACAAAATATCACCGCATATCTTTTACGTGATGGTCATTCCACAAGTATAAGTGCTTGCAAGATGTGGGAGGGGTAAGGGCCGAGATTCAAGTCTCTAGGAGGGTGCTTCACACACATATACACTTAGATTATGCTAAAATAGAATTTCTATCTTGTATCAAAAAAGAACTTTAATATATCAACATAAAAAAATATATAAATAACACAAAAATACATAAGATTTTACAATTTCCTTATACTAACAAAATTAAAAAGAAAAAAGAATCTAATGATACATAAAGTAAGAACTGGGAATACTGAGATGAGAATAATAAAGTAAGAGAGATATGAAATGATGATAGAGGAGAGAGAGAGAGAGAGCAACGGATGATAACTACTATGAGTGCGAGTTACGAATATGAATGATTAGGAGTTTTATTTTTTATTTTTTATTTTTGAATAAGTTTATTGTTGAATGTTTTGTTCATTTGTTGTTGTTTGGGTTATTTTTACTGTTATTTGAGCTAGTTTTTTTGTTCTTATTTGGGTTATTTTTTATTTTTTTAGGGATTGAGGATTATATTTTGGGAACCAAAATTACTTTTATAAATAATGCTAGAGACACAACATTTCTAAATTAGAATAGCAAAAAAATTAAATTAGAGATTATGGTGGATCCATGTGTGAGTTGGCAAGTTAATTTTAAAAAGTTATGATATTTTATTGTGTCCATATCATTACTCTTTTTTTAATTATTGATCCCAAATTTTTGCAATTCTCAAGTGAGAGTGTTCAAATTAAATTTTTTGTTAATGTAGACAAAACAAATTAATTTAAAAATAATTATGTATATCAATATTTTTTAATATATATATATATATATATATATAATTTTTTGCCCCCAAGTCAGCCAAGGTGTTCATACAAACGTTATGACTTTACTTTACGTCAACCCGCCAGTGCAGTGTTGGAGAGCAATTTCCTTGTTGAACAAAAAGCGATAAACCAAGTCCTACTTATTTTCCACGCAAGAAGACCTGATCCTTATGTTTTCTTTTTGGAAGGGAAGCACTGATTTGCGGGAATTCGCAGTGGAATTGATATGAATGAGAATGATACTTGTAGAATTTTGAGTGTTCCATGAGTCCTACTTATTTTCCAAGCAGCAAGTAGCCAACCTTATTCTATTGTTATTTGGGGAGCACGCTTCGAAAGTAAGTAGCCGACCTCATTTTTCAATTTGGGTTGTGGGGAAAGGAACTTACTCATTGATATTGGGGGGGGGGGGGTGGTGGGGTGTTGAATCCACTCATTCAAAAGGAACTTACTCATTGATATACTAGGTAAACTGTGTTATGCACTGAACAAATTGTTGGAAAAATAGTATTGAGTAAATAAGAAATTGACGTTTAATTTGTTCACTTGAAGATGTTATTTAAAGTGATAAAAATCATGAGTCCCACATAGAAAAGGAAAGAGATAATATATGAGTTTATATGCTCATGAGCTGGACATTGGGTTAGGCTTTGGCTTATGTGGACTGGGCCCTCTTGTCCAAATAATAATTTTTATTATTTTATTTTTGAGTCAATCAGTCTGTGCACAGCCATTTTTCTTTGAACAGTGTGTCTGTTCACTAACGTATATAAATTCATAGTCCCTCATTCATGAAAACTAACTTTTAGAAAAACTCTCATTGAGAGAATTTTTTGTGCATTCATTTGAGTCAAAGAGAGAGAAAGAGACATAGAGTAGTTTGCAGAGCACGGACCTTGTGTGCTTCTTATCTATGTTGTAGATCATTTTATCCTGAGAGGCAGACATTCGTAAGTCTCAAAGCACCATAGATTGTGTGAGAGGCAAAATCTACTTTAAGGAGATTGTGTCAAACACAAGACTTGATCTGAATCATTCATCCTTCACGCACTTGGTATGTAAGTTTTTAATTATTTGCAGATTTCTTCTTATATATACAGTATCTTTTTATTACTTTTTCCTATCACATCTATTTGTGTTATTACTTATATTTAGATTTGTATATTGTTTATTTTTGTTAATCACAAAAATAAATTGTTGAAATATATCCAATACAAATTTTATAAAAAATTATACCACCTAAACTTTGTCAAAATTATTCAAACTTAGAATCTAATTAGCATATCTCATAGATTCTTTTTTTTTTTTTTTTTCTTTTTTTGGTCTTAAGAAACAAACATGCACACACAAGGGACAGAGGAAAATGGTTCTAACACAATCGCACACCACAACTCCACTCAAAAGCCATGGTAACTTTTAAAAGAGGGTGTGACAAATTATACTACACACAACACACACTCTTAAGTAATGTGGGACAATTATCCATTCTTTTTTTTTGAAAAACAAATAAACAAACAAACACACACACACACACACAAGAGAGATGGAAAATGGTTCTAACATAAAGACACACCACAACTCCAACTCCACTCAAAAGTCATACTCGGTAATGTGGGACAATTATCCATTCTTTTTTTTGAAAAACAAATAAACAAACAAACACACACACACACACACACAAGAGAGATGGAAAATGGTTCTAACATAAAGACACACCACAACTCCAACTCTACTCAAAAGTCATACTCACTTTTAAGGAATGATGGGACAAGTTATACTCATACAACACACTGTCTTAAGCAATGTGGGAAAATAACTCTTTCTTATTAAAATTAAATAAACAGACTAGATTAAATAAGCAAGATCTATGACTAAGATTTAAGTGGGTATCGTAAAAAAAAAAAAAAAAAAAAAAAAAGTACAGTAAAATGACCCCTAATTAGCATATCTTTAAGTAGCCGACCTCATTTTTCAATTTGAGTGGGAAGCGCTCACCCACTCATTTGGATGTATACATCAAAAGGAACTTTCTCATTTTTAAGTTATATAATAAACATATTAGTAGTTAAACCCATACAACGTGCAGGTAAAGTTATCGGAATCATTATATTTGAGTTGGAGTAGTTGACATTGTTTAGCTCACATTTTATGTTATATAATAATTTTTTTTTTTTTTGATGAATTATGTTATATAATAAATATATTAGAGTAAAAGTTACTTTTTCATTTTGTTTAGCTTACTTTTTCAAAAGTAGTTTTCACCTAACTCCCTGAACATTTTTTCTCTATTCGACCTCTTCTTATAATACGATCTAAAAAGAGGTCATGGACTCCTTTTTAGTGTAGGATCCCCTTTCTACGTCCAATTATTTATGAGTCATGTTACACATTCTTTATTGGTCTGGCTGCTGGTCTAGCGATCCCTCTCAGCCGCCGCCTAGAGTGCTATATATATATATATATATTATATATATGAGAAGTTGACCGTTGCTTGCAGAACCTAGTACCAGCTTTTTCTACAGTCAGTCCAAATTAATTATAATAATAATAATAATTAATTAATAAAAAACACCGAGCTAAATCAAAGGTTCTGACAAAGATATTGTTTGTAATTGTGGTATGGGGGCGGAATTGTTACAAATATGATACTTACACAGTAATTTGAGTCGGTGGAATATTAGATCGTTTCCAGCCGTTTAGGAATATTTCCATCCAATTTCCAAGAGTAAAAGTTCATTTCGCTTATTCTTTCTAAAGTAGTTTCCACCAAATTCTGTGTCCATTTTTTTTTCAACTATTCTATTTAAATATTGAAAAAGTTAATTGATGTCTTAAAGGTATTAATTTATAAAATATTTTTAAACAAATTTTATAAGAAATTAATTACTTCTTATATTTCACTATAAAAGTGATATCAAAAATTTCTTAAAATAGTCAATTAATAAATGTCTTAAAAGCACCCATTGTGAGGGCCTTTTTGTATTGATAGGCCTTGACCCCTTCTGCTGCACATTGACTAGTTAATTTGGAGTAAGAAAGTTGGGACTGACCTTACTAGGACTGGGTTTCAAGCCAGTTTGTGCACAAGTTAAGCTTATCCAATGTAGACACGTCCTGATATGAGCGTTGTGAACTAAACACAAGGTGTGGTCACAGCAGTAATTGTTACAGATATCATAGCAGGAATATACTAAAGTAGGATAACTAATAATAAATAAATAAATAAGTGCTAAATAAAGTTAACACCATGAACAAAATTAGCAACACTTCGGCAAAGTAAACAGGCTTGTTTCTCAAAAAAATAATAATAATTAATTAATTAATTCACCATATACACATGGCTAGAGATCGATGTCAGGTTAAAGAGAGGATTATAATTTTTAAAATAGAAAAATGTGATTTTCCAATTAATATGATCACACAGCTCAACCAGTGAGGATTATTTTTTTGAGATAACCATGAGGATTATTAATTTCCTTGGAAGATTTTTTTTTTTTTTTTTTTTAGAATGTCCTTGGAAGAGTTTGTGGAAACCAAAAATCCCTTCATTGCCAGTTTGTTAGAGGCTAGAGTGGTGTGGTTCGGCGCACACCCCTGAGGATACACACATAGAGTAGTTTGCAAAACACAGACCTTGTGTGCTTCTTCTCTGTGTTGTAGATCATTTTATCCTAGGACGCAGAAATTCATAAGTCTCAAAGCACCATAGATTGTGTGAGGGGCGAAATCTATTTTAAGAAAATTGTGTCAAGCACAAGACTTGATCTGAATCATTCATCCTTCACGCATTTGGTATGTAAGTTTTTAATTATTTGCAGATTTCTTCTTATATATACAGTATCTTTTTATTACTTTTTCCTATCACATCTATTTGTGTTATTGCTTATATTTAGATCTGTATTTTGTTTCTTTTTGTTAATCACAAAAATAAATTGTTGAAATATATCCAACACAAATTTTATAAAAAAATTATACCACCTAAACTTTGTCAAAATTATTCAAACTTAGAATCTAATTAGCATATCTCATAGATTCTTTTTTTTTTTTTTCTTAAGAAACAAACATGCACACACAAGGGAGAGAGGAAAATGGTTCTAACACAATCGCACTCCACAACTCCACTCAAAAACCATGATAACTTTTAAGAGAGAATGTGACAAGTTATACTACACACAACACATACTCTTAAGTAATATGGGACAATTACCCATTCTTTTTTTTTGAAAAACAAATAAACAAACACACACACACACAAGAGAGATGGAAAATGGTTCTAACATAAAGACACACCACAACTCCAATTCCACTCAAAAGTCATGGTAACTTTTAAGGAAGAATGGGACAAGTTATACTCATATAACACACTCTCTTAAGCAATGTGGGAAAATTAGTCTTTCTTATTAAAATTAAATAAACAGACTAGATTAAATAAGCAAGATCTATAACTAAGATTTAAGTGGGTATCATAAAAAAAAAAAAAAAATATATATATATATATATATAGAAAGAGAGAGATACAGTAAAATGACCCCTAATTAGCATATCTTTAAGTAGCCGACCTCATTTTTCAATTTGAGTGGGAAGCACTCACCCCACTCATTTGGATGTATACATCAAAAGGAACTTTCTCATTTTTAAGTTATATAATAAATATATTAGTAGTTAAACCCATACAACGTGCAGGTAAAGTTATCGGAATCATTATATTTGAGTTGGAGTAGTTAACATTGTTTAGCTCACTTTTTATGTTATATAATAAATTTTTTTTTTTTTTTTGGATGAATTATGTTATATAATAAATATATTAGAGTAAAAGTTACTTTTTCAAAAGTAGTTTTCACCTAACTCCCTATACATTTTTTCTCTATTCGACCTCTTCTTATGATACGATCTAAAAAGGGGTCATGGACTCCTTATTAGTTTAGGATCCCTATTCTACGTTCAATTATTTATTGAGTCACGTTACACATTCATTGTTGGTCTGGCCGCTGGTCTAGCGATCCCTCTCAGCCGCCGCCTAGAGTGCTTCATATATATATATATATATATATACATATATATATATATATGAGAAGTTGACCGTTGCCTGCAGAACCTAGTACCAGCTTTTTCTACAGTCAGTCCAAATTAATTATAATAATAATAATTAATTAATAAAAAACACCGAGCTAAATCAAAGGTTCTGACAAAGATATTGTTTGTAATTGTGGTATGGGGGTGGGATTGTTACAAATATGATACTTACACAGTAATTTGAGTCGGTGGAATGTTAGATCGTTTCCAGCTGTTTAGGAATATTTCCATCCAATTTCCAAGAGTAAAAGTTCATTTCGCTTATTCTTTCTAAAGTAGTTTCCACCAAATTCTGTGTCCATTTTTTTTTTCTACTATTCTATTTAAATATTGAAAAAGTTAATTGATGTTAATAGTTTTTAGACCCCTTAAACAATTGATTAAACTTAGGTAATTTGTCAAGTTGTTACTTAGTCCAATTAAACAAGTCTAGGTTATCACAATAATAAAAATCAAATTATGCAAAGCAGCGGAAAATAAATAACACAAGATATGATCACCCAAGAAACCAAACCGGTAAAAATCTGGGAGGATTTGACCTAACTATCCTCAAGGTAAACTTGAATCCACTATCTTGAAAGAATCGAAGTTCATACAATAAGACTTACAAGCCCCACGCTCAACTTCTTATTGCTACCAACCAGTAGAACTTACTGACATGACCACGTGCAAGCTCCGAATCCACGGACTCCTTCTTTCTTGGATTCACCACCAGATACAAGCACACCCGCTTGTGTTTTCTTTAATCTTCAATGGCAGCAACTGAATTGATTATCAAGGCATAGATAAATCTTCTCCTTGAAAACCCTAAGTTTGTGTAAAGGAAAGCTCCTCTAGATCTCACAAGATATTTACACAAACCGCAAATATGAGCCACACTAAAACGTGGTTAGGGTTTGCCTTTTATACTTAGGACAAATAAGAAATCCTAAAAACGTTTTAAAACACTTAGGGCTGAGTTGGACGAATCTGCAGAAAAACATTCTGCCCAAGCTTCGATCGATCGAGCTTGTCTTTCGATCGATCGAGCCAGGCCGAAAGGCACAATCCTTTCCTGCTTTAACTCGATTCCAACTTTACATAGATGCACAACTTTGAGCTAGACTTAAACACTTCTAAACACATTGTTTTGATCATGGTTTGCCAACAATACAAATTAGAGTTCTAAATACATAAAATCCTAAAACTTTAGAACCTAACAGATGTCTTAAAGGTATTAATTTATAAAATATTTTTAAACAAATTTTATAAGAAATTAATTACTTCTTATATTTCGCTATAAAAGTGGTATCAAAAATTTCTTAAAATAGTCAATTAATAAATGTCTTAAAAGCACCCATTGTGAGAGCCTTTTTGTATTGATAGGCCTTAACCCCTTCTGCTACACATTGACTAGTTAATTTGGAGTAAGAAAGTTGGGACTGACCTTACTAGGACTGGGTTTCAAGCCAGCTTGTGCACAAGCTAAGCTTATCCAATGTAGACACGTCTTGATATGAGCATTGTGAGCTAAACACAAGGTGTGGTCACAGCAGTAATTGTTACAGATATCACAGCAGGAATACACTAAAGTAGGATAACTAATAATAAAAAAATAAATAAGTAAAAAAGTGTTAAATAAAGTTAACACCATGAACAAAATTAGCAGCACTTCGGCAAAGTAAACAGGCTTGTTTCTCAAAAAAAAAAAAATAATTAATTAATTCACCATACACGCATGGCTAGAGATCGATGTCAGGTTAAAGAGAGGATTATAATTTTTAAAATAGAAAAATGTGATTTTCCAATTAATATGATCACACAGCTCAACCAGTGAGGATTATTTTTTTTGAGATAACCAGTGAGGATTATTAATTTCCTTGGAAGATTTTTTTTTTTTTTTTTTTTTTTTTTTTTTTTTTTTTTTTTTTTTTTGAGAATGCCCTTGGAAGAGTTTGTGGAAACCAAAAATCCCTTCATTGCCAGTTTGTTAGAGGCTAGAGTGGTGTGGTTCGGCGCACACCCCTGAGGATACACACCATGTTGCTACCCAATTGTTGAGAGATCTTTGGGCTTGAAATAAAAAAAAAACTAGTCAAGCAAATACAAAGACCCGCAAATGGATGTGAAGTCCCAAAAAAGGGTGCAAAAAGCTATAAATGAAAAGGCCCATATAAGAGGCTACAATAGAGCCGAAAGGAACTCATGAATGGGTGTAAAGGTCCATAAAGTGCTTAATTTCCAAAAGCATTAGCCACAGGGTGGAAACATCAAACATGTACAATTTTGCCGAAAAGGGATGCAAATTACAAAATACCTATCCTATTTTTAACCGGACTTATTTGGGACCTTAATTTAAGCTTAATGAAAAAATATCTACCTCTAAATTCTTCAGAAATAATTTCTTTCAATCGACACACAAGCCAAGACGCGCATATATATATATATATATATATATATATGAGTTTAAGGCATCCTCTGAAGCCTCTATTGCTAAAGATGATAATCCATATTATTCCGATAACTTTTTGGGCATGACTCAGCTGCAACTCCATCTTTAATTGAAGACTGATTTCCTATTTCAACTCCATAATTGCAAAAGATGATACTATCGGCACATATCGACAAAATTGCTAAAGCCACTTCTTATATCACTAATGTCGGCACATTCCAACAAAGCTGTTGAAAACCTGCTGTGAATAGAAAAAAAAAGTTAAATTTACTATTAACAACTCACTATTCACTATTCTATTAGTGTCTAATTTTGCCTATAAAAAGGCTGCTTCCCTTCTATTGTAATTAGAACTCAATTTTCCAAGCTTTTATATTCTCCCTAGATTTCCCTTACCTTCCCAGTTTTTAATCTTGTAAACTTAGTCCTTTCCTACTTGGAAAACCTTGCCTCTACTTATATTTGCTGTAAGTGTTTATTTAAATAACTTATGATGTCCTACTATGTCTAATTATAGATGGTATCAAGATGTTTTCATCTCTAAAGTTATGCTTCGCAATGATAATCTAAAATCCTATTAGAAAGAAAAGTTCATTGATGGTCTGCCTCATCTTTTTGCTCATAAGGTATAAAGAATAATTAACGAGTACAACTGGTATAATTAATTATGAAATATTGATGACGTCCTTTTCAACTCAGTCTATTGATGAACATTGAAAGCATTTGTATTTGTTTCTTGATTTTATTAAACATAATGGTCTCGTTGTTTCTGGTAAGATAATCAAGCTATTTCAAACAAAAATTTGTTTCCTCGGTAATGAGAAGTACAAATCCGTCCTAGTGATAGAGCCATCCCATTCACTGATAAATTTTCTGATTATATCACAAATAAAACACAAATATATATATAGACACACATCCACAATCAATTGCTGTTGGTAGTATACCACTACAATCAATGTTTTTCCCTAATGAAAATTAGACGATATTCATACATCTAATTCTACTCTAAAGTCTTAAAACAAATAAAATATAAAATTGAAAGTCATTGATGATGAAAATGATAAGAGAATCAACAAAGCTATGCGATCTCCTGAACAAGTGACATTAACTTACCCACAAACTCAAATCCCATGATGAAAGAGGAAGTGCAGTTTTGGACAAAGTAGCAACCTTAGGAGTTTGAAAAATAATCAAAGTCTTTCCGAGCGATGCTTCACTGCCACGGCCGAGTGATGCATCATCAAGTGACGCAGTATAATCAAAAATAGATTCAAGAGGAAGGTTTACTCGGTACGACAAAAATAACGAAGGATGATGCATCGTGTGCGAGATAAAATTGCACATAAATAGTAATATAGAGAAATATCTAATTGCAGCTTTTGCACTTCAATTTTTTATTATAAGCTTTCTTTGTTTACTCAATCCTCCAAACTATGATATCGGCAAAAATTACGGCTGCAATTTTACTATCCCACCAAATGGGAATTTTCGGTATAGAGAGAAAGAGAGAGACTAGCAAGTTTCATTTTCTGAACATCACCTACTAAAGTTAGTATACACATATTTGTACATCATTGAAAAAAATAACAAGAAAACAAATAATATGGACACATCAAGCAGAACCAAAAACAAATAATGCTACAACATTGTCAAAGCTCTGAGAGAATGGCAGGGATGTAATGAGATAACTCTGCAGTGAGGGACTGAAATCCATTCACAAGCTGTGTGTGGAATTCCTGGTCTTCTTCTCCGATCAATCTGAAGTGTACCCGAATGGCCCGCTTGCAAACAGCCATGAATTCAAGGAGTGCAGCAATGAGTTGCTGCAATTCCTGTGAACGCAGCCTCGTTGCAGGCTCACCAGACAGGAAGGCCGTACACACACTTAGGACTCCACTGTTCACCTGCAAATGTAGTTGGCCAAGAGCAATTAGAAAATAATAAGCAACGCTATAAGTTTGATTACAGCGCATTTTCAAAAAGAACGGGCACAAGGTAATTCTAATTACTCAGAATCTGGAAGTCAGCAATATATATTGTTAAAACTGACAATACAGAAAACAGAAATTAAAAAACCGAACTTAACAACTTACTTGAACAGCAACACTGCCTTGAAGAATTCTCTGTAGACTCTGGAGACGAGGGAGTTGATCGCCTTCAGAGCTTCGAGGCTCTTCAAGCTCATTTCGTAGTGCAGCTGTCCGAGTTTCAATCATTCCAATTGCATTTTCTACTGGGGAGAACTCAAGAGATTCAGATTTAATTACCAAGAGCCTATTCACAAGGGCAGGGAAGGAGCCCTCAGTCTGAAGCACACTTCGCCTCTTCCATTGGTCTTCCAATCCACCCTGGGTCTTGCCATTTTTCGTAAATGGGGTATCAAACAAAAAGCGGTCAAACACACGTGCACGGACACTTCCAGTGGAAAGTGAAAAGATCCTTTCCCTTCTACTTCCCAAATCTTCATCCTCCATTACTGCATCAACAGCAGTTATCTGCAGGTAGCAAACTCCAGGCTGTAATTCGTCTGCCTTCACTTGTCTCGAATCTGGAATAATGTGTAAAGTGTGATTGCCGTCCATCCTAGACTCATATATATGACTAAGTTTCTCCATTATGTCACCTAGCCGAACGTCACGGGGCTCCCGGTATACATACTCCTTTCTATCAAGCTTCCCAAATCTATCACCATAGAATCCCACCCGATAGTATGTGGCATCAGTGAATGGAATTGGGCTTGATTCCTGCTCAAGAATTGATTCATAGATAGTAGTGAGTAATGTGTGACATTTAGCCAGCTGCCCATATGCCCTCCTGCTTTTATAAACTGGAATTACAAGCTCAAGAATGCTGGCACAGAAGTGATAGAGCTCAGCTTGAGAGAAAAGCTTATTAGCAAGCTGAAGGTACTTCACTGCAGAGTCAACTGTGAGCTTTGAAGCACCATATCCCTCTACCTCAGCAGCAGAAGCCTCTGATGTGATCTCATTACTCACCATTGGGCAAATTTTACGAAGAGCAGTTACATGATCCTTGCTCCAAACACCATCATTTCGAGCCACAAGGGCCTGCAATAAATTTAATTAGACATATGAGCAAAAGGCAGTTAATATTTAAGCAACAGTAAGCAAATCACGAAGTTACTTTTACAGCTCTGCACTGTACAAGGTGAGAACATGGGGAAATAGTTAGGCAGATTTTCTAAGGTCAACTTTCCATATAAGGACTGAGGGTGGTTGAACCACAAGACCCAATAACAGTTTACTACCTGCATCACAACACCAGCAACAGCCACAGCACACTGGGCAGCTTCAGCCCAAGACTGCATTTCCTGATGTGCATCACATAAATGTAGCAACCACATTATGTGAAGATCTGGGACGGGTGCAAATGCCATTGCAAGTTTGTAGAAACTTTCAGCAGCTGCATATCTATCCATAGTCATCACAGATCCCTGTGAGAGAAGGGGGAAAATGATAGTATTATTTTTGCTAGTTCAATAGCATTTACTCATCAGGACAAGAAAGTAGGAAAGTAATGACCACATTCAAAATTGGAAAAATTCCCTCAATCCCCATTTGCGCAAATATGCGCAAACTTCCTTAAGAGTAATGGTAAAAAAGATATGTCTCTGTGTGTATGAAGCTCCTCTCTTTCTTATCAACCCAATATCCCACAGCATCCACTCCATGGCAGTTGTCAATTATAATTGAATTTGTAATAATAACTTACCTCGTGTTTCAAAAGCACTCTATCAAAAATCCACATAAATTTGACTAAACACTTTGGGTTGGCACTGCAAAGACCCTATCTTGACCTTAACCCTATTCCTAAAATCTATATCTGCCACTTGGCCAAATAGAATCCCATCCCTGTGCCAATAGGGAGTCGAGAATCAGGTCACCTCTTTAAATTGATCCCTCGCCATTCTGGCATACCTGGCACGGGCCTACTTTAAGGTGGGAAGTGCGGGGTAAGGAGTGGCGAGGGAAGGGGCTCCCTATCAGTTTATAGAAAGGATTTTTAAGAATATTTAAGTTTGTTTCAAGTACATGTAAATTGTCAAAGTTACTAGTACTTCTAGGAAATGTGTCCTTTTAAGTGTCCAATTTTACATTTGTCTATAGGTTACTTTTGACTTTGATGAAAGAAGACATAACTCTGCCAAAGCAAAAATACTTATACTATAACCTACTGATAAAATTACAAACCCAGATAAGTAATATATGGAAATAAGCAGCTTTATAAGACTTATCTCCCACCATGAATTAGAAGCAATGTTAAATGTCCACACAAGATGTGCCAGTTACAATGAAAGCAAGAATGTAAAACAGAAGTTTAAAAAAGATGTCAGTCTTGTCTTGGGATGTGAGGTATCAACCCTTAACCCTGATTAGTGCAACATTCCCATCCTAATAGGGTCAGGGCGTAGTGTTTATTAATTGAGTAATTATTCTGACTGTTTCTCAAACTCAAAGCTGATGCAAATATTGCTAAAAACTTACCAATAGTGCATGCTCCAAGCTTCCATCAAGGGCAAGAAGAAGACTATCAGAGAGATATTTCACCTCTGACCAGGACCACCTGTTCTCTTCCGATCTTTCTGGAATTGTTACCAGAGCACTATCAGAAAGTCCACACTCCCTCAATAGGTTGGGGCTTTTAGCTTCATCTGACATTTCCTCCAAAGACTTTCTAAGCCGTCGTGCCTCACCACTTTCCTCTAGCGTTCCGTCAGGCTTCATCTGAGTCACTTGCACATCAGACATCAGCTCCGATAATGTGATAATCAGCATGACCCTTAACCTTGCTGTCTGCATGAAGCAATAGAACGAACTCTGCAAAACATATAAATAAAATAATGTAAGTTAAGAACAAAAGCAGCAATCTATGAACTTCAAATGTCATACCTTCACAAGTATCTGGAGCCCAATAACAGCCCTTTTCCTGACGCTTTCATTTCGGAAAACTGCAAGTCGAAGTAGATGGAAAGTCACTTGCTTTAAGAAACGATCATTTTCCCTTGCCATTAGAGTTCCTCCATGAAGATCAAAGACATTGTTGAAGACAGGAAACAAAGCTTTCCAGAAAGACAGAGGTTGATTTCGGGAAAAGAAGCTCATTAATATGGCTGTGATACAATCAAGTTTTCCATAGTCAGTAGAGATGCTATGGGAGGCAGCCATCATGGAAAATTTCTCTGTTATTTCCAAAACCTGGAGATTGACAGAAGCACTCAAGTTTTCTTCCCAAAGCTCCTGAAGTGAATGTGAAATTATCAGTGGCCTAAAATAGCTACAATAAATGTAAAACAAAAATAATAGTCATTTCTTGGAGTAAATGGTGCTGTTGCAGCAATCAAACAAGCAATCTATTTTTCTATCCAAAACTGTACCAATTTTTGTCTCAATATCGGGTGCAAAGATTCTCGAAGTGCTTGTGCAGAAGCTCCAATCCTAGAAGACTGTGCCTGAGCCAGAGCTTCTCTCAAGGAATATGGCTGACTAGGGGAGCTTAATTGGGAATTCACTCTCTGCCATAAATAACCATTTTCAGGTGTTCCCTGAGGCTGCATTAGAGTTTCAAGGCGTATTGAGGATACAATGAATATGTTCTATATCATAAATATAAAATAAATTGCACAAAGAATAACCAAGAAACTACTGACCAATGAAGGTAAATATTCAATGGATGTAAAGTCAACATTACAATCAATGAATGAATAACAAAAGGCAAATAATAGACAAAACACTGAAACATTGATTTTCAGAACTTCAACAGTATAATTAACTTACTCTGACTTCTTGTCTTGATGCCTCAGATAGATAATTGTTAACTGCAGGAGAAAGTCTATCAGAGTACTTGGGGGAAGCAGGCCCATCCCCAACTGGGCTGCGAGAACTACAGCCCATGAGCATGCCATCAGCAGGTTTTCTATGCTGTAAAAGTACATAATCAACAATTAGTTTTAAGGGTAATGTAATTAGAGCAGGAGCCGGAACAACAAAATGTGATACAAAATACAACTTCAATAAGGACTCATACAAAAACATATATCAACTGTGAAGGGCCCAAAAAAAAAAAAAAAAAAAGAGCTTCAAAAATATTTTGTTCATGAAAGAGACAATAAAGTACATAATTTCCAAAAGCATTAACCACAGGGTGGAAACAGTTACAATTTTACCAAAAAGGGATTCAAAATACCTGTACTATGTGGACTTCTTTGAGACCCAAAATTTAAGCTTAATGAAAAACATCAACCCTCTAACTTCTTCAAGATAAGTTTTTAAAATTGGAAAAAGTAGCAACACACAAGCCAGGAGGAATATATATATATATATATGTTTGTGTGCGTGTGTCCACACAGTCAATTGCTGTTAGTAGTCGACCACTACAATTTGTTGGAAGTAACTCTATTATCTTCAATGTTTTGCCTTAATGAAATCCGACAATATTCATACTTCTAATTTAACTTTAAAGTCTTAAAACAAATAAAATATAGACTTAAATATAAAATTAAAAATCAATGATGATGAAAATGATAAGAATATCAATGTTGCTATGCGATCACCAAAACAAGAAGTAAAATTAACTGACAGACAAACTCAAATCACATCATCAAAGAGGAAGTAAAGTTTTGAACAAAGTAGCAACCTCAAAAAGAACTAAGCATTCCTCCAAGAGTTTGAAAAATAATCTAGTCCGAGCGATGCTTTGTTGCCACGCTTTTACAAGTGATGTATCATCAAGATTGCGCACAATTTGCAAAATAACAATTAAAACTTCACGCTTTTCCACGGCATTTAGGTTGTAAAAGACAGGCATTTCATCTAGGATCTGCATAGACCACGGGATCATTAATTAACAAAATTTAATAGGAAGAATCACAATCCAAAGTTGATAACATGAATAATATAATGTAATGGAACCACCTTAATCAACCCATGACATTAAAAAATATAACCAAGCCTTAGTCCAAAATTTTGGAGTCGGCCATGGATCCTCAAAAAATTAATTAGGGTTGGCCACATGTATTCTTTTCTACCATTTTATTTCATCCAAAATTATACTCTTTGGTACCTCCCTAATTTGACAAGTAATTTTGTTACTACTTGTACTGTCATTTTTTTATTAGTACTTATAATATTGTTATTTTAAGTCTTCCTCTTATCTTTTTTTCATTCCCTCAACTTAAATCAACTTAATCGCTCTCCTCTGCACAAGACTAAACAATCTCAAGCAACTCTCCCTCATCATCAATACGGCAACCCCTATCTATAAACTCATATTTTTAAACGAATTTTCTCATTTTGAATCTTATTTTTATTTTTATTTCCACTAATCAATCTTAACATTCTCATTGCAGCCACTCATTTTATAAACATATTGTTTCTTAACCCAACCTTGGTACCAAAGGGCAGAGCTAGTCTTATAACAGTCTTAAAAAGATTTTCTTTTAACTTAATAGGTATTTACGATCACACAATAATCTTGATGCATTTAAAATATAAATTTTAATGAATTGTTGGGTGAATCAAGATATTTAGCAAACTTGGAAGTCATTGCGTGGTTACATGGGTTAATTTCTATGCCATTGTAGTAATGAGATAGAACCCTATTTTCATTTGCAGATTCCAATAAGCTTGCTGATAAAGTTCCTGTACTCACTAGTGTATTGCATCTTCAGACATCACTCTTCAAGGGAATGAAAGGGATTTCAACTGTTTTCCTTTTCCTTCGTCCTTTGACTCTAGATTCATGTGACTTGAGGTCTTAGTTATTAGGCATTTCTTGTAATTTTATTTTAAATAAAGTTTCCTAATACCTATAAAAAATATATATATAAAAAAAAAAAAAAAACATTCCAGGCTGATCTCCTCATCTTGATTCTGCAAGCATGTGCTGACACTAAGACTATTTAATTCTGTTCATAACTTATTTTGACATAATTTAACTGACTTATGCTCAGCTACAATTAAATTAGATTAGTTCTACAAAAACAACTACCCAAAATTTTTTCATTTTTGCTATAACTGCATAGTCTATGACCATAAGTTGATACACATAATTTTGCATTGGCATTATTACTTATAATTTAATATTTTTATTTGGGTGGTGAAAAGAGATTGGTTTTAAGGTGAGAAAATCTACAGCTTCGATAAAGAGCTTTGAGGTGCTTTTTATTTTCATATATGCAAATACATTTCCTATACCAAAACAGAAAGGAACCTTAATATTCCCAGCTAGTGGTACAATCAGAACCGCATAATTCACCTTAAAAACTTAGTGAATGCAAGCTGAGATTTTGAATGGGAATATATTCAATAGAAATAAAAAAGAAATGAATAAATAAACTGCTTCAAAAATTTAACAATATGCACCTGTCCAATAAGTGGAAAATATAACTGTGCAATATATAGCTTATCTTCAGGCTTTTGGTATCGAGCATCAAACTCATGCTTGCACAAGAGGACTACTAATATTCTAGCTGCCTACACACGGGAAAGCAAGTATTACAAAAAAATAATAATAAGCGCATGTTTTCCACAATAGTATACAGTACATAGCTAAAAATGAATAACAGTCACATTTATGCAAATTGTGCAGGACACAAATACATCTACCCTCTCAAACGATATATATATATATATATATATATATACACACACACACATATATATATATATATATATGTATATATATCAAATGAAATTAAGGTCAATGCAAGAAATCTAAATTAAGACTTACCTTTGCCCGCAGAGATAAATCGTCATGATCCCAAGTAAGGAAAATCTCCTGTATCAAGACAGACGAAAGGTAGTTCCTACAACATGAACATGCATTTAAGTCAAGCACACATCACAGACCACCTGAAGTAGCTGAGCCAAATAGATTGAAATCTCAAAAAGTAATGAAAATAGAGATTTTTTTAAAAAAAAAAAAAAAGAGGAAAAGAAATTGTGAAGGCATTCCATTCTTCTCAGAAGCATAAGCATGCCAACTGTAAACACTAGAGGTGATGTATCGTCAGCTATCCCATAAAATCTAACACAAATTGTAATTCAAAATGGAAGAGTCACACCTTTTGGAAATGTATTATAAAGGAACAGTATTCTGGATATTGCATGGGAATACATCTATCAGTAATGCAAGAGTCAAGTTTTTCCAACCTTCATTGTAACAATAAATGTATTTTAACAAAAAAATAAAATTAATTAATTTTCAACATCTATGATAAGGATAGCAACTCATCTGAGAAATAATTAACATGCATGTGAAATCACAACTATTGTTAATTTCTAGCTTCCGTACAAAATGCAGCATTATACTCCCTACAACATATTTTGTTAAACCTCTGTTCCTTAATAGGATGTCTGCAAACATGCCCATTTTCTGCAAAGGCGTAAACCATTTTATGGCCTTTTCTATACTACCCTTACTTTTTGAAATAAAATACAATAATACTAGATGAACTCAATAAGTCAATAAAAAGAAAATGTATAAAAACAATGAACTCAATGAGTCAAATGCCCCCGTTTTAATACTAAAATTCAATCTTGTCAAATTTTGGAGCTTATTAGCATTACAAATATGCTTATAGCCAAACAACTCTGGATGTTCTAGTATGATCAAACCAAAGGCTCTAACTAGTAGGGGCATGATGTGGTTTCCACGATTTTGGAGAAAAGCAGCAGGCATCCTTGGATGGATCAATTAAATAAGCAGAATATCATCAATTCCAAGGTCAAAGTTTGGTTTGATATTATTTTACAGAAATTATATGCTTACAGAGAACACTATACCACAAAACAATATCAAATAAGCAAGTTACACAGAAATTTGAGCTACTTTGAGATGCTAAATTCACCTAGAATTCCACTGTTATCTATATAAAAAGTGATGAAGTACCAAAGAAGTGTCACATTGATGAATTACCTATCTGAAGGGTCTCTCCCAGGCATTTCCACAAAAAGGTCATGATCACATATAATCTGCAAAAATGTAAGCTTGCAGTCATGCAGAACCATTTGGCACACCCCAGAAAACTTGTCCAGGTACAAGGAAACCTGCAACATACAGAAGAAACTGTGTAAAGAGAATATAGAAAAAGGGCAACAACAAAGTCCACCACTTTCAGGCCAATAGAGCCCTACTGCTTTAGTACGGCTGTACAAATCACATTTTGCATTCCCCTACAGCTAAGGTATGTTTCTTTATCAATGTGAATAAGTTGGTGTTGTTTGTTAACTCAAAGGTCATCGTGCTTATTGGTCTTCACCTCATCCTAGTAGCTAGCAGAGAGAAAAAAAGACAAATATACAAACAGAAAACCCAAAACAAAACAAAATAAAGAGGATTGATAAGGCATGTCTCAAACATTCAATTAAACATCCCAAAAGCTAATCATCAGCCGTATAAGCACTCTCATAAATACATTCCAGTTGCCCCTATTAAAACAATGTCTTATACAGTAGCAATTTGGAATTCAGCCACAATTTAAATACAGCAACCAAAACCACCAAGTAAAATATGGAGGAGAAATAATGCCAGCACCAGCAAAACAAAGTATTTTGCATTGCAATTCACACTGAATTGTAACAATGAGTAATACAAGGAACATATCCAGTGGTGTCATTTGACCCAAGCTACAATGTCTGTATTGCATCAACTTTTAGAACAAGACTGCTGGTGCATTCCTTAAGCATGGTAATCCATTTTATGAGAAGTTTGTGACTCTCCCTCTCCCTCTCTCTCCCATTTATTACAGAAAAGTGGATGATAAGTTGGCACTGCTTAAATTCTCCCAAAGTTACTCTTTTATCTAATTCTAATTTTCTAAATGATGAACAAAACTACTGAGTATTTTTTTTATACATCACCATGTTTATCATCAAAAAGTGTTCTCAAAGCACATTCAACATTCTTGGTCTATGGTAGATTCAAAAGGATCAATCGTAGATTCTTACAAATACATATGTGCTACATTAAAATACAGCAGAAAGCATACCAATTCAAAAACTTGGCGAGGTTCAATGATGGACAAAAGATCATAACAAAAGAAGGCCAAACTGCTATTCAAACGTTTTGCCAAGCTCAACCCCTTCTTACAGCGCTCGTGCACTTCTGTTAGAAGGCAATCATACAACTGCATTATACATCTAAAGACACCTTCTTTCAATTGCATTGGAGGGATATCTTCATCTGTACCAAAAGGAAAATAATATTATTAAAATAAAATAAAATAAAACTCACTCAAAAATTAAACCAGATTATAAGCTGATTAGAAATGTGATGCTATGATTTGATGGCAGCAACATGGAATTAAATTGTACGATCAACAAAGAATTTTAAACGAAAGCAACTATATATATAACAAAAGAAGAAATGGCATCCTAACATAATTCGGTACTACAATCTATCAAAAAAAAGTGCAGCAAATAGAATGGCAAAAATAACATTTTTTTAACACCAATCAAAGATATGTGACTCTAAGCAGCAGAAAAGGATATAAATTGTTATTAATATTTACTAAAAACACCATATGGTACCATCACTACTACATGATTCACTTGAAGTTTAGACTATAGACAACAGCCAGTAAGCAAGGATGAGCAAGTCAAACCAATTTTTAAAGGAAATATCACTCCTTTGGACATGGAAACTGCTGCCCAAAAACCAAAGAATATGCTTGTTGCCATGATAGATGAATCATTCCAATATTTATTCATGCTTTATATAATATTAATGAACTCAAATTTAACAAGCAAAATATTATTCAACATACATCTTTAGATTGAAAGCATGTCCTATCAAAGGCCACAAATTAAATTTCTTTCCTAACATGTTAAATTACATATTTTATATCTAATTTCTTGGATTTTGGACATGTATGCAACTTAGCTAGATATTATTTATGATGAAAGAGGCACAAAGAGATTTGGGAAAATCCCTTCAACCTAAAAAATCCAATTCGCCATTAAAAAATGAGGGACACATCCAATGCACAAGCTAGCTTTCACTTGGGAAGCTACACCATATATTAAGCTAGGTAACCATGCACCTAAGTAGTATTATTAAGCTTTCCAATAATTTAAGCTTGACCAATGGCCTTCTCTCCTGCCAAATAACTTCTTAGTAATTCAACATCTACTAAAAATATAAATGCAGAAACAACATGGATATTAGCAAAAGCCATCTTAGGAAATGGCATGAATAAGATTCAGGGAATTCAAAAATACCTGTGGGAAGGTTATGATAGAAAAGACGAGTCTTCTCCAATGCCATTGACTTGACAATTAGCTCAAGGAAAAACCAAGCCATAGCCAAAACATCATCATATACTGGTCCAACGCGGTAGCCTTTAGCCTGCACAATAAAGTTAATACTGTTTAAGAAATTAAAAACAAACAGATATATAAGCAGAAAACACTTTTTTTTTATAAGTAATAAGATTATATAAATCAGGAAAAGTGAGTCACCCAAGTATACAAGAAATATACTGGGGTAGACAATCAATTACAAAAATTGCATAATCTAATAAATCAACATTAGAAAATAAAGATATGTTCCTCATGGCTGTCGGCAAAATCAATTATATATTGGCACAAACAGGACAGCAAAAATCAGGATTTCGGTTTGAATTAATAGGATGACATTGAAAAACAATTATATAATTAATTTATGTAAATATATTTGGATTGACATCTTCACCAAAAATAATTTCTCTCTTTCCGCTTCTATTCTATCTATCATTTTTCAATATTAATTAAGGATTAGTGTAGAAGTTTTGTAAGTAATTGGCTTAAGTGTGATGGGAGATTGGGAACAGAATATAGAAGTTTGTTTGGCTCTGTTCACTGGAAATAGCTCTCTGTAGTAATGGTAATAAGAAGTTTGTGTCCAAATGCTGTTTTTTTCTTTTTCTTTTTTTTCTTTTTTTGAGAAGTAATTGGTAAGCTATGCATGCATCCAGTAGGTCTTTATATATATATATATATATATATATATATATATAAGTAATAAAATGCATCAAATGGATCTAAAAGCCACGACCTTACCCTCCACCCAATCTTATACATGGGGAGGAGGTATCATTTGAACTAGATTTCATTGGCTGTTTGGCTGAAATTTTAAATCTTGAGAGTTACTGGTTTTTGAGAATTTGAATCCACAATAGTAGACTTTATTGTGTTTAAGCATGCTTAGAATTTGAATTCATGTTGCACTTTCATTGCTCTATATTTAAAAATACACTTTAAATGATGAAAATAATCTTTTAAATTGTTCACTTTGTACTTTTTAAAAGTCATAAATTAATACTTTGAAAATTACGTGTAATTTTCTTATACCCTCAATGATCAAAAAATCATATTTTTGTTATATTACTCAAATATTTTGTATAAAGTTCAAATTAATAAGTGTCATATCAGTGATGTGAGAATTGAGATTTCTTTGGTAGAATGTCAAATTCTCATATTTCATGAGTACTGTAACTCTTAAGTTCGTCAAAGGAACAACCAAACTATCACAAATTCTCAGAAATTACAATTTTCCAACTTGAAATCCTACATCAAGCACATACCCTAAAAAAATTGATGAAAAACATGTTTGAGAATGTATTTTTGGTCATTTATTCTTGAAAACAAAATGGTCATAAAGTGTTTTACATTCAACAATGGGGTTCTTCACTGGGATTTACACTTTATTCAGGCCTTACAATGGGAATTGGAGTCCTTGATGACTTTCATGGATACCATTCATGGTTTTAGATTTAGGGGGATTGGGGAGGATAAGATGTGCTAGAAACCTGATAAGAAAAAGGGCTTCAAGGTTGGTTCTCTTCTGGATACAGCTGCAATCACCAGGGAGCATCCTTCCCCTTGGAAAATCATCTGGAAATCAAAAGCTCCTCCGAGAGTAGCCTTCTTTGTATGGACTATAGCTTTGGGGGTAGATTTTTTAACTATTGACAACTTAAGGGAGAGAAAGGTAAGGATTAAAAATTGCGCTATATGTGTAAATGCAATGGTGAATCTGTTGATCACCTTCTGCTCAATTGCCCTATTGCTTCAGATTTGTGGTCAATGATTTTGGTTTTATTTGGACTTTCATGGGTGATGCCAAAATCTGTAGTTGAGCTCTTAGCTTGTTGGCAAGGTCATTTTAGTTGTCATTGAAATGGTCATGTTTGGATGGTTATCCCCCATTGCTTGATGTGGTGTATTTGGAGGGAAAGAAATAGCAGGAGTTTTGAAGACATTGAAAGTTATTTTCCTAACCTTAAGTTGTTCATTTTTAGAACATTATTGGATTGGCTGACAGCCATAAGGAACTTTTCTTTATTTTCTACTGTTGATTTATTAGATTTATGCAATTTTTGTAACTGATTGTCTACCCCAGTATATTTCCTGTATACTTGGGTGACTCTTTTTTCTGATTTATATAATCTTATTACTTATAAAAATAAAAATAATAATAATTATAAAATAAAATAAAATAAACTGAAAGCAATAAAAATAGCATGTCTCCAAACTTTCTTGTCGTTGTATTTTAAAAACCAAATAGGGCCTAGCATTTCAGAGCTGTTTAATGATTTGCCGGAAGGTTTTATTTTAAACAGCAACCAATGAATGAATTTAAAAAATTTATCAGGATAAGATTGTGATCCGTATTGCATTTAAGAAACAGGCTTAGGTTTTTATGGCTGTTTGTTGATTTGATGTCAATGTTCACATGTTCAGATTTCTTTAAGATGCTCATAGACAAAGAAGAGGGAAAAACAAAGATGGTCAAAACAATAAACTGAACCATTTGATGTTAATGTTTCCATTTCCAAGCTGACAAAAACAATATACTGAAATGAATCTATTTTTCTGCAGGAGGGCTCATGGGTGTGGTCTTTGGAGAAGCATTAATGAAGGGTGGGAGAGCTTTTCTAAGCATCTGTCCTTTGAAGTGGGTGATGGTACTCGTATCCGCTTTTGGCATGATAGGTGGATTGGTGAGAATTCTTTAAAAGATCGCTATCCTGCGCTTTATGCATGTTCAGCGGTCAAGGAAGCTTGCATCTCTGAGGTTTTGTGGGCTCCAGAAGGGGGTTCTGTTAGAGTGTGGAATTTAAGGTTTTATAGAGCGTTTGAAGATTGGGAGTTGGCTGCTTCTTACTCTCTTTTTCAGCTTATCCATCCTCATATTCCTCGAGGTGATAGGAGAGATACTCTTCGCTGGGGGCTGAAAGGGGATGGGAAGTTCGACACCCGGTCTTACTACCATGAGATTCGGGGTGCCTCGAATTCTTTATTTCCTTAGAAGGGTGTTTGGAAACCAAAGATTCCTAAGCGCGTGGCTTTTTTTCTGTGGACTGCTGCCCATGGTCGGATCCTCACTTTGGATAACCTAATGCTTAAGGGTCGTCCTCTAGCTAATTGGTGTTGTATGTGTTGCTCTGATGGAGAGTCGGTAGACCACCTTCTTCTTCATTGTCCTATTATTCATTCCCTATGGGTTTTCATGCTTCAGGCTTTTGGTATTCATTGGGTTATGCCGGGTTCGGTGGCGGGTTTGTTATCTAGTTGGCATCAATGGCTTGGGAAGCATAATTCGGAAATTTGGAACTTGGTTCCAGGGTGCTTAATGTGGATTGTGTGGCTGGAGCGAAATCGTCGATCTTTTGAAGATAAAGAGAAAACGTTGGAGGAGTTAAAGATTTTATGCCAACGCAGTCTAATGGAGTGGTCTCATTGCTGGGGTTTTACTGAGTGTTCTTCCCTCTCTGAGTTTATGCCTTCCCTTAGCTTAGTTTCCTGACTTCTCTCTTGCAATTGTGTTGTGTAATGTTGTGCTGTGTTGCTGTTTTATTGCTGTTGTGTTGTGTTGTTGTTCATCATCATGAACATCTTTTACTTCTCTTTTCTTTTTTTTTTCCTCTTTATTATAAGTTTTCTAATTACCTATCAAAAAAAAAGAATCTATTTTTACTTGGTCAAAAGTGGGCACCAGGACCTATTTGCAAATGTGGTATGCTAATTACCATTGCACGTAATTTACATACTACACTTGCATGCTAAATTGTTCCCGTCAATATAACATTCTGGACATACACTCAATGGCGGTTTACAGAGAATTGTGCGTTGTCACTTTTGTTTTTTCTCGGTCCCATGCACTTCTTCTCTACATCGCACTTAATAGTTACAAGTTTTGAAGTAAATTACCTCACTAGAACTAGCATCGAAGATTAAAGTGTGAGCAGTGAGATAGAATTACCTTACTTCGGGCCAAGCTACCCCAGACAGTTGACAAACCAGGATATACTGGTGCTTGACGACCCCCAAAGTCATCAAAAGTATAATCAACATAGTTAACTAGAAAATGATTTCGTTCAGCATCATCAGCCGACTCCTGTTGCACCCTACCAAAAAAGAAAATATTACACACTATTAAATGCTAAATTGGAAATGCAATCGTAGAACTACAGGAAAAAGAGAGCAAAAGAGTGGGGGGCTGTTAGGTTTTTTTTTTTTTTTTTTTTTGATAAGCAAGAAGGCTACTTTATGCATGAAAAGCACAAAGCAAACCACAAAATTACAAAGAAAAGAAATAAATAAAGAACAGGAAAAACAAGAAAGAAAATTAATTACAAAAGAGGAAAGAACAAAGGAACGAAGGGAGAGATTCACTAGATGCAAGTCCCCAAGCCCGAGACCAATCAAACAGAGATCCGCTAAAAGAAGCACACAACTGATCTCTGGAGCTATCCAAGTTCTCAAAAGTCCGCCAATTACGCTCCTTTCAAAGACACCACAATAAACATAACGGAACTAAATTCCAAATATTAGACAAGTGCCGCACCAACCAATTCTGCCAACCAAAAAGCAAACCTGTAACTGTTCTAGGTAAGCCCCACAAAAACCCAAAAGATTGAAAAACAAAACTCCACAACTGATGAGCCTTCTCACAATGAAGCAGTAAATGATCCACAATCTCTACACAACAATGACACATAATGCACCAATCAACAAAATCGAAACCCCTAAGTCTCAAATTATCACCATAAGAATCTTATTACATGCTACAGTCCAAACAAAGAAGGAGACACGCTGAGGAGCCTTAACTTTCCAAATACCTTTCCAAGGAAAGACAATGGAAGAAGAACAGCTTGTCATAATACGTACGAATGTCAAAATCCCTATTGGTCTTCAACTTCATCTCATCCGGTCACCATTATCTTTTAAAGGAATATTGGATTCCAAGATACAATTAAAATCCTCCCAAGTATCCAACTCCCAATCATTAAGATCCCGAAGGAAACGAATATTCCAACTTCTCCTTTCCCCCTAAGTGGCAATACCATACAATCTCAGGAAAGCCAATTGAAGGGGTTGATCCCCACACCACACATCTTGCCAAGATTTCACTCTACTCCCCACCCCAACAACAAAGTGAGGGTTTTTGCTAAAATCCGCCCAGCCCATGCAAATACCTCTCCATAAACCACACCCATGAACACCCCTACCCAACTTAGAAGTCCATCCCCTCCCACTCTTCCCCAAGCTTCCTCACTACCACCCTCCTCCAAAGCCGTGTCTCCTCATTCCCAAACTGCCATAGCCATTTCCCTAGTAAGGCTTTATTGAAAGTAGCTATTTTCCTTATACATAACCCACCATTGGCAATAGGCGCACACACTTTGTCCTATCCTACCAAGTGAGTCTTATGCAAACTAGTCAAACAAAAAAATAAAGAAGAAAATTGAAGATATACACAGAAGAAGAAGAAAAAAAAAAAAAGAAGAAGGAAGAAGAATAGGTGATTGCACACAGCACTCAAAAGCCCTTCATATTTTTGTTAGCATGGAAGTATTTACATATTAAGTGTTTGCATGGATACACGAATATACATCATATTGGCAAAGACCTCAAATTTCTGTATAGGTGTGCATGGTACATAATTCTGACCATAACTGAAATACATACCGAGTTACAATATTAACCATGGCTCTGAAGGCTGCAACCTGAAAGAAAATTAAAAAGAAAATGAGATGGCAACATATAGCAAAGAACCCAAGAGAATATCGAGGTGACACTCAAGTGAAGATATCAAGGAAATTATGAAAAACGACACAAGAAAATATGAACATTAAATTCACAAGTACGAAACAGAGACAATAAAAAGCACTAGTCGAAGTTTCCTGAATACCTGTAGGGTTTCTCCACCATTGCCAATAAGATGGAGAAGCATATTCAAAATTGGGTGAAGAAACTGAAGCAAAGCTGTGGAATCAACATTCTTCAAACTATTAATGGCCTGCACAGAAATCAGTACATATTGGAGTCAAGCCATTCAATAAAGCTGGTCAACCTCTATTATATATACACTAAGAGGCCTGGACATGGACATAGGGCATGGGTATGACACTGACACTGACACTAACACTGACACAAACAGAAATTTTTGAAAAACTAAAACATGACATGGCAAAGGCATGGAATAAGTAATTGATTAACATATTTTTAGGTATATTTTAAGTTTGTTATAATTTTTTTAATATTAAGAATTAAGTTCTAATAAGAAATAAAGGAATGCATCAAATATACAGGACATGTCACAGGAATATCACAAATAAGCTCTAAAGTTACAATGCTCAATAAAAATTGATAAGTTTGAAAGGGGAAAAAATCTTGATGCTGCCATCCATTCAAACAAAGTTCTGAAAAGCTGCAGTTTCATATCAAAAATATCCTATTCACACCCAACCTTTTGTCTTTTTTCCTGTTCCCAGTAATCGTGTAAATTACTACTATGGCAAAAAACTTAGGTATTAAGTACAGTACTTAGGTGTTGTACCTCCAGTTTACCATTGAAAACACATGTGGCACACACAAGAGTACAGTACATTAGGTGGGGTACCTCCGGTTACCATTGAAAACATGCCACATGTTGCACACACAAGGCATGCTTACAGCTTGCAACCAACTTTACTTTTCCATATAATGTTCTCTCTCTTCCTTGGTCATGATGAAAAAACAAAATCCCCATTTTGTTCCTCTGTTACTATCAAACCTCAATCTCACTCCCACTGGAAATACCACTGAATCTAATTTCAAAATTGATCCCAGCACCAGCTCTAAGGGCTCATTACAGTAGACGGCATTGCCATCCAAAGCCTTCACAGCTTTTGCAGCATCATCATGCATAATGATGGCAGACTCTTTACTACTGTTCAAAACGAGAAACAGACTGTCAATGAGTTTGGATAAGCACTGATCTAACTGTTTTGAGCGCCGATGAGTGCAGATCGAGAGAGAGATTACATTGAGGGTAAAACAAGCTGTAGACTAGACAAATTTTTTAAAAAGAAATTGCTAGATGCACAACAGACATGCAGGCAGCCGTGTCCCCAACATGTCCAACAGAAACATACCTGGGTTGTTGCCATGTAGGAGCTTCCTCGTTTCTACACAGTATTTGTATATCTGTTTCTATACTATAGAAGTTGGGTAGCCTGTCACACAATGGCACAACCACCCATGCCAGACCCAAGCTGCTGATATCATATACTACATCTAAGTGATTCAGACTTGGGTCCCAACCATTAATCATGCTCTGATGATTCCTGTCTCCTTTAAACTCAAGGACACATAGCTATCAAAAAATAACTCAAGGACACAGATGCATGGCCCTATAGAACAGATCATGTAAGGCTTAAGTCTCTAGATAGCAACAGTATTTGTGAATGTATCCTAGCCCAGAGGCAGGATCAGCAAGGTCTATCCATTGCGAGCTTCGATGCTGCCCATTAGGTTTTTCACAGACATTTTGGGACCTGCTTGAGAACTGAACAGTCCAAACTAGACCTTCACTGCATCTTTTCAGCAATAGGGTCAGCATCAGGCAGGCAGCTGTATTTTGAATCCCATCCCAATAAAACCATAAACTGATTTAGTAGAGTACTAGCCTAGACTTACGAAGACACACATCCAGGTAGTTTTCTACCTCATTTGGTTTTAACATTAATTGGAGAAGCAGGAAAAAAAAAAAAAAAAAAAAAACAATAAGGGTAACATATGGCACAAAAGTAGTACACGACTCTTCAAGATGTATTTATGTTGTTGGGAAAAGGAATTTCCTTCGGGAACAAAGAGGTATAAGAAATACATAAGAAAATAAATAGATAATAAAGTTTAAAAAAGGGGGGAGTCTTTGAAAAAGAATGAAACTTTTTTTTTTTTTTGGTAGGTAATCAGAAAACTATTATTAATGAAAAAATTAGGAAAAGTACAAGTTGTTCATGATGATGAACAACGGGAAAAAAAGAACAAACAGCACAACAAAAGAAGCAATCAGGAAACTAAGCTAAGGGAAGACATAAACTCAGAGAGAGAAGAACAATCAGTAAAACCCCAACAACGAGCCTAAATTACTGAAAAGATTAAATCATAAATTCAAACAATACCTCCAGAAGTTCAGAACCCCAAGGTGGGCTTGTTCGCAGCGTGTGTCTGTCATATTCAAGAAAAAAGTCTCTAATGCGCTCATTGATGGGGTATAAAGATGAACAAAGTTTTAAACGCAGTTTAAAGACATTTTTTCCATCTTCCAAATAATCCAGCCTCTCCTAAAAAAAATGAAGAAAAAAGGCAATGTCAGGTCAGAAAACCAAATATCTAAATGCTGAATCACTGTGGAGTTATAAGTTCAAGATAATAATTATTTTTTTTGATATGTAAGAAGAAAATATTATTAATAAGGGAAAAGCATGAAAATACAAAGGGTTCATGGTAGTGAACAAAAAGACACAAGCAGCCACTAAGAAAAACTAATAGACGAAAGGAATTCATAGGGATAAAACAATCCGAAAGACCCCAACACCGAGACCAATCAAAGAGGGTCCGTTGGCACAAATCTAATAACTGAACCACAGTTTTCCCCTTATCCTCAAAAGAACGCCGATTCCGTTCAATCCAAATAGTCCACATTAAACAACCTGGAACCAAATTCCAAATATCAAAGCTATGCTTCCCAAGCCAATGGTACCAACAAAATAATAAGTCCACTATTGAACTTGGCATGACCCAATCAATCCCAAACAACTAAAGCATATAAGTCCACAAAGAATGAGCTATCGGACAAAAAAGTAACAAGTGATCCACAGATTCCTCATTACAACAGCACATACAACAACGATTCGCCAAAGGGCGACCACGAAGCATAAGGTTATCCAAGGTTAGAATCTGACCATGAGCTGTTGTCCACATAAAAAATGCCACCCTTTTAGGAACCTTGACTTTCCAAATGCCCTTCCAAGGGAAAGTGGAAGGAGCTGCATTTCGAATCTTATGATAAAAAGACCGAATGTCAAACTTCCCACTTCCATTAAGACCCCAACGAAGTCTGTCACCCCCATCATCCCTAGGAATCCGGGTTTGGATGAAATGAAGTAGGGAATAAGAAGCCGCTAACTCCCAATCATTGAAATCCCTAAAAATGCTTAAACTCCACACTCTGTCGTTATCACCCACTGAAGGGCTTAACACTTCGAAAACATAAGCTTCTTTATTGGCAGAACACAAAAATAACTGGAGACAAAGAATTTTAAAAGAGACATCCCCAGTCCATTTGTCATGCCAAAAAAGAATACGAGAACCATTCCCCACTACAAAAGACAAATGCTTAGCAAAACTTTCCCACCCTTCACTAATACTCCGCCATAAACCACAACCATGAGCCCTTCTGCAAACTCTAGAGCACCAACCCTCTTTCCCCTCCCCATATTTCATGACTATGACCCTCCGCCATAGATGAGTGATTTCATGGCCATACCTCCAAAGCCATTTCCCTAATAAGGCTTGATTAAAAAACGTCAAATTCCGAATTCCCAAACCACCCAACTCGCGTGGTAAACAAACATTTTCCCAAGCCACCAATGGATATTTGAAACACTCAACTGAAGAACCCCACAAAAAATTCCTCTGAATACATTCCAATCTAGTCGCCACAGCTTTAGGGATAGTAAAAAGGGAAAGGTAATAAGGCGGAAGGCTTGAAAGGGTACTTTTCAGCAAAGTGAGTCTACCACCCTTTGACAAGTAAAGCCACTTCCAGCCTGAAAGTTTCTTTTCCAACCTCTCAAGAATCGGATTCCAAATAGCGGCTATTTTATACAAAGAACCCAGTGGCATACCCAAGTAAATCATAGGCAAACTGCCCACCCTGCACTAAAGAATATTAGCCAATGAGTGGATATTGCTCACCTCCCCAATAGGGACAATCTCACTTTTCCCCACATTCACCTTCAAACTAGTAAAGCTTGAAAACAGGTCAAAACCAGCCTAATGGAAAAGATCTGCTCTCTAGAAGCATCGCAAAAAAGAATAGTATCATCAGCAAATAATAGGTGAGAAATACAAATACCAGTATGATTATTAGGACCCACATGAAAACCCTAAATAATTATAAAATAATACAAATGATTCCATAACAGGAATAATTTTTTGCTTATGTAAACCCACTCCCAAACAAAACAACAAAATTAGAATTAAAATTATTAAAAAAAATTTAAAACAAAAAACAAAGAGATGCCTTTTGTTCATCCATGCACGTGAAAGACAGCAAGTAATTGAGAAATTTAGCACTCTAATAAACAAGAATGAAATCAGTATAAAACTTTGTGAGTGTGCGCACGTGTGTGTGTGTGTGTGAGAGAGAGAGAGAGAGAGAGACTCAACAGTCAGGTGTTTACTTTGTAATCATTAAATATCCTAAGTTTGATTTGCACCAAAAGTATGAACTAAAACAAAGAGAAAAAAAAAATGCAGGAAAACAGATGAATGTTTAATTTAACAAGTAAAATGTTCTATATAAGCGCACAGAAGAGAAGGTTCTATGGAACATACCCTTCCCGTGTCCTGGAGATAATGTGGAATCAACTCCTTCATAATCGGCAAAGAAATTTCAGATCGCAACCTGAGCAGAACCATATCCATTATAGCTTCTAGATATCAATTGACCAGTAATTACTAATTACACTAGTACTAAATTTATAATTGTGAAACAAAGGATAAAATGGTCATAAAATCAGAAAAATCGCATTATTTAGTCTGTTTCTACAACTCAAAAATTAACAGGAAAAAATGCTTACAAAGCATGGATCTGTTTATGATCACATACTTGATGAAGTTTTAACATCAAATACAATTCAAAGAGAGGAAACCAATCCTATGGGAAAGGATCCAGTTGAGAAAATCACAATTTATTGGTTCACTGGCAAGCATGCCAGCAGCATCTTTTTTAAGTGATCCCACAGCTTACATTCTCACTTCTCAGGAAGGTTGAGTGTACTGCATTAGGAAGCCCCCTTTCATTAGACAAGAATGTGACATGTACTCCCTTGAAGATGTCACAGGAGGATTTTGAATTCAGTTCATTATTCTTGACTTGACATCTAATTCTCTCTGTTTCTCTTTTACCCAGCTCAAATAATAGTAAAACGGAGCACAGAGCCATACACAATAGTCAATTGCTAACAAGCATACAAAACCTCCTTTTTTTTCTAAATGCATTCCCTATGCATTTTCCTGGTCATTAACCTCTTACAAATATATCTGATTCCAGGGTAGAAACAATTAATTCAACTGCTATCAAGTCTACAGGTATTTGCTATTAATTTTTATTTAGATAATTATGGCGTGGTAGTTCATGAAGCATAGACAGACAAGATATGGCCAATGAAATCACTTTTTAGCCACCAGAAAGGCAGACTACATGTGGCTACCCAGTAATTCCAAAGCTATGCCCAAAACTTAGACAAAGATAAGCAGCTGCCACAATTAAAAGTAGATATAAACATGAGACAATTAATATAAGTGTCTGTTTAATGAATTACTAAAGAAACAGCAGGCATATGGAAAAAACAAAAGACAAGATGGACTCTTCTAGCTACTAGGACAAACAAGGAGAAAGATCAGATTTCAAGGAAAATACATACTGAGCATGTGTAGATAATGGAAGTGATGCATATCCAACAACCACCTGGAAAACACATGGACCAAATGATCATTTCAATGAAGTAAATATGATAAAACTGAAGAAGCCTCACAACACAAGCCATATAAATACAAAAATCAAGTAAAGAAGATATGACAAAATAAAGCAGTAGTCTGAAATACAAAAACACAAACAGAACTCACTGGCTTTGGAGCTTCTAGTTTTGTCTGAAGATCAATATGGAAGAATGTGAATAAAAGGTGATGTGTTGGCGTCCAGATAGCAGGGAGGGCAATTTTAACCTCGTCATGGTAAGAAGGCATTCTAGCCCCAACAGCAACTTGCGTGTTAACCCACTTCTGGAGTGATGCACCTATCTCCCTCGGATACATTGCCTAGTCAAATTAGTCATGCATGTAAACAATATGACATTTAGAAAGCATACTGCTTTGACTTATCACACAAAGGGGGAATAAGCGTACTGCTGTGAATATATAACAATTGACAGATTTACCTCTAAAGGCTGTCTACGAATATCAGCATCATCCTCTCTCAGCTCAACCCGTATGAACAAATTTCTCTTCCGACTTAAACTAACCGTCAAGGGATATACATACAGACAATGAAAAAGCTGCAGGAAAGGTTCATTTCTCGACGTTGTGCGGAAGTCGAAAGCTTGGAACTGCAAGTTAATCATATGGTTATTTTGGAAAATTATATGCAAAAAAAGAACATTAACTGGACACATTATTAAATGTCAACTGCTATTCTGCATGTTACAATTTTCAGAATACATATAGCGTTGCAAGGATAAGTAACATTCATTCAAGAACAATGAGCCAACTGAAGCACATTGTTTGAGAGGGTCCACTGAATTAGGGTATATTCAATTTGCGTACAGTTCAAAAATGTGGACCCTCTGATCTATTCCCCTAAACATTATTCTTGAAGGGATGGTTAAAATTGAGGTACATGTATAAAGAACTGACACTCCTCATACTATAAATGAAAAATCATGGGACCTTAAATCCAATCATTTCTCAAAGAAGATAAAAACCAAAACTGAATTATAGCCATAAGATCTTAACACTTGACAAAACATTGATTGGGTATAGAAAATTCAATGCTTTGGTGTGCTGCTATACACTTCCCAACCCTCCAATTTTACAAATTTTATAAGATAAAAAAAATTTATTTCAATTTATACGATTATTTCATTACTTGATTATTGTATTTCCCTTTTTTTTTATATATAGGTAAGATAGAATTTCAACTTTTGGCGTCTGCTCCATGATAACTCTTTATTATCAGGCTAAAATACCAATTAGTTTTTTATGTAGACAAGGTTCAAGTCTCAGATCTCTTATTTCAAATTTATCCAAAAAAAAAAAAATTAAGTGCGCTTTACTTCAATCAAGCACTCGCTTGCGCTTTCGCCTAAGTTCCAAAAGGCCTTTGCACTTTAAGTGCTCCCCACACTTTACCAACATTGGACCAAGAGCCCAACTCCATTTTGCTTACACTACACTACCTAGTTCAAAAAATCTAAATAATAAGAAGTGACAGGAAATATAATACTCTAAACAAAGTGCCTAACAAGATAGGATCACAATTAAGACCCTAGAAGGTTGGTCATCTATTTAGGCATAAAAAAGGACTATATTGATAATAAAGAGACTACTATTATCAACATCCACCAAGATACCAAAAGAAAAATATGTGAGGCATAAAGCTATTTTGTTCTAGACAAATGATTGTATAATAAATAAATATCAACCCTTGCTTCAATTAGAACGCTCGTTCTTTGATCATTCACTACTCACTCATCTTTGTACATTATTTTCATTTCCTAGTCATAGACTTCAAATATCCCAACCAGCAATTAGCTGAGAGTAAAAATTGCAAATTAGCTCACTCCATTTCAGCTTTAAATGCATCTGCAGCCTGTGCCTCCATTACAATATGATGGATCTATATAATTTTTTTTTTACACATAGAGTATGCTTATATTCTTTGTTTTTTATATAGGCAAACACCACACATGCACCCATAGAGGATAGAACCCATAGTCTCACCCTCCAACCCTTGTTTACGATGGGACCAGATACAATTTGGTCCAAAGACTATTGGCTTTGTTTTCCAAAAAAGAAATTGAAAAATCAATGATGAATAGATCCACCAAACACCGGATAGATGAAGACAAACAAATATTTTAATACAAGATGGAAGTAATAGGTTGAGAACAACTGCATTCACCCATGTTTATAAGCACGCGTGCGGGGAGACTGAAGTCACTGAATCATAAAAAATAAGTTAAAAATAAATAGGAAACCTGATGCATGCATCAAAACCACAAAAACCTTCATGGTGTATTCATGGCATTTCAATCATGATGAAACAGCTGTGAATTTTCAGATGGACTCACTCAATAAAACCAAATGGACAGGATCCTAGTTTGTACAAGGGCATTATACTTACATCATCAACACTGAAATCAGCATTTCCATGCAAATTCAATCCATTTCCAGAAATTTCTTTCCCATCATATAAATTCCACTTTGAGTTACTACTCTGAGGCCCATCAGAACCATTATTGGTGAACTTTCTGAATGTGGAATCAGCAGTGCGGTCCCCCAGGTCAATGGAATCATTGGTCACACTCCCAGTTTCTGATATATTGTCCAAGTCAGCTTGGCCAATCTGGTGCTTCTCAATTTCCAGTCGCAAAACACCTTTCACAGGTTTATGAACCTTCCGTTTCGGATCCTATGCATACCCCAACAACAACAACAACAACAAAAAGGTTATTGAGCAGTATATTAATTAAACTTTTAATGATAAGTGAAAGAGAAGACTTCACATGCTCACATTTAGGGGGAAAAAAAGGAAGAAGAAGAAAATAAAAGAGATGCCTACAGAGTATCCATAAATATTCACATGTCCAGCAAAGAACTAACATACAAACGATCAATTGAAAAGGCAAGCCCACTAAGGACTCACTCATCATATATTGATGGTAGACTAAGTCATGTCTGGCTCTTAGCCTCTCACTCTTTTTTGATTGGTAAGTTACACACACATCCTATAGATCTTGAACTCACAACCTTACCCTCCATTCCATTATTGGGGGAAGAGGCAGTGTTGTTTGAGCTAGAGCTAGAGCTTATCGGCACCTAGCCTACCACTTTCCTCATCAATTAAATAATTTGAAGCTTAGCTACTAAGGTACCTTCCTCTGGCTTTTGGCTAGCATCAAATGCAGAATTTAGCAACTAAAACTTTCAGTGGCAATATATTGGTTAGGAGGAAGAAGATGATGATGAAAAGTATCCCTTTTGCATTCTTTGGAATTTAAATAAGAAAAGAAATAATAATGGATAATTATCACATTCAAGTGATACACTAATCCTCTCAAGGAGCAAGACAGTGCAGAGCACCAACTTTTTTGAGAAAGGGATATAGGAACTTGCCTTGGAGATCAATTTGGCAAGCCAAAGTCCCTGTGTGGAATTCTTTGCTTGGACAACTACAAAAGGAAAAATTCTAACAACTGATAAGTTTGGATTGGTGTCGCATGTGTAAAGCAAATGGGAATTCACCAAATCATACTTGTCTTAATTGTGAGGTAGCACTTGTTTCTCTTCTTTATTTACACCCAATGAACATGTGTAGTGCCCCTTTTGCACCCTTTAATCAAAGTTCTTATTTTCTGGTCATAAGAAAAAAGATATTATTTTACCTATCCAGAGAAATTGTCTGGAAAAATCAAGCTATTATAGCAGGTCCAGAACTTAGTTCCGTAATGCTTGATGTGGACTATTTGGCATGAACACAATCGGCGTACATCAAGGATGCGGAAAGTACAGGGACTCAGTTGTTAGAGATGTTTACTAGTTCTTTGTTCGATTGGCCTCACACACGGGGGGTTCACTAATAGTACTTCTATTGTGGAGTTTACAGATTTGTAACCTTTTTTCACACAATTTTTTACTGTTGTAATTCTTTGGGCTTCTTTGTGTCCATTCTTCATGAAGTAGTCTTTTTTCAATAAATTGATTATTACCTATCCAAACAAGAGAGAGAGAGAGAGAGAGAGAGACAGGTTTCTTTCAGTGGGCTCACCCAAGGCAGGTTACATGTTGACAAGCTTCTTGGCCTTTATGATAGAGTGCAAATGATATCTGGAAAATTGCAATGGATCTGGAGAATCTATTTTTCAAGACTTCAGTATCAGCAAATCTAAAGAATGAAGCTCAGAAAAACAACATGCAGGCACACTTGCATGTCTGGTTCTGCCCAGGCTTTTACCTAATAACCTTGCTTCCACTCGCCACTAGTGAACTAGTGAGCACGTCCCGATCATTCCCCATATATTCTAGAGTAATCTTTTAGGAGGTGCGATTTTACATATTCCAGCCATATCCTTCTCATATATTTGAACTTAAGTCGTTCCAAATCAGTAGTTAAAGTTGAACAACAAGGGTATAAACCAAGTATCAAAGCATAGCTGTGAATTCCACCTGATTCCTTAGTGATAACATAAGATGCCAAAGGGCAAATCAAGGACAAAACTAAATAGAGACCCAAACTTTATGTAATATATCAACGAGAATGATAACAAGACAGCTAACCAACATGCAACATCACTGTTTTAAAAAAGAAAAAGAATATGGCAAAGTGGCGATAGGAATTACGGGAGGCAAAGTACATAAAAAATTAATAGCAGGCTATAAATCTTAGGGAAGCTGTACATAGACAGTCAAAATAGGAGGTGGACATAAAGTTCACAATGATTTAAGCAAGTGAATGACACCAAAAATTTTGCCAATGCATCATGGGGGGACGATCAATCAAAGGCCAAGTAGTTTAAATCAATTCATTAGCATATAATAATGTTAGCTATAATTTCATGTATTATTTCTAAACCACCATAGACAGGAACCTTAAAAACCTACAAGAATAAGGCTTCAAAAATACAAATAAATCTCTTCCTACCTGAAGCGAGTCCTCAGTATAGCTTTCCTTAACTTTACTCAAGTTTGAAATTTCAACAATGACAGAGCTTCCACTTGAATAACCCAGCTTTCCATCTAATGTGATCTTTGTACTGGGTTCAAACACACCCTCATGGGAACTTGAGCCAGATACACTAGGAGCAAGAGGGCTGCTGGGGGAAGCAGACCCTCCAGTAGCTGCACCAATGCTGTTATCAAATAACGAAACCATAGCCCAGGCAAAGGATTCTCTGAAAGGCATGATTTGAGACCACACCTGCAGTTTCTGCCTTTCTCTCTCAGACAAATGCCCCTGTTCAGATAGGATAATGCAATGAATTTACAAAAACAGAATAGTTCAATCAAGCAATCAATGAAAAAAATAAATTTGTATCAGATTATTGAAAGTAAGGAAAAGAAAAATGCTATCAACAACACACACACACAGAATTTTGCAAAGTCATTTCAAATAATTCACAGAAAAGTGTATTCAAGGTGTCATGACATCCAGGACTGAAAAGAGTGATGATCAATACAAATGCCGAGATCAGGTTGAAACCCAGCAGGTCATGGGAAGACCAGAGCCAGCCTATGATGCACAAGTACGGATACGAGTATTGGTACTATACAGGTACGGGTACGGGGATACAACATTTCTTAAAAAACTTAGGATACAATACGTAGGGGATACGGCAATTATTTAATTAATTAATATTTTTTTAGGTATATTTAAATAATTTTGGACATAATTTTTGTTTATTTCTGGTTTTAAAATTAAGTAACAATAACATGTTTGAAAAAATATCTAAAATTAATCTAAAGGAAAATTTAAAATTAATTAATAAACATAAACACTATTTTAAAAAATAATAAATTTAAAACTATATACAAGATTTTTTAGGAAAAAAGAATATATAAAAACATGATAAAAATTATATATGACTGTAACATAATAAAAAGAATATTAGGCTTATGCTTTAAAATGTTTTTTTATATTCAATTTTCAATATCCATTGAGTGCCGAGATGATGATAGTGCTGTCTTTTTTGGGAAAAAGAAAAGAAATAAATAAATGTACTCCTTCGGAATAGTCAACAGCTGGACTTTTTTATTATAGCTGTATTCGTTGGGAATACACATAATACTATTTGAGCCAAGGCACATAAAACAAAAACAAGAAAAAGTTGAGAATAAGGAGAAAGATGAAGAAGGAGATGAAAGAAACAAATGAGGAGAAAGACGAAGAAGCAGGAGCAGGGAGACGATGAGGGGATGGGAGCCTGGACCTGCAGTGACCTATAACAACCTGTGGCAACCTGTGGCAGTACTTATTTCGACCCAAATCTCTTTGTTTTCCACATTTTTTCCCTTTTCTTTCCTCTCCCGTGTCCGGGATGTAGCCCGCCGTATCATGGATGTATCTGGGCCATACCCAGAATAAAAAAACATTTTTCTTTTGCTTTGATACGCTCTGGCTACATTTGTACCCGAATCCAACCTGTATCCGTATCCGATACATATCGGAATTGGGTACAAAGCCAAAATTCACATATTTATGCTTCCCAGGAGCCAGCACTGGCACAGTTGGTGGTAACTCTAGCCCCAACTTCATAATCACATCAATGACCAAGAATTCTAACAAACAAAATTAAGCAATTTGTTAAATACAGACAAGGCATTAATTTCTCAAGATGTCAACAAAACCAAAATCGAAAACAAAAAAAAGTGACAGTGAATGGACATTTTCCATTTGAAGGAGAGAGAAGAAACAAAAAAAGGCCCACCAAGAATGTTGCAGACTGATAATCCACACAGATATCAAATTTCAGTTCATTAAGAAACAAGTTGAGGGCAACTAGTAAGAATGGAAATTTAAAGATTTATTTGGATATACCGGTTCTTTACGTGAATAAACAGAAGATGTAACTCCGCCTTCTTCAGTGGCATGCCTTTCTAACTGGATTAAAAGACAAACTGATGCGGACGGAGCATCCAAATAGAAGATTCCTCGTGGTTCATAAGAAAGTTTTTCCTGGAAATGGTGTCAATGAAAAAACATTTCCTTGGTCATAATGTAAGCAATACCTAACTCTATTTTCTAAAATAAAAGGATATAGAAAATTTTGGACAAATTAGTGCCAGATTGGTCTTACACTTACATCCTGCATTTCAGTTGGTAACACACGAAAATGGAAATCCTCAGACAACTTTTCTCTTCTCTCCTTATTATATAAGCATATTGTACCATAGAATGGCTCTACAAGAGAGAGAGAATCAAAATTCAGAAATCTTAAGATGGCTTAAACCAATAAATCAACTACAGTAACATAACAATGATAAGATGAAGCAACTATCAGAGGACTGCAGTACCAAGAGCAAAAAACTCACCTAATAACCCCGCTTGAAATGATAGGGACTGAACCTTGACAGAGATCTTCAATCCACTAAGGCCATCCAAAAATGAAACAAAAAAAGAGAAACAGAGAGTTAATGAGTAGAAAACTTCAAGAGCAGAAATGCAGATTCTACTCCTTAATAAGACTTTAAAACTGCGTCCTTTTCAACAAAAACAACAACAACCAAGCTTTAGTCCTAAATAAAATTTCCATACTCGTATGGCTGGGAGAAGGAAAAAAAAAAAGGTGGGGGGCATACTGTGAAAGAGGAGCTTCTGAAATCCTTTGACCAAATATCATCGACCTCTCATTTTCCCAATCAAACGCTGGTTCATAAGCAGGGAGGGGAGACGGGCCAAAATGCTGCAAATTAATCAATAAAAAAAATTTTAAACAAAATTTAAATGAAACCCCAGAAAGTTTAAATAAAAACTAGAGTAGCATGCATTTCACCAAATTCCAAAAAGACATAAGAAAATAAATACACCAGTGCTACATTTGTTCTTAATAAAACAAAGAGAGACAAATGAGTACAACCTTTGGAACAGACACATCAGAGGTTGTTTCAGTAAATTGCCTTCCTGAGGTACTCGGAAGGTCATCATCAGTAGTATCTTCCGCCTTTGTTCGCCTTGCATTAGCAAGACGCATTTCTGCAAATGTTTCAAAACAATTTCACAAAACACTCTGCACAAATTTCACACAAACATATAATAATTCCCTCCTAACCGTTCGACTTTTTCAAACCGCTAGGATTACTTGCACAATAAGCAACATCTTAAATTAAAAATACACTTCATTTTAGTCCATCAACTTTGATCAACTGCATCCACCAAGTTTAAAAATTATCATTTTTTTCTAGTTTAAATTGAAAATGTGAAACAAAATGGACTAAAATGAGAAGTGATTAAAATTATAAAATGTAAAGTGAAATTTTCACCTTTGTTTTTTACCAATCTATTTATGTCAATAAATATCTTACACAAACTTCCTTTAACTGTTGATTTTTTTTTTTTTTTTTACTTTTTACTATAACATTCATTTCAATAAAAATCTCACACAAAAATTCAAAATCATCAATTTAAAAATAAATAAAATAAAATACCAGTCTCAATGTCAGTATCGGGGCCTTCATAAATCTGGTTAGAAAACGACGGCGTTCCAATGGTGTCGTAGTGGCCGTACTTGTTGTCGTCTTTAACCCAATCCGCCGTGTAGCATTGTACCAGCTCGTTCAGATGTGGCCACTGCTCCAAATTCTCATCGAACTTCAACAAAACCAAAAAAAAAAAAAAAAAAATTCATTAATTAAATTTATTTTATTTTTTGTGTGTGGAAATGGAAATGCCATTGGAAATGCGAAGAAATTACCTTGTTGTGCCACTTGGTGGTGGCCGGAGTGGAGTCGCGGCGGTGCCGGAGCTGGAGCATTGTTTGGGTCAGATCTAGGGTTTAGTTTTAGAGCTGAAAGTGGAAATTTTTTTTTTTATGGTTTTGGGTTTTTGGGGAATGGAAATGAAGAGAGGTTGAAGTTGAGGGAAGGGGAAGTAGAAGTGTAATGAGCGGTAGTGGAAGTAGTTGGATTTGTTTATGTGTAAAGTAAAAGGAGTTTGCGTATTTGGTAGATCTAAAAGCAAAGTCTAAGCTAACAAAAATTATAATATAGAAAATAGAAGAGAGAGTCGGAAAGAGTGAGAGAGAGAGAGAGAGAGTGTGTGTGTGTTGTACAGAAGTCAAAATAGAGTCCAAAGAGAGCAAACACCAGAATGGAGAGAGAGTACGGGAGTAGTAGTAGTGGGGGTTGGGGTGAGGTGTCTTTCTTTCCTTTTCTTTTGTATCGCACCCCTGGTGACCCGGCATATTACTGTATCTTTTTTTTTTTTTCTTCTTTTTTTTTCTTTGGCTAAATAGTATTTTTGTTCATATATTTGAGTTGATGTGCTACTTTCTCTGCAATATTTTGAGAGAAGTACTATGCCTACAATATTTTCATAAGTGGTTAGTTGTTATTGATTCAAATTTGAATTTAGCATTGAGATTATTTTTTTAACCTAATAATAATAACCAGTAATAACTTGCTACTTCGAATTTGTTGTAAAAATGTGGTGGACATATCATTTTTCATATTTTTATAACAAATCCTAAGTAGCAAATTATTACAGGTTTTTAATTTGAATCAACTACTGAAATAACTTTCTTGTCCACTAGTAACTAACAACCAACTATTTAAGATTTGTTGTGAAAGTGTTGTAAAAAAATGTTCTGAACGTAGCATTTCTTATATTTTAAGGTCACTGTTAATTTAATTCCTACATTTTGGTAATATTCAATTTGATCTCGGATAGTTAAATAAGAGATCTATGGTTCAATCCCTTTCTACATAAAAAACCAATTAATGTCTTAGTTTTATAATAAAGAGTTATCATTAGAAACGAACGCCAAAATTTGAAACTAAAAAAGAAAAATTATCCAAATTAACTACTACCAAAACGTAGGAACAAAATTAACAATAACCCTAAAATGTAAGGACTTGGCTTTCGGTTATTTTGCTTCTAAGAAAAGAAAAGCCAGATTTTGCTTTTGGGCGGTGGAATTATTAAAATTTAAAATTTTGCTTTTTGTTTCTTATCTGGTAGTAATAGACAATCTCCTAAGAAAAAAAAATAGTATATGTAATCTTCAAAGGAAAAAGTAGTAATAGACAAATAGTATATACATGCTTCTAAGAAAAGCTAAGGCTTTCTTTTTTAGGTATTGATAAGAAAAAAATAAGAGCCCATTTGGTAATGTTATTCTAATAACGCTGTTTAAGTGTTTTGAAAATACGTATAAGTGAAATAGTGTCATGACAATATGTGTTGTATTATTTACTAAGATCACATCATTTACTATAATTTATTGAAGTGATTGACTCAACTATAAATAGTTGACAATTATTTTCATATGAACTCACCATTTTTTTTACCACTCATAATCCACCAGATTATATTGAAGAGCTGGAGTTACTATTGTTCATGGGTGAGTGCATGTTTGGCCAACTTATTTATTGTTGTTTTTTTATTTATGTGAGACAAAAAGTGATTTTAGCAACTAAGCCAGATGAAAAAACTCACTACTCCCAAGATGAGTGATATAAATGAGCTTGTTGATCGAAAAAACTGTTCAAGCTAACTGTTGGATTTAGTCGAAACCAGCTATAACTTCATCTTTTTTTTTTCAGCAGAGTTTGCAAGCATGACTAGTTAATGAGCAAGTTGGTCAATGACTAGAAATGGGGCCAATTGCGAACACAATGGCATAATAATGGTGGTAGGGGTCGCAATGGAGAAAAGAATTAATAGGGCTTTTCTTTAGGACAACTAGCTGATAAGCAAAATTGTTAGAGAAAGCGTGTTAAAATGGCTAAATACTACTATTTGACAAAATATTTAGGGATCTATCACTAAAAATATATATGGACGTACCACTCTTTTGGAACTTAAGTTTGTAAAATTCGAGTTTGTCGTGTAACTTGAGTTTCGTGAACTCGAATTCTTTGAAAAAATAGCCTTCAAGTTTGCCATGCTATTTTTATGGAACGCGAGTTACATAAAAAATTGGAGGCTATTTTTCATGGAACTTGAGTTTGTGAAACTCAAGTTACACAGTGAACTCGAGTTTTAAAAAAGTAATAAATCCCTAATTATTTCACAAACAATGGTAGATTCCTACATATTTTACCAAATAGTGATAGTTGGCCATTTTACCAAATAGTGATACTTGTCCGAGAAAGCGATATGTCACTAGAGATACAACTTCCATAGTCACTTCCGATTTTCCAATAGGACCAATTGTCAAATATATGCTCAAGTAGTCAGTTGGTTTGGGTTCAATGGCTTGAGTTTTAATCAACCTAATACTTGATAATGATAAAATAATGGTCAAGTTTAAGGATTTAAAAAATTATGTATACACACAAAATTACTAAAACTAAAACCTCAACCAAATCGAGCCAGATACAATTATCGGGCTTAGTTCCTACCTCAACCAAACCTTAATGTATGTGATCAAAAAAATAAATTATAAATTTATCCAACCATCAAAAAAATAAATTATAAATTTATCCAACCTCCCCACATACTATATCAGAAAGTTGTCTGGATTTGATTCTCAAAAAAACAAGTTGTCTGGATTTCATATTTTTAGCACCTGCACAATAATTTGTCGCTGACTGATGTACTATTGAAATAATATCACTCTCTACAACTCCTCATATAAATATATATATATATATATGGATAAAGTTTAGTTACAAAATTATTTATAGCCTAAAACTACAACTTTACTCAAAATTAAATATCAGTAGTTATGTTATTAATAAATTGTTTAAATTGTAAATTTTTATAATTTAAAATTATACATAAAATATAAGTTTATAAATTATATAGTAAATAATATTCGATTGACACAGTATTTGACATATGTATTTAGAGTGTAAAGCATATGCAATTTAACGGTTAGAGTTTCAAAATATATAATAATGTTTATTTTATTGAATAAGATTGTAGGCCTTAGACTACAACTAGTTTTGTAGCTAAACTTTGTCATATATATATATTGTGAGGTGTCCAAGGACCGAGGAGAATAAGGAGTGGGATGTCCTGCACCCAATCATTTGTAAAGTGCATCTGACCCGAGAAGTTGATTTGCCTAAGAAGAAGATGGGGAAGGTGCTTAAAACTTGATGAACGCTCGAGTGGGAGAAATAGCATTCTAGGAGAGGATCAACATGGTGGGAGGAAGCTTCATGAAAGGGTATACCTTCCACCTCCACATTGAATGCTCTATAAGACTATAACAATTTTATCAGCTGCATTAATGAAGAAGTGACCCCTAAACAATGTTTTCATAGCTAGTAACCCCTTTTACCACCTTCAACAGAATCTTGATGGGACAAGTATCCAGGGAAGAGCTTTAGGGTGTACAAGTGAAGGGTCAGGTTGCCAAGAAGGAGGATATAAAAGGGGAAAGAAGCTCAACAAAGAGGGGGATTTTTTCATCTGAGAGAAATAGAGTGAGAGATAGAGAAATGAACAGTGTATTGCATAATAAAACTAAAGCTTGACATATTTAAGAACTTTTCCTCGGAAGTGAACAAGGAGCACTTATTTCAATAGTTGCTTGACTCGTTCTTCCTTATTTGTGAACCATTTCATTAGCCCTAAGCTTAGGTAGCAACTTTATTATAATTGCCTTCCCACCTCTACACAAAAACAATTCTATTGTCTGGGCTTGGGTTGAAGTGCGAGGCACTACTAATCTAAGTGGTCTTGGGCTTCCAAATCTAGTTCTTACATATATATATATATATATATATACACACTTTCCTTGTTCAAAATTAAAGGTTGGGAAAATGAGGTTGTAAGAATCAAAACTACCACATAGACATCAATGAAATGAAAAAATCACTTCCACACAGACACATTTAATGTTCAAATCTCTTCTCCTCTAACTATGAAAATGAGGTTGTAAGAATCAAAACTACCACATGGACATCAATCAAATGAAAAAATCATCTAAACTATTTACACACGAACACATTCAATGTTCAATTCTTTTCTCCCTCAACTATGAAATTGAGGTTGTATGAATCAAAACTACCACATGGATATTAATCAATTGAAAAAATCATATAAACTGTTTCCATACAGACACATTCAGTGTTCAAATCTCTTCTCCCCAAACTATCAAATTTATATATATATATATATATATATGTTATGATTCAATTCAATTACTTTAGCACAAAAATAATAAATATCACAATTTTTAAGACGATTATTGTAAAAATAAAGTTTATTTTAAAAATAACCATTTTGAACTATCATATATTGCTTTACTAAAAAAATTTCAAATGTATAGTCTTATTGTTAAAAAAAATTATTTTTCATATAACATTTAAATGGAAATAATATATATATATATATATATATATATATATAAAGAAGTAAAATGCATCCATATCCCTCCAACTTTGACTACTTGCTAATCACACTCCAGACCAGACATTTTATTATTATTCTAACTAGAATCATGTGGCCTTTTATACATATATCATGTGACTTGGGATTGATTTAATCACACGTTTTTTATCAATGATTTCTGAAATATTATCATTGTATTGACTCTATTGAGGTTCACAAACTCGAGGGAGTGTTTTTTGTATTTAGGTCTTCCTTATAGGGGAAGGGGGAAGCGGCTTTGTGAAGCCTTATGTCGTTGTTGTAGTGGTTCCTTAGCTTACAACTCCAAAAAGCTCGTAACTATAACAAATTGGTCACGAAAGGAAAATTTTGGAGTCTCCTACTCGCTTTTCTTGAGAAACTAGTCTCCTACTCATTCAATCACAAAACCCATGTACCTATCTCCACATATTTCTTTTCCTTCGATCACTATGCAACACTAAGAGACTAATTTAAAAAGCATAACCCATGGTACAAACTAAATGCTGATGGTGCCACTTTTGGTGTTGATCAGTCAGCTGGGGTCAGGGTGCTAATTCGGGACTGTGCAGGCTGTGTGACAGCAGCCTTAAGTAAAAAATTACACTACCCATTGGGACCTTTGGAGGGCGAGGCGATGGCAATGGAGGAAGGGGTTACTTTTGCATAGGACGTGGGCGTCCATGATGTTGTTTTTGAATGTGATTCAAAGATTGTTTCCGATGCCTTAAACAGTTCTAGTGAAGCACAAACTACGATTGCCAATGTAATTGATCCACATCGGCAAGAGAAGCGCCCCACTCATACTTTATAAGTGCTACCACTCATGCTTGTGCCAAGCATTTATAAAGCATGAGTGGGGCGCTTCTCTTGCCGATGTGGGACTACACTCAAAGTCTTCCCATGTCACTTGAGGACAAAACCGTGCGGGCTCGGCTCCCCAAAGTGGACAAACAAGCTTGTTGGTGGCCAGGAACAAAATCCTCCCCCACACTTACCTATTCTTTTAAATATATTTTTCAATACGCTCAATATTTTTACTCTATCTCATTTAAATAATATATATATATATATATATATATTTTTTAATCTTATTGTGAGAGAAGAGAGATAGAGAAAAGAGAAACTATATTTTAACTCTTTGTGCATTTATAGTGGCTCTCTTGGTCAAGAGAGCCATTATTCATGAGCAAAAAACTATCTCCCTTTTAGAGAAACCATTGGAGGAACATTATATGTTCTCTAAATTAGAAACTATATTTTAACTCTTTGCGCATTTATAGTGGCTCTCTTGGTCAAGAGAGCCATTATTCATGAGCAAAAAACTATCTCCCTTTTAGAGAAACCATTGGAGGAACATTATATGGTTTTCTTCTCTAAATTAGAAAGGATTTTGTTAATATAGTATATGTTGGAAATGATCTTGTATACATTTACATGGCTTAATATAGGGGTGTGTAGAAAACCCATCAACCCGCCAAATCCGACCCAACCCAACCCAATTTGCTGGGTTTGGTCGATTTTTAGGGCTTGGTGGATTGGGTTGGGTTACAATTTTTTTTTTTATAGCAGGTCAAGTTGGGTTTGGGTCATAAAATTACAAACCTGCCAAACCCGACCTGACCCACCCATATTTTAATATATATTTAAAATATATTATATATTTAACAATTAAAAAAAAAAAAAAAAACCAGCTGTAGAGCACTTCCTCGGTTCCTACTATCATATATTATATAAAATCCTATTAGTTTTTTTAATATATATTTAAATATATTATATAATTAATAAAAAAAATTTTAAAATTTTAGATATATTTTGTTTATAACTAAGTTAGGAACTCATATATATTTTGTTTATAAGTGAATTAGGATACTAGTCCATTTATATTTTGTTTATCAACTCAGTTGGATACTTAGATATATTTTGTTTACAGCTGAGTTAGAATATTAGTTTACATATTAATGTATATTTATCAACTCAGGTGGCAAGTGTGATATATATTTTTTTACTCAATTTAATAATAATAGTAATAAAAAAAATTGTTCAACCCATGGGTTCAACTCGACCCAACCCATGTGGGTTGGGTTGGTTTGGACTTATGTGATGGGTTGAATTTTTTTTAACCCACCATGATGGGTTGGATCAAAAAATCCCCTCAACCCGGCCCATGCACACCCCTCACAAATAAAAAAGAAAATGAGTAAAAGAGTAAAAGACTACACCTAATGGTTCCTATAAACGGAAGTTTTTGATAAAAATATAATTTTGAATTTTAATATATTTAAATGACTTGACTAAAGCATGAAAGAGTAAATTTTTCTAATGATAAAATTTATGAATGGATTTAAGTTTTATTAATATCTAGTTTTGAAATTATTAGTTGTAAGATGTTATTTTAAATCTAGAACATCATAGGTGTTTAGTTTGGTCCTTACAAATGAAATTTATAATGGGTTGTTAAATTTATATGAAGTTATTTATATATATTTTTTGAATTCTTTAATTTTAAATTGTCAAATCTAAAAACAATTTTATGAAATTGTGTACCGTGTTGCAAATAAAGTGGCAAAATAGGATGGTATGAATTTGTTCTAGTTAATACAATTGTTCAAAACCCAAATTTTGCCTTAATCATTAAAAGGCTAGTCAATGAGTCCAATATGGTAAAAGCATTATAGGCCCACGTAGAAGATCTATAAAGTAAAGAAGACAACAATGTGGGAAAATTAAAAACATGAAGAGGACCCAATGATGAAAAATTGAAAACAACTAGGCAGGTTTAGATAAAATTTACATAGTAAAGTCATTTAATTGTGCCACTATTGAGAGGAAATGTCATTCTAGAGCATAATTTATCTCTATTGGATGAGACTTGACTATAGGGGTGTGCAGACAACCCACAAACCCTTCAAAAACCGACTCGATTGATCTGACCCAATTCTTCGTGTTGGGTCAATTTTTAGAGGTTGGTGGGTTGGGTTAGGTTATGAAATTTTTTTTAATAGTGGGTTGGGTTGGGTTGGGTTTGGGTCATAATAATCACAATCCCGCCTAACCTAATTCGATTCATCTATATATTTAAAATTTAAATTATATATATATATATATATATATTTAATATATAATTAATAATTTTTTTGATAATTTTTTTATCAAAAAAATAATTTAATTTAATTTTTCCCCTATTCGGCTCTTTATATATAAAACTCAATTATCTCTCAAACCCTAATAATCTTATTTCTCTCTCTGTCACTTCTCACTCCCCTCTCCCACTCCACTCTTATTTGTTTATAACTAAGTTGGGATACTAGTTTATATATATATATATATATATATATATATATATATATGTATATATTTTGTTTATCAATCAATTGGATTTTTTTTTTAATTTTTATAATTGAATTGGAATACTAGTTCATATATATTTTGTTTATCAATTTAGGTGGCAAGTAGGATATATTTTTTTTGCTCACTTTAATAATGATAGTATTAAAAAAAGCTATCCAACCCATATTCAACTCGACCCAACTCAATTCATGTGGGTTGGGTTGAACCCCTATAATGGGTTGGGTTGGGTTGGATTTTTTATAACCCATCATAGTGAGTTGAGTTGAAAAATCTCCTTAATTCGACCCAACCCGATCTATGCACACCCCTACTTGAGAACGATGAGAGCTATAAAAATAAAGGTAAAAAATAACTTGTTTGTGTCAAACCTAACCAAGAAAGCAAGAACATTTTAAATAGTAATATTTGGAATCACGTATATCCTAAAATCACTCACCCACATTGAGGGTGATAATATTAATGTTATGGGCAAACTCTCTCTACAGGGTATGGATTATTCACTACTTCGACATATTTTGGAAGAAATAAAGACATTAGTGGCTGATCTTCGCAATAACTATTTCTAATGTGTCAGGTGATTTGGTAACTCAATGGCACACTCTTTAGCTAAGTTTGTTAGTTTATCTCTAATGATATAACTTGGATGAAAGATCCTCCTCCTCTTTTTTTTTTTTGATGAGAAGATCCTCCTCCTCTTGCCTTAGAGGCTCTATTCTTTAATGTAAATGTTTCTCTTTTATAAATGATAGTCTTTTTAGCCTAAAAATAATATATATATATATATATATATATATATATATATAAACTCAAATTAGCTAAGTTTCACTTTCACCTATCAAGAGTAGAACTTCTATTCAAATGCCAAAATTGGAGCTAGCAGATGATCCACCCGATAGAGAGATTATTGATATATGTTGTTATTATTATATTTTTTCTTTGCTCGTAAAAAGGTAAAACAAATAAAAACATGTATTAGAGCATGTGCCCACAATAAATCAAATGATGCAAAAATTGTCACAATTAACAAGAAATTTTTCTAAACCTAGTTCCCCCCCCCCCCTTCCCTCTATTAGTGAATTTAATCATGATTAATGCATTGTAAAATTAGTGTTAATAGTGAACTTAGTGAAAGTGATGTTATTATAATCGGACTTGACTTCAGTCCAATGCATTGAAGCACTGAACTAATGCTTTACCAATTCTAATTACAATTTATCACTTCAATAAATTGTAAAAAAATTTACATCTCTAACATGACACTATTCCATGTGATCATATTTACCCTCACTTCACACTTCTATTCAACAGTGACTGCCAAAACTTTGCATTGTAGGGGTTTCAAATTCTATTACCCCCACATGCCTTAAGTGCAATTCATTAGCTTGGGAATATCAAAAGAAAGGGTGCTTGGGGGGGGGGGGGGGGGTTTGGAGGTTGTCTTTTAAAATCAATAGGTCTTCAAATGTTTGATTTGAAAAAGTTGACCTCTTCTTATCGGATGATCATGATACCTCTCGGAAATTGAAATTCTTAGATAGTTATTGTTATGGCTGCTGATCACCCAAAGAATATTTGTTTCAAATAAATTGAGCCAATATATAATATCAACTAAAAGAATTCTTCGTGTTACATGTTTTAAGTGCAATTCTTTAACTACCTTGAAAGTTGAAATTAGTAGAAATCAAAATTTTGGAGCCACTAAAAATATCAATTATTTTTCTTTTTCCTTTTCTTTTTGTTTCTTTATTTGGATGTTGTATGTATTGCATATTAATTTGGATTCAACTCATTCATGAAATTATTATTTTTTTTTTAATTTAACTAAATGGGATGACTCAATACATTTTGGGATATAAGGTGATAAATTTAGTAAATTTTTTAATATTTAAATATTAATTATTCAATTATATATATATATATATATATATGTAGTTGCACGATTTTCCTGGCCCAAACCCTTTTGATCAGGCCCTGGCCCAAGGCGCAACACACAATAAATACTTGTAGAGGATGGGTCAAATAACTTAGCCTCAGTGAACCTAGTCGGCCTAAGGTATGGAGAATGTTGTTGCAGGTATGAAAACACCAGAATGGATATTCCACAGAAGATTCTATTTCCTGAGTGCTGAATACAGTTTTTCCGTCCCCCTTCTTTGAGGGACTCTATTACATTATATAGCTCTCTCATTCTTATCTGAATCTTACACTTGTTGATCATCTAAGCCCCCACTTGAGCACCTGTCCTATCAAGCACCTTTATCACTCCCTTGTGAGTTGCAGTGGCCAAGGTAGTACTGTTCAGGGGTCTTTTCCTCATTAATGCGACCAAAAGGGTGGTTGTGACACATTTAATGTGGTGGTAGCAGCTTTCCATGAGATATTTTGGGTTTTATTCTTTTTTATATGCTTGGAGGATGAGCTGCAGTGGTTGGGGCGAGCTTTTGGTCTGTACTTCGTGGTGTCCGAGGAGGTGTTACTCCTCGGACAGGTTTCTTTTACCGCAATTGGGCTTGAATAATGTTTTGGCCATGACTTCTCCTCGGACACGATGCTTCTCGGATGGGCCTGTATTTAACTAACCCATTATTTTGGGCCGGGCCCCACAATATATATATATCTTTCTTTTAAAATCCATTCTTCTTGCTTTTGGAGATACAAAATTACTAATATAGTTTTTGTATTTAGATTTTATTAATATAATTTTTTACAAGTTTTTAGGAAAATTGATTATCAATAATTATTTGACATATTCATAATAATTAAGCTCATAGCATTTTTTTTTCCTTTTTGTGAAACAACTGTGTTGGATTATTGGCCCAATATTTTTGAGGCCTTCTTAAAGTTATGAAAAGAATGTAAAATCTTTATAAAACCCTAGTATGGAGGTCTAGTGTTCTAGCGCCATGTCCAGCTCGCAATCATATGAGACTCATTAGCACTAGGGTTGTTGGCTAATGTGAGAATCCTATGGTATATCTTGTTAAATAGGGTATGACTTGCTCTGATGTTTACCTTTTTTTTCTTTTTTTTTTTTAGGGAAAATAGAAAGAATTATATATCAGAATACCTATCCAAAGAAATTGGTATGAAAAAGTAAATAACAAAATTAAGTCGTAATATCACATTTGTAAAAATAACATTAGACTAAGAAACAAACAAACACTGGATGGAGTCGGTCCTCTTCATAATAGCATATTAGCATTGGGTCAGTCAGAAATCAAATTTGAACTCACTAAAAAAAAAAAATAAAAAAAACTAAAAATTTAATAAAATTTATATAATTTGGTGAAATCACGTGGCGCAATCACAGCGTCTAAACCAACTTTTATTATATATAATAGAATAGAATATATGTTTAAGTTTTTTTTTTTTTAGATAAGAATATACGTTTAAGTTAATACAAAAAAGAAGGAGTAATTTTTTTTTTCCTTAGGTAAACTACTTAATGATAGTTACGTGAAGAGGTGATAGTTTTTAGTTTTTTAGTTTTTTTTTTTTTTTTTTGAGATAAACTACTTAATGATAATAATAAATTAGAGTCCTAGTAGTATACTATTCCTTTTTAGTTCTTTAAAAATCTAAAAATTTAATAAAATTTCTACAATTTGGTGAAGGCAAATGGCGCAACCACGGCGTCTAAACCCAACTTTTATTATATATAATATGATATATATATAATATTTATATTCTCTAATCAAATTCTAATTAAATTAAGTATATTCTTTTATGTAAGTTCTCTCGTTAACTTTTTATGTATTAATGCTTCTTAAATGAGTATGTATCATATTTAAATATTTGTTTGTTGAATTTTCCCCTTCATTAAAAAAATTAATTATTAACTAGTATAACTTGCACTCTCTTAAAAATTACCATGATTTTTTAGTGGAGTTTGTGATGTGTAGTGTACTTTTGTATTAGAATCTAATTCCTTTCTCTTGTATGTGTGTGTTTGTTTCTCAAAATATTAACTATTAACTAGTGATTACACTAACTCAAACCAACTTCTTGTTCAAAATGTGTCCACCATAGTTATCCTTAACTACAGCAGAAACAGAATCTCGAAATCACTTTATCTATGTTTTAGTTTTTTCCCTTTTTCTTTTTGCACTTAAATTTTGACACATTTGGTTCCTTTTCTATGCTAATATTACCAGAATCTTGGTTGCTTTTCCACTGAGAAGGTCTGAAGTCTGTTCTCCATGATTTATATTCAAGGTTTGTTTTATAAAATGTGTAAGTAAAACCATACATAAAGTCTTTAACATCTGTCAAGCATACTACCTAAAAAAGAAAAACAAAAGGACAATTTTTGTCTAAAAGGGTAGGATTTAAAATGCAGTGGTAGAATTCAAATCAAATAGACCCTAACTACTGGAAAGCTCTTTGAAAATTATATCATAGCCAGGAACACAGTTGGTTGAACTTTAAAGGGACTTAATACTTTCTTACTATGCATGATCATAATGTCAACTTTATCTCAATTTAGGGTCATCACAACTCAGCAGAAACGGCGAAATTGCTTGGACCCTACTCATTGTGTATTATAAGAACCAAAGAGTTATTTCAATTGACAAATATATGATGGGCTAAACACATGCAAAACGAATAATGCTTAGTACATTGATATTGTTTTATACCTGAAACAAAAATCTTTTAAAAATCAAGATAATTATGATTTGAAAAGAAATAATTTGGATTGTAGTTTATCATAATTTTGTTTTGGAAAGAATTACTTTATTATTCTTTCTTTCGACCACAGAATCATCATTGTGTTGTTTTTTCATTTATAGTGGGCAGTGTTGTCACTTTCCTCTTACTCTTCCTTATGTTTGTATGAAAAGTATGTTATTATGATTATCGTCTTTACAATAGTTGAGGCGATATATTGTGGTTGGTGCAAAATAAAAAATATAAAAATAGTAATTTATGTGAAAATGATATTATATATCAATCACAATTTCATAACTTATTAAAATAATGAAAAAGTGATAAAAATTAATAGCAAATTGTACTTTTTTCTTTTCTTTTCTTTCTTCTTAATAATTTGGTAAAATGTGCATGACAACAGCCATTTTAAGAAGAGAGTTTTTTGAGATAAGAGAAAAAAAAAAAAAAAGAAAGAAAGAAAGAAAGAAAGAGATGATGACCCTACTACAACGTTGTGTGATTGATTGTCTTTAGTAATTATCTATTCTTTTAAGGTAATTAATTACCTGCGCTTTTAGTACATGATCCTCATCAATCATACTGGTTTCATAAACATGCCTATTTCCTTCATGACTCCTGATTTCAGCCGTAGCCAACAAGACAGCAGTTATGCAATCACAATTTGGCAAAACCAGACCAACCATAATTTAAAGGTAAATTTTATTTTATTTTATTTTTTATGGAAAAAGGTAAAATTTGAAAACAATATGAGAGAGAGAGAGAGAGAGAGAGAGAGATTATTTGAATAATATTTATATATATATATGGGTAATATAAAGCAATCTCGTCTTTCACTTGTTAATATGTAGCAATCAATTGGATTTTGCCCTTGATAAGAGGTTATATATGACAAGTAATGACTATCGCATATGATTAATTCTTGTTACACACTCATTGTTGCAATCTTTTATTGCTACAAGCAATCACAATTTTTGTTATAATTATAAAATCATAAAATCGTGCTTTGAAAACACGATTTCACACTTTTAATTGAAATCACGTTTTTCATATACGATTCTAATTGACATATATTGTGTGTCTCAAATACACGGTGTGTAACTATCACTGTTCATCACATATTACCATTAAATTGACAAATTAAGTATATGGATTGTTTCGAATGGCACTTGTTTACACTTGATCTGTCTTCTTTGCTGACTTGAATTTAGTTTGGGGAGTTGAATTTGCCATCTTTGTTTGCATAAATAGTAAAGAAGGCTAGCGGTGCATTCTAGTACAACATATCACTTGACAAACCTATAAATAGAGGTAAAACTGTGTGGCCAACTCATAAAAGATAGGCAAATCATGATGTTAGCTTTAGAATATAGTAATTGTGATTAGTGTAATGAAGGAGAAAGAGTCGTGCACTTAGGAAGTCATGGAAGTGTATCAAAGTATCTGTTGAATATGTTTGAAGGTTTGTGTGAATGTAGGAAAGCACCTGAATGCAAATATAATTTTATGTATTTCTCTAAGTCTCCTAAGGTCTAATCCCCTGAACATTGAGTTCCTCTTTCATTTTATAAATTTTAGAGTCCCTAAAAATTTTGCAAAATGAGAGAAAACTTGTGGTATCTGTTGGGCATTAATATTTTACTGGCTTTGAGCAATGAAAGCTTGAAAGGAGTAGGTTGTGGTTGTCCTCAAGCTTTAGGCTACCAGGTCGCCAAAGGCCATTTAAATTGCTTCTCTGAAAGAAAATTGACTATCCTAATTTGCTGAATTAGGGGATTATGACAATCAACATTTTGATTGAATCCTGTATTGTGAGCAAAAATGTATGTCAAGTCTATTCATATATGAGTTAATTGAATAGATTTTTGGTTCTTCCATAGTGACGGGCTTTGTACATTGAACTCAACATAGGCTTTATGGTTCTTCAAGTGTTTCAAGCCTAGTATGGAGACTTTTCATGGGCCCAAAATTGGTGCGAAATGACTCTTTTGCCCACCAATCCACATCTCCAAATTAGACTTTTCATGTGGGCTTGGTCCACACAGTGGGCCTTATCTGGCCATTTTTGCCAGTATAGCCTTTTTAACTCTAAAGGCCGGAATAGTATCTCTTTGGGTTAGACCTTGTGAGCCCAATTTTTTAACAAGTCAGAGCATTCGGCCGAATGCATGGGCTTCTTTCACGTGTTTGCGGGCCTGAGTTTTTCTGGAAAGATTGAACTCGTGGGCTCATTTCATTTTTAACTCCAAAATGCCCAAGAGGGATCAACAGGAAAATTATGCCACCACAAAATCACTCACTAAAACTTGCAATAAACATATTAATAGAATTTTATGAAGTTTATGTCAGGAGGCTTGTCCTGCATGTTTCTGAGTTGTAACTTAGATCTCCAAGCCCTTCTGTTCCAAGAGGTCCATGACTGTTAGTACCATCTAGGTTCATAGTATTTATACATCTATGGAGGCAAAAGGTCAAGTATTCTGGCCTCTTTTTGAATTCTAATAAATTTGAGCATTTTTTTAATAAAAAAATTATAGAAGATACACAAAAGTTTTTTTTTTTTTTTTTTTTTTTTGAGATTTGAAAATATATGAAGAGAATATAAATATGGTATCCGTTATTGACATGTCTATAAAAAAAAAATTATAGAAGATACACAACAGAAAAAAAAAAAAAAAAAAAAAAAATATATATATATATATATATATGAAAGAGAATATAAATATGGTATCTATTATTGACACGTCCCAAAGCATCAGGAAAGTGTTCAACTTTCCAAAGAGTGATAGATCTCTTTCTCTTTTCATCATCTTTTAAGTTTTAATTGCAAACAATTTTAATTTATTGTCCAAGATTATTTGATGGGAGAAATTATTAGGTTTGCCAGGAGGATTGCAAAAGTGTTCATCCTGGTCATTCTAACCAATAAAACACTATTGTTTATGTAAACCTGACATCACCTAGTTGTTTTTATTTTTATTTTTAATTCTTATGCTGATTAGGAATTTGACTCATGCATTTACATAAGTGGCGTTATTATATTTGTTGGAAGGACTACTTCAGCAGTTCTTATGGTGGACTTAATAATTTCTTATTTGATGGACGAGTTGTGAAAAATGAGGCTTTCAACAAATGTTACAATGTTCCCATATCTAAATGTGCATCCATTTTCAACCTCAAAAATCCATTGTTTTGGCCAGTTTCTAGGCTATTTTCTAGCCCAACATCTTAAGCCATGTTTTCTGTCAATAATTCTTTTCTGTTTTCCTTATAAATGCCATTTATTTCCAAGCTATGTTTATGATTTGATTTCAACATAAATTTTTTGTGGTAGATATGGGGCCTTGAGTTCAGAGCCTATTTGGTCTAGGACCAAACTAGCAACAATATTCCCTCTGCATCACTTTGGGCCTATAACTGATGTTATGTAATACGAATGTTATGGCTGCTTTCTATTATTAGTCAACTTTATTAGATTTTGCATCTCCCTAACTTGGTATTAAAATAGAAAAAAAAAAATACCATTCAGTTTCTTGAAAGAACTAATATATATATATATATAAAACTGCCTTACCCTGAACAAGGTAAATGAAAAAAAAGTACACATAGTTGCTAATTATTCAAAATAGCCAATGAGCCATACAAGTTGCCAGTTTAACATATAGATTATTCCAAAAAGATGAAATGATTTTTCTGGTTACAAAGTCTAATCATCAAAAAAATAGAAGAAAAAGAAGTCAACAATTTCATTTTAGTTTTGTATGATATAATACAATATTGATAAAACACCAATGATTCAATGAACAAAGCAACAAATAGATAAGCAACACATGAAAAGAAAACAAGTAGCCCCTGCCTGAGTAGATTTTCGAGATGTCATCTACAAGAGAGTTTTCAGATTTTCGTTCAACACCACTTCAATTCTCACCAAGGCCGCCTAATAATTATGGCAATAGGCAAGCAGAGTAGAGCAGGACATTCTCCGAAGAAGTGAAGAAGTGGCATGGTAGAACAGCCATCCATTCAAACAAGGCTCTCAAAAAATAGGTTTCAACTGTTAGAGAGTTTTTACTTTTGCAAGGCTTGTTCTTCTAGAATTAATTCTCCCAAACTGATCAGGAATGACTTGAATAAAGCATGGAATAGTAATTTTTTCTAATGATAAAATTTATGAATGGATTTAAGGTTTTTTTTTTTTTTAATATATATCTAGTTTTGAAATTTTTAGGTGTGAGATATTATTTTAAATGTAGAACATCATAAGTGTTTGTTTTGGTCCTTACAACTTAAATTTATAATGGGTTTTTAAATTTATATGAAGCAGTTTATATTAGAATTTTTTTTTTTTTAAATTCATTAATTTTAAATTCACAAATCTATAAACAACCTTATGAAATTGTGTATCATGTTGCAATTAGGGTGGCAAAACATTACAATGTGAATTTTGTTTCATGTTAATACAATTCTTCAAAAGCCTAACTTTTAACTTAATCATTGGAGCGGTTCTAGGACCATAAACTATTTCACAACTTTTTTGTCACAATTTTATTGTGGCAGACTGTAAGTGGTTGCTTATTACTTATATATTGACCTACCATTTTTTTTTCGTCACTTATACTCTGCCACATCATAATTATGACAAGAATTTTTTCTTACAACTAAAATTTATAATGGGTTGCTAAATTTATATTAGAATTTTAAAAAAAAATTCTTTAAATTTAAATTCTCAAATCTAAAAACAACCTTATGGAATTATGCACTACGTTGCAAATAGGGTGGCAAAATAGGACAATGTAAATTTTGTTTCATTTTAATAAAATTCTTTAAAGCCTAACTTTTTCCTTAATAATTAGAGTGTTTCTATAGCCACAAATTATTTCACAACTTCTTTGTCACAACTTTGTCATGGCAGACTATAAGTGGTTACTTATCATTTATATATTGGACCTATTATTTTTTTTTCAACACTTATACTCTATCACATCACAATTTATATGAAGCAGTTTATATTAGATTTTTTTTTTTTAAATTCATTAATTTTAAATTCACAAATCTATAAACAACCTTATGAAATTGTGTATCATGTTGCAATTAGGGTGGCAAAACATTACAATGTGAATTTTGTTTCATGTTAATACAATTCTTCAAAAGCCTAACTTTTAACTTAATCATTGGAGCGGTTCTAGGACCATAAACTATTTCACAACTTTTTTGTCACAATTTTATTGTGGCAGATTGTAAGTGGTTGCTTATTACTTATATATTGACCTACCATTTTTTTTTCGTCACTTATACTCTGCCACATCATAATTATGACAAGAATTTTTTCTTACAACTAAAATTTATAATGGGTTGCTAAATTTATATTAGAATTTAAAAAAAAAATTCTTTAAATTTAAATTCTCAAATCTAAAAACAACCTTATGGAATTATGCACTACGTTGCAAATAGGGTGGCAAAATAGGACGATGTAAATTTTGTTTCATTTTAATAAAATTCTTTAAAGCCTAACTTTTTCCTTAATAATTAGAGTGTTTCTATAGCCACAAATTATTTCACAACTTTTTTGTCACAACTTTGTCATGGCAGACTATAAGTGGTTACTTATCATTTATATATTGGACCTATTATTTTTTTTTCAACACTTATACTCTATCACATCACAATTTATATGAAGCAGTTTATATTAGAATTTTTTTTTTTTAAATTCATTAATTTTAAATTCACAAATCTATAAACAACCTTATGAAATTGTGTATCATGTTGCAATTAGGGTGGCAAAACATTACAATGTGAATTTTGTTTCATGTTAATACAATTGTTCAAAAGCCTAACTTTTAACTTAATCATTGGAGCGGTTCTAGGACCATAAACTATTTCACAACTTTTTTGTCACAATTTTATTGTGGCAGATTGTAAGTGGTTGCTTATTACTTATATATTGACCTGCCATTTTTTTTTCGTCACTTATACTCTGCCACATCATAATTATGACAAGAATTTTTTCTTACAACTAAAATTTATAATGGGTTGCTAAATTTATATTAGAATTTAAAAAAAAAAATTCTTTAAATTTAAATTCTCAAATCTAAAAACAACCTTATGGAATTATGCACTACGTTGCAAATAGGGTGGCAAAATAGGACGATGTAAATTTTGTTTCATTTTAATAAAATTCTTTAAAGCCTAACTTTTTCCTTAATAATTAGAGTGTTTCTATAGCCACAAATTATTTCACAACTTCTTTGTCACAACTTTGTCATGGCAGACTATAAGTGGTTACTTATCATTTATATATTGGACCTATTATTTTTTTTTCAACACTTATACTCTATCACATCACAATTGTGGCAAGAATTGGTTCTTACAAATGAAATTTATAATGTGTTGTTAAATTTGTAAGAGGAAATTTATATTAGAATTTTTTTAATTAATTAATTTTTTTAAAATTCTGAAATCTAAAAACAACCTTATGGAAATGTGTATAACGTTGCAAATAGGGTGGCAAAATAGGACAACGGGAATTTCGTTCCATGTTAGTGCAATTCTTCAAAGCCTAACTTTTGCCTTAATCATTGGAGTGTGTAGGGGGCGGTTTTGGGGCTCTGGCCCAACGGGCGGGTGGTTCTGGCCCAAAAGTCCCTCAACAATGAATTTGTAGAGAGTAGGTTAAAGAACTAGGTCTTTGACAGATGAAACGTAGTTATGAACAAGCCATGCAAACAGTTGGACGTAAGGATATTCTTCCAAGCTTTTGGAATAACTGTCCCTATGGCTGAACCTTCTGCTTTTTTCTCTAACTCCTTTCTCTTTTTCTATCCTTTTCTTCTTCTTCTTGCTTGCGATCCCCCTTCCATGGGGATTTCCTTCTCTTATATAGCCTCCTTCCTAAGATCATAACCCTACACTTGTCAACCATCTCACCCTCTACTTGAGTGCCTGTCCCCTAGGTCATCCTTCCTCTTTTCTGTGAGTTGCACTGGCCAAGATAATTCTGCGTTCCTGTCCCTTCCACATTAATGCGGCTGGAAAAGTAGTTCCTTGGCATTTAATGCGGCAGTTGTGGTTGCCCCCCTTCCTGAATGTCACGCACTATTCCTTCGTATTGGGTGACTTTTCGCCATGTATGAAGGGTAAATCGGACACCCACTTGGCAAGTCCGAGGAGGTATTCCTCCTCGGACGCCCCTAAGCAGGCCCGGCCCAACGTGGTTGGGATGGAATATCCCACGCCCATGCCTTTCCTTCTTGTCGTGGTTGGGCTTGGTACATGTACTATGGCCCAACATCAGCGGACGGATTTTACCCCCACAGAGTGTTTTTAGGATCTTAAATTATTTCATAACTTATTTGTCACAATTCTGTCGTGACAGACTGTAAATAGTTACTTATCATTTACATATTGGCCTACTATTTTTTATCCATTACTTATAATCTGCCACACCATAGTTGTAGCAAGAGTTGTTTCTTACAACTAAAATTTATAATGGATTGTTAAATTTCTATGAAGTAATTTATATTAGAAATTGTTTTTTTAAAGTTCTATAATTTTAAATTCTCAAATCTATAAACAACCTTATGGAATTGTGTACCACGTTGCAAATATGGTGGCAAAACTGGATGATATGAATTTTGTTCAATGTTAATATAATTCTTTAAAGTCCAACTATTGCCTTAATCATTGAAATGGTTCTACGATTACAAACTATTTCACAACTTCTTTGTTACAACTCTGTTTTGACAAACTGCAAGTGGTTATTTATCACTTATATATTTACCTATCATTTTTTGTCCACCATTTATATTCTATCATGTCATAGTTGTGGCAAGAATTGGTATTATAATGGGATGTTAAATCTATACGAAGTAATTTACATTAGAAATTATTTTTTAAAATTATTTAATTTTAAATTCTCAAATCTAAAAACAACCTTATGGAATTGTGTTCCACATTGCAAATAGGTTGGCAAAATAGGATAATATGAATTTTGTTCCTTGTTAATACAATTTTTCAAAGCCAACTTTTACCTTAATCATTGAAGCAGTTCTAGGACCATGTACTATTTCACAATGGAAGCATGATAGGCCCACGTACTTGATCCAGAAAGTAAAGAAGTCAACAATGTGACAAAACTGAAAACAACTAGACAGGCTTAGCACACAACAAAGTCATTTGTTGTACCATTATTGAGAGTAAATATCATTCTAGAGCATAATTTGTCTCTTATCATATTAAATTTGAGAGCAATCTGAGCTATAAAAGTATAAACCGACCTTTCTAAAGGCCCGAAATAACCCAGAAGGCAAGAACGTTATGGACCACACATTATGATTTATGAATAGTGCAATTCTTTAAACTTTATGAACCATGCATTATGAACGGTGCAATACTTTAACTACCTTGAATTGTTGGAATTGTTGAAGTTGGTAGAAATCAAAGTTTCGAAGCCACTGAAAATACCAATAATTTTTCTTGTTCTCATTTTTCTTTTTCCTTTTGATTTTAATGGCAGAAAGAATTATTCGCGTTACATGTGTCAAGTGCAATTCTTTGATCATGACAATTCTGGCAAGTGTGGGAATCAAAAAGTGGACGTTGCCGATATACTTTTCGATTGTTAGAGGCTAACCCTGTCTTGGATATGAGGATTGAGGAGCCTAGTAATTTATTTTAGAAAGCCTTATCAAAAATTCCATGGGGATTTTCCGTAAGGAATTTTACCAGGAGCCCATTGGAATTCTCTCCAAAGTTTTTTGCAAATAAAAAGAAGGGTAAAATGCAAAACACACCCCTAAAGTTGGAATATATTTAGATTTTACATCTTAAAATTTCAGAATTTAGATTTTACTCCTAAAGTTATATGTTATTTTCATTTGCAACTTCTTTGTTAACTTTTTGCTGTCATGTTCGTTTAGTGACAAGTAAGTGTATGATGTCTACTTATTGATCCAATCAAATGGTGACATGTGAATTTTACTATTTTACAAGTAAGCGTATAATTTCTTCTCTCTTAGCATAAGAAACCTTATGACAACCATGAACTAATTGGGAAGTAAAATAAATTAGACAATTTTTTTATTATAAAAAATTTCAATTTATGACGTCTACTTCTGATAATAACACTTTGTCATTAGACTAAGATATCAATTAATTTTTGGTGTAAGCTGAAATTGAATTTCAGATCTCTTATTCAATAATCAGAGATTTTACCAGTTGAATTAACTAGAACCAATAAAATAAATTAGACATAAATGACTAATGACACCTAAATATCTACGATCGGTGACATAAGTGTTTGCACACGTCAAAAACATTATACATGTGTTCCCAGGAACATCCAAAAAGTACTTGGGTTTGTGTTTGCATAAGTCACAAACATTATACACGAGTTCCCAGAAACGTCCAAAAAGTAGGTGGGGTTAGAGGCTTAGAGCATCTTCAGACTTTATCTTTTTGTACGGTTTAAACAACGAATAGAGATATTTATTTTTTATCTATCAATTTTTTTAAATGTATATCCTAATAAATTTTCTATTATTTCTCTATTTTATTTAAATATTATTTTTTCATGCACTTTTTATTATTTTTTAAAATTTATTTTTTTCCTCTATTTATTTTCAACAATTATATTTTTTAACAAAAAGTGTTACATTCATTATATTTTTTTCAATACCTTCATAAGAATCATAACAAAATCTTATATGGAAAGTTGTTACTAGTTCTAATTTGAACCCATCACTAAAATTATATTTTTACTCACCAATATTAGCTAATAAAAATATATTACTTAAGATTTATTGTAAAAATAGTGTAAAAATATTGTAATAGCATTTCTAAATTGTCATATCTTATTCTTTATATTATTTTTCCTTTTTTTCATCCATACATTTCCCTTTTTTTTCTTTTTTTTTTTCTCTTGTTTTTTCTCTACCACACACGTATACCCATATATCTCCATCCTCTCCTTTTTTTCTTTTTTTTTTTACTTGATTCCAGAACTTTCTCTAGCTCTCTATAACAACAAATGTTCAAAATATTTATTCTCAGCTTTTTCTTCTTTTAAAAAAAACATTTTCATCTCTAAACCATATTTTTGGGTAAAAGATAGTACTGTTTAAAAGCTTCTTACCCTACAATTAGCGTACACTTATAAGGGTATATAGAAAGGTAGTTAGGCTTATCGCCTCAAAGAGTGACTTTGTTTGGGCTTCAACTCTACCTCCTCTTATTGATAAGCTTATTTGGTGAAAATAAAAAGAAGGTTCATGTATAATTTTTCCTTTTTATTTTCCACATATATGCAATACTTAAGATCAATTTGTACGATAAAATGACACTCATGAAAATATTAATTAGTATTTTAATGTTATAAAACCCATAACATATCTATTATATTTTATTTATTTTCTAGGTTATTTTATTTTATATATCTGAGTAGGTTGTGTATTATTTTTTTATAGTAAAAAAATCAACTCATAAATCTCATATAATTATTTATATTAATTAGATAAACCTCAAGTATACAGCTTATTTTGGATTTTGTCAAACCCATAAAAAGATTAAACTATAAAAACTTTAAACTATATGGTAAATATTTGTGTGTTTAAAACTTGAAAACAATATTAGTTCATGATGTTTATCTTATAATTATTTTCAAATTATATCACTTACACACATTTTATGAAAAACAATAAGCTGCTACATAAAAAATATAAACTCATAACACTATTGAAAAATAACAATATTGTTGCATTTTTTTTTCTTGAACTATTTCTTTTTCTATTCTTATTTTTCTTTCATAAATTTTGACCTTAGAAAATATTGATATAATAGAAAAATCTCTTTGCATGCATATATATATATATATATATATAAATACGAAAATGAACACATAACAAAGACATTGAAAAAAAAACATAAATAAAATATATGAAACATTAGAAAAAAAAAATAAGAACAAAATTTAGTTACAAAATTGGTTGTAGTCTAAATCTACAACTTTACTCAATACTTTTTATTGGAAGTGAATTTTGAGAAATTTACCATTAGATTACATTTTCTTCTTATATCCTTCATGCTTGCAAAATTTTTAGAAAATTAAATATCAATAGTTATGTCATCAATAAATTGTTTAAATTACAAGTTTTTGTAGTTTAAATTTGTGCATAAAATATAAACTTATAAATCATATAATAAATAATATCCAATTGACACTAATTTTGACACGTTTATTAAGAGTATAAAGAATATGTAATTCAATGATTAGTTTTTTAAAATATATAATAATATTTACTTTTTTGAGTAAAGTTGTAGTCTTAAGTTATAATTAATTTTAAAACTAAATTTTGTTCAAAAAAAAAAAAAAAAAAAAAAGATTAAGAGGGAGTTTTGGTGGGGCCGAGCTCTGCGCGCCAGGCCCAGCACGCAGAAATTTGGTCCCCCACCCCCCCACCCCCCTTCACTGGTTTTACATTAAAATATATAGAGAAAAACAGTCTCCACACTGCCTATATAAGAAAAGGAACCACATCAACTCCCAAACACCAGTAAAAATCGAAACCCCAATTTCTCCAATCACTCTCTTTTCTTTTCTTTTCTTTTCTTTTTTATGAACTCATTGACTCTCTTTCACCCCCATCAAACTACCCTCTTCATTTGCATCAGTCTAAATCACTAGAGACCACAAACAAATAATCATGAGTTCAACTTTGAAAGACCAAGCAGGTGGTGTTTGTAGCTGTACGAGGTGTTCTCTCCTTATTAGATCACTGCAAGAATGTGCCAAAAACAATATCAAATCTTCTTATCAAGCCAAGGAACTCTCTGCCAAATCTTCCTTGGCGGTTTCTGATAATAAGCAGAAACGCTCAAAGGAGGAGTCCATGAGAAAAATCATGGACTTAAACTGCTGGGGTCCTACCACAACAAAGTTTTAAATGGCTGTGTAAAATCAGTGGAGTATGTGTGAAAATATGTACTTTTATTTCAATGCACTTTAAAAAAAAAAAAAATTTGCTACAGATTCTTTTGTTTTTAGGTTTAAATATGTTTTTGGTCCGCAAGTTTTGGGGCCAAAATAGCCTAAATATAATATCCACCTAAATATGGTATCCATTATTGACAGGTCTATAAAAAATTATAGAAGATACACAACAGAAACAGGAACGAACCTAGTAGGGGCCCTGGCCCCCCTGGCCCAAAATTTTTTTTTTCTTAGGTATATTTTATGTTTTTAATAGTCGGCTCCTTCTCTCCCAAAACCTTGGCCCCCGTTAGCTAGCCTCGCCCAGACAACCCAAACCCAGCCCAATCCAAAAAAAAAAATTAAAAACCCATTAACCCACATTATATACAAACTGAATTTTTGAAAAAAAAAATAAATAGAGAAGTCAAGAGACAGAAACAGGAGAGAATAAAGACAGTACAGTCCAGCCAACTCATGTACATCCTCAAACTAAAAAATAATAAATTTATTAAATATTTTATCTTGACTTCCTAAAAAAATTTTGAACACCCTTCTTTGAACATCTTGGGAAAAAAAAAATCTTTAACTTACTTTGGAGATGACTGTAAAAGGATATTACCAACCTTCAACTGATTAAAGATCTGCATTTGTGAGCCTTTGACTCTTATAATTTCTTTCTCTATGACTCTATCTGTTCGTCTCCCTTATGTCTTAATCTCTGGGGTCCTAAGTCTCCTAACTCGCTAAGTTTTTCAGCAAAAAAAAAAAAACTCGCTAAGTTTGGTCTGTTTGCTCTTGCTTGTTTTCATCTTTACTTACTGATTAGATTGCTCCAGAAAGTACAACCATAATCCATGTGTATGGGTTAGATTTACAACCATGGTCCACGTGTTTTAGTTTCAGTAGTTTGCTCTCTCTTTTTTCTTCTTTTGTTTCTCTTTTATTTAACCACCACACACGTGTATGGTATACTGGGATAGGTATGACTTTTCTTGATTCTTCTCTTCTTGGTTTTTATTAAATTAATTGTATTATTATATAATATTAACAACATATATATTTATATATAATAAGCTACTTTTAAAATAGATAAAAATATATAATATAAAAAATAAAACACTAAAATGTGCAAATCATTATTTGATTAGATTTTTTTTTAATGCATTTAATTTCAAGAATTGTTTGTCTACTTTGCAACTTTAACTTATTAGTATTTCTTTTTTATATGTTAGTGATTAAGTACTTAATGGATAATAATTTAGTCTTGAATATAATCCCATAAGCAAGTTAAAAACTATTTGATCTATTCATGATGATATTTCTAAAAATAATATTATACCTTTGGATTCTAATGTTGAGTTATAGAATAATTAACTTATATATTGAACGGTATTTACATTATACTTTAGACTATTATATAAATCATGAATATAACATATATATACAAATCTAGTTTTCATTTGGCATCCCCAAAGACAGGTTCAAAGTTACATCATTACTACGATTTTATTCACATAACTTAAGTTTCTTAATAATCACCTTAAAAATATATCTAGAATCGTCACAAGTTATATGGATACTTATTTGGATTTTTTTTTGCTTATACTCCGATCCCCCCAGACTTGAAATCCTAGGTCTATCCTTGAATTGAAAGAAAATAAAAATATATGAAGGAGGATATAAATATGGTATCCATTATTGACATGTCCCAAAACCTTGGGATAGTGTTCAACTTTCCAAAGAGTGATAGATCTCTTTCTCTTTTCATCATCTTCTAAGTTTTAATTGCATACAATTTTAATTTATTGTCCAAGATTATTTGATGGGAGAAATTATTAGGTCTACCGAGAGGATTGCAGAAGTGTTCCTCCTAGTCATTCTAACCAATAAAACACCGTTGTTTATGTAAACGTGACATTACCTAGTGATTTTTTATTTTTATTTTTAATTCTTATGTTGATTATATTGGTTGGGAGGGCTCATGCATTTACATAAGTGCCATTATTATATTTGTTGGGAGGACTATTTCAATAGTTCTCACGGTGGATCTAATAATTTCTCATCTGATGTACGAGTTGTGAAAATGAGGCTTTTAACAAATATTACAATGTTCCCATCAGTTCTCATGGTGGATCTAATAATTTCTCATCTAATGTACGAGTTGTGAAAATGAGGCTTTTAACAAATATTACAATGTTCCCATATCTAAATGTGCATCCATTTTCAACCTCAAAAATCCACTGTTTTGGCCAGTTTCTAGGCTATTTTCTAGCCCAACATCTTAGCCATGTCCTTCCTCTTTTCTGTCAATAATTCTTTTCTGTTTTCCTTATAAATGCCATTTATTTCCAAGCTATGTTTATGATTTGATTTCAACATAAATTGTTTCTGGTAGATATGGGGCCTTGAGTTTAGAGCCTATTTGGTCTAGAGCCGAACTAGCAACAATATTCCCTCTGCATCACTTGGGGCCTATAACTGATGTTATGTAATAGGAATGTTACGGCTGCTTTCTATTATTAGTCAACTTTATTGGATTTTGCATCTCCCTAACTTGGTATTAAAAAAAAAAAAAAAAAAAAAAACCATTCAGATTTTTGAAAGAACTAATTAAAAAAAAAAAAAAAAAATCTGCCTTACCTTGAACAAATATAAATGGAAAAAAAGTAGAACGCATAGTTGATAATTATTCAAAATAGCCAATGAGCCATAAAAGTTGCCAGTTTAACATATACATTATTCCAAAAAGATGAAATGATTTTTCTAGTTACAAAGTCTACTCATCAAAAAAATAAAAGAAAAAGAAGTCAACAATTTCATTTTAGTTTTGTATGATATAATACAATATTGATAAAACACCAATGAACAAAGCAACAAATAGATAAGCAACACATGAAAAGAAAACAAGTAGCCCCTGCCTGAGTAGATTTTCGAGATGTCATCTACAAGAGAGTTTTCAGATTTTCGTTCACCACCACTTCAATTCTCACCAAGGCCGCCTAATAATTATGGCAATAGGCAAGCAGAGTAGAGCAGGACATTCTCCGAAGAAGTGAAGAAGTGGCATGGTAGAACAGCCATCCATTCAAACAAGGCTCTCAAAAAATAGGTTTCAACTGTTAGAGTGTTTACGTTTGCAAGGCTTTGTTCTTCTAGAATTGATTCTCCCAAACTGATCAGGAATGACTTGAATAAAGCATGGAATAGTAATTTTTTCTAATGATAAAATTTATGAATGGATTTAAGTTTTTTTTTTTTTAATATCTAGTTTTGAAAATTTTAGGTGTAAGATATTATTTTAAATCTAGAACATCATAAGTGTTTGTTTTGGTCCTTACAACTTAAATTTATAATGGGTTTTTAAATTTATATGAAGCAATTTATATTAGAATTTTTTTAAAAATTCATTAATTTTAAATTCACAAATCTATAAATAACCTCATGAAATTGTGTATCATGTTGCAATTAGGGTGGCAAAACATTACAATGTGAATTTTGTTTCATGTTAATACAATTCTTCAAAAGCCTAACTTTTAAATTAATCATTGGAGTGGTTCTAGGACCACAAACTATTTCACAACTTTTTTGTCACAACTTTGTTGTGACAGACTGTAAGTGATTGCTTATCACTTATATATTGACCTATCATTTTTTCTTCGTCACTTATACTCTGCCACATCATAATTATGACAAGAATTTGTTATTACAACTAAAATTTATAATGGGTTGCTAAATTTATATTAGAATTTTTTTTAAAAAAAAATTCTTTAAATTTAAATTCTCAAATCTAAAAACAACCTTATGGAATTATGCACTACGTTGCAAACAGGGTGGCAAGATAGGATGATGTAAATTTTGTTTCATTTTAATAAAATTCTTTAAAGACTAACTTTTGCCTTAATAATTAGAGTGTTTCTATAGCCACAAATTATTTCACAACTTCTTTGACACAACTTTGTCATGGCAGACTGTAAGTGGTTACTTATCATTTACATATTGGACCTATTATTTTTTTTTCAACATTTATATTCTGTCACATCACAATTGTGGCAAGAATTGGCTCTTACAAATGAAATTTATAATGTGTTGTTAAATTTATAAGAAGTAATTTATATTAGAATTTTTTTTTTTATTAATTTTTTTTAAAAAATTCTGAAATCTAAAAACAACCTTATGATAATGTGTATAACGTTGCAAATAGGATGGCAAAATAGGACAACGTGAATTTCGTTCCATGTTAGTGCAATTCTTCAAAGCCTAACTTTTGCCTTAATCATTGGAGTGTTTTTAGGATCTCAAATTATTTCATAACTTCTTTGTCACAATTTTGTCGTGGCAGACTGTAAATAGTTACTTATCATTTACATATTGGCCTACTATTTTTTATCCACTACTTATACTCTGCCACACTATAGTTGTAGCAAAAATTGTTTCTTACAATTGAAATTTATAATGGATTGTTAAATTTCTATGAAGTAATTTATATTAGAAATTGTTTTTTTTTTTAAAGTTCTTTAATTTTAAATTCTCAAATCTATAAACAACCTTATGGAGTTGTGTACCACGTTGCAAATATGGTGGCAAAACTGGATGATATGAATTTTGTTCAATGTTAATATAATTCTTTAAAGTCCAACTATTGCCTTAATCATTGAAATGGTTCTACGATTATAAACTATTTCACAACTTCTTTGTTACAACTCTGTTTTGACAAACTGTAAGTTGTTATTTATTACTTATATATTTACCTATTATTTTTTGTCCCCCATTTATATTCTATCATGTCATAGTTGTAGCAAGAATTGGTATTATAATGGGATGTTAAATCTATACGAAGTAATTTACATTAGAAATTATTTTTTAAAAATATTTAATTTTAAATTCTCAAATCTAAAAACAACCTTATGGAATTGTGTGCCACATTGCAAATAGGGTGGCAAAATAGGACGATATGAATTTTGTTCCTTGTTAATACAATTTTTCAAAGCCGGCTTTTACCTTAGTCATTGAAGTGGTTCTAGGACCACAAACTATTTCACAATGAAAGCATTATAGGCCCACGTACATGATCCATAAAGTAAAGAAGTCAATAATGTGAGAAAATTGAAAACAACTAGACAGGCTTAGCACACAACAAAGTCATTTGTCGTACCATTATTGAGATTAAATATCATTCTAGAGCATAATTTGTCTCTTATCATATGAAATTTGAGAGCAATCAGAGCTATAGAAGTATAAATTGACCTTTCTAAAGGCCCGAAATAACCTAGAAAGGAAAGAATGTTATGGACCATACATTATGATTTATGAATAGTGCAATTCTTTAAACTTTATGAACCATGCATTATAAAAGGTGTAATTCTTTACCTACCTTGAATTGTTGGAATTGTTGAAATTGGTAGAAATCAAAGCTTCGAAGCCACTGAAAATACCAATCATTTTTCATTTTCCTTTTGATTTTAATGGCGTAAAGAATTATTCGCGTTACATGTGTCAAGTGCAATTCTTTGATAATGGCAATTCTGGCAAGTGTGGGAATCAAAAAGTGAGTGTTGCCGACATACTTTTCGACTGTTAGAGCAATTACATCAGCTCGGGCATAATTGTGCAAAATGGAAAAAGTGGTTAATTTTACACAATTTGAGCAAAAGAAACCCACACCAGCTTGTCCATAATTGTGCATTTATGCACAATTGCTACAGTAACCGTGCATATATGCATGGTTACTGTAGCATGTGTATTTATTATTTTATTAATTTCTGTTCGCACCTTTTTCTCTCTCTCTTCTCTGTGCACAACGAACTCAGTGACTTTCATCTCCTCATCTTGTTTTTCCTCAGATGCACACAAACACACCCACAACCATACACAAACAAATCCACATCCACACAAACACACACAGACAAACCAACAGAGAGATAAATTAGTGCTTGACTGGAACAATCAGTGCTTGTGGGTGAGAGCGGCGATATTGGAGAGGTGTGTTGAAAAGTGTGAGGATTAACAGAGTGGTAGAAAAAGCCATTGATGGCGAGTGATTTGGGTCGATGGGTCAACAAAAAGACCCGGGAGGTTGGATCGGTAAGAGGGTTGTGGAGCTTGGTTCATGAATTGGCCAGTGAAGAGTGGATCGGTTGGTGAAGAAGTCCGGTCGGCGTGGTTCGTAGATCGGCCAGTTGGGTTGGTAGTTTTTGAGTGGTGAAGAAGTCCGGCCGGTGTGGTTTGTGGATTGGTTGGTTGGGTAGGTTGTTTTTGAGAGAGAGAGAGAGAGAGAGAGAGAGAGAGAGGTGATCTGTTCAGAAATGGGTATTAAGAGGGGTATAGAGATGGGTATAGAGAGAGAGAGAAACAAATAAGAAAAAATGGGCTGAGAGAGAGAGAGAGAGAGGGCGCGTATGTATGTAAAGGCAGTTGAGAAAAATAATAAAAAAATTGAGAAGAAAGAATATTTTATTGAAATATCTTGTAAAATAGATAAACTGATGTGAATGTTTTGTAAAAATGATAGTGTAAAATAGAAAAAGTAGGTTTTAAGTGTAAAATAGACGGAATCTTATGCACAAGTTGATGTAATTGCTCTTAAGGCTAACCCTGTCTTGGATATGAGGAGCTTATTACTTTATTTTAGAAAGCCTTTTCAAAAATTCCATGGGGATTTTCCATAAGGAATTTTACCAGGTGCCCTTTGGAGTTCTCTCCAAAGTTTTTTTGCAAATAAAAAGAAGGGTAAAATGCAAAACAGACTCCTAAAGTTTAAGTGTATTTAGATTTTACATCCTAAAATTTCAGAATTTAGATTTACCCCTAAAGTTATATGTTATTTTCATTTGCAACTCCTTCATTAACTTTTTGTTAACGTGTCCATTAAGTGACAAGTAAGTGTATGATGTCTACTTATTGATCCAATCAAATGGTGACACATGAATTTTACTATTTTACAAGTAAGCGTATAGTTTCTCCTCTCTTAGCTTAAGAAACCTTACGGCAACCATGAACTAATTAGAAAGTAAAATAAATTAGACAACTTTTTATTATAAAGAATTTCAACTTATAATGTCCACTCCTGATAATAACTTTTTATTGTCGGACCAAAATACCAATTAATTTTTGGTGTAGGCTAGTGGGGTTTATTCCAGGGGTCAGGGAAACAGTGAGAAGTTTTGAAAGGTGAACAGGGAAGGGAGAAATGGAAGACCTCACGCAGAGTTGGAGCCGTTTGACTCTAACTGATAGGGAGGGGCCAGGATGCCGTCTAACGGCTACTGACAGCTTAGATGAATTCTCCATCTTAGCAAATTTTTACACGAAGAGAAATCTAAGCATTGATGCCATTGCACGAACCTTCAACCCAATATGGAGGGCTCGCAATGGTTTCAAAATCCAAAATTACGGAGATCACATGGTTTTATTCACTTTTGATAATAAGAATGATGTCGATAGAATCATAGCGAGCGAGCCATGGAGTTTTGACAAACATCTGGTGGCGATGAAGAAATACGATAAAGAAATGCCAATAGAGGAGATTAAATTTGAAGGAGCGAGCTTTTGGGTTCAACTACATGGTATACCACCAAAATACATGACAAAAGAAGCGGCTTTAAAGATCAGTGGAGTGATCGGGGAAGTCACCATTCCCAAAGAGTTCAAGGAAATTGATGGAGGGAGTTTTCTTCGTTTACGAGTGAGCATAGACTTATCTCTACCTTTATGTCGCGGCAGACTCATTTCTTTAGAGAATGGGAAGCAAGTTTGGATCAGTTTCAAGTATGAACGACTTCCAAATGTGTGCTATTGGTGCGGGCGTCTTACACATGATGACAAGGAGTGTGACAAATGGATTGATAGTGAAGGTACCCTTAAGCCAGAGGACAGACAGTTTGGTCCAGTTTTACGAGCTTCAGCTTTCACACCAACAAGAAAAATGGGACTGACGGTGCCGGGATACTACTCGTCACGAAAGAAGGCTGAGACAAGCATTGCCACTACATCTATGGAGGAAGAGGTGACTGCAAATGGGGAACAACCGGCGATGATCATAACGGAAAATGTTCAGGCAGATGGCCGGAGTGAAACAGCTGGAGTAACGTCCACCTTGGAGCTGAAGTGTAACGCACAAAAGAATAAATGCGTGGCGGATTCAAAGGGGAGAGATAGTAATTATGGTCCGGAAAAAAATAATAAATCAGATTTGAATGCAGAGCCGTTGCTTGACCTTCAGCAGCATGAATGTCAAATACATTCAATTACCATCAATACCGATTCAGCCAATCAATCGAATTATGAGGAATTTAATACGGAATCAAAGGAGCATAATGGGGCATTGAAAACACGAGGCAATAGAAAGGAAACGGTCCAAAATTCAAGGGATTGTAAAACACGTGCCAACAACACAGACTTATGCAAGGAAATTTTAAGTGACACACGTGACCAACCCAAGTCAGCTAGGGCTTCCAATCCAAGTCCAACCACAACACGTAGCCTCACCACTTGGACACGGAAAAAACGGCAAACTTCAAACACAGCAGCCCCGGTTTCAGAGCTTTGTCTGGTAAAAAAACGTGGAATACTTGACTCAAGCGCAGCATTTGAAGGTCCCAACAAACGGCAACAGATTTCTCAAAGTGGCAATGATGAAAATTTTGAATTGGCGGAGGCTGCTCATCAGCCCCGCCAGGGACGATGAATTGCATCAGCTGGAACTGCCGTGGTTTGGGCCAACCATGGGCAGTTCATGAACTCACCGAATTGGTGAACAAACATTCGCCCACCATTCTCTTCCTCATGGAAACAAGAGTAAAGGATCGCAAGCTTAAAACCCTTTGCTCAAAGCTCCATCTAGAGAATGTTTTCATAGAACCACGGATTAATACAGGAGGCGGGTTGGCTCTATATTGGAAGGATGGAATCAATCTCAAAGTCCTGGATTCAGCACCAAGCTTCATTGATGCAGTAGTTAACCCAGGAATGGATGACGCCTGGCGGTTGACGGGTTTTTACGGAAATCCAACAACAGCCAACCGGGAACATTCTTGGGCACTACTAAAACACCTTAGTCTAAAATTGGACCTACCATGGATGTGTGTGGGGGATTTTAACGAGATCATAAAAGCTGAAGAGAAGAAGGGGGGCCGTGAAAGACCAGAAAGACAAATGAGAGAGTTTAGAGAAGCTTTGGACTTTTGTGGATTCCGGGATTTGGGTTTTGTCGGTACACCTTTCACTTGGTGTAATAATCAATTTGAGGGGGAAGTGACATGGATACGTTTGGATAGAGGGGTGGCTACTCCAGATTGGATACATTTGTTTCCAACAGTACGCATTCATCATATTGGAGGTACCTTATCTGATCATTGTCCTTTGTGGTTATGTTCTGATGATGAAAATGTTAGATTCTATAAAAAATCCAGGCCTTTTCGTTTTGAGGCGGTGTGGCTAAAAGAGGAAGCATGTGAGGGAGTTATCAAGAGAGCATGGGATGGTCATAACTATGGAGATCCGGTTGGGAGGATTACAGGCAAGATTGAGGCTTGCAAGTCAAGCTTACAAAAATGGAGCAGATTGAGTTTTGGGAATATTCGCCATATGCTAACCCAAAAGAGGAAAAAGTTAGTCCAAGCCGAATCCATGTCTATGGATGGTGCTAATCACGAACAGGTTCGGATCCTAAGAGGCGAAGTGTATGAGCTCATGGTGAAGGAAGAGTGCTTGTGGCACCAAAGATCAAGGTCGGATTGGTTGAAGAGTGGAGACATGAACACTAGCTACTTCCATAGTCGAGCAACACAACGGAATAAACGGAATTTTATTTCCAAGTTGATTTTGGAAGATGGCACAATGGTGACAGATGACAATCAAATTGGGGACAGATTGGTGGAACACTTTCAGCAAATATTCACATCTTCATCGCCCACCAATTTTGATCAGATCCTGCAAGGGATTGACACAAGGGTTACTCCCAGTATGAATTCTGAGTTGATACGAAATTTCACAGCAGAGGAGGTTGAATTTGCTCTAAAGCAGATGAAACCTTTAACTGCTCCGGGTCCTGATGGTATGTCTCCCATTTTTTTCAAATCCTGTTGGAAATTTATTGGACAAGATATTATTGATGCTTCTTTGACTATTCTGAACTCGGGTAACATGTCTGCTAGCCTAAACCACACCTATATAGCACTTATACCTAAATCAAAATCACCAGAAAAAGCAACGGATTTCCGTCCCATAAGCCTGTGCAATGTCTTATATAAAATTGTATCCAAAACAATAGCCAACCGCCTAAAGAAATTCATGCCAAAATTGGTGTCAGAATCACAAAGTGCCTTTATGTCAGATAGATTAATCACAGACAACATCCTTGTAGCCCATGAAACACTTCACCACCTCAAAACAAAAAAAACCGGGAAAACAGGATACATGGCCGTTAAACTGGATATGAGTAAGGCATATGATAGAGTGGAGTGGGTGTTCCTAGAAAAAATAATGGAAAAAATGGGTTTTGACAAAAGATGGATATCTCTCATTCTATCTTGCATTCAAACTGTCTCTTTTTCTATTTTGGTTAATGGTGAACCCCGAGGCAACTTCACCCCCAAAAGGGGTCTTCGCCAAGGGGATCCATTATCCCCTTATTTGTTCCTATTGTGTGCAGAGGGGTTACATTCTCTCCTACAACAAGCTGAGAGGTCGGGGGCAATCAAAGGAGTCTCGCTATGTAATGCAGCTCCAAAAATCTCACACTTGTTCTTCGCCGATGATAGCTTGCTTTTTTGCCGGGCAAATTCACGGGAGTGCACACACATCTTGGACATTTTGAAGCAATATGAGGAGGCTTCTGGGCAGCAAATAAACCGAGGCAAAACCTAACTCTTTTTCAGTCCTAATACTGAGCCAGTGATGCAAGATGAGATAAAAAACTTGCTAGGAGTGGCAACCACAACCAACTATGATAAATACCTTGGCTTACCCTCCTTTGTGGGAAGGGGGAAGAAACAAAGCTTCAGCTATATTAGAGAAAGGATTTGGCACAAAATGCAGGGTTGGAAGGAGAGGCTTTTGTCACAAGGTGGAAGAGAAGTCCTTATAAAAGCGGTTTTACAAGCCATGCCCACTTACACCATGGCATGTTTCAAACTCCCAAAAAGTCTATGCAAGGATATTGAGTCCTTAATTAGAAAATTCTGGTGGGGTTATAAGGGAGAAGCGCGGAAGGTACATTGGGTGGGATGGAAAAAATTATGCAAGCCGAAGTGTCAAGGAGGATTGGGTTTTAAGGAGATAGAGAATTTCAATTTAGCCATGTTGGGAAAACAGATATGGCGGCTGCTCCACAACAAAGACTCACTGTTTTACAAAGTCTTTAAAGCAAAGTATTTTCCCAATTGCACAATTCTAGAGGAGGGGGTGAAGGAGAAAGGTTCTTACGCTTGGCAAAGTATTTTGCAAGCTAGAAAGGTGGTTCGTTGGGGTTCAAAATGGCGGATTGGGGATGGGAAATCAGTTCAGATCTGAGGGGACAGTTGGCTGCCTGACTTGCATTCCAGCCGAGTCATTTCTCCTCAGAAGAATTTTCCCAACAACAGTCGGGTATGTGCCTTGATAGACGAGGAAAACAGGTGTTGGCTTGAAGATATTATACGTAATGAATTCCTCCCTCATGAAGCGGATGCAATCATGAAGCTCCCTTTGAGCTTAGAAGCCACGGATGACAAGCTAATTTGGGCTGAAACTCAGTCAGGACACTATACAACCAAATCAGCTTACCGAGTCTTATTAAGAAAAGCTGAAGAATCTTGTCATGGCCCCTCCAACCCAACGGCCCACAAACAATTCTGGAATGAGATTTGGTCATTGAACATCCCAAATAAAATTTGCCATTTCATTTGGAGGGCAGTTAATGATTCACTCCCAACAAAGAAGAACTTGCAGAGGCGGAAAATAGTGACAGACCCAACGTGTGATCAATGTGGAGAAGAAGATGAAGATTGCTTACATGCTTTGTGGGGCTGCCAATCAGTGAAGCATGTCTGGTGGGATTTTGAATGTTGCAGAAAATTCATATCAGAAAAGTTTGTAAGTTTCCGTGATTTATTTCAAGGAATTCTTGCACAAAAAAACCAACACATGGCTGAATTGTTTGCCTACATGGGATGGAGTCTATGGTACAATAGGAATGCAAAAAGAGTTGGGTCCACTTCCTTGCCAGGGGAAAAAATCTTCACTGATGCTGTGGAACGGCTACAAGAGTTCCATTCGGTGCAGGATCACTCAATACAAGATAACGTGGTGGTTCACTCAACCCATTGGCGGCCTCCACCACATCCAGCCTACAAAATAAACTTTGATGGAGCTACTTTCATTGAATCGGACACGACAGGTTTGGGTGTAGTAGCTCGTGACTCAGAAGGCATGGTTATCGCCTCCCTGTCGGAACGAATCAGTCTTCCACCAACGGTTGTTGAATTAGAAGCTCTGGCGTGCAGAAGAGCGATCCTATTCGCCATCGAATTAGGTCTCCAAGATGTGGTGCTTGAAGGTGATTCGGAGGTTATCATCAAACACCTCATAGCAGAACAGCCCTGTTTGACTACGTATGGACACATAATAGATGAAGCACGAAGCCTTTCAACCAGGTTGAGACAAGCATCATACTCTCATATTCGGCGCAAGGGAAACAAAGTAGCAGACCAACTTGCAAAACTAGCAAAAAGTTTGTATGAACCACGAGTGTGGATGGAGGACATTGATAATAATGCTCTGCAATATGTAATCCAGGACAGAGGCGTAATGCCTGTTTAATGAAAAGTACTGTTTCGTTTTCTCAAAAAAAAAAAAAAATTTTTGGTGTAGGCGGTAATTAAATTCAAAATCTCTTATTCAACCATCAGAGACTTTATCAGTTGAATTAATTAAAACCAATAAAATAAATTAGACATAAATAACTAATCACACCTAAAAATTTATAATTGGTGACAACTCCTAAAAATTGAAAGATAAATAAAAAAGGCTTACTAATGCGCACGCATCACTGTATAGTGTTTGCATAAGTCACAATCATCATACACGTGATCCCAGGAACATCCAAAAAGTAGTTGGGTTGGAGCATCTCCAGTGGTTTGGATAAGTCACAAACATTATACACGTGTTCCCAAGAGCATCCAAAAAGGAGTTGGGGTTACAGCACCTCCAATAATTTGTTTAAATTTTTGTACTTTTTAAAGAACGGTAATATTTATCTTTTACTCATTAACTTTTTTAAACATATATTCTAACAGATTTCTTATCATTTTTCAATCTCATATAAATATTATTTTTTTCTTCATTTTTTATTCGTTTTTAATATTTATTTTTTCCTTCTTCTATTCATTCTTAACAATTATATTTTTTAACAAAAAGTGTTATATTTACAATATTTTTTGTAATATTTTCATAAGAATCATTACAAAATTTTATATGGAAAGTTGTTATTAGTTCTAATTTGAACTCATCACTGAAATTATATTTTTACTCACCAATATTAGCGAATAACAATATGTTACTTAAGATTTATTGTGAAAATAGTGTAAAAATATTGTGGTAGCATTTTTAAATTGTCATCTCTTATTCTTTATATTATTTTTCCTTTCTTTCATCCATACATTTTTTTTTCTTAACTTTCTCTAGCTCTCTATAACAACAAATGTTCAAAATATTTATTCTAAGTTTTTTCTTCTTTTAAAAAAAATATTTTCATCTCTAAACCATATTTTTGGGTAAAAGATAGTACTGTTTAAAAGCTTCTTACTCTACAATTAGCGTAAACTTATAAGGGTATATAGAAAGTTGGTTAGGCTTATCGTCTCAAAGAGTGACTTTGTCTGGGCTTCAACTCCACCTCCTCTTATTGATAAGCTTATTTGGTGCAAATAAAAAGAAGGTTCATGTATAATTTCTCCTTTTTATTTTCCAAATATATGCAATACTTAAGATCAATTTGTACAATAAAACGGCACTCATGAAAATATTAATTAGTATTTTAATGTTATAAAACCCATAACATATCTATAATATTTTATTTATTTTCTAGGTTATTTTATTTTATATATCTGAGTAGGTTGTGTATTATTTTTTTCTAGCAAAAAAATCAACTTATAAATCTCATATAATTATTTACATTAATTAGATAAACCTCAAGTACGCTTATATTGGATTTTGTTAAACCCATAAAAAGATTAAACTATAAAAACTTTAAACTATATAGTAAATATTTGTGTGTTTAAAACTTTGAAGTGTAACTTGAAAACAATATTAGTTCATGATGTTTATCTTATAATTATTTTCAAATTATAGCACTTACACACATTTTATGAAAAACAATATATAAGCTACTACAAAAAAAATTTAAACTCATAACACTATTGAAAAATAACAATATTGTTGCATTTTTTTCTTGAATTATTTCTTTTTCTATTCTTACTTTTCTTTCATAAATTTTGACCTTAGAAAATATTGATATAATAGAAAAATCTCTCTGCGTGCGTGCATACATACATACATACATACATATATATATATATATATATATATATATAAAATATGAAAATGAACACATAACAAAGACATTGGAAAAAAACATAAATAAAATATATGAAACAATAGAGAAAAAAATAAGAACAAAGTTTAGTTACAAGATTGGTTGTAGTCTAAGGCTATGACCTTACTCAATATATTTTTATTGGAGGTAAATTTTGACAAATCGACCACTAGATTACATCCTCTTCTTATATCCTTCATGCTTGCAAAATTTCTAGAAAATTAAATATCAATAGCTATGTCATCAATAAATTGTTTAAATTACAAGTTTTTGTAGTTTAAATTTGTGCATAAAATATAAACTTATAAATCATATAATAAATAATATCCAATTGACACCCATTTGACACGTATATTAAGAGTATAAAGAATATGTAATTCAACGGTTAGATTTTCAAAATATATAATATTATTTATGAACTCATTGACTCTCTTTCACCCCAATCAAACTACCCTCTTCATTTGCATCAGTGTAAACCACTAGAGACCACAACAAATAATAATGAGTTCAACTTTGAAAGACCAAGCAGGTGGTGTTTGCAGCTGTACGAGGTGTTCTCTCCTTATTAGATCACTGCAAGAATGTGCCAAAAACAATATCAAATCTTGTTATCAAGCCAAGGAACTCTCTTCCAAATCTTCCTCGGCGGTTTCTGATAATAAGCTGAAACGCTCAAAGGAGGAGTCCATTAGAAAAATCATGTCCTTTTATTTCAATGCATTTAAAAAAAAAAAAAATTTGCTTCCGATTCCTTTGTTTTAAGGTTTAAATATGTTTTTGGTCAGCAAATTTTGGGGCCAAAATGGCCTAATACTACTATTTGGCAAAATATATTGCAATTTACCACTGTTTCTGAAATATATAAGGATCTACCACTATTTAAGAACTCAAGTCCCTCAAACTCGAGTTTGCCATGAAACTCGAGTTCTATTAAAATTTTCCACTTCAAAAACAATGAAGATCAGGAAGCTCCTTGGTCACAAAACCCTTGGCCTAAAGATATAGTAGCTTCTTCAGAAAGAATGATGAACTAGGGCACTTTTTGCATGTATTATTTTTGCATCATCTATGACGGCCCTTAAAATAATTCTTATATATGTCTAGGGTTGTGAGAAAAGAAACCCTACACAAATACATAGGAATATGCGTGTAATTAGATCTGAAAAGTTTGATTTTGTAATTCTTGGCAGATATAGCTTGTGTCGAGAATCTGTTGAGCTTCAACATTAAATCTCGATAGAAAGGATTCTGTTGAGACTTCTGTCGAGCTTTAATGAATAGCTCTTCTTCACTTGATTCTTAGTCAGATCTTCATAGTTTTAACACTTGACTTGAACAACATGTTTCTTGAAGTTTTAAATCCATTCTAGATCTACTCAATTACAAGTAAAATACGTTTTGTCAAAGGATTTGTCAATTACATAAAATATGTCTCTAACACTATTTAAGGAAATATAATTAAATAAATTTTTAATGGAGGGTTCAAATATAGAATAAAATTTTACTTCAACTACCTTTAAAAAAAGAACAATTCAACTAATATATTTATATATGTGAGTGATGTAGGACAAAATCTACAATTTAATTTTTGTAATTATTTAATTTTGATATTTTTATGAAAAAAAAATGTTGTGGGGCTAAGGGCCCAAATCACATACTGGGCCTTGGGTCCCGTCTAAGGAGGTAAGTAATCTGAAGACAAGCAAGTAGTACAAATTGGTTTAAGTCAGACTTTATGAACAGAACATGGATGGGAAGGTTGTCCGAGGAGGAGTGTCTCCTCAGACCGGCTAAGAATAGGTCAGACATAGGACCTAATGATCAAGGCAACCTCCTAGGATGCGTCAATGACAAGGACATACCCCAGAAACGTGTAAGAAAGAAGGAAATCTCAAAAAATATCTAAGGGAAAGTTGCTACTATTGTATTGAATGTACTGCAGTTACTTTTCTGGCCGCATTTATGTGGAGAAGACCCCTAAACAGTATTGCCTTGGCAACCGCAACTCACAGAAAGCCAAAGTGGGTGTTTGATGGGACATGTACTCAAGTAAGGGCTTAGATGATCAACAAGTGTGGGATCAAGATAACTCAAAGGGGGCTATATAATGGGAGAGACCCTCCTTCCAAGGAGGGCGGAAGAAAAAGGAGAGAAGAAAGAGGGAAGAAACACTGTAGCAATCTAGAACCAGACTTGTAGCAAAGCTTTGAGAATAATATTTAAGAATCTGTCTCCTTGGACTTGGCCAGGGACTCTTTTCTTTAGTGAACATCTATTATTTTTCATTTTATGTCATTTAAATCTATAGGCCAATTACTTAATTCACTAAACCCCAATTTTCCAACCCATTCTCTACAAATTTAATGCTTTGGGCTTTTTGGGCTTAAGTCCATACATCTGTTGGGCTAAAAGTTTAGACTAGGTCCTTACAAACGTTATTTTAGGTTTAGGTAATTTATTTCCTTATTTTTAAGTGCTTTTAATTTTTTTAGGTTAAATTTGGTTCCTATTATGGTTATGTATTAATTAGGAGTTATTTTAGAATATATTTTCTTGTCTGTCAAGTTTTACAGAGCCCTTAAATAGTTACCTAAGTTTGTAAACGTTTTTCAGTATTATTGATATTAATAAACTTTTGTGTATTGTTTTTCTGGTGGATTCTAGAACGCTTTCTCCTTATGTGTTCAAGGACCCTTGTGGATTCAATGAACCATCATGGATTCGAGGTTATTATCAAAAGCAAACGTGTTTTGTTTCTTATTTTCTAGAATATATTTTCTTGTTTGTGAAGTTTTACGAAGCCCTTAAATAGTTACCTAACTCTGTAAATGTTTTTCAGTATTATTGATATTAATAAACTTTTGTGTATTGTTTCTCTGGTGGATTCTAGAATGCTTTCTCCTTATGTGTTCAAGGACCCTTGTGGATTCAATGAACTCTCGTGGATTCGAGATTATTATCAGAAGCAAACGTGTTTTGTTTCTTATTTTCTAGAAGTAGACGTGTTTTGCTTCTTGATGCTTTCTGATCCTGCATTAGTGAGGCTTAGAAAGCTTGTGTGGCATAATAGTCTTCGATTTTATCAATGGTGAAGCTAGAAAAAGCCTTTAAACACCACACACACACACACATGTTATATATATACATAAAATATGTTTGTAACATGATCTAACATATGTTATTTTTTTACATTTAATAAAGTATTTAGATCTTTTCGATGGTCTAAGACATCGTTTTGGCCACCAATGTTGGTGGTCTGATCATCGGAGACACCAATCCAGCGGCAATCAAAATTAGTTTGTAGATACATTGGCTACTTTGACCTTAATGGTTGAGCTACCCAAGGGAATATGAACACGTCCTTTGGAGATTGAACAAAAGTATCAAGTTTAAGCTATATCCTTTGGGGACATGACTTTGCATAGAATGCAACTACTCATAATTGGGTTTATCATCATTCTAGCCGAAATAGAAGCATCATGTTTAACCTACATGAAGCACTGTGGATCCTTGCAAATTCCTTTTCCATTTGGAACAAGCAGAGGTTTTTCCTTGATGAATCATTTCTCCTTGCATGCAATTACACATTCAGGAATCACAAACTATTTCTGGGTTGCAATGCTGTTCTTAGCATTTCCTTATATGGAGAATTAATAGTGTCTACAGGCGTTACTATCACGTGTTATGACCAATTCGACATTAATAAGTCACATACCATCTGAGCTGATATCTTTTAGGTTTCATATTTCCATTAAAAATAACAAATTAATAGCAGTAGATTGTGATATCATTGGATTTTTTAACGATTCAGTCTTCTCATTGCAAAAGACGTATGTCTCAGAATGCATATAAACTTGCATAAGCCTTGAAAATATCCTTAATGGTACTAATTCTGGGTCAGGTTGTTGCCAGAGTTCGATCCCACCTGGTTTAGGAAATATTGATTTGATTCTTCTTAGTTCTGATAACCACTCAAATGTTCTTCAGTTCAACCCTTGTGACGCTGCTTTTGAAGTAGATGAAAAATCATTCAATTTTTCAACATCATTTTTTCAAAGTTTGTGTAGTTCTGAGACTGTTCTTTATGTGTGTGTGTTATTTGCAAAGAGTAACATGATTTAACATACGTTATTTTCATACATTTAATAAAATATTTACATTGTGTATATAACATTAATAAAATTTAAAGGATTCTTAACTACTAACCATGAAATCCACATTTATGGTTTCTTTTAAAAAGATTTTTTTTTTCCATATCTCTAATTTTCTAAAATCAATAAAAAATAAATAAAGAAGGTTTCTACTAAAAAGATTTATTATAGATGTTTATATTGGTGATAATTGCACCAATAAACTTCACATCAATATATCTATCCTTATAGGGAAAAATGATTGAGTTCCATAACTCCTTACATATTTCAACTCATCATCTTCACAATAACATAAGCAAAGTGAATTATTTCTGCAAACTTTTCAATGGTTGGATACAATAGTTCAAAACAAATATTTTATTTAAAAATTTTCCATGTTATGCATGGAAGGAACTTAAATTTTGCCATGCAATCTCTTTGTGATTTCTACAAAGGGAGACAATGGTGGGAAATGCATAAACATATGCATAAAAATATTTATTAATGTGTTTATAAGGTTTTTTTTTGAGAAAGATTAATGTGTTTATAAGGTGATATAACATTTGCATAAAACATAATATGAAATGTATTTTATATTAACCATCAATATGAAGTATAAATAATTTGATATTAATTCTTTTACAACCTATTGCAATGACAAACACGTAATTGCAATAAATATATCGTTGCAATAACTTGGTATCAATTATTTCATAGTCAATCACAGTGACAAAATGAATTAATTATTTATTACAATGAAGATATTATTGCAGTAATTTAATCCAATTTATTTTATTTAATTATTTGCAATCTATTACAACAAGTTTCGTGAAGTAATAATCTATACTTACAAGATATTCGAAATAGTAAATTGCATATTGCAACAATATATATATATATATATATATATCATTGCATCAAAGTTATTATTAAAATATTTGGAGTTTATTGCAACAAAAATTTTTGTTGCATAAACCTATTACCTCAAATTTTATTACAACATCTTGTATCAACTATTGCAATGACTCTAATGCTATTGCAATGGTTTTTTTTGTTGCAATAAACATTTTTTCTTGTAATGATCAATATGATATGCAACAGCAACATTCACACCATCTCTTCTGGTACAATAAAGGGCAAAGATCCTCTTCCAGTTTGGCCTGCCTGCTTTGCCGGGAACCATAGGGCTACAACACTACACTTAATAAATTATTAGTGATGTTCATCCGGGAGTTCATCAACTCGATCTCAGCACCCTTCAGTCTCAGGGTGGTGGAGCACCGTACAGCTGTACACGGACAAAACAGGTGCAAACATTTCCAGAATGGTGTGTTTAGAACAGGAGAAGAACGATCGGTTTTACTCGCACGGAAAGTCCCTCACGCACTTAGCCATTTAGCGCGTGATTAAGAGCGCCGTAACGGCCAGGTCAAAATCGTTACCAGTGAACGCGAGAAGCGGTTTGTATCTTTTGCTCACATCTAATGACGTGGTCGTTCAGGATTTTTGCAGACAAATTTGTGGGTTCCACTATTTTACATTACCGTCAGTCGTGGGGTACACGCACCTATTCGTGTGGGTGGGGAACTGTCAGAAGCTTTGTCCAGGTACCAGATTATATCCCGGGGCTTAAGCCGCTAAAGTCACCCAACGGTGACATGGGTGTGGATGGCATGGTGAGCGTGATTGGGCATGAGATTGCTGAGCTGGCAACTAACCCTTTCCTAAATGCTTGGTACGGCAGCGGGCATGGGCAAGACCTGAGCTTGAAGCTAGAGATAGCTGATTTGTGTGAAGGAATCTATGGTACCGGTGGTGGTGGGTCCTACACGGGACAACTACTCAACGGTGAGGATGGTGCTGTGTTTAACATGAATGGGATCAGATGGTGGTTTTTAGTTTAGTGGGTTTGGAATCGCGTGGTTAATTATTGTTCTGGACCAAATGCACTTGATCAGAATAGCAATACCAATACCGTTGGTCATAGGAGCATCTTTGCAGCAGATAACACTACATATTAAATTGAACAATGATGACTACAACAAAAAATGTCTATTACATCAAGTGTTAATACAACAAAATATGTATATAGTAGTTTTAGACAAAATATCGCAGCTACAAGTTAAAATTGTTGCAATAGTAACATAAAAGTGTTAAATTATTGAATCAACAATAATAAGTTGTAATAATTTATAATTTTCAGCTGTAATAGAAACTTTAATATATTAGGAAAAATTTTTGCAATAACTTAAAATGAAAGAATCGTTGCAATAAATTGATACCAATTGTTTTTGCAATCTATTGCAACGAAAATTTCGAATTAAAAGCTTATTGCATTGAAGTTACCATTGCAATAATTTGATATTAATTCTTTTACAATCTATTGCAATGACAAACACGTAACTGCAATGAATATATCGTTGCAATAACTTGGCATCAATTATTTCATAGTCAATCACAGTGACAAAATGAATTAATTATTTATTACAATGACGATATCATTGTAGTAATTTAATCCGATTTATTTTGTTTAATTATTTGCAATCTATTACAACAAGTTTCGTGAAGTAATAATCTATACTTACAAGATATTCGAAATAGTAAATTGCATATTGCAACAATATATATATATATATATATATATATTTATATATATCATTGCATCAAAGTTATTATCTAATAATTCTAACAATTCTAACACTTCCTCTCGACTCCCCTTTAATTTAAATGAAAAGTAGGGTGAAGACAAGGCTTTAATTAAGGATCTCGTGCTTTGATACTATGATAAATTACGAATTGTAAGTTTAAGCAGTGTAGAAGAATTGAGGGAATATAATTATTTAAACATTACTGATTGACCCACACTCCATTTCTACAATATAATTTTTTAAAAAAATTTCAAAAAACACTTAAAAAAAAAACTATTTTTTGAAAACAAAACCATAAAGTCAAATCCCCCACTATATATAAACCTCAGTTTCATTTGCTCCTCGCTGTCACAGTGCTCCTCTTTTTGAGCCCTATGATTGCATGGTGCCCATGGCCCCACAACAAAACCAAGGCTCAATTAGATTCAATCTTCGAAGACTCCAAGAAATTCGAGACCTCATCATCGGAGTTTGTCCACATGAAATACCACATGGGACCTGTCTTAACCGCCAACATAACCGTCCACACAATCTGGTACGACACGTGGCAACGTAGCCAAAAGAAGATCATCCGGGAGTTCATCAACTCAATCTCAACCATCAATTCTCGACACCCTTCGATCTCAGGGTGGTGGAGCACCGTACAATTGTACATGGACAAAACAGGCGCAAACATTTCCAGAACGGTGCATTTAGGACAGGAGAAGAACGACCGGTTTTACTCGCACGGAAAGTCCCTCACGCGCTTAGCCATTCAGCGCATGATTAAGAGCGTCGTAACAGCCAAGTCAAAACTGTTATCGATGAATGCAAGAAGCGGTTTGTATCTTTTGCTCACATCTGATGACGTGGTCGTTCAGGATTTCTACGGACAAGTTTGTGGGTTCCACTATTTTACATTAAAGTCAGTCGTGGGGTACACGCTTCCATTTGTGTGGGTGGGGAACTCTCAGAAGCTTTGTCTAGGCTTCTGTGCATACCCATTTGCCGTACTAGATTATATCCCGGGGCTTAAGCTGCTAAAGTCACCCAACGGTGACATGGGTGTGGATGGCATGGTGAGCATGATTGGGCATGAGATTGCTGAGCTAGCAACAAACCCTTTGCTGAACGCCTGGTACGGTAGTGGGCGAGGGCAAGACCCGAGCTTCAAATTAGAGATAGCTGATTTGTGTGAAGGAATCTATGGTACCAGTGGTGGTGGGTCCTACACAGGACAACTACTCAACGGTGAGGATGGTGCCGCGTTTAACATGAATGGGATCAGACGGTGGTTCTTAGTTCAGTGGGTTTGGAATCGCGTGGTTAATTATTGTTCGGGACCAAATGCACTTGTTCAGAATAGCAATACCATTACCGTTGGTCCATCACCACACTCTATTATTTTTCTTATATTTGGGTTTGTTTTTCTTTTTCTTCTTTTTTGGTGTTTTTATTAAGTGGGAGTTTGGGTTTTGGTGAGGATTGTTTGTTACTTTTGTTAATGTTTTTGATTTAGTTAAGTTTGTTTGTTCTGTAATAAGCATATTGTATATACTATAAAATTATTGTATATACTATACAGATAGATGGCATTTCCGCCTCATTTTTAAGTGAGTTGGAGTATTCTCATCTTCTATATAAAAAAAAAGAAGTCATTTTGACACACCAAAAAATTTACTTTATTATTTTAGTACATCATTTTACAGTATCTCTTACATCATATGTTTTATTCTTCAATTCTATACATTAAAATAAAATTTATAATACATTAAAATAATATATTAACTTCTCAATTCATAATACAAGTACACAACCAATAGACTATGGCTACCAACAAAAATCACCATCGGCATAAACCCATACCACTATCGCAACCATACCACCATCGGCACAAACCCATTACGAAATTGATAGCCACTTCCTTTTTCTCGATCGGTCGAGCAAGGCAGAACCCCACTTCCTTTTTCTGCAATCAGTTGGACTTAAACCTTGAAACAACCACTTTTAAGCGTTGCCTAAAGACCTAGACTAGGAATGTTTTGTTCTCGGTTTGCCAATGCAATAAAAATATGATTCTAAACATTTAAAGCTAAATTTTTAGAACCTAACAGATGTTATTCAGTAAAAATTTTTAATCTTTCACTCTTGAAAAAAAATAAATAAATAAAAGAAAGGAAAAGATCAGCACCCTTGTTATCTTGATGAATAATTTCATGCATCTCTTAAGCAAAAAAATGCAAGTTCTTTCAACTCCCCCACCTCATTTTATGACTCGGATTATTTCACTTAGAGTAAGACACATGCTAACCAATTTTGGGTGATATCTCAGCATATATGGTCAATCAAGATAAGATCAGGATAAAAATGATAAGGAATTGGAGGATTCAATTGAAGGAACTGTTTCTCGGTCAAGATCAACCTAATATATGTCCTGAATGAAAGAATTGTTGCAATAAATTGATACCAATTGTTTTTACAATCTATTGCAACGAAAATTTCGAATTAATAGATTATTGCATTGAAGTTACCGTTGCAATAATTTGACATTAATTCTTTTACAATCTATTGCAATGACAAACACGTAACTGCAATGAATATATCATTGCAATAACTTGGTATCAATTATTTCATAATCAATCACAGTGACAAAATGAATTAATTATCTATTACAATGAAGATATCATTGCAGTAATTTAATCCGATTTATTTTGTTTAATTATTTGCAATCTATTACAACAAGTTTTGTGAAGTAATAATCTATACTTACAAGATATTCGAAATAGTAAATTGCATATTGCAACAATATATATATATATATATATATATATGTCATTGCATCAAAGTTATTATTAAAATATTTGGAGTTTATTGCAACAAAAATTTTTGTTGCATAAACCTATTACCTTAAATTTTATTGCAACATCTTATATCAACTATTCGACAAATGTGTTTTAGCTCGCCGGGTTCAATAGCGTGAACTTTAACTCAAGTGAGGGCATGAATGTGCTGGAACATTAACTCAATTATGGTTGGCTGGGTGTGAATCTGGCTTCTTAACTGGCTCGCCCATTCCAAGCTAGGAGTTGAGCCTTGGGACTTGAGGGAAGGCCTCTGTGGGTCTCATGGCTCCTAGAGAAGAGGGTAATGCGTGAGGCCGGAATAATTGGAGGCCATATATGTCATTTTGTTTTGTTAGATCAAGAAAGTAGTCCTTGTATAGCTTATTTCAACTCCCTATGCAAAAGGCCACCATTATCATTGGCTATACTACCAATACTTCGCTGAGAAGGCAAAAACAATAATTTTTTTTTCCCTCTTGCTTCCCCTCTATATATAAACCTCGGTTCCATTTGCTTCACATGTAAAAACTCAAAAACACAAAAAACATCACTCTCACTCTCACTCTCACTCTCACTAAAATGAGCTGTGTTCCCCAGTATCCGGTGCTCCTTGCCGTCACAGTGCTCCTCTTTCTCAGCCCTATGATTGCATGGCGCCCATGGCCCCACAACAAAACCAAGGCTCAGTTAGATTCAACCTTCGGAGACTCCAAGAAATTCGAGAGCTCATCATCGGAGTTTGTCCACTTGAAATATCGCATGGGACCTGTCTTAACCGCCAACATAACCGTCCACGCAATCTAATTATTCATTGCGTTTATTAAGGGAGACAGGTCCCATGCCACGTGCCGTACCAGATTGCAATAATTTGATATTAATTCTTTTACAATCTATTGCAATGACAAACACGTAACTGCAATGAATATATCATTGCAATAACTTGGTATCAATTATTTCATAGTCAATCACAGTGACAAAATGAATTTATTATCTATTACAATGAAGATATCATTGCAGTAATTTAATCCGATTTATTTTGTTTAATTATTTGCAATCTATTACAATAAGTTTCATGAAGTAATAATCTATACTTACAAGATATTCGAAATAGTAAATTGCATATTGCAACAATATATATATATATATATATATATCATTGCATCAAAATTATTATTAAAATATTTGGAGTTTATTGCAACAAAAAATTTTGTTGCATAAACCTATTACCTCAAATTTTATTGCAACATCTTGTATCAACTATTGCAATAACTCTAATATTATTGCAATAGTTTTTTTCATTGCAATAAACATTTTTTCTTGTAGTGATATTAAAAGACAAGGCAACCGCCCTGCTCATTTGTTGGCTCAACATGCCAAGAATATTAGCAATTATGTAACATGGATGGAGGAAAATCCTTCACTGATTGAATCGCTTTGACTCAATATGTAATGTTTATATCTTTATCTTAATAAAGTTACAATTTTCATATAATAAAAAAATAGCATAACCCATTGCTAGGTCTGATTAAGAGGTTGTGATAGCTTGGATTCAGGATGATGAGTTCTAGCATAATTTTGCTTAGTATAATTAAGAGGTTGCTTACATGGGTAGAATAGCTAGTTAGCCATACTAGCTAGTTTTAGAGAATCTCCAAGAGATGAGGCATATTCTCACCCAATTTGGAGAGTTAAATCCACTTTTTTGTTTTACTTACCTATTCTTTTAAATATATTTTTCAATAGGCTCAATATTTTTACTCTATCTCATTTAAATAATATTTATTTTTCTTTATTTTTTTAATCTTATTGTGAGAGAAGCGAGATAGAGAAAAGAGAAACTATATTTTAACTCTTTGCGCATTTATAGTGGCTCTCTTGGTCAAGAAAGCCATTATTCATGAGCAAAAAACTATCTCCCTTTTAGAGAAACCATTGGAGGAACATTATATGGTTTTGTTCTCTAAATTAGAAAGGATTTTGTTAATATAGTATATGTTGGAGATGATGTTGTATACATTTACATGGCTTGATCAAAAATAGGGGTGTGTAGAAAACCCGCCAACCCGCCAAATCCGACACAACCCAACCCAACCCGCCGGGTTGGATCGGTTTTTAGGGCTTGGTGGGTTGGGTTGGGTTACAATTTTTTTTTTTTTAATAGCGGGTCGGGTTGGGTTTGGGTCATAAAATTACGAACCTGCCAAACCCGACCCGTCCCACCCATATTTTAATATTATTTAAAATATATTATATATTTAATAATTTTTTTTTTAAAAACCAGCTGTAGAACACTATCTCGATTCCTACTATCATATATTATATAAAATTCTATTAGTTCTTTTAATATATATTTAAATATATTATATAGTTAATAAAAAAATTTTAAAAATTTAAGATATATATATTTTTTTATAATTGAGTTAGGGACTCATATATATTTTGTTTATAAGTGAATTAGAATAGTAGTTCATTTATATTTTGTTTATCAACTCAATTGAATACTTAGACATATTTTGCTTACTGATAAGTTGGAATATTAGTTTATGTATATTTATCAACTCATGTGGCAAGTGTGATATATTTTTTTTCTATCCATTTAATAATAATAGTAGTAAAAAAAATTGTCCAACCCATGAGTTCAACTCTACCTGACCCAACCCATGTGGGTTGGGTTGGGTTGGACTTATGTGATGGGTTGAATTTTTTTTAACCCACCATGATGGGTTGGGTCAAAAAATCCCGTCAACCTGACCCATGCACACCCTTCACAAATAAAAAATAAAAGGAGTAAAAGAGTAAAAGACTACACCTAATGGTTCCTATAAACGGAAGTATTTGATAAAAATATAATTTTCAATTTTAATATATTTAAATGACTTTGTAGGGTCACGATTTTGGGGCTCAGGCCCAACAGGCGGGTGGTTCTGGCCCAAAAGTCCCACAACAATGAATTTGTAGAGAGTATGTTACAGAACTAGGTCTTTGACAGAGGAAACGCAGTTACGACCAAGCCATGCAACCAGTTGGACGTAAGGATATTCCTTCAAACTTTTGGAGTAACGGTCCCTGATGCTGTTTCTTCTACTTCTATCTCTTTTCTCTTTCTCTATCTTTTTCTTCTTTCTGCTTGCGATCCCCTTTCCATGGGGATCTCCTTCTCTTATATAGCATCCTTCCTAAGATCATGGCCCTACACTTGTCAACCATCTGACCCTCCACTTGAGTGCCTGTCCCATAGGTTATCCTTCCTCTTTTCTGTGAGTTGCACTGGCCAAGATGATTCTGCATTCCTGTCCCTTCCCCATTAATGCGGCTGGAAAAGTAGTTCCTTGGCATTTAATGCGGCAGTTGTGGTTGCCCCCCTTCCTGAACGTCACGCACTGTTCCTTCGTATTGGGTGACCTTTCGCCAGGTATGGAGTGCGAATTGGACACTTACTTGGCGAGTCCGAGGAGGTACTCCTCCTCGGATGCCCCTAAGCAGGCCCGGCCCATCATGGTTGGGATGGGATATCTTACGCCCATGCCTTTTCTTCTTATCGTGGCTGGGCTTGGTACATAAACTACGGCCCAACATCAGCTGACAGATTTTACCCCCCACAGACTTGAATAAAGCATGAAAGAGTAAATTTTTCTAATGATAAAATTTATGAATGGATTTAAGTTTTATTAATATCTAGTTTTGAAATTATTAGTTGTGAGATGTTATTTTAAATCTAGAATATCATAGGTGTTTAGTTTGGTCCTTACAAATGAAATTTATAATGGGTTGTTAAATTTATATGAAGTTATTTATATTATATATTTTTTTGAATTCTTTAATTTTAAATTCTCAAATCTATAAACAATTTTATGAAATTGTGTACCATGTTGCAAATAGAGTGGCAAAATAGGATGGTATGAATTTGTTCCATGTTAATACAATTCTTCAAACCCCAAATTTTGCCTTAATCATTAAAAGACTAGTCAATGAGTCCAATATGGTGAAAGCATTATAGGCCCACGTAGAAGATCTATAAAGTAAAGAAGATAGCAATGTGGGAAAATTAAAAACATGAAGAGGACCCAATGATGAAAAATTGAAGACAACTAGGCAGGTTTAGATACAGTTTACATAGTAAATTCAATTAATTGTGCCACTATTGAGAGGAAATGTCATTCTAGAGCATAATTTATCTCTATTGGATGAGACTTGACTATAGGGGTGTGCAGCCAACTCACAAACCTCTCAAAAACCGACTCGATCGATCCGACCCAATTCTTCGTGTTGGGTCAATTTTTAGAGGTTGGTGGGTTGGGTTAGGTTATGAAAATTTTTTTAATAGTGGGTTGGGTTGGGTTTGGGCTATAATAATCACAATCCAGCCTAACCCAATCCGACTCACCTATATATTTAAAATTTAAATTATATATATTTAATATGTAATTAATAATATATTATGTAATTAATAATTTTTTTGATAATTCCTTTTTTATCAAAAAGAATTTAATTTAATTTTTCCCCTATTCGGCTCTTCATATATAAAACTCAATTACCTCTCAAACCCTAATAATCTTATTTCTCTCTCTGTCACTTCTCACTCCCCTCTCCCACTCCACTCTTATTTATTTATAACTAAGTTGGGATACTAGTTTTTATATATATATATATATATATATATTGTTTATCAGTCAATTGGATTTTTTTTTTTTAATAATTGAATTGAAATACTAGTTCATATATATTTTGTTTATCAACTTAGGTGGCAAGTGGGATATATTTGTTTTTGCTTACTTTAATAATAATAGTATTAAAAAAAGTTGTCCAACCCATGGGTTCAACCCGACCCAACCTGATCCACGTGGGTTGGGTTGAACCCCTCTAATGGGTTGGGTTGGGTTAGTTTGGATTTTTTATAACCCATCATAGCGAGTTGAGTTGAAAAGTCTCCTCAATCCGACCCAACCTGATCTATGCATACCCTACTTGAGAATAATGAGAGCTATAAAAATAAAGGTAAAAAATAACTTGTCCTTGTCAAACCTAACCAAGAAAGCAAGAACATTTTAAATGGTAATATTTGGAATCATGTATATCCTAAAATCACTCACCCACATTGAGGGTGATAATATTAATGTTGTGAGCAAACTCTCTCTATGGGGTATGGATTATTCACTACTTGGAAATATTTTGGAAGAAATAAAGACAATAGTGGCTGATCTTCGCAATAACTATTTCTAATGTGTTAGGTGATTTGGTAACTCAATGGCACACTTTTTAGCTATGTTTGTTAGTTAATCTGTAATGATATAACTTGGATGAAAGATCCCCCTCCTAGGTTTTTTTGGATGAGAAGATCTTCCTCCTCTTGCCTTAGAGGCTCTATTCTTTAATGCAAATTTTTCTCTTTTATAAATGATAGCCTTTTTAGCCTAATAATAATATAAATATATAAACTCAAATTAGCTAAGTTTCGCTTTCACCTATTAAGAGTAGAACTTCTATTCAAATGCCAAAATTGGAGCTAGATGATCCACCCGATAGAGAGATTATTGATATATGTTGTTATTATTATTATTTTTTCTTTGCACGTAAAAAGGTAAAACAAATAAAAACACATATTAGAGCATGTACACACAATAAATCAAATGATGCAAAAATTGTCACAATTAACAAGAAATTTTTTTAAACCCTGTCCCCCCCCCCCCCCCCCCCCCCTTTTCCCTCTATTAGTGAATTTAGTCATGATTAATGCATTGTAAAATTAGTGTTAATAGTGAAAGTGATGTTATTATTATTGGACTTGACTTCAATCCAATGCATTGAAGCATTGAACTCATGCTTTACCCATTCTAATTACAATTTATCACTTCAATAAATTGTAAAAAAATTTACATCTCTAACATGACACTATTCCATGTGATCATATTTACCCTCACTTCACGCTTTTGGTCCACAGCGACTGCCAAAACTTTGCATTGTAGGGGTTTCAAATTCTATTACCCCTACATGCCTTAAGTGCAATTCATTAGCTTGGGAATATCAAAAGAAAGGAGGGGGGGGGGGGGGTGGGAGGGGAGGTTGTATTTTAGAATCTATAGGTCTTCAAATAGTTGATTTGAAAAAGTTGAAACTCTTCTTATTGGATGATCATGATACCTCTCGGAAATTGAAATTCTTAGATAGCTATAGTTATGGCTGCTGATCACCCAAAGAATATTTGTTTCAAATAAATTGAGCCAATATATAATATCAACTAAAAGAATTCTTCGTGTTACATGTTTTAAGTGCAATTCTTTAACTAACTTGAACGTTGAAATCAGTAGAAATCAAAATTTTGAAGCCACTAAAAATATCAATTCTTTTTCTTTTTGTTTCTTTATTTGGATGTTGTATGTATTGCATATTAATTTGGATTCAACTCATTCATGAAATTAAAATTTTTTTTTTTAATTTAACTAAATGGGATGACTTAATACTTTTTGGGATATAAGGTGATAAATTTAGTAAATTTTTTAATATTTAAATAATACTTATTCAATTATATATATATATATATATCTTTCTTTTAAAACCCATTCTTCTTGCTTTTGGAGATACAAAATTACTAATATAATTTTTGTATTTAGATTTTATTAATATAATTTTTTGCAAGTTTTTAGGAAAATTGATTGTCAATAATTATTCGACATATTCATAATAATTAAGCTCATAGCATTTTTTTTTTTCCCTTTTTGTGAAACAATTGTGTTGGATTATTGGCCCAATATTTTTGAGGCCTTCTTAAAGTTGTGAAAAGAATGTAAAATCTTTATAAAACCCTAGTATGGAGGTCTAATGGTCTAGCACCATGTCCAACTCGCAATCATATGAGACTCATTAGCACTAGGGTTGATGGCTAATGAGAGAGTCCTATGGTATATTTTGTTAAATAGGGTATGAGTTGCTCTGATGTTTACCATAAATTATTTTTATTTTTTTTTTATTTAGGAAAAAGAGAGAGTTATATATCAGAATACCTAACCAAAGAAAATGGTATGAAAAAAATAAATAACAAACTTAAGTCGTAATATCACATTTGTAAAAATAACATAAGACTAAGAAACAAACAAATACACTAGATGGAGTCGGTCATCTCCATGATAGCATATTAGCATTGGGTCAGTCAGAAATCAAATATGAACTCACTAAAAAAAAAAAAAAAAAATCAAAACACTTTTTCACACGTTGCAATCATATATATATAATTTTTTTTATATGAAAATTGTAACTTTATTAAGACGAAAATAAAAACATTACATCTTGAGTCAAAACGTACTTAATGAATGAAGGATTTTCCTTTGTCTATGTTATATAATTGCTAATATTCTTGGCATGCTGAGCCAACAAATGGGTAAGATGATTGCCTTCTCTCTTAATATGTGTAACTAGAACCAGGTGAAAGTCTTTAAATTTGTGTTGAATCCCATCAATTATATTAGCTGATGTGGATAAAATAGAGATTACTCACAATAAGATAAGTCGACGGTTAAAAGTGGGCGGATACAACTGAACCCGTCAGCCCTCATTTGAAGACTATCGATGAAAGGGATATGTAGGGAGAAGCATCGACAAGGCATACCCTAAGGCTGATGGGGTCATGAATTTGACGGGATCATAAAGCTTAAGGGATCCTAAAGCTGATGGGATTAAGACTGAAGGTATAGGGTAAGTTGACGACATTAGTAAAGAAATGCTTGCCAATCACGGTTGCGTATACAAGGAAATGTCTTGCTCTCCACGTTTTGAGATACCTAAGAGGGATTCCTATATGGAAAGGATCCCGCAAAATATGCTCAAGAAGACTCTTATAAGGAAAAGACTTCTATTCCAAGGAAAAGAGGTCAACCATACTACTATAAAAACCCAAATACCCTCACAAACCAAGGTACACATAATTTACTCTCTCTAGCACTTTAGAATTGTGAGAATAGTTTTAACTTGATCTTTGGAGGGTATTCGACCGGCACCACACCGGTGCTCTCTGTGAAGTCTTCTCTTTTTGTGTATAGAGTGTAGACTTTGTCAGTGCCTTAGAAGAATATAATACCTGAAAAGTTTGAGAAGCACGGAATGTTTGCCACTTCTTTACCAAGCATAATTGAGCCAACACATTTAGTGTGCGTTTGGGTAAGGATGAAAAATGAAAATTATTTCACTATTCAACTGCTACTATTCATGAATCCCATTGCACTTTTTGACATTATTCATGCGTCTCACTGTATTATTTTAACTAACTTTTACATTTATTTACAATATTTCAGTAATAATTTTTCAGTTTTAGCAAAATAAGCAATATCTAAACACACCTTTAATGGCATTTACTGTATATTTGTCGTATTAACATCAAAAGGCTATCGAGATCCAATTGTCAAATACTTGAGGTACCTTCAAATAAATACTTGAGGGATACTCTTCAAATAGTAAAAAATTGGAATGAAACTTAAAATAACGTACAATATTAGGTGTGTCGTGGAGTGTTTAACACCTTCCTCATATGTAATTGAATTTTTGAGTCCACATCTTTACTCTTTATTTCAAGACTACATTTATCTTCCTTCTTAGTTTGGGAAACTTTCATTCAAAAAAATAAAAAAAAGTTTAGTAAACCTCACGGCAACCGTTAAAGTTTAGTCCAAGACATGTGCTACAACTATTGATCTATTAAATTGGGAAATTTCATAAACAACACTTATCGTCTCAAAGAGTGACTTAATTTGGGCCTTAACTCCACCACCTTTTATTAATAAACTTATTTGATGCAAATAAAGAGAAGGTTCAGGTAATATTTTTTATTTTTTATTTCCAATATATGTACAGTACTTAAGATCAATTTGTACAATAACATGAGTATATGACACATGTAAATATTATGTGGTATTTTAATGTTAGAAAACTGATAAGCATATCTATTATATTTTACTTTATATATCTGAATAGGTTGTGTAGTAATTATTTTTCATAGTAAAAATCAACTTTTAATTCTTATTCTTATATAATGGTTTTAATTTAGTAATTAGATAAACCTTAAGTACAATTTATCAGGTTTTGTCAAGCTCATAAAATGATTAAATTATAAAAAATTTCGAACTATGTAGTAACTTTTTTTTTTGAGAACATATATAGTAACTGTGGGGGAGGATTTTGTTTCTGGCCACCCGCAAGCTTGTTTTGTTTGTCCGCTTTGGGGAGCCAAGCCCGCATGGTTTTGTTCTCAAGGACGCATGTGTAGTAGTGATACACTCATGCTTACGCCAAGCGCTTATAAGGCATGAGTGGGGCGCTTCTCTTGCCGATGTGGGACTGCACCCAGAGTCTTCCCATACTGTGTAGTAGTGGTAGAGGCGTGCTCTGCACAGGGGTAACAAAACCGTGTGGGTGTCGGGTCTGGGACAAGCCAATCCCACCCCACCCCAAAGTGGACAATACTCTTGATGAGCACTGCCCTCAAAAGCACCTTTTTGTGGGGGAGGATTTTGTTCCTGGCCACCCACAAGCTTGTTTGTCCGTTTTGGGGAGCCAAGCCCGCACGGTTTTGTTCTCAATGAAGAGTATGGGAAGACTCTGGGTGCAGTCCCACATTGGCAAGAGAAACGCCCTACTCCTGCCTTATAAGTGCTTAACGCAAGCATGAGTGTACCACTACAACACATGGCATGAGTGGAGCGCTTCTCTTGCCGATGTGGGACGGCACCCTGTTTATATTATATATATACATTTTTTTTTTTGGAAAAATAATAAGCTATTGCATTAAAAATTGGAACTCATTACACTTTTGAAAAATAACAATATTTTTTGCATTTTTTCTCTTGAATTAAATTTGTTTCTCATTTTCTTTCCTATTCTTATTTTTATTTCATAAATTTTGACCTTAAAAAATATTGATATAATATGAAAATACTTCTTTATATATATATTAATGAAAATTGACAAATATCAAAGACATTGAAAAAAAAAATATAAATAAAAATGCGAAACAATAGATGAAAAAATAATAAGGTAAAGGGGGACTTTTGGTGGGGCTGAGGCGGTGCCAGCTTGACCTTATATCAACGTGCACCAGGCCCAGCAATGATAGGGCTTGTGGATCCACCATTTTTACTCCATAACTCATGACTTGATACGAGCAAGTTGCTGTAAAAGTTGTGGTCCTAGCATTTTCTTTAATATATATATATATATATATATTTATATAGAAAAGAGTCTCCACACTGCCTATGCAAGGAAAAACCATCTCTATCTCCCACACCAGCAAAATGGAAACCCCAATTTCTCTCATTGACTCTCTTTCATTTGCATATCAGTCAAAATTATTAGAGACCACAACAATCAATCATGAGTTCAACTTTGAAAGATCAAGATGTTTGTAGTTGTACAAGGTATTATCTCCTTAGATTACTGCAAGAATGTGCCAAAAACAATATCAAATCTTGTTATCAAGCCTAGGAACTCTCTGCCAAATCTTCCTCGGCGGTTTCTGATAATAAGCAGAAATGCTCAAAGGAGGAGTCCATGAGAAAAATCACGGACTTAAACTGCTGGGGTCCTACCACAACTAAGTTTTAAATTGCCGTGTAAAACCAGTAGAGTGAGTTTAAATACCGAATTGCTGTGTAAAATCTGTAGAGTGTGTGTAAATACCAATTATGTGTGACGATATGTCCTTTTGCACCCCAATGATAAGTTTTCTGTTAATTTGGATAAAAAAGTATGATACCATGTAAAAAGACTCAATTGTCTTTCCTCTCAATCCCTTGAAAATAAAAAAGAAATTACATTTTATCATCCTAAATTATATTCTTGATTATACTTTGCACTATAAATGTTAAATTTTCATTCAACTTAAATGGCAAACTTAATGTTGGGGTACAATGACAAGGGTCATAGTTTAGGGTGCAAAACGTACATTTGAAAAGTTTAGGGTGCAAAGTGTAATATAGGATATAATTTAAGTTACTAAAGTGTAATTTTTCCGGATTATTAGAAACCTATATGCTAAACAAGAGTAATTATTGGGTTTAATTTGCATCACTAGTAGGTTGGATAAATGAACCTGAATACATTTTTTTTTCGTGAGAATATAAATGAACATGAATACAATTCTTTGAATAAGTATGCCAAGTGGATCAAACTGGCTTTGACAGGGACTTATATATCTATATTAGCTATATAATAATATAATATAAACATTTTTATATTTCTAATTGACTTATTCTAATGGAGTCATGCATGAAAGTCTTTAAAAACCCATATTTTTCATATTATATATATATCTATATATATATATAGGCTTTTAAATTACATATTGTCTAGGTTGTCAAAATTGGAATCTTACGTAAGATCATAGGAGGTAGGTTGTATCATGGATCGTAATATTCTACATTATTTGAGAAAAAACACATTGGTATGTTAAACAATCACATAAATTATACATTCATTCATAATTTGCATCCATTTAGGGTCTGTTTAGGAATTATTTGTTTTGCTGAAATTGAAAACTTTTTACTAAAAGTACTGTAGATAAAAGTAAAAGTTCGTTGAAATAGTCCAGCGGAACCCATAAATAGTATCAAAAAGTGCAATGAAGTCCATGAATAATAGTAAAAATAAGCTAAATAGTAAAATAAGTTAGTTTTTTTTTATTATTTTTTTATTTATTTATTTTTTTTTATTTGGAGCCAAACAGACACTTAATATAATTACCATATATCACTATATCTATTTGTAAGCGTCATTTAAAGAAGCCAAAAATCTCAAAATGTGACATTCTATTGGGATGTTATTTTTCATTTTAGATCCAACTAACACTTTATTTCTCTACCTTAGAATAACAAAACTTGGTCTATTAGAATATTATTTTTTATTTGGGTCCAACTAACCTTTCTGTCAAGTTAAAGAATATTCCAAAAAACAACTAGGATCGTTTGAGATCGTTAGAATTGTGCAATCCTACCGATCTTGAACGATCGCAAAAATCCTTGAAAGATCAGGTTCGTTTTAGGTAGGTATAATCATAAAATCGTTGAATCGTAGAATTAAATTGAGATTTTGACAATCATGCATATTGTGGTAAATTATCTTTCTTTTATTTTATAGGGGTAAATTATTTTCTTCTTTTTTTTTTTTAAATTCTTTAGAACTTGCCTTTTTTTTTGGATAAAGTAGACCAAAACCAAATAAAATTTTATATATATATATATATATATAATATTTATATTCTCTAAAAAAATTCTAATTAAATTAAGTATATTCTTTTATGTAAGTTCTCTCATTAACTTTTTATGTATTACTGCTTCTTAAATGAGTATGTATCATATGTAAATATTTGTTTGTTGAATTTTCCCCTTCATTAAAAAAATTAATTATTAACTAGCATAACTTGCAGTCCCTTAAAAATTACGATGATTTTTTAGTGGAGTTTGTGGTGTGTAGTCTGCTTTTGTGTTAGAATCTCATTCCTTTCTCTTGTATGTGTGTGTTTGTTTCTCAAAATATTAACTATTAACTAGTGATTACACTAACTCAAACCAACTTCTTGTGCAAAATGTGTCCACCATAGTTATCCTTAACTACAGCAGAAGCAGAATCTCAAAATCACTTTATCTATGTTTTAGTTTTTTCCCTTTTTCTTTTAGCACTGAAATTTTGACACATTTGGTTCCTTTTCTGATCTGCTAATATTTCCGGAATCTTGGTTGCTTTTCCACTGAGAAGGTCTGAAGTCTGTTCTCCATGATTTATATTCGAGGTTTGTTTTATAAAATGTATAAGTAAAACCATACATAAAGTCTTTAACATCTGTCAAAAAGATTCTGTCAAGCATACTACCTAAAAAAGAAAAACAAAAGGACAATTTTTGTCTAAAAGTGTAGGAGTTAAAATGCAGTGGTAGAATTCAAATTAAATAGACCCTAACTACTGGAATGCCCTTTGAAAATTATATCATAGCCAGGAACACAGTTGGTTGAACTTTAAAGGGACTTAATACTTTCTTCCTATACATGATCATAATGTCAAACTTTATCTCAATTTAGAGTCATCACTGTTAGCTTCTAAGACTTTAGGTTTAAATGTATTAGAACTTCAATTTGTAATGTTGGCAAACCATGATCAAAATGTTTATTATTGTTTTAGACTTGCTCAAAGTATGTTTATTTGTAAAATTGGAATCGAGTGATTGCATAATTTATTGGACTAAATCTGCAAGACTCGATTGATCGAAAATTAGACTCAATCGATCAAACCACGTGCAGATTTATTTTTTTGCATAATTCCAATTCAGCCCAAACTCTACTTAAACATATTGGGTTTCAAGTAAAACACTCCTAGTATATAAAGGAAACCCTAACGATGTTTTTATAAGGCTTTTTAGAGAGATTAGAGTGCAGCTTGTGCCCCTTTTGTAGATCTAGGGTTTTGTACCCAAAAGCTCTCTAAGGTCGTTGTTTATGCTATGTGTATGAATATCTTGTAAGATTTTGAGGTGTTTGCCTTCATACATACTTAGGGTTTCTAATCTCAAAATTGATATCGAATGTTTGGTGATCGTTTTGGTTGTTATATAAAGAGCTTAAAAATACACAAGTGGGAGTACTTGTGTTTGCTGTGAATCCAAGAAAGAAGTAGTTCGTGGACTCGAAACTGTCATATGGTCGTGGTAATAAGTTTCCTACTCGAGGTAGTAATAGGATGTTAGTGGTCTAAGTTGCTATTATGTAAACTTCAATTATTTTATAGTGGATCTGTTTTATCTTGGGGATAGTTAGGTTAAATCTTCCCCAAGTTTTTTATCGGTTTGGTTTTCTTGGGTTATCATATCGTTGTATTTTTTATTTTCCGCACTTTACAATGATACGATATATTTGTGTTAACCTATATTTGAATAATTTGACTAAGTAATCATTTAGCTAATTAACTAGGTTAATTTGGTTGTGTTTTAAGGAATCTAAAAACATACAATCACAACTCAGCAGAAATAGCGAAATTGCTTGGATCCTACTCATTGTGTATTATAAGAACCAAAGAGTGATTTCAATTGACAAATATATGATGGGCTAAACTCATGCAAAACGAATAATGCTTAGTACTTTGATATTGTTTTACACCTGAAACAAAAATCTTTTAAAAATCAAGATAATTATGACTTGAAAAGAAATAATTTGGATGGTAGTTTATCATAATTTTGTTTTGGAAGGAATTACTTTATTATTCTTTCTTTCGACCACAGGATCATCATTGTGTTGTTTTTTCATTTAAGTGTTGTCACTTTTTATTCACTCTTCCTTATGTTGGTAAGAAAAGTATGCTATTATGATTATTGTCTTTATAACAGTTGAGGAGACATACTGTTGCAAAATAAAAAATATATAAATAGTGAATCTATAAGAAAATAATATTACATCAATTACAAGTTCAAAACTTATTAAAATGACAAATTATGAAAAAATAGTAAAAATTAGTAGTAAATTGTACTATTATCTTTCTTTTCTTCCTAATAATTTGGTAAAATGCGCATGACAACCACCATTTTAAAAGGAGAGTTTTTTGAGATAAGAGAGGGGAAAAAAAAAAAAAAAAAAAAGAAGAAGAAAGAAAGAAGAAGATATGATGACCCTACTACAACTTGTGTGATTGACTATCTTCAGTAATTATCTATTCTTTTAAAGTAATTAATTACCTGCGCTTTTAGTTCATGATCCTCATCAATCATCAATCATACTGGTTTCATAAACATGCCTATTTCCTTCATGACTCCTGATTTCAGCCGTAGCCAACAAGGCAGCAGTTATGCAACCACAATTTGGCAAAACTAGACCAACCATAATTTAAAGGTAATTTTTTTTTTTTTTTTGGATGGAGAAAGGTAAAATTTGAAAAACAATATATATGAGAGAGAGAGAGAGAGATTATATGAATAAAAAAACAATAAAATAGGGGTGATATTTAGCAATCTCGTCATTCACCTATTAAAATGTAGCAATCAATTGGATTCACCTCTGATAAGAGGTTATAGATGACAAGTAATGACTATCACAAATGGTTAATTCTTGTTACACACTTACTATTGCATACATTATGTGCATACTTTTTTATTGCTATACGCAATCACAATTTCTGTTATAATTATGAAATCATAAATCGTGCTTTGAAAACACGATTTCACACTTTTAATTAAAATCATGTTCTTAAAGTATGATTCTAATTGACATGGTATTGTGTGTCCTATACACACGGTGTGTAACTATCACCGCTCATCACATATTACCATTAAATTGACAAATTAAGTATATGGATTGTTTTGAATTGTCATGTGTTTACACTTTATTTGTCTTCTTTGCCGACCTGAATTTAGTTTGGGGAGTTGAATTTGCCATCTTTGTTTGCACAAATGGTAAAGAAGGCTAGGGGTGCATTCTAGTACAACATATCACTTGACAAACCTATAAAAGGAGGTAAAACTATGTGGCCAACTCACAAAACATAGGCAAATCATGATTTAAGCTTTCGAATAAGGTAATTGTGATTAGTGTAATGAAGGAGAAAATGTTGTGCACTTAGGAACTCATGGAAATGTATTAAAGTATCTGTTGAATATGTTTGAAGGTTTGTGTGAATGTAGGAAAGCACCTGAATGCAAATATAATTTTATACATTTCTCTAAGTCTTCTTAGGTCTAATCCCCTAAACATTGAGTTCCTCTTTCATTTTATAAATTTTAGTCCCTAAAAATTTTGCAAAATGAGAGAAAACTTGTGGTATCTGTTGGGCATTAATATTTTACTGGCTTTGAGCAACGAAACCTTGAAAGGAGTAGGTTGTGGATTTCCTCAAGCTTTAGGCTACCAGGTCGCCAAAGGCCATTTAAATTGCTTCTTTGAAAGAAAATTGACTATCCTAATTTGTTGAATTAGAGGATTATGACAATCAACATTTTGATTGAATCCTATATTGGAAGCAAAAATTTATGTCAAGTATATTCGTATATGAGTTAATTGAATAGATTTTTGGTTCTTCCATGAGTGACGGACTTTGTACATTAAACTCAACATGGGCTTTATGGTTCTTCAAGTGTTTCAAGCCTAGTATAGAGACTTTTCATTGGCCCAAAATTGGTACGAAATGACTCTTTTGCCCACCAATCCACATCTCCAATTTAGACTTTTCATGTGAGCTTGGTCCACACAGTGGGCCTTTTCTGGCATAGCCTTTTTAACTCTAAAGGCCAAAATAGTGGGTCTTTGGGTTAGACCTCGTGAGCCCAATTTTTTAACCAGTCAGAGCATTCGGCCGAATGCATGGGCTTCTTTCATGTGTTTACGGGCCTAAGTTTTTCTGGAAAGATTGAGCTTGTGGGCTCGTTTCATTTGCAACTCCAAAATGCCCAAGAGGGATCAACAGGAAAATTATGCCACCACAAAATCACTCACTGAAACTTGCAATCAAGCCCTTCTGTTCTGCATGTTTCTGAGTTGTAACTTAGATCTCCAAGCCCTTCTGTTCCAAGAGGTCCATGGACCATGACTGTTAGTACCATCTAGGTTCATAGTATTTATACATCTATGGAGGCAAAAGGTCAAGTATTCTGGCCTCTTTTTGAATTCTAATAAATTTGAGCATTTTTTTAATAAAAATATTATAGAAGATACACAAAAGAAAGTTTTTTTTTTTTCTTTTTTGGGTGAGATTTGATACACACCTGAAAGTAAATAAAAATATATGAAGAGAATATAAGGGTATGTTTGGTAGACTGTAATAGACACTGTAATATAATAGATATTCCTATAGCATAACTATTCGGTTGTTTGGTTATGTTTTTATTATAATGAATAGTTATTCCTTATAAATAGCGATTCTTCAAAATAAGAAATAACTATTCCTTATTAAAAGTACTGAATATTTATTCTTTTACTTTATATGATAACTTTTTTAAAAAATTTCCTAAAAAGCCATTAGTTACCACATTTTCAAAAGGAAAGAAAATAAATTTTTCTTGTTAATTATTAGCTTTATTTTGAACACCCTAAAATAAGTGTATCTTAGGAAATTTGACTTAAAAATGATTTAACTACACCTTCTTTTTATACTCTACTAAATTGTAGATGCATATTCAGAATTTTATTCCTAAATAGTCACTAAACAAATGAATAGTAATACTTATTCCATTCCAACTTAATGTATTCCTTATAATACTTATTTCTATTTCTATATAATAATCATTACAGTGTATCAAACGTGCCTTAAATATGGTATCCATTATTGACATGTCTATAAAAAAAATTATAAAAGATACACAACAGAAACAGGAACGGACCTAGTAAGGGGCCCTAGTCCCCCCCGGTATATTTTATGTTTTTAATAGTCGGGCTCCTTCTCTCCCAAAACCTCGGCCCCCGTTAGCTAGCCTTGCCCAGACAACCCAAACCCAGCCCAAACCAAAAAAAAAATTAAAAACCCATTAACCCACATTATATACAAACTGAATTTAGAAAAATAAAAAATGGGGAAGTCAAGAGACAGAAACAGGAGAGAATAAAGACAGCACAGTCCAGCCAACTCATGTACATCCTCAAACTAAAAAATAATAAATTTATTAAATATTTTATCTTGACTTCCTAAAAAAATTTTGAACACCCTACTTTGAACATATTGGGAAAAAAAAAAAAAATTATCTTTAGTTTACTTTGGAGATGACTGTAAAAGGATATTACCAACCTTCAACAGATTAAAGATCTGCATTTGTGAGCCTTTGACTCTTCTAATTTTTTTCTCTATCTGTTCGTCTCCCTTATATCCTAATCTCTGGTGTCCTAAGTCTCCTAGCTCCCTAAGTTTTGGTCTGTTTGCTCTTGCTTGTTTTCTTCTTTACTTACTGATTAGATTGCTCCAGAAATTACAACCATAATCCATGTGTATGGATTAGATTTACAACCATGGTCCACGCGTTTTAGTTTCAGTAGTTTGCTCTCTCTTTTTTCTTCTTTTGTTTCTCTTTTATTTAACCACCACACACGTGTATGGTATACTGGGATAGGTATGACTTTTCTTGATTCTTCTCTTCTTGATTTTTATTAAATTAATTGTATTATTATATAATATTAACAACATATATATTTATATATAATAAGCTACTTTTAAAATAGATAAAAATATATAATATAAAAAATAAAACACTAAAATGTGCAAATCATTATTTGATTAGATTTTTTTTAATGCATTTAATTTCAAGAATTGTTTGTCTACTTTGCAACTTTAACTTATTAGTATTTCTTTTTTATATGTTAGTGATTAAGTACTTAATGGATAATAATTTAGTCTTGAATATAATCCCATAAGCAAGTTAAAAACTTTTTGATCTATTCATGATAATATTTCTAAAAATAATACTATACCTTTGGATTCTAATGTTGAGTTATAGAATAATTAACTTATATATTGAATGGTATTTACATTATACTTTAGACTATTATATAAATCATGAATATAACATATATATACAAATCTCGTTTTCATTTGGCATCCCCAAAGACAAGTTCCAAGTTTCGTCATTACTACCATTTTATTCACATAACTTAAGTTTCTTAATAACCACCTTAAAAATATATCTAGAATCATCACAAGCTATATGGATGCTTATTTGGATTTTTTTTTGCTTATACTTCGATCCCCCCTGGACTTGAAATCCTAGGTCTGTCCCTGAATAGAAAGAAAATAAAAATATATGAAGGAGACTATAAATATGGTATCCATTATTGACATGTCCCAAAACCTGGGATAGTGTTCAACTTTCCAAAGAGTGATAGATCTCTTTCTCTTTTCATCATCTTTTAAGTTTTAATTGCAAACAATTTTAATTTATTGTCCAAGATTATTTGATGGGAGAAATTATTAGGTCTATCAAGAGAATTGCAGAAGTGTTCCCCCTAGTCATTCTAACCAATAAAACACTGTTATTTATGTAAACGTGACATTAACTAGTGATTTTTTATTTTTATTTTTAATTCTTATGTTGATTATATTGGTTGGGAGGACTCATGCATTTACATAAGTGCCATTATTATATTTGTTGGGAGGACTATTTCAACAGTTCTCATGGTGGATCTAATAATTTCTCATATGATGTATAAGTTGTGAAAATGAGGCTTTTAACAAATATTACAATGTTCCCATAAGTGGATCTAATAATTTCTCATCTGTTGTACGAGTTGTGAAAATGAGGCTTTTAACAAATATTACAATGTTCCCATATCTAAATGTGCATCCATTTTCAACCTCAAAAATCCACTGTTTTGGCCAGTTTCTAGGCTATTTTCTAGCCCAACATCTTAGCCATGTCCTTCCTTTTTTCTGTCAATAATTCTTTTCTGTTTTCCTTATAAATGCCATTTATTTCCAAGCTATGTTTATGATTTGATTTCAACATAAATTGTTTCTGGTAGATATGGGGCCTTGAGTTTAGAGCCTATTTGGTCTAGAGCCGAACTAGCAACAATATTCCCCTGCATCACTTGGGGCCTATAACTGATGTTATGTAATAGGAATGTTACGGCTGCTTTCTATTATTAGTCGACTTTATTGGATTTTGCTTCTCCCTAACTTGGTATTAAAAAAAAAAAAAAACCATTCAGTTTCTTGAAAGAACTAATAAAGAAAAAAAAAAAAAAATCTGCCTTACCTTGAACAAAGATAAATGGAAAAAAAGTAGAACACATAGTTGATAATTATTCAAAATAGCCAATGAGCCATAAAAGTTGCCAGTTTAACATATACATTATTCCAAAAAGATGAAATGATTTTTCTAGTTACAAAGTCTACTCATCAAAAAAATAGAAGAAAAAGAAGTCAACAATTTCATTTTAGTTTTGTATGATATAATACAATATTGATAAAACACCAATGAACAAAGCAGCAAATAGATAAGCAACACATGAAAAGAAAACAAGTAGCCCCTGCCTGAGTAGATTTTCGAGATGTCATCTACAAGAGAGTTTTCAGATTTTCGTTCAACACCACTTCAATTCTCACCATGGCCGCCTAATAATTATGGCAATAGGCAAGCAGAGTAGAGCAGGACATTCTCCGAAGAAGTGAAGAAGTGGCATGGTAGAACAGCCATCCATTCAAACAAGGCTCTCAAAAAATAGGTTTCAACTGTTAGAGAGTTTTTACTTTTGCAGGGCTTGTTCTTCTAGAATTAATTCTCCCAAACTGATCAGGAATGACTTGAATAAAGCATGGAATAGTAATTTTTTCTAATGATAAAATTTATGAATGGATTTAAGTTTTTTTATTTTATTTTTAAATTTTTAATTTTTATATCTAGTTTTGAAATTTTTAGGTGTAAGATATTATTTTAACACTTTGCGTCAGACAGAGCAATGCTTTTCAGCTTTTACAACCACCACCAACCACCCCCAATCACTTTAGGTATGGGCTGATGGGACAAGTATCAGTCCTGGACAGTTGAACCTACACGTGGACGTTGAGAGGGGAGTGAAAGCTACTATAAAAGGAAAAATAAGCAGTCCAGGAAGGGGGCTGGGAAAAAAGGCCAATAACCAGAGCCTCCCAGATCGTCTCGAGGAGAAAGACTCCCCTAATGAACACAGTTTAATTCTGTATGAACACCACGACTAACCACTGTTCGGTGACCAAGGCCTAGCCTTTTAAACCCACGCTCTACAAATTATATTGTTTGGGCCCTCAAAGTGTGAACCCAATATGTTTTGGGGCCGTCACAAATTGAGTCCTTACAAAGCCATTTCGTAGTTCTTAATTTTGGGATTTTAGATTCAAAATCCTCAAATTGATTTTGCCCAATTTAAATGATGGACATTTAAGTCAAATACTTTGTATTTAATTAAACATCGACTTAATTTTACTTTTGGGTGAGATAATTGGTTTTAATCTCAAGGATAAGTCAAAGACCATGTTTTCATGGAAATTGAATCAAGGATTCTCTTTTTGAGAAGTTAAAGTTCCAAGTAATTTTCCCTTTCTTTCATAATATTTTGATTGAAGTTTCCAAATTTAATTAATGGAAAGAAAACTCCTTTGAAGTAATTATTATTTTTTTATGAACATTGGGAATTAGAAAATTTCCTTAAATCAATTTTTTATGATCATTTTATTTTAAGAATTATTAACTCTAATCTTGTTTAAAGAATTAATAATCCCAAAGAATTAGTCACAATCAATTTGGTGGAGTTAATGCCTCCATTAATTTGATGGTGGAGTCAAAAATTCTATTAAAATGGTAGAGTTAAGGACTCCATTGATGGGGTAGAGTCAAGGACTCCAATTATAGGGGTAGAGTCAAGGACTCCAATAATGGTAGAGTCAAAAACTCCATTGATAAGGTAGAGTCAAGGACTCCATTAATAGAGAAGAGTCAAGGACTCTATTGATGGGCCGGGTAGAGTCGAGGACTCCATTGATGAGGTAGAGTCGAGGACTCCAATAATGAGGTAGAGTCAAGGACTCCAATTAAAAGAAAGGACATTACACCACAACTTGAGAGAATTTTTATTTGGTAATTTTCAAATAGGATTTAAGAGTTAGGAACTCTTGTATAAAGCTTCATGCATGGAGTTAGGAACTCCTCATGAAACCCAACCTTATTTGTTTTCCCAAACAAAAATTATTTGAAGAAGGATGAGAGAAAGATTTGGCAGTGAGAGAATTTTTATTTGGTAATTTTCAAATAGGATTTAAGAATCAGAGACTCTTGTATTAAGCTTCATGTATGGAGTTAGGAACTCCTCATGAAACCCAATCTTATTTGTTTTCCCAAACAAAAATTCAAATTTGAGAATGAGGGAGAAAGAGATTTAGAGTAGAAAGGGACTGATGTGAAATCCCATATACGAACCTATGCCGCATATTTATTCTCTGCTTGATGTAGCTCTCTCCGTCTGTGCCTCTCTTTTTTGTCTTCTCTCTATATTTTTCTCTATGTCTTTGCCCCGTGTGTGTGCATTTGCTCTCTCTCTCTCTTTTTTTTTTTTTTTTTTTTTCTTTTCTTGTGCGTGCCTCTCTATTTATAGTGAGATTCCAAAGAAGCTGTTCCCTTATTTTTCTCTCAACTGATCAGATCATGGAGTAGTTGCGTCAGTTTTTCTCTTCACAACTCCTAATTTCATGTTGAGCCGTGGCCTACTATTCAGCTTTTTGCTCTTTTTATTTGTTCCGTTGCTTTTTAAACTCCCTCTTTTTGGTTTGTGACATCCCCACTTTTCCACTTTTCAGGTCCACTTTCATGAAACCTTGCTCCTTACTTTATGGTGTTGCCACTTCCCATTTACTTTTCAGGTTTTTTTTTTTTTTTTTTTTTTAGATTTCTATCTTTTGCTTTTGTACTAGGCAGCAGGCTATAAACGTGGCTCATATTATTATTATTATTATTATTATTATTACATATATATATATATATATATATATATATATATATATTTTGTAGTATTGGCTAGGTGCCGATCATATATGGCCATATTTTTATTAGAGATGTTACGTCTATAATATTTTTACAATATTATTACAACAAATCACAAGTGGTTAGTTGTTATTGGTTCAAATTTCAAACTAATGCTAAGATTACTTTTTTGCCTCAACAATAACAACTAGTAACAACTTGCTACTTAGAATTTATTGTAAAAATATTGTAAAAATGTTGTAGACATATCATTTTTTTTTTAACCTATGCCATTATTTAATCCTAGCTGCCGTGTAGGTGCAACACTTTTTTATAAAGTAATTTTTTAGTTTCAACAGGCACATTTAAGAATAACCATAATTACTAGTAAGTAATCGACTGTATACATTTATAGTATTACATTAAAGACTAATAATTTGAAATTTTTATATAAATATTTTCTAGGATTACATGCTTGTAGATATAATTGATATAAAAAATTAAGAATAATTTAAAGGACATATAATGAGAAATTGGATTGCATTTAATTATCTAAAGTCAATTAGATTGAATATTCTCTTCACTTCTACATGAATCTAATACTAGCTTATAACCAATGCATACACATGGATGTATTTAAAATAATAAAGATAATTTGATTTATATTTAAATTCCTACCTAATCTTAATCCTGTTGGTGATCATTTTTTGATTTGTGAGGATGTAGTTCGGTAGAGTATGCAAATTATTAATTCTTGATGACTTATGAAAATGTTCATTCTTGATAGTTTTGTTTTAGAAAAAAAAAATTGTTACTTAACTTAATTTTGTTATTGTGATGCAATAAATGAATTTTAGCTTTACATATTTCAAATAATATATGAATAACCAATTTTTAAGATCATGATTAAATTTCACCTTAAAATTTTTGTTTGAACTAATCATAATTTTTTAAAGACAAAGTTTGACTACAACTTCCTTTAAAAAAAAATTAATATTACTACATATTTTGGAAATTGTAATCCAATTATGCCAAATTAATATCATAATACAACTATTGCAAAAATGACTTTAATTGGTGACATGAATGGAACAGTTAATTTGAATTATTAAATTCAATCCCACTACGGTATAAAAGTAACAAGGTGCACCTACTGACTAAGGAAATAATGGCATAGAGGTTATTCTCTCTAATATTATTATTACCGGATTCATCTACCACTTTTAACTCCTACAAAATACAAATTCAAATATGATTCAAATTTGAAATCTACCTGACCAATTGCACTTTACATATACATAATAGAAATCACTTCTCAATTATGAATGAAAGTTCCCAAACAAATCCATCCATGATGACCATGAAACATTTCAATGAATTTATTGTCCACAACGTAAATAAGCATTACCTACTTATCATTTGGTGTTAAAGTAATGACCTAGGAATATTTTTAATCATACAGTACAACAAAAAAGGCATTGAATGAGGTAAATAACATAATGAAATAGATAAATAATATAAAAAGGAAGCACTAAAAAGGAATACAATACTTAATAAAGCGTACCATATTATAGAATTTTCTCATGTGACTGCACGACAGATTCTCAACTTATCATCTCAACTTGCTGAAATTCCATTGTATTTAAATATCAGAATTGGTTGGGATTCTGTACTTATCACCACAATTCATAGATTGGCTAAGTAGACTAACAAATGTAATTTAAACCCAAAAAAAAACCCTTATAGAAAGCCTGGTTTTTTTACTTGATCAAGAATAAATTTCATCTAAATATCAGAAGACTAGTTAGTATCAAAGAGCAATTGATATTAAATCAATGAAGTAAATGATGCTCCTTTTATGTTTTCTTTTGCCCTTTCTTATTGTAATATTGAATCAATGAAGCAATATTACGTACTTTCCGGCTGGAAAGAATCTGTGGATTCATATGAATAGTAAAATAAACTTTTGGAATTAGGTCTTACAGTTTTTAATAATGAATCGATTGCATAAGCCTTGTTCACAATTTTTAATCATGAATCGATTACATATTTCACAGTTTTTATGAGATTTTTTTAATGATTTGTATAGTACACGTGAGACAGTACACTTGTATACACACAGTGATATGTGCATGCTTTTAAGCATAAAGTATGCCAATCTTGCTTGAAAGTTGACTGTTGTACAAAAACAGAAATAAGCTATTGATATCTCCAACCACTACTACTAATATTAAGAGAAGCATAACATGAACCACCTTGCGGTGGTTTGTAGGTGTGGACATCAATGGAATTTTCCTTTGACTTGATTTTAATTTTTTTAAATATTATATATATATATATATATAAATAATTAAAAAAAAATTATACTTTGTCTCGATAAAAATTAAAATTGGTCACAAAAGCCAATAGACATCTCATTCCTTTTGACTCAGCACTATCTGATCAAGTGTATCCTTGTGATTTGTGTACTAATGCGTATTGTTTTTTACTTTTTGTAAACTTCAAAACATATTTATTGATTATTTAGCATTTTTTTTTTAATGCAAATGTCTTAAGTTGCTTGACTTTGGTTATTTGTTGTTTGAGACTTAAGGTTAGAAGTTTGGCTCTTTTTATTTCCTTGACAACGTTAATTAGTTTTTTAGTTCAATAATATTTTGACATATAATTGGATGATAAATATGACTTATATTTGATTGGTAAATCATGGAAAATCTAGCTACAATATTAGATTTATTTCAAAAGAAAAATGCAAATAATTCAAAAACAACTATTATGTGACTTTTCTTTTATTGATTTGTCAAATGAATTTACTTAGAATGATGGCACAACTATCATAAATTTTACTAGATAAGCCTTACAAATTGAAGTGTCAGTTGTTGAGACACAACAAATAAGTAATTAAGACATTTATTTATTATATTGTTGATGTAACATCAAGTACATTCATTGCCATATAAATTTGTAAATGAAAAGTATTACGTTTGCAATATTTTAACAACATTTTTATAACAAATTATATGTGATAATTATTTTCTGAATATTTTCTATAATTAGTAGCATTTTTATCATTTTTCTAGTCAATAATTTATTAATACGAATTAAAAAAAAAAAAAAAAGTTATACTTTGTCTACCAAAGGGAAACTCCTGATTCCGTCTCTGGGTGTAGACATTATAAGAAGCTGAAATGGCATCCATATTATTGAGAATTTCAAAAATGGTGGTGGTCCTTGTGGGTGTGTTTCTTGTGATTCTTGCTTACCCATCCTGTGATCCCCAATTCATGTTTCCCTTTGTGGCCATCTCATGGCTGCTCCGAGATTTCCAGATTCTGGTAGTATCGATAGAGGCTTCTCAGCTTGGTGGTGTGTCAATGTCTATGTACAAGAAGAAGGTTTGGTATGGAATTTGATTTTATGATTTAGTGTGGTAGTGCTTATTATTCTATTTCATTCTGTTTGTTTCTTTGTAAAGTTTTACATTTGAAAACATTTTCAAATGTATGGTGTGGCACATAAAATTTTTAAACAAAAGCTATTAAAATTGGAGGCACCTGTCACTGGACTAGCAACCCAACCACCAAATGGCGGGAGAGCCAATATGTATTTTTATAAAATATTTTATGATCAACGAATAAATACAGTAAGATACTAAAAATATTTTTGAATAAAACGTTTTACAATGAAACAAATATAACGTTAGTTGTAAATATTAGATGGGGCAGATCATTATTGGAGGGTGTAAAAATTAGATTTTACACCTGTCCGAATTTAATTTATTCTCGAAGAGAATATGTGAAATAAGAGAGAAAAAATAAAATAAAAAGAAAAGTCCCGGCTTGAATTTATTATACAGTATCTCTCGACAATGACAAAGGAGCTGACTAAAAATGTTGGTTAGTGACTTAGTGGTTTTACATTAAAAAATATATATAGAAAAAAAAAAAAGAAAATTCTCTAGACTGCCTATATAAGAAAAGGAACCCCAATTTCTCTCACTGATCGACTCTTTCATTTCACACCCATCAAAGTACCTCTACATTTGCGTCAGTCTAAATTACTAGAGACCAACAATCAATCATGAGTTCAACTTTGAAAGACCAAACAGGTATTATCTCCTTAGATTACTGCAAGATTAATGTGCCAAAAACAATTTCAAATCTTGTTTTCAAGCTAAGGAACTATCTGCTAAATCTTCCTCCGCAGTCTCTGATAAGAAGAAACGCTCAAAGGATGAGTCCATGAGGAAAATCATGGACTTAATTTGCTGGGGTCCTAGCACTTTCAAGTTTTAAATTGCTTTGTGAAATCAGTAGTGTGTGACTGTGTAATTACCGATTATGTATGAAAAATGTTTACTTTTATTTCAATGCACTTAAAAAAGAATTACTTCCAATTCATATTTTTTAGGCTTAAGTCTGTTTTTGGTCGGCAATTCTTTTATGAAAATGTGTACTTTTATTTCAATGCACTTAAGAGATGATTCTCCACGAGGACACAATTGGACAATGAGTTTATTACCAAATGTCAGAAGACAAAGTATTTACATTTTGTTCATGCACGGATGGTGCATCAAATATGAATTTTGAAATCTACTAGCGATGTATAATCTGATAAATAACACCTCATCATCCAAAGTCCTCTATCGTCGCAAGGGGGCGTCTAAAATCGGTGGATTCGGTTTGGCTGTAAATGAGTTGGGTACATAAATGATAAAACCCATTTACCGGATCTCATGGGCCTGAATTGGCCATTTTTGGTAGTATAGCCTTGTCAATTCTAGAGGCCAAAATGGTGGGCTTGGGTTAAGACCTTAAGAGCCCAATTTTAAATCAGCCTTTCATTTGATTTTGCCAAGCACATATGGGTTTGCGGGCTTGGGTTGTTGGAAAGTTTGAGCTTGTGAGCTCTTTTATTTTTTATTTTTTATTTTTAATTTGTTACTTAAAAATGCAATTACAGGGATCAAGAAGAACATTATGCCACCAAAGACTAGGGACGTTAGTAGGGGTTGGTGGTTGGGTGGCAGACCATGAGAGATGTGTTGGATACCAAATAATATTATCAAAAAACTATCAATTCAAACACACATAAGAACACAAATATTACGTGAAAAACCTTTTTTCTTTGAAGGAAAAAATCACGGGACAAATTTCGAATAATTTCACTATTATTAAATTAATTACAATAATTTTTATGTATGTCTCATGGTTAAAGAAAAAAATCTCTCTTATTTTTCTTTCCTCTCACACACACAAATTTTCTTTCTCAAAGACAGCAATCATATCTCTTTTCTTTTTTCACTATGCGGCACCCTATTTCTTTTTCTTTTCACTGTGCGGCACATACAAAAACCACATATACACAATATATTGCTTTATATATAATGCACCTACCACCACCTGAGACTCTTAGTATAATGAGGAATAAGGGTTTTACTCATGGAAGCCTACTTCACCTAATGGCATTTCCACTTACTTGTGGGTTGGACTATCATTAGGCGTCGTGCACCTAACAATTTCCCCCTCCAGCCCATCGAAAGGAGGAGATCTTCATTCTATCTCTTCAATTCAATTTTGTGTCAATCAAGCCAACACAAGGCTTGACCTTCTTCATTATCTTCACCAATATTGAGAACACCACATCAATGTCAATCCCTTTCATTCTCAAATAATTAATCTCATTTTGGATTTATTTAATCCAATCCCTTGGCTCCCCCTCGTTAGAAGCCCAATTATTCTTAAAGCTAACAGTATGATGTTTTCTAGTAGTTCTCTTCTTATGAGGTTCAACAATCTCTAGTGGAGGATATTGCTCCCCCTGCTTAAGACCTCTAAGATCTTTCACTTCATCTTCATCCCATGTAGCCTTAGCATCTTCATATTCTTCATCACCTACCACTTCCTCTTCTGAAGTACTATTAGGCAATGAGAATTTTACCCTCTTGGTTTTAACACCATTAATCCCAACACTCATCTTTGGAGTTTTCTCAAAATTTTTAATCTCATTGAACTTCTTCCTACAAGTCTTCACATGAGTCTTGTACAAACCACAACATGCATGTCCTCTTGCAACAACCAATGGTCCCTTCGTAAGTTTCCATCTTCCATTACTAAGGTAGTTACAATAATTCACTCGATCCATAGCCAATGTAGAAAACACATTCATCATTAAATCTAGAACATGTCGCACATCCTTCAACATCATAGTGCTGCAAACATTGGTTTTAATGCATACATCACCAATTCCCACAATTTTTAAGTAACTAGAATTACCTATCTTTATTGTACCAAAGTCTCTTGCTTTGTACGTGGTAAACAACCCTTTCGTAGGAATAATATGGTGGGGGGTTGCAGAATCAACAACCCACTCAACATCATTATTAGTAACATGCTCACACTTTTGCTCTTCAATAAAGAGCACCATAACATCCTCATCAATCACAGCAGCTGTAGTATTTTTCTCACTATCATTCTTTTTCATATTTTCCTTTATTTTGTTCCTTATTCCAATGCCAACAATCTCTTCTTAAGTGACCATTTTTCCCACAATGGAAGCATTCTTTAGTTTCCTTAAATTGAGATCTATCTCTTGATTGTGACCTATCATTGAATTTACGATCATTAGGTCCTCTGCTTCTACCTCTGCTCTTGTTCTCTGTGACAAAAGCTTGATCTTGTGCCTTGTCTATATTTGCATCTCTCCTGCGAACTTCTTCACTTAAAATCAAATCTCAAATATTATCATATTTAAGTTTGCTTTTCCCTGCAGAATTGCTCACTGTCATTCTCATGGCTTCCCAACTATTTGGTAAAAAAGCCAAAAGTATTAATGCACGAACCTCATCATCAAATTCAATTCCCACCGTGGATAATTGATTTGTAATTGTATTGAACTCATTCAAATGCTACGCTATAGGAGTGCCTTCTGCCTTCTTTAGATTAAATAACTTCTTCATCAGATACACCTTATTGTTAGTCAACGGCTTTTCATACATGCTAGACAAAGCCTTCATCAAATTCACTGTGGTCTTTTCTTTCACAACATTGTGCGCAACTAATCTTGACAGAGTTAATCAAATAACTCCCAATACTTGTCTATCAAGAAGGTTCCAGTCTTCATCCTTCATAGTTTCAGGTTTCGTCCCCAAAAGAGGCAGATGTAATTTCTTCCCATAGAGATAATCTTCAATTTGCATCCTGCAATACACAAAGTCTGTTCCATCAAATTTCTCAATTCCTAAACCCTTGCCTTCTTCTCCGACCATCACTTCCACTCTAACCTTAGCTCTGATACCACTTGTTGGGTCCCAAATAATATTATCAAAAAAATTATCAATTCAAAATAGCAATCACACACAAGAACAGAAATATTACGTGGAAAACCCTTTCTCTTTGAAGGAAAAACCACAGAACAAACTCCGAATAATTTCACTACTATTAAATCAATTACAATAACTTTTGTGTATGTCTCATGGCTAAAGAAAAAAAATTTCTCTTATTTTTCTTTGCTCTCATACACACAAATTTTCTTTCTCAAAAATGGCAATCCTATCTCTTTTCTTTTTTCACTACGTGGCACCCTATTTCTCTTTCTTTTCACTGTCTGGCACATACAAAAACCACATATACACCATGTATTGCTTTATATATAATGCACCTACCACCACCTGACACTCCCTAGTATAATGAGGAGTAGGAGTTTTACTCATGCAAGCCTACTTCACCTATTTCCACTTGCAATAGAAGTCTAAAGTGGGCTGGACTACCATTAGGTGTCATGCACCTAACAAGATGGAAGTTCAATTGATAAGTTTTGAGTGATATAGAAAATGGTTTACGAAAAATGAAAGCCTGAACCAATTTCCACAATAAATGCCTTTATTTTACGGCCAATCGAAAATTGTTTTTTTGATTGACCATTATTTTCCATTGCCCCAAACACCATAAATGCAAAAAGTATTTTTTGAAAATCAATTTCTGTCAAACCAAACACAAATTCATATTGAAAATTTTCCATGAAGTCCAAAGAGGCATCCCTTCTCCACCCCTTTGTCCTTTTTTCCATGGGAAGGAAACTATCAAGTGCCATATCTCAAGGGCCATCTGATTGGGATCTGATCTTAGCCTCAAGATCACAGAATTACAGTAGCAGTCACTGCACATTAATTGGCTAGCCAGTCGTATATTGAATAAGCAGCCTCATATAGAGGGTCATATTTAAAACACTATAACATCCAAAACTATGATTTGCAGGTGTTGTCAAACTTTGTTGGACCATCGAGACCAAAGCAACCAAAGGAAACCATCTAACCACAACAAAACCCACATCCCAGATTGGCAGCTACTAATGAAATCTGATGGAGCTTGCCACACACATGCTAGAAGAGTAAGTGTTTGCCTTTGAAGCTAAATCTAGAATAGGAAACAAAATCTTTGATGGATGCTTCAGCACCCAAAGCAGAGACCAACCACAAAGCTAAAGCTCATTGCCATTAAAACAACAGAGGTGAAGGCTAAGGAGTTAGGATACCATAAAATTGCCATACTAATTAACAGCAAGGATATTGAGCAGATATGGTCACAAGTCACAACACAGGGATCCTCCATGGAGATGCAGGGACCTTCTTGCAGACCTTAGACAACTCCACTGCCCCTGGCTCCAATTCTCCATAGAAGCAGTTCCCAATTAAATTATCAAGTCATTGACAGAGCCAAACTAGCAATAAGATTCCCTCTGCAACACTTTTGGCCTAGAACTAACGATATGTAGTATGCATTTGGGATGAGCTGAATTTTTCAGCTTATCTCCACTTTCAGCTTATTTTTGTTATTATTGAGTGTCACTGCATTTTTTGATACTATTCATGGGTTCCATTGCACTTTTTGATACTATTTATAGGTTCCATTGTACTATTTAACTTATTTTTTAACATTTTTTTCTATACTTTCAGTAAAAGGTTTTCAGTTTCAACTAAATAAGTTATTCCAAATAGACACGTAATAGGTATGTTAGGGCTGCTTTCTTTTATTAGTCAATCTGCATTGGATTTTGTCATCTCCCTAACTTGGTGTAAAAAAAAAAAAAAAAAAAAAAAACAAACAAACAAACCTACAACACAGTTTCTATTTATTCAAACTTGCCAATAAGCCATAAACGTTGCCAATTTTACAGAGACATTATTCCAAAAAAGATGAAAAGGAACACAAGACAATAAAAACAAATGGAACAAGATATGGAATGACTTTGCTAGTAACAAAGTCTACCATTTTATTCTAGTTATTTGCAAGACCAGTAATGAAAAGACTTTGATAGTTACATGTTGATGAAATAGCAATGAACTGGGCAACAAATAGATGAGCAACGCATGAAAAGATGACAATTACTCCCAAGCCCAAGATGAACACAATAGAATTTCAAGATGTCATCTACAAGAGACTTGTCTGGCTTTTGTCCAACATCACTTCAATTCTCTGGTACAGCTGAGTAATAGAGTCAGGAACCTGTTACAAGGTGCAGTGCCAAAATTTTCAGAATTTGTTTTTAAAAACTGCAAAAATGAAAAGGAACTGTGAAAAAGTTAAGAAAGACAAACCTTAAATATGCATAAATTCTGAGTTCCGTTCACATGGCCGCCTAACAATTATGGCAAGATTGTCCAAAGTTTTCCCTTTGGTTTCTTCAATTGTTGATATGAATTCTTTTGAAATATCTGTTAACTTCAATTGTTGGAGAGTCTCTAAATTCTTTAACCCAGTGAGGACCTCCAAATTACGGCAGTTTACAATCTCCAACTCCACGAGCTTTTGCATGGCTAGTTCTTCTACAATGACTTCTTTCAAATTGAACAGAAATGACATTTTCAAAACAAGAAGCTGGGGAAAGCCTCCCGTGGAGCAAACAATGCTTCTTCCTGTGTAAGACCCATCATTGAGATACAGCGATCTAAGGTTGTGAAGCTTCTGTAATACTGGAATTGGATCATCTCTAAGTGCAGAGTCTACCAAAGTAAGGCGAGTTAAATTTTTTGGGAGTCCATTTGTGTTTATGAAAATGGATGGATTATCTATTACTCCAGATAACTCTAGTCGGGAAAGATTTTCAAGTCCTGAAAAAGACTCCAACTTTAGATGCCCAAAAGATTCAGTTGCAGAATATGATGTCAACTTCAAAGACTGAAGGTGCTTCAATTTTATAACATGCTTTATCACAATCTCTAGCTGTGATGGGATAAGCTCAAGTTCTATCTCCAATTCTCTAAGGTTGATCAACATGCCCAGGCCCTCGTATAGGCCCTTGCTTTTTCTTTGATTTGAAGGAGCTTGGTCCAGGCCGATGCTTAGATCAGGGTAACTTTCTAGAAATAACCCCTTCAATGTATGGAGATTCTTCAAACTTTGGAGATACTGCATGGCTAGTTGAGGTCGAATTGTACTTCCGGTTATGTATATGTGCTTAAGTTTCTGCAGTTTCTGTATTGAACTGGGAAGAGCCTTCATATTAGTATGCTTCAGATCCAGAGTTTGGAGGTTAAGTAATTTGCCAATTGAAGATGGGATGATCTCTAGCAAAGTCCACCTCAGGCTTAGATAAATCAGATGAGTTAAATCTCCTAAATTTTCAGGCAATTGAGGTTTGTATACATGTTCAAGATCTAGAATCTGTAACCTTAAAAGGTGCCCATTTGCAATGCCACGATGAAGAAACTTCCCTACAAGTTCTCCAGGTTGATTTCCCATTTGAGTGTCAATGAAAAGAAAGGAGAGGGGATACCTATATCTTCGCATATTTTTGCTTTTTCCATGACTAAGATCATCCCAAATTTGTGACTTCTCATTGGCGTTCAATACATTATCAGTGGAATGGTTAATTGACAAGCGCTGACATCTCCCATAGAAACTCGAGTCCTTTTTCCCCAAAACTTGACAGAAATTTAACTCTGCAGTTTTTGAAAGGATGAACTCATGCAACAAATCATGAATATGGCAATGTTTAGCTTTCCCATCAACACTTACACTTGAAACTTGAACCAAGCTTCTATGGATGAGCTCAGATAAGTATTCATTTGCTATCTCCTCCAATGTATTACCTTTCTCATCTTCCTTTACAAAACCCTCAGCTATCCATTGTTTAATCAATCTTGAACATCTTATAGAATAGTCCTCAGGATACATGCCAAAATATAAGAAACATGATTTGAGGTAATAAGGCAGATCGTGATAACCATAGGACAAGATTTTTTTAATATTTGCAAGATGGGGATCACTGTCTAGCTCAAAACTGAGATTATCAAGAAAACTTGTCCATTCAGAGACAATCATTTCTTTGATTGACAGTAGACCGCCTATCACAACAATGGCAAGAGGCAATCCTTGGCATCTTTCAACAATGTCAAAAGACAGTTCCTCTAGTTCTGGGGGACAATTCCACTCAAAGACAGAGTGCTTAAATGCTTTATTGCAAAATAGTTCCATGGCCTTCTCAGGAGGTAAAGGTTGCATTTCGTGAATAAAAACAATTGAAAACTTTCTGCATGAGGTAGAAACATCATAATAACGTGTTGTGGTTATTATTCTAGTGCCCTTGTCATCATCATCAAATACATGCATTATAGATCCCCAAAACTCTTCATCGCATACATCATCAAAAACAACAACACACCTTTTATTTTGTAGACTTTCCCTCAGTTTGAAGACGAGTGATATCACATTGAAGGTGTTGATCTCCTCAGGTGCTGTCTGCCCCATTGCTTTATAGTATTGCCTTATCATCTCTTTCAGCAGCCCCTCCATGTTGTATGATTGAGATACCGTGATCCAAATACGACAGTTAAAATGTTCTTTCACTCTAGGGTTGTCAAAAGCTTTCTTGGCAAGAGTGGTCTTGCCAATACCGCCCATGCCTATGACTGAAATTGTGGCGAGTTTAGATGTGCCCTTCACCAACAAAGCTGTCACGTCTTCTATAGAGTCATTAATGCCCACAACTTCAGCTTCCCCAATGAAATGGGCCGCCAGTCGAGGGTCATGCCATGTAACTTCTTTTGTGTTGCTGCTTGATCCTTGCTCTTTGAATTTGAATCTATCATTTTTTCCCTTGATTTGGAAGAGTAATTTTCTGATATTTTGAATCTTTAAAGTAATCTCACGCCGATGTTTGAGACTTTTGAACTGGTGAGAAACCTTTTTGAGGAAACCTTTGGATTTACTCGGTTGATCAGGTTGCAGCTCTGCCACGCGGATTTTGTACTCTTCTATGACATCTTCTATACGCTCAGCAACTTCCTGCACTTGTTTCACCCAGAGTTTTACAATGTTGCTCCTGTCTTCTTTTGCTGCCATTGCATCTGCATCCTTAGTAAAAGCCCGAATATGCTCCAGTGAATCTTTGATTTCTGCAACTTCTTTATGTACGCCCAGCAATAGTTTGGCCTCATCAGACAGCAAGGGCCTTAACTTGCTGATGACCAAGTTTACTGCAATCTCTGCCATTTAATTTTGCCTCCCTTCTTACTCCATGGGACATATCATTTCATATAAGTGGGAATTGATTTCTCTTTGGTCACATATTTTAGGTTCATGTGCTCTAACAATGGTAAAGTTGATCTAATTATATTTTGTTAGCCCTATGCATATCTGATGATCTAATCATTGTACTCTTCTTGGGTAGGTTGCCGCTGACTTTTGATTAGCTTTAAAATTCAAATAAAGCCTCATAGAAACTATATTTCTTCCATCCAATAGTCTAGAGGTACATGAATTTTCACCGACTCTCTCTTTAAAATGTCAACTGTAATGGGGTGTTAACCATAAGCTCTAACAATGCTTATGTTCATCAAGGGATAAGTGCATCTGGACAGTCTAACCCTGAAAATTTAAATAAAGTGTGTTAGAAGTAGTGTTTCATGACTCCAAAGTATCTCTTCCATTTTCTATTGACTTTTCACCAGCTAATCCTGAAAATTAAAGCTTTATAAAATCAGTCAATGCTTACATATACCTTGATTGATCCTCACTGCCTCTCCTAATTGTGTTCTATACAATAGAAATAATTATAAACTTCTATCATATTTCTTTTTTCCTGGGATTAAAAAATAATATCTTGAGTGTGACAGTAACTTGTATTATATTCCTTTTTTGAGAGAATAAAAAATGATTCTAGTTTTCCTTTTAGGCCAGATAAATGCTTCGGTTGTTTTCCATTATGTGATGCTTTTTGATTTGGTCTTAACTCTTAAGGAAATTATTTTCTACCATTGATAACTATACATTAATAGTAGTAAAAAATAACATGTCAATTAAGGAACTAACAAAGAGTATGACTTTGAATAAAATAATATAATAGAAAAAAATACTGATCAATATTGTAACTAGTTTGTAGAAGATCTATATAGCCTACCTCAAAGTTTAAAAGACTTAACACTTTGTTGTAAAGATGTATCATAAAGAAAGATGTATCACAGAAATTTTGGAAAAGAAAAAAAAAGTGCTGAGTCTTTCTTATACTTACCGCATCCAGCAATTCACTTGTAATGCATGGAAATGATATCTGACCATTTTTTTTCTTCTCTCCTTGTATTGATATAAGCCAATTGTGCCATGGAATGGCTCTACAAGATAAAGAATTAAAAGTCAGAAATCTTAAAATGGCTTAAACCAATAAATTATGAATCCAATATTAGAGTTTGATTTGAAGTCAAGACATTTCTTTCGTTATTATGTTTCTATTAAAAATACTAAGGATGTCAGTTGAGCTACAAGATTCTTGGCAAAATAGTTTTTTAGTTGCTATACCTTAGAATCCCCAATTAATTTCAACCACATAGTATCAAATTATCTATTCACTACTAACAATGTTCTCTTTCAAAAGAACAATTAAATTCAACCTATGTGAGTTGGCAGAATATTATGTGGTACTTAACACCAATAAATTAAAAAAAAAAACTATTTAATACAAAAATATGATGTAAGCTTAAAAAACCATTTGAAAAAAAAGTTAGACTTTTGTATTAGTTGACTTAAATAAAATACAGTAAACAAAGTATTGATGAGGAGAAGAAGCAACTGAAGTAGAAGATAAAGGGAGCATTATTAGGACAATAATATAAATCAATCAAGCTAGCTGTTTATGAACTTTGAAAAAACTTGTTTATGTTCGTTTATTAAGTAAACAAGTTAAACTCAAGCCAAAGTCTAAGCTTGATTATTAAACAAATCAAGGTCAGACATAATAATATATTGTGAATGAGCTCGTTAACATAATGCTCAATTTAACTATATATAATCTATACTATATATAAAAAGATTTATCTATTTGATCTAGACTTTTACGTGATTTAAAAATACTAGTGACTTTTTTTAAAAAAAATAGAATTATAAATATCAAATAATAAATTTCATTTTGAATTCAAAAAGAGAAATTACTACTTATCTCTAAAATTTATCATTTTTATTGTTTGATAAATAAAAATATATATTTCTAAATTATAATAGATGCAAATTATTACCTTGACTAGAAATACTTATATACACTTGAAATTGGATTGTACAAGTTTTTAAATGGGTTTATATGATATCAAAAAGCCGTTAATAATAATATAGACAGACCATCCATCCTAAAAAGCCATTAATTTATGAAGAGATAAAATAAGTTAATCAAATAATTTGTGAACAAGCTCGAACTTATTCAACAAGAAAATAAACAAAGCGGGAACATGTAATCTTGTTTGCTATTGAATTCAAGCTCTCCACTTGTGTTCTAAATAAAATTAAACAAACAAATATGAACTTTAATACTCAGTTTGGCAAGCGGTACTACCAATAGTAAAAATAAATAAATAAATAAATAAGAACTTACCTACTGAAACTTTGACAGAGATCTCCAAACCACCAAGACCGTCCAAAAAATGTAACAAAGAAAGATGTTTTGGTGAGAAATCATTTTCGTGCATGCACACCTTAAAGTCGGCCAAATATAAAAAAAAAAAAAAAAAAAAAAAATTTCCGGTACAGCACGAGAAATAATTTGCCTTGCGTGTAAAACGTTTTCGAGAGCCCCTTCACCTTCCCCTTCCCCTGACTCTTCATTGTCCTAGCCCTGATTTTTCCACTCATTGCTTATGTGATGAAGATGGGCCTGCCTCTCTTTATTTACTCAATCTCTCTTTTTTTTTGGTGGTGTGGGGAGTAATTGCACTCCCCTTCCACTAGGTTTAGTGAAATGACGCTACCCAAATTTGATAGGAAAAAAACACTTTCAAGCTTGATATTCGATTCAGCAAATTTTGTTAAATTTTTAATTAAAATGTATTTTAAAAAATTAAGTGTGAAATTTTACTCTTTTTTATTTTTTCAACATGTTATGGAGAGATTTTTCATTGTAAGTGGTTTGGTGCTTAATATATATAAATATATATATATATATATATATATATTTTTTTTTTTTACTAACAATGGTAAAAAAAATTCTTATAAAAATTTAGAATATTTCATTACTAATATAATAAAAATGAGGGAAAGTGTTAATTTTTTCAAATCTCAAAAGAAAAGAGTGTAATTACCTCTTTTTTTTTTTTTTTGCCTGTAGTTGTTTTCTTTAATAGCCAATCGAACATTTCTTCGGGGTACATTTTTTGTGTTCTTTGTATTTGATGCATGGGAGAATTGTTGGAAAATGTTTTGTGGATATTTTAAATTTATAAAAAAAATTTAAAAAGTTTTTAGTTGAATAAAAAGTTTATGTATAATTATTTAAATTCAAACCAATTATTTCTAAAATAAAAATGTACAATACATTAGGTTTATTATATTTAATTTTATTGTCCTATAGAAATCTTGGGACATAAATTGTTTTACACCCCTTAAGAGTTGTAAAACAATTTATGCCCCACGTCCCTCTTGGTAATCTTGCTCTCATCTTGTTGATCGGATTTCTCAAGTCACCGGTTTGACATTCCATTCCAACACTAACATTACTTATTTCTCTCGATCGATCCACTCACTCTACCACATGACTCAAACTTCTTTCTCATTGTTGATCTGGTTATTGTTAAGGTCCTCTTTCATTTTATAAATTTTTTTTAGAGTCAATTAAAAGTTTGTTAAAGGTTGTACTTGTTGGAAAATAGTAATTTGTTGCTTTCAATGGTGAACACTCAAAACAAAATGAGTAGATTGTCATTAATTTTCCTCAAGTTTCAACCAACTAGTTGGCTAAACTCGAACCACAAAAGTTGCTTTTCTAAAAGGAAATTGACCATCTCAATTTGCTGAGTTTGAGGATTAGGAAAATTAGCATTAAATGTTGATTGAATCGTTTATTAGGAGCAAAAATGTGTGTCGGGCATATTTGTTTTTCCACGAGTGACTAGGCTTTGCACGTTAAACTTAGGCATGGGCTTTATGGTTCTTCAAGAGTTTCAAGCCCAGTGAAGAGACCTTTTATAAGTAGTGGTGGAGCCACATGTATCCTTGGGGGGGGGGGGGGGGGCCTTGGCCCCTCCAAAATTTTTAATTTTTTTTACAATTTAAGTATATTTTATAAATATATAAAGGTTATATGAAAAAAATAGGAGTTGGCCCCCCCAAAAGAAAACATTGATCGAATAATTTAGTAATTTTTCCTTAAAAAAGAGAGTTTAGAGTTGATATACAATTGCAATAGAATGAAATAGTTAGGTAGTAAGTTTTGTGAGTAAATAGTGGAAGTGTGGAACCCCTAATTTTTAGCTCAATTTCAATTCCAATTAATACTTTCAAATCATTCAACATTGATAATATATGCAATTTGGTTGAAATTTCCTATTCTCAAGATTTTATCAAGAAATAAAAAAGCTCATATGATACTTTAATTATAACATTATAATATTGATTTGTTAAACATGGATGAAGTTTTGCAAACAATTTATATATTTTATATTTACAAACACACATATATTGTGTGGATTTTTTTAGGAGAGTGTCTATCTTTTATTTGAGTTTATCTTGACAGAATATATAGTTCGGTCCCTCAACTCAAGATTCCTGGCCCTGCCACTGTTTATAAATCCAAGTTTGGTGCAAAATGACTCTTTCCCTCCAATCCACATCTATATGAATCACCCCTTTGTTAGGTTTCTCCTTCACAAATTAGGGCTTGGTCCACACAATAACTAGGGCAAAGAGTTTTGTTTGAGCATTAGCCTAGTGTCCTTTGTTGTAACAGTGGGCCTCAAGGGCCTGATCTAGCCATATTCGCCAGCATAGTCTTGTCAACTCTAAGATTCTTTGGGTTAGACCTTGTGGAGCCCAATTCTAAACCAGCGGAGTATTTGATTTTGCCAAATACATGGGCTTCTTTCCCGGGTTTGTGGGCCTGCGATTCTGGAAAGATTGAGCTTAAGAGGTTTCAACACGAAAATTATGCCACTACAAAATCACTCACTCACCTGCAATCAGTAAGAAACTTATTAAGTTAGGAGGCTTGCCCTGCATGTTTTTGAGTTATAACTTAGATCTCTAAGCTTAGTACCATCTAGTTTCATAGTACTTGTACATCAATGGAGGCAAAAGATCAAGTATTTTGGCCTCTGTTTGGAAAACCATAGAACTGATGAATTCTAATAGATTTGAGTTTAAAAAAAAAAAAAAAATTATAGAAGAAACACTAAAGAATGAAAATAAAAATATATCAAGAGAATATAAATATGGTATCTAGCCATTAAGATTAATAGTTTGTTTAGATTGATGGGGAAGGAGGGAGAGTAGAGTAGAATTAGTTCAAAATTAGCTTCTTCTTCTTTTTTTTTTTTTTAGCAAACTCTACTCTACTCACTTTCCCTCATCCCTCAATCCAAACAGACCCTAAAACATTAGAATAGTGTCCCAATTTCTAAATTCGCAGTTTTGGTTAGATTCTTGGCCAACAACTTAGCCATGTCCTTTTTTTTCATGTAATAATTCTTTTCAGTTTTTCTTATAATTGCCATTTATTTCTTAGATATGTATCTTTATTATTTCAACATAATTTGATTATAGTAGTGTAGACACCGCGTGGTTTCTTACAAGTAGATAGGCATAATTGAGTTTAGAGTTTTTGGATTTCCATTATGTTTGTTTTTGCTAAATAATAAATAGACAAATATTAGTCAAGAGTCTTGTAGCTCAAGTTTTCAACTGACACCTCTTAGTATTTTCAACATAAATATCTAGGGTTCAAATATCTTACCCCTCATTATAAACATTGAATTATTGGGAAAAAATGAAAACGGATATTAAAAAATAAAAATAAAAATAAAAAGATTGAATCACTTATAATCACAAATCTCACAACTATGGTAGACCCTAAATAAAGGAGAGGAAAAGTGTTACTAGGCTAAAAGGTTATTGCACCGTGTTTCATCTTTAGCACAATCTAGAGATGAAGGAAGACGACAAAATATTGACTGAAGACAACATAAGCACTACTTGTCCTAGTTGCATTGCTTTATTATCTTTTTATTTATTTATTATTTTTTTATTTTTATTTTTTTTTATGTGTATTACGAATTAAAAGTGGCTTAATTTAAATTGGTTTTGGACTCTATACAAATTATAAGAGGCTGTAGTTACAAATTACTAAAATTGAGAAACGTAATTGTCATTTTTAACTTTCATTTTGTAAACCTAAAGCCTTTCAGTTTCAGGGGGGGTTAAACTTTGGAATTTCAACACTTTGAACCAAATTACTTTCTCAATGAGGATCTGTTCAATCACAAACCAAAGAGACATCATTCTTGGATTTGGAGGAACATGGTCAACATTAAAACCCCTATTCTTCATCAAGAGAGATGGCTGGTTGGACAAGGCTCCCCTATCCCTCTAGACCACCCAGCTTGGTTTACACCAATTCATAGTAATCCCAAATTAGTTGGACATCAATCTACTACAGTAGCTAAGCTTATTGATCCTGTCACTTATTCTTAAAAAGCTGATCTAGTTAGAAAACTATAATCTACTTAGGTCTGAACAAATTCTATACACCCCCTCCCTAATCCAAAGAGGCATACCTGCTCAATCCCTTTGTCCTTTTTGCCATGAGGAAGAGGAAACTATTCACCATCTCTTTCTCAAATGTCCCTTCTCAAGGGCCATATGGTTGGGATCTGATCTTAGCCTCAGGGCCGCAGAATTACAGCAGCAGTCATTGCACAATTGGCTGGCCAGTTGTATCTTGAATAAGCAGCCACATATAGAGGAACATATACATTATATGCAAGCACTCTTCACCACCCATTGGACCATCCGGATACATAGAAATCAGATCATCCACGAAGGCAGAACACTACTAACATCCAAAACTATGATTTGCAGGTATTGTCAAACTTTGTTGGACCATCAAGACCAAAGCAACCAAAGGAAACCATCAAACCACAACAGAACACACATCTCAGATTGGCAGCTCCTAATAAAATCTAATGGAGTTTGCCACACACATGCCGGGAGAGGGGGTGTTGCCTTTGAGGCTAAATCCAAAGTAGGAAACAAAATCTTTGAATGATGCTTCAGCACCAAAGCAGAGACCAACCTCAAAGCCAGGCTGTATGCCTTTAAAACAGCAGAGCTGCAGGCTAAAGAGTTATGACACCACAAAATCAAAATTTCCATACTATGGACAGCAAGGGCATTCAATTTGTAGAAAAAACTAATGTAGAAAACCAAACAAAAAAAAAAAAAAAAAAACTAATGTAGAAAACCAAACAAAAAAAAAAAAAAAAAAACTAATGTAGAAAACCCAACAAAAATAAAAACTTTCCTGACCAAGATAAATGAAAGAAAACTAGAACGCAAAATTACTAATTATTCAACAGAGCCAGTGAACCATAAACGTTGTCAGTTTGACAGAAATTATTCCAAAAGGATGAAAAGGAACATAAAACAAGAAATACAAAATGGAACCAGTCTACCAGATACCGGATGACTTTGTGCTAGTAACAAAGTCTACCATTTTATTTTAATTATTTGCATGAACAGCATTGGATATTATACAATATTGATAAAACACCAATGAACCTAGAAACAAATAGATAAGCAACGCTGAAAAGATAAAACAAGCAACCCCAAGCCGAAGATGAGTGCAATAGAATTTCAAGATGTCATCTATAAGAGACTTGTCAGATTTTAGTCCAACACCACTCAATTCTCTGGTACAGGCAAGTAATAGAACCAGGAACCTGTTACAAGGTGCAGTTCCAAGTTCTCACAATTTATTTTTAAAATATGCAAAATGAGAAGGACAAGAAAAACAAACCTTACACGCGTATAAGTTTTGAGTTTCATTCACCACGGCCGCCTAATAAGTACGGCAAGATTGGCCCAAGTTTGCACCTTGGTTTCCTCAATTGTTGCTATGAATTCTTTTGACATATCAGTTAACTTCAATTGTTGGAGAGTCTTTAAATTCTCTAACCCAGTGAGGACCTTCAAACTACGGCAGTTTACAATCTCCAACTCCACAATCTTTTGTAAGGCTTGTTCTTCCAGAATCAATTCTTCCAAATTGAACAGAAACGACATTTTCAAACTAGAAGCTGGGGAAAGCCTCCGTTGGAGCAAACCATGCTACTCTTCATGTAAGATCTATCATTGAGATACAGTGATCTAAGGTTGTGAAGCTTCTGTAATACTGGCATTGGATCATCTCTAAGTGCAGAGTCGACCAATGTAAGTCTAGTCAAATTTTGTGAGTTCATTTGTGTTTACAACAATGGATGGATTATCTATAACTCCTGACAGCTCTAGTCGGGAAAGATTTTCAAGGCCTGACAAAGGGTCCAACTTTAGATGCCCCTATGATTCCTTTATAGGATATGATGTCAACTATTGGGCTTTGTGAAGCCTAGTTTTGTTTGATTCGGTTTGACGACCCGACCCGACTCGAATAATATTGCGTGGTTTTTAATGGGAGATTTACTGAGGCTTAGTCCATGGAGCGTAGTTCACATCATGCAACGAACTTTGAAGTTAATATGATTTTTTCTTTTTTAATGTAAATAGTATGATGTATTATTATTTTTTCATGTAAATGATGAGTATAATTTGAAATTATTAATAAACCAGTTTCATAGGATCTCATTCAATGCATATGATCTCTTCTATTGTCTTCATATTCTTTAAAGATAAATCATTATATGAAAATTGTTTTGCATGTATTTTTTATCTTTCTTGAATAGAACCGTGTTTTTGACGGTTCCAATCAATGAATATATTTTAAAGAAAATAATATGTAAATGGTATTTTATGAGATAGTATATGATATTTATCAGAATTTTTTTGTTATTAATTATTTTAAAAATATGCATCTATCAATTATTTTTGCCACCTCAAGAATCTTAAGATTTATATATATTTTTGTTGCACTAGTTGATGAGAAAGAGAATTTGCTTACACAAATTGCATAGAACATTATTAGTAAACAAAAATGTATTGAATTGAATTGAGAAAAAAAGGAAGACGTGCTTTCATGAACATGAGATTTTCTAGAAGTATCATTTGCATGTGGGAGAGGTGGAAAAGAGTTTGTAATTGGGTAAGAGTTTTGGCTTTGACCTATACATAGGAAGGATCAGACCTGCGTTAGAATATGTAAAATAATAACTAGGCTTGGGCTTTTCATAAGATTTGGTTTGTTTTTAAAAGGTAGCCCATTTTGTAGAGAATAACATTTGGGTTAATTATTAAGAACAGCTTATATTTTATATAATAGTAAAAAGAAGTTACTATAATTAATGAATAACAGTAAAAAAAACTTAATAAAAAGAGGTTAAAAAAAGTAAATGAAAAATTAGAGCGCCACATGGCCGGACCTCATGCACTCCTGCATGAGGTTTTTGCTTTTATATATATGACCTTCAAAATATATTGTTGCAGAGACGAACTTGGGTAGAGAATGAACAGAGGAAATTTTAAGCCCACAAATGTGTTTTTGTTTTAAACCATGTGGACAACACAATAAGTGGATAAAATATAAAACCCTCAAACAGTGCAACGTGCCGTATTCATCTTTAAAATCAAAACCAAATGTAAACCAAATACCTAAATAAAAATCAATCCAACAAATTTCTCAAAACAAATTCATATTTCATACCTAGATCTAAGAAAGAAAGGAAAAAAAATTACTGGTGGTAGTTCTCTCTCTATCTCTGTATCTCAATTCCGGCATGCACCCTTAGGTTACTAGTATCGGTTCCAGTGGTCTAAGACTAGCAAGGGAATGGACGGTGGCAGGGAAATGATGGTGATGGCTGGCCATACAAACTTTGTCTCCTTCTCCATCTCTGTATTGTAGGCTTCTTCTTCTTTTTTTTATTTATTTATTTTTTATCCTCAAAAACTGTGTTAAATTGTGAAACAATATAATTTATCGTTTTTTAATTGTGAATGTGGTTGAAAGTTAGATGGACATTTTTTCCTATGTGGTAGCATCTCCTTAATTGCCGGAAAAGACTTCTGCTATTATATATAGTATATGATATTGATTTTTTAAAAATAATATAAAATTTTTTGTTAAACATATTTTAACAATTTTTGTTAAACATAATTTTTGACATGCTTGGTGGGATCCATTCTCCATTTCATCTCCAACTATGTTTCTTATATATTAATTTTTGTGTCGTAAATAGGTTTACCAATGGCTCCACAAGTGACTATTTACTTCCACAAACTTCCTGCATCTGCACAAGGAGAAAGTGGTTGTCACATGACATTCACCTTTGGTCACCCTTCTGTCGAACTTGAGGTTCCAAATGATGCCTTGTTGATAAGGCAATTTGTTCAATCTCTCAAGTGCTCTGCATTTACCTGGTACACTCAATTAAAGCTAGGGTCAATTCATACTAGGGATGATTTACAAAGTGTTTTTCTTGCCCAATTTGGAAGCTCAAAAAGAAAAGTGTCAATCATTGACTTATGTGATGCTCGACAAAAACCAAATGAAAGTGTTAATGAATTTATTACAAGATGGAGGCACCTTAATCTCCAATGCTTTGAAAAATTGACTAAGCAATTTGTGGTACAAATGTGCTCAAATAATCTCTTACCATGGATTGCAACTTTTCTAGGGTCTGTAGAACCTCAAAGTTAGGATTAGAAACAAAAGATAATTGAAAAAGTGTGGTGGATATTATTCTAATTTGTAATTGTATAGGATGTTGAAACTATTGTGGGTGTTATCTATGATGGGAATATTCAGGATATCTTACTCAATTGGACTAGAGGCCGTTACGATTATAATAAACTTCGAAGTCTTCCAGATTGAATTTTTGGGATTGGGGGCGGGGCTAGGAATGGCTATTAATTGTTCACCCTTCCATTGAACTTGAGGTTCTAAATGATGCCTTATTGATAAAGCAATTTGTTCAATCTCACAAGGGCTCTACATTTACCTAGTACACTCAATTAAAGCCAAGGTCAATTCATACTTGGGATGATTCACAAAGTGCTTTTCTTGCCCAATTTGTATGCTCAAAAGAGAAGTGTCAATCATTAACTTAGCTGATGCTTGACAAAAACCGAATGAAAGTGTTAATGACTTTATTACAAGATGGAGGAGACGCCATAGCTTGAAACTCTCAAAAAAAAATAAAAAAAAATTAAATACCAAGTATTTGACTTGAATGTCCATCATTTAAAATGGACAAAGTCATATTTGATGATTTTAAATTGCAAACCTTAAATTTAAGAACTATGAATTGGCTTGATCCTGCCAAGGGTACAAAGGCAACCTAAATAAATTATTAAGTTCAGCCACAAATGAATAAAAACACATATCAATTCAAACATAAAAATAAATAAATTATGTATAAAGGCAATAGGTTGGAATCAAAGTGTCTTCCCTTGAAATAAAGGATTGTAATTAAGAGATACATTATCTTGAATTGGCATTACTCACATCGGTAAAATCCGTATCCCCAAAGGCCTATGGGTGAAATTATCTTGATGAATTTCGCTGCATAACAATTTTTGTTAAACATAATTTAACATTTGCTAAACATAATATAACAATTATTGTTAAACATAATTTTACATTTTTTGCCCAACGTAATTTTTGGCATGCCCGATGGGACTCATTCTCCTTTTCATCTCCATCTATATTTCTTATACATTAGCTTTTTGTGTTGTAAATAGGTTTACCAATGGCTCCATAAGTGATTATATACTTCCATAAATGTCCTACATTTGCACAAGGAGCAAGTGGTTATCACATGACATTCACCCTTGGTCACCCTTTCGTCGAACTTGAGGTTCCAAATGATGGACAAGTGACCAAAGTCCAAGTTTTGTCAACTTCAAAGATGCCTTTGAACATGATTGATATGGTTGTAAAGAATAATACTTCAAAGGCTTCAAGAAATTAAAGGGCAATGAAAAATGCCAAGACTGAAAGATCCCAAACTGAGGGTCCTAAGATCAATGGCCCTAACACCGTGGGATTCTCCCCAAGGCTTCTTTCAATAAAAATCATGATTGTCTCTATCAAAATTACTTTGGGAACCATCGAGTCAATGATGGTGACTTCAACTGAAGAAAATAAAGTTAGTCCTCCTAAACCCTAATGTGGCATTTGGTACGGGATAATGTTTTAGGATTCCCAGGAATTTTTAAAGATTCCCATGTTTGGTTGCAAATCATGCCAGGGAATCTGGATTCCCTCTTTAAACCCCTCTTAGTAGGAATATGGATTCCCTTTAAAACAGGTGGGTATCCAGATTCCTAGGTTTAAAGGAAATTGTATTTTTTTATAAATTGACAATTTTAACTCCTTTTTCTTATCATTTAAGCAATTAAGATAAAAATATAAAACAAATTTTCAATATCTTTTCCTTTGTCTTTATCTTTTCCCGCCAAAATAACATAAATAGGATAGAAAACTCTATTGATATATTCTTTAACAAAGTTTTATTTAGGTTTCACGTGTGGAAAAAAAAGTTTGAAGGGGACCCTCCATTATTGCCAGGTATTCACTTTTGCTATTGTGTGTATGTTGCTCAAAAAATTATTAATAGTTTATATTTCGTTTTTCATTATTTATTTAGAGGAAGATTTTTTTTTAAAGGACTTGGTAGTTCACATTCAAATTGAATGATAGAATGGGAAAATAAATAATTCATTTAAGATTCCTGAGAATAAACCAAACATTATAATCTCACATTCCTAAGAATCTTAAGAGATTTCCAATGAAGCCAAACATAGGAATAGCTACATTCCCAAGCATCCAGATTGTAAGGAATCACATTCCTAGGAATCTGGATGCTAGGAGTAATGTGGATTCCCTCGTACTAAATGCCACATAAAGGTTAAGGTCATCCAAAAATCTATAAAGACTTCAAAGAAGGCATCACTAAAGCAAAAGGTGACTCCTTGACCAAAGGTAATGTGGCCTCACATTCTTGAATTAACTTCACCAAAGTATGATCTTATTGCCAAAGAAAAAGAAGTAGCCAAGGACACCAATGCCTCCCTTGAAACATTGCCACCAATCAAGCAAAGTCCTAGAATAAATGTAAGGAGAGAAGAAATCCAAACTTCTAAGTTATTTGATCAATACCTATTAACAGATCTTTGTGTTGAACAATAAAAAAGGGCTAAGTCAAACTTGAAAGTTCAAAAATGGGCAATCTTTGCAAGCTATTTGTTGGCAAAAGAAGAAAATTTTGGATTAAGGACAAATTTGAAACATAGAAATGTGACAGAGATTTATGATGGAGTTAATAAACCACCAAAGCCTTACTCAAGTCCTATCACATGCTCTAGGGCACACCTTATGTCCCTATCTATTACTAGCGACTCATCAATCTCCACCACTTCTTTTGATATTGAGGAAACATAAAGTGATTTTCACAGTCCACTATACGGAGATTTAAAGTCTATTTTTCAAGAGGAAGATTTTTTAGAAATTCTAATGGATCAATTTGGCACACATTTAGAATAGCAACTTCGAGAGTTGCAAAGGAAACTCATTGAGAAAGATGCCGAAATAGCAACCTTGGCAGCAGCATCTCAAGTAAGTACATTCACACGAACTCATGTGCCTATAGCTGAAGAAGGATACACATCATCTAGTTTTATAACACAAGATGAATTAAAGACACTCATTGTTGAGGAAATCAAAGAATTTTAGGCATCTATAAATTTACTCATTCTTGGATATCAAAAACCTTATCCAACTCATTATGACATTGTTTCATTCCCAACAGGTTATCAAAAACCAAATTTTGAGAACTTTGTTGGCTTAACTGATTCCCCTCAAGAACATTTAGAGCATTTTTATTCGGCTTGTGGAGAACCTGCTTTGTTAGATGCCTTGTTGATAAGGCAATTTGTTAAATCTCTCAAGGGCTTTGCATTTACTTGGTACACTTAAATAAAGCCAAGGTCAATTCATACTTGGGATGATTTACAAAGTGCTTTTCTTGCCTAATTTGTAAGCTCAAAAAGAAAAGTTTTAATCATTGACTTAGCTAATGCTCGACAAAAATTGAATGAAAGTGTTAATGACTTTATTACAAGAAGAAGGAGCCTTAATCTCCAATGCTCTGAAAAATTGACTATGCAATTTGTGGTAGGGGTGCTCAAATAATCTCTTACCAAAGATTGCTACTTTTGTAGGGTTTGTAGAATCTCAAAGTTTTGATATATTAGTCTCTAAATCAAGCAATGTCAAAAGACAAATTGCCCGATGTAGACATCGCATTTTATACCCCTTACGATTAGGGCCCTTGTTCCCCAATGATGTAGAAATTCTAAGACCCAAGGTTGTTTTATGGCCCAATTAGATTACAAATTGACTTGAGAGATGTTAAAATGGAAAATGTAAGTTTTTAATGAGCAAAAAATTTTATTTTTGGAAAATAAAGGCCAAAAGAAACCCTCAGCTTGCATACGCAAGCATGAACCTGCATACGTAGCCTTAAAGCCTGCATACGCAAACACGATCCTATGCACACAGGTAGGATTTTAGAAGTATAAGAAAGACAAGTTTTCTACATTAATGTTGAGGATTGGAATGAATCCCACATTGTCTAAGAGCCGTTCCAAACCCCCATTTTCACAATATAAATAGCCATATATGGTATCTTTTCAAAACACATAGAAAATCTTAAGAGAAAACCTAAGATTCACTAGAAATGGTGAATTACGGATGGAGTTTTTCACAAAACATCCTCAAGTCAATTTTATTTGGTTGAGGCATTTTTGGCCTTGATCTTTGAATTTCAAGATTACTAATCGCATTTTTATTAATTTGTAAATAGATTTGATTGAAGGAAATGGTCAAAATCAAGCTTTGGAGCTTTTGTTTTGAGGTCTCAATTTTCTTTTTCTTTCTTTTTATTTTCTTCTTTTTTTGCTTTTTAATTCTTGTTTTCTTGTGTTTGTTCATGCTATATTATGTCTGTTTAGCTTAGGTTTTCCTTTGCCTTGTATTTTAAAGCATGCTAGGTTGTTAGTTTCTTTGATTTTACGCTCTGTTTGTTTCAGCATTATCGTTTTCTGGAAAATGGTTCATTTTCTAAAGAGCATTTTCTAGAAAACTATCTCATTTTCTGGTATTTAGTAACAACCTTGAAAATGGGCGTGAGAATATTTTCTGGTGTTTGGTATCCACAATTTTTATAACATTTTTTGTATAATTTAAAACATGTATAATATGTGTATTGTGTAAACTCACCTAATGTAATCAATATAAATAAATAATAAAAAAAACCAAGAATGAATTTGGTTTTCAAACTAAAATTTTGACAACGGACACAATCAAAATTAGCTGTCCAATTTTTATGATCTCAAATACTCATCTTGTTCATGTATATGAACATAGAAAAAAATCAACCAAGTACACTGGCAGTGTACTATAGTGGCACAAATCAAGAGCAAAAATATATATATATATATATATATATATTAACCGTACTTCTCATAATTCAAAATAATCATTATACCCATAATTTCCATTTTAAATAGTTCAAAATGCCACCTAGGCCAAATAGTTTGATAAATACCAAAAATTGTTATAGAACTGTTGACGGATTTGTGAGGAGGAAAAAAAAAACACCTTATTATAGAATGGTGTTATAGAGGGGAGAAGAAATAGGGAGAAAAAAGAGAAGAAAGGCAGATAGAGAGAGAAATCTATGGGAAGAGAAGAGGCCAGAGGGGGTGATAGTAAGAGTGTGAAAAGAGAGAAAAAAACAAAGGGAAGAGAAGAAATGAGAGAGTTTGTTGTGAGAAAGGCTGAATGAGTGAAAGAAAATATTGTTTCCTGAGTCAGAAGAAGATAATATTTATAGGAATTATGCGCTGCATGAGAGAGAAATTGTTTTCCAATATTTTTTTTTTTTTGGAAAACAACCTATAGAAAATAAAATTTATTTTTATAAGAGTTTTCCGTTAACCAAAGATAGTTTTCCGTTGACCATTATTTTATTTATTTATTTTTTTTTTTATGTTACCAAGCACTGGAAAATATGGAAAACTATCTATATAGAAGGTTTTCCAACAAAACAAACAGAACGTTAATGTTGTTTTGTTTTTCTGCATTTTTGATTTCTAAGTTAGGGTTTTGAGGGCGTGCTTATGTAGGCTTAGGGATGGCAATTTTTCCCCGCCCCTCCCCGCTTCGCCCCACATGGGTTTTCCCTGCCTCACAAAGGCGGTGGAGCGGGGATGGGGTAAGATTTTAGCCCCGCACCACGGGGCAGGGCGGGGATGGGTTTAGGCTTTTTAGACCCACCCCGCCCCGCCCCTCCCCATCCCTACCCCGCTCTGCGTTACTAAAGGTTATAATTGTAAATTTTTCATACCCTGAAACCTTATTATTTAAACAAACATATTAATATTAGCATATTTTATTCCACCCAATGTGATTCTCTGCCTTTATTTTGTTATGTGTTATACTATGAGATTTTCATTTTTTTTTTTTTTTTAATGATTGTCTTGTTAAACACTTGGATATATTATTCAATCAATTTTTTCTAAAAATTGATTTGATTTGATGGGATAAATTTAGTTGTAATTTTAAGTATATTTTTATTAATGAAATAGGTTTCATTAAAAAAAATTGTACTAGTTGTAGGGTAAATTAACAAAAACTAAAGTTTTACGGGGTGGGGCGGGGCTTTGTGGGGCCCCAAGGGGTGGGGATGGGGTGAGAAAGTATTCCCCGTCATGTGGGGCGGGACGGGGATGGGGCAAGACAAAACCATGTGGGACGGAGACGAAGACCTCATCCTTCGGCCCCGTCCCGCCCCATTGCCTTCCCTATGTAGGCATGCTTTATATAGCAAAATATTTAGAGAAAAATCATCTAATCTTTTCAATAATAATTTAATAAATGTACTTTGCTATGTGCTGCTTTTACGCTGCAGTGTTACTTAGACATGGCAAAACGGGCGGGTCGGGTCGGGTTTGGTTCGGGTCAATTGGGTTGCGGGTCGGGTCGGGTTGGGTCGGGTTGACCCGTATTTTTCACATGAAATATATATATATTTTTTTTAATAAAGAAAACAATATGTATTTGCCATTTGGATAGTTATGCAACATATTACTTGATGTAAAATGCATTATTTTGAATTCACTACTTATATCAAGAATAAACTTAGTTAAACTTATTAATACTTTTTCAATAATTTTAAAATTATACAAATCCTAACATTGCTATCTAAAACAAAATAACACAAAGATAAGTAAAACAAATATACAAGTTTTATTTTTACACAATATCAACATTCCAAAAAAAAAAAATTATAAATGACTTATTGGATAACTCATTTGATAAAGAATAAAAACATATAAGAAAGTTACAATTTTAAAAATTAATTTTATAATCTATTATCAATTGTGGTTGACACTCTATTTCAATTTGAGATATACATTAAAGTTTGATTGCTTACTTATTTATACATAGTCTCTTTTATGAAGATCATATCATTGTTAAGCAGCACACACTCTAGGAAATATTATAATTTATTTTGAAAAGCCGTTTATTTTGAACATAAATTGTTAAAAAATAGATCTAAGCATTCATAATTTATGCTAATTTGATACTTTGGCTTTACTATTTTCACACCTGTGAATGTGTCTCACACATATCTACAATTTTAAATCTGTTTTTAACTTTACTGTAACCAGGTTATCTTGGCATGTACTTTGCTATTTGATATCTAAAAATCTTTACTCATTACAGAATGCTCAACCATTTATTTTTCAATTAATTTGCATGCAGTTATGTAAATGTATCAATTGATTCCTTAAAGCTCACAATAAACAATTAAACCAATATTGTCTTAATTTCACTATTTTTTTTACCAAAAAAAAAAAAAAAAGTTTTAAAAAAATGGTTCGGGTTCGGGTCGGGTCACGGGTCGGGTTGGGTTGACCCGCAAAAAACACGGGTCGGGTCACGGGTCAACCCGTTTTTGTTTCGGGTCAAAAAACAGGTTCGGGTTGGGTTGGGTCGGGTTAGAAAATTCTGACCCGTTTTGCCATGTCTAGTGTTACTGTGTTAGGAAATCATCATACATGGTACACCTTATTGTCCTGTGTAATTTTTGTGCAGAAGCATTTATTAGACCTTAATAATATTTGAATCCCATTTAAAAGTGACATCTTTTTCCTCTTCCTTCTGTTAGTTAGATATTTAGCTCTTTATGTCTTTTTCGAAATTTAGTGCTTCATAGAACGTTTGTGTGTGTAATGTTGGTCGAGTTTGAATGGGAATGGGTGCTACCACATGAACTACCTTGCTAAACTGAAAATTAATTCTTTTGCCCCTTGATGTACTTGAAAAATTTGCCGCCTTATAAAAAATCCAATTTGAATCAAATTCTTGACTAAAGTTGTTCTTATCTATTTCTGACAATGACCAGGGCAAAGCTGTCCATGCTCATTTGACATGACGATAATGAAACAAAGGACCAATGTCCAGATGGTACATTAAGTAGATTATACCCTGTAAAAGAGATTTCTTTTATTAAAAAAATTAAGTCTGTCAAAGAGACTCAATCTATATCTATATAATAAAAATAAAAATATAAAAGCTAAAGCATAACATTTAAGCTCATATCACCGCCTCATCTGTCATGTTATTAATTATATAATCATTCTTTTTCTTATTTAATTTTTATTCCTAAATTTTGTTGACACTATTAAATATATAAATATATTTTTGAGAATATATATATATATATATATAGAGATTGACTTTACACATTTATCTTGAGTGGTTTTAACTTTATATATAATTTTGTCTTTACACATTCATCTACTTTAATTTAAATGTTATAACTAAGCAATAAAACCAATGAAGAATCTAAAATAAAAAACAATGTCTATACATATCTATCTATACTATTATACAATAATGGAAGCTTTAAAATAAATTTTACAAAAGCTCTTTTTGTGTCATGTCATTAGTAGTCTTTTTTAATTTTTTGCAATTTTTACTTTGTTTAACCTTTAATCTTTTTCAACCATTGTCTTCTTTGTTCAGTTTTTTTATCTTTTCTCCAATCATTGACTTCTTAAATTTTTTTCATTTGAATTCCTTTATAAATTTATAAATTTTCTCCTTTATATCTTGATGAATTTTACGATTTCACTTTTTTGAACTTTTCATCTACTTCCACCATTCCAACCCTTCATCTTCATAAATTCTACGGTTTCACTTTTTTGAACATTTCATTTGCTTTTACTCTTCCTCTTCCAACTTGATTTTCTTATAAATTTCTTTTAATTCATTTACACTTCTCTCCCCTATTCCTTCCAAGTTGTTCATTACAAAAAGGTCAATTCTCTCTCTCTCTCTCTCTCTCTCTCTCTCTCTCTCTCCAATTTTGTCTCTTTTGATGCTTTTTTTTTTTTATTGTTTCAACCACTTTTCCTGCACTAATTCTTTTTTTCTTTTTTCTTTTTTATTTAATTATCACTTCACATTTGTTTCTCTTTTTGGCTAATTTGTATTGACTTTTATGCATATTTAGGTATTTTGGTATTCCAATTCCTGATTAAAAAAAAATTGAATGAGTGACACTTATTTAGATAAAAGCAAAGGTTAATCAAATGGAAATAATTGAATGAGTGACATATTTTAGCTTTCGCAATTGTATTTTCATAATTATTTTTATCATTGTTGTTGTTGTTATTATTTTAATTATTATAATGATGCACATAGAAACTTAATTATGAGATTTTGCTAATAATTGTTTATTCTATCATCTTTTTGAGTGGACAAATTTGTAGTTTCTGCAGAGAAAATAATCTTAATAGATTATAAATAAAAAGTTATTTTCCTAATTGATTAAATTAATCATTTTTGAGCAATGATTGATGTGATATTTTGCAAAACGTTGATTGATGAGTGTAAGAACCAAGTATGAGACTTCTGGGCCTTAAATCACTTGGGCTCACAATTTATTTGTAGTGGGCTTGAGGATTTCCTACTCTGGGTCGTTCTCGGCAGAGAGACTCAAAGCAACACTCAGTTTATATTTTCTCACTTGACTATTTTCTCTCAGTTTTTCTGAACCCCTTCTTCCTTCCAAACTTCTGCTATTTATAGCCAAGGTCTGTGGTGAGATTACGTCTTCAGCCTCTGTTAGTGCTATTGAAGGTCCAGTATTATCTGATTTAAGTGGATTTTTAGGTGAGAGTGGGGTGCAACAATTATGACCTTGGAACTTGGTTCCAGCTTAGTTGACGGTGCTCGGTAATGCAGTTTACTGAGCATATCTCAATTAACCTGGACACGGTTAATAAGCTTGTTCGGGGAACATATGCCGAGCACACATCAAAACAAAAGGCCCAAAATTGTTTTCTTTGCGCTAAGGCAGATCCAAGAAGGGTTTTGGGCAATGGGGTTGTTCCTGTTGGGCCTGGGCCCAAGGACCTTCATGGGCCTTGGGGTCTCGGTGCCGTACAATGAGACATTTTGTTTTTTTGCAAAGCATCTTCAATAGGTATTTTTTGATTCGATGTATTTTGATGGATGTATTGAGATAAGTAATGTATTCAAGAAAAAAGATCATGATTATACTTTGTATACTTCAAAAGAGATAGATTGGTTTGGAATTAAAAATAACATTAAAATAGGATGCTAGAAGTTGGAATTTATTAATGGTGGGAAAAAGCTATTTTTCTCATTCTTTTCTAAATGTCATTGTATGGACTGGCGGTAAACCTCAGCCCACCAAGAACAGTGGATGATAGCCTAACAAGCCCAGAACAATATATTTGTTAGAGAATGGGTTTTACAAGAAAACATTTTGGTAGATTAAGTATGGGCCATGGCAAATAGGATTCATACCAATAAGACTAAAAACACAAATCGGGAGAAATAACGCTCCTCAATCAAGTCTGAGGATGAGATATTCTTATATTAACTCAGACTTATCTGAATACAGTGTGTTCCTCTCTTTTTCTCCCTTCTCAGATTACACGCCCCATTTTTTACGGGGTCCTTTCCCTTATATAGTCCTTCAATCCTCCATCCCAGCCTTCCACCTATTGATCTTGTAGGTAATCTCTTAGATGTTTGTCACATCAAAACCTCTTGGAAACTTTGTGAATAGCTGTAAACTCAGATAGCACTATTCAAGTGTCATTTCCCCATAAATGCAGTCAGTTGGTTTGGTGTAGAGCATTTAATGTGGTGATGGCAACCTTCTCCTTAGTTATTTCTTCCCTTGTTCTGTTACCTTCCCTGATGCTTATCCTTAAAAGAACAATTACCTTTTGTAAAGCATACCCAGGATGGCTGGGTTCCAACCTTCCACAATGCTTGCTCGAGGAGGCTCGACTCCTCGAAAACTATCGCCAATCCGTTATTATCTTCCCTTGTCCTCGGCCTATTGACCCCAAAACTTAACAAACCTTTTGACCATCCTCATGCTTCTATATATCCTTGGGCACGACCCATGGCCCAACACAGTTACTTGGCATATTTATCCTCATAATAGCCCCTTAAAACACCACATTTTTTCTCCATTGATGAAAGTGGGATTTTGATTTTTGCTTCAGAACTTCACACACCCAGGAAACATTCCCACGTGATAACGTCTTTTCACATGCTTTGAACACACTCCTGAAGCTTCGGCATTTGTGACACCCCATATATTGCTTCACACGACGCTCTGTCCTCTATGTTCTACGGCGCGATAAAGATCCTACGGTGGAGATTCTCCATGGGAATTTAAGCGAGAACTTTCCCGCTCATCTTGTCTCCCTATATAAAGGATGTGGGAGGTTCATTTTCTCCATTTCCCAAATCTTCAGTCTTTTAAAGAAGCGGTTCAAGGTGCTCCTTGCATATCCCTATGTAAGTACCATGTAGTTTATATATTGCCTTTAGGATCCTTTCCTTCCTCGGCCTACGACTCTTTGATAGTTTTTCTTTTGCTTCCTAGATGGGTAGATTTGCTAGTTTGGTAGATATGCCCAACGGTCTAAAGCCTTTAAAATCCGATACAATATACCACTTGGGGTTAACATATAGCATTGACTTTTAGGGGATTGGCATGCTTTTAGGCCAGAAGGGGCTGTGATAATCCCTATGATTGCCTTTATAGAGGGTGGAATGCAAATTCCTATAGGGAGAGTGACTAGGGATTTTTTAATTGCCCACAGACTCTGCCCGACCAAGTGCTCCCCAAATTTGTTTAGGATATTAGGTAGTGTTGATGCTCTTAACCAGAAAATGGGAGTAAACCTTTCCTACCATGATGTTAACTAGGTATATAATTGTTAGTATCTTAAGGACACTGGTATTACCTTAAAACTAGGGTTCCCTCGGTCAGATTAATTTCGTGCCTCCCCGAATCCAACAAGGGCTTAGAACAAGATTTCTTGATCGTCTCAGGTGAATGGCACGATGGCTTACATTCTCCAATGCGGATGGGAAGCCAGGTGGGGTGTTCTAGGTTTAAGTACCTCGTTCTTTCCCCTGCCAATAATGAAAACTTTAATTTCGTAGTCCCTATTTCTTTCTAGTTTATGAATGCTTTTTCTTACTCTTTCTCTAATCATACTTTTGTTTTTGGGTTTATGTAGATAAGAATTTTACAACTCCTAACTTCGGCCTAGTTAATGAAGCATATCTCAAAAGAATTCTTCAGTCTGAGATCTTCCTTCACACGGACAGCTAGCTGCGTGTCGCCCACATTATCCTCGGATACAACCCATCTCTTCCAGCTTTCAGTCACTGAAGAACGTTATCAAAGCTTAAGATCCTTGGCTACATTAGATAAATGTTGCAATTCCAGGATTCCTCATTGGACCTCCCCCTGAAGGAACTTATCACGTTGAGCTGCTCGGTCAATGCGTGGTTGTAGAGGAAGTGGTTTCTTTTGACCCGGTGCAGGAAGAAGAAACGGTCGGGGTGTTTGAGTTGATAGACTTAGAAGAGGACTACGAAGCCTTTGACCGACCAAACCCAGCAAAGTCTTCAGGCATTACTTCCAGGCCTCTACCCTCTGCTCAAATCAATAGTAACCAAGGGCCAAGCGATATACTAGAAGCTATGGTGCTTCGGTGCAAGAAGAATACCAGCCTCCTTGAGCTATTGGAGTAGAAAGTGGGAGGATCCACGCCTGAAGTGGCTATCTAACCTTGGCCCCCAACTCCAATTACTACCTGGACTTCTCCTACTACACAACCCAAGAAGAAGAGGAAGAGGAATAAGAAGGATAAGGAGGTGCTTGAAGAGGGTGATCTTGCCCCTTCCAAAGACCTCAAGCCCCAAAGGAGGGCGAAAGTTGCTAAAGGGACCTAGAGAAAGAACACGGCGGAGGGTCGGGTTTGGAAATGGTACCTGACCACCGCCTTAGGGTCTCGAGCTAGAATCCGAAGCTCGAGCTGGATGGATTCCCCCTTTTACTTGATTCTTCAATTAGAGACTTTCAACAAGTGAAGGTAGGCTACGTGGCCAATGCCCTAGAACAACCTCTGCTCCTTCCATAGGACATAACCAACCTCAAAACCCTAAAGAAACATGAGGTCTTTCTAACCCTAAAAAGGGATTTAGCTATGGTTAGAACTTCAACTTGTGATTTATTTTACAGAAAAACATTTTGCTATGTTGTTGTTGTTGTTTTTTTTTTTTTTTTTTTACTTATATTGCCCTCTCCTCCTAGGCCATCCAAACGACTAAAATTGCCGAGGAGTGGGTAGACCATGCCCATTCTTAGCTTAAAGATGAGGAAGCATGTTGAGTAGCTACTATTAAGACTTTGGCTGTTATTGAAAAGAAGATCGAAGACCTTGGCACGAAGCTAACCGAGGTAGACAGAGAGAGAGAGAAAGAGTGTCAAAGCCGCTCTAGCCGGCACTGAGAAGCAGGCTGAGGATCAGCATTAGCAACTTTGCAAAGTTGAGGAGTAATTACCCATTGCTCGAGGGCAGATTGGAGCTAAAAAAAAAGTGCAAGAGAAGAAAGAAGAAGCCCTTGCTCAGGTCGAGCAGTTTGGCTACGACATTGGGGTAAAGGTGACAGAAGACGCACTGAGAGCTCAAGTCACAAGAGTTTGCTGAGGTTATTGCCTTCAGGTATGGACTGATACTTTGAACCTAGCTGGGGTGGATGCTTCTTTGGACTTGAGGAAAATAAAGAACATCTTCTATACTCTAGCATTGCGAGTAGCAGCCCGACCAACCCCCCACACGACCACTACTTCTAAAGCTCCTACTGCTACTCTACCTGTTGATGCTGACACCACCAAAGTAGCCTTAGAACCTATTAATGGTAAAGAGGTTTCCAAGGAAAAGGAGGTTGCCAAGGACAAAGAGATTGAGCACTCCAAACCCCCACCAGCAGTTAAGATCAACCCTCCACCATCTACTAGCAGTTAGGATATTATTGCTTGACATCCCTTCTGCTTTTCATTTTTTTTTTTTTTTTTTTAAGATGTAAATGTACTCCTTTTATTAATCAATGAAGAACTTTAATGAGAAGTTTCAGTTCATTTTAAGTGTGTACTACTACCACTACTACTACTATATATATATATATATATATATATATCTTGATCTTTATTTATGTAAGCTTTAATTTCGTTTACCTGTTAGAGTTTTAACCCTGGATGAAATTATTTACTGAAAATTTTCATTACCCATTGCGAATCATAATCAGAGAAAAACTTTTCATGCTCATTTCACATGGTAACACAAACCAGAAGGCCTATCTCCGTATGATAACTTAGTTTGGCTACCATGTAAAAGGAACTAAACTAAAAATAGAATAGAAGGATAACAGTAGTTAAAACTGAAAAAGTACGACAAACTTAACCATAAAGTACTAAGCTGATCCTCTGGTCATATTCGTCTTTACAGTAGTCAGACTCAACCAGGCAAGCAACTGTACAAACAATGTTGAAAAATAGAGAAGGTATCCTGCTTAGATTGGTAGCCTGCTCAAGTTGTTAACATGGTTTTGATGTTACTTCCAGAATTTAAGTTTTGACATATTTTCCCCTTGGTTTTGTTGTTTTAGCCTGATGTATTATATTTCATAGTGCACAAATCCTACACTTTTATAAGCGTTAATTATGTGTTTATCAATCTTTTTCAAAATTTCAGAAAATATATTTTAGGATTCCCTTAAGGAAGTGAAAAGGAGCTGCAACTATAAATGGGTATTTAAAGTTATCTTTACTCTTTGACTTTTAAAAACAAGACATGGGATATACTCTCCATAAGTGGCCGCTTAAATTTTTGCTCTCCCTATGACCCATCTCAAGGTGTGGATTTTACTGATATGCTGGTACAGCCTCATTAAAAACATAAACAAAGTGAGTTGAACTGTGTCTTATGCGATGAGGAAGAGGAAAACTTGGATCATTAATTCTTAAATTGCCTTGGGCTGTATGGTTTTTGTCAGATTAGACACTTAGAACTGAGTTTATTTATCCTTGCTCTTTGAAGGAGTGGTTGACTCAGTTGATAAAGGATTTGGATTTTGAGGATTAGGAAAATTTGCTGAGTTTGAGGATTAGGAAAATTAGCATTAAATGTTCAATGAATCCTTTATTAAGAGCAAAAATGTGTGTCGACTATATACATATATGTGTTAATTTAAAAAATAAAATAAAAAATTGGTTTTTTCATGAGTGATTAGACTTTGCACGTTGAATTCAAGCAAGATTTTATGGTTTCTCAAGTGTTCCAAGTCCAGTGGAGAGACCTTTTATGAGTCCAAGATTGGTGCAAAATGACTCTCTTGCCCTCCAATCCACATTTATAAATCACCCCTTTGTTGGGTTTCTCCTTCTCAAATTAGGGCTTGGTACACACCACACAATAAGTAGGGCAAAGAGTTTTGTTTGAGCATTAGTCTCTAGTGTCCTTTGTTGTAACAGTGGGCCTCAAGGCCCTGATCTAGCCATTTTCGCCAGCATATTCTTGTCAACTCTAAAAGCCCAAATAGTGGGTCTTTGGGTTAGACCTTGTGGGCCTGCGTTGCTGGAAAGATTGTTAAGAGGGTTCAACACGAAAATTATTCCACTACAAAATCACTCACTTAGCTGCAATCAACAAGAAACTTATGAAATTTAAGTTAGGAGGCTTGCCCTGCATGTTTTTGAGTTATAACTTAGATCTCTAAGCTTAGTGTTCTAATAGGTCTATGACTCTTAGTACCAACTAGGTTCATAGTACTTGTACTCTATGGAGGCAAAAGGTCAAGTATTTTAGGCCTCTGTTTGGAAAACCATAGAACCGATGAATTCTAAAAAGTTTGAGCTTAAAAAATAAAAGAAACACTACAGAATGAAAATATAAATATATGGAAAGAATATATATATATATATATATACATATATATATATATATATTTATATTTATATATATTTTGGTCTTTTATCTTTGAGTCAAGACCTACTATTGCTACTCCATGCGTAATATTTTGGTTCAGAAGAGAAGATTCTTTTGGTCCTATTCTTTTGGATTGTACTTTCAAATATTCCAAGACTACTTTCCAATTATTCCAAGATTACTTTCCAATAATGTTTGCAAGACTACTTTCAAAGTATTCCAACACTACTTTTAAGCAAGATTTGGACAAGCTTCTTACTATAGATGTTTTAAAGACAAAAGTGAAAATTTTACTATTCATTGTATTGTTCATAGTCATTGTTCACTTTTACTGTTCACGGTACTATTCACTCTGAATTTTTGCCTATTTAAGGAGGGTTGTCCCTTAAGTTTAAAACATGTTTTTCTCAAGGTTTTCTTCAGGTTTTTCTTAGAACTTCCTCTTTAGAAATAGTTTGAGTAGCCGGAGTACTTGTAGAAGTACCCTTAGTTTTAACTTTTAAATCAGAAAACATTTTCTCAACAATCTCAAGGGTTTTAGCCTGAGAGGTTTTGAAATTCACATTTTCTTTTTGACTGGGTAAATCAATCAAAGGTTTTTCAGTTTTGACAGAAACAGATTTTTCAGAAACAGGTTTTTCAACAGAAACAGTTTTTTTAATAATTTTTTCTTCAATGCAGTCAAGCTATTGACCAATAATATGCAAAGATTCATTAGTAATATTGTTTTTTTCAATAAGACTAACAATGGGAGTTTGATCATTAGCAATTTTGAAAGGGGAGGCCTTCACTTCCATCTTTTGACAAGTTATCAAAACTGTCTCAAGAGGTGGATGGCTAGACCTAACAATAGTTTTGTTTTCTTTAACAAAATTTGATTTCTTTATCACATTTAGATGTTGTATTGAAACTTCATCTTTTGAAACATAATGGTTTTCAAGAAAATCAAAAAACAAAATATGTTTTTTCAATTGATTCATCTTCTCTAACCATTTTCTTTTAATACGGTCTTTTTTAGACTGAGCAAAATTGTTTTGGAAATATTTTCTTTTATTTCTGTTTTTAGCAAGCATAAATTCATTATACAGGGAAACCATATCAACTTCAAAACTTTCAGGGGTTTTCATTGATATATATATATATATATATGTGTGTGTGTGTGTGTGTGTGTGTGTGTGTGTGTGTGTGTGTGTGGGGTATCTATCAATTAAGCCTAATAATCCGTTTGAATTGAGGGAGAAGGAGGAGGAGTAAAGTAGAATTAGCCCAAAATTAGCTTATTTTTAACCAATTCTACTCTAGTCTCCTCCACTCTCTTTCTCTCATCTCTCAATCCAAATAGACCCTAAAACATTAGAAGAATGTTCTACCTCTAAATCCCCAATTTTGTCCAGATTCTAGGCCAACATCTTAGCCATGTCCTTTTTTCAAGTAATAATTCTTTTTTGTTGCCCTTCTAATTGCCATTTATTTCTTAGATATGTATCTTTATTATTTCAACATAATTTGATTATAGTAGTGTAGACACCGTGTGGTCTCTCACAAGTAGATAGGTAGAATTGAGTTTAGAGTCTCTAGATTTCCATTTTGTTTTTGTTAAATAATAAATAGACAAATATTAGTCAAGAGCCTTGTAACTCAAGTTTTCAACTGACACCTTTTAGTATTTTCAACATAAATATCTAGGGTTCAAATACCCTACCCCTCATTATAACCATTGAATTATCGGGGAAAAAAAAAAGATGAATATTAAAAAATAAAAATAAAAAGATTGAATCACTTATAACCACAAATCTTACAACTATGGTAGACCCTAAATAAATGAGAGGAAAAGTGTTACTAGGCTAAAAGGTTATTGCACCGTGTGTCATCTTTAGCACAATCTAGAGATGAAGGAAGATGACAAAAGGGGTAGGGTTCAAATACCCTACCCCTACCCCTTATTGCTTTATTATATTTTTTAGGTGTATTACAAATTAAAGTTGGCTTAATTTACATTGGTTTTGGATTCCAGACAAATTATAAGATGCTGTAGTTACAAATTACTAAAATTGAGAAAAGTAATTGTCATTTTTGACTTTCATTTTGTAAACCTAAAGTCATTCAGTTTTAGGGGGTTAAACTTCGGAATTTCAACACTTCGAACCAAATTACTTTCTCAATGAGGATCTGTTCAATCACAAACCAAAGAGCCATCATTCCTGGATTTGGAGGAACATAGTCAGCATTAAAACCCCTATTCTGGCATTCTTCATCAAGAGAGATGGCTGGTTGGACAGGGCTCCTCTATCCATCTAGAACACCCAGCTTGGTTTACACCAATTCATAGTAATCCCAACTTAGTTGAACATCAATCTACAATAGTAGCTAAGCTTATTGATCCTATCACTCATTCTTAAAAAGCTGATCTAGTTTGAAAACTCTAATCTACTTAGGTCTGAACAAATTCTATACACCCCCTCCCTAATCCAAAGAGGCATACCTGCTCAACCCCTTTGTCCTTTTTGCCATGAGGAAGAGGAAACTATTCACCATCTCTTTCTCAAATGTCCCTTCTTAAGGGCCATATGGTTGGGATCTGATCTTAGCTTCAGGGCCACAGAAATGACAGAATTACAGCAGCAGTCATTGCACAATTGCCTGGCCAGTTGTATCTTGAATAAGTAGCCACATATAGAGGATCATATACATTATATGCAAGCACTCTTCATCACCCTTTGGACCATCCAGATACATAGAAATCACCATGAAGGCAAAACACCAAATCCTTTTGAAAACTACTAACATCCAAAACTATGATGGTATTGTCAAACTTTGTTGGACTATCAAGACCAGAGCAACCAAAGGAAACCATCGAACCACAACAGAACACACATCTCAGATTGGTAGCTCCTAATAAAATCTAATGGAGCTTGCCACACACATGCCAGGAGAGGGGGTGTTGCCTTTGAGGCTAAATACAGGGTAGGAAACGAAATCTTTGAATGATGCTTCAGCACCAAAGCAGAGACCAACAAATAGCAGAGGTGAAGGCTAAAGAGTTAGGATACCAGAAAATCAAAATTGCCATACTAATGAACAGAAAGGGCATTCAATTTCTTGAAAGAACTAATGTAGAAAACCAATTAAAAATAAAAACATTCCTGACCAGGATAAATGAAAGAAAACTAGATCGCATAATTGCTAATAATTCAACAGTGCCAATGAGCCATAAAAACTTGCCAGTTTGACAGAAATTATTACAAAAAGATGAAAAGGAACATAAGACAAGAAATACAAAATGGAACCAGTCTACCAGATATCAGATGACTTTGTGCCAGTAACGAAGTCTACCATTTTATTTGGATATAATACAATATTCATAAAACACCTATTAACCAAGAAACAAATAGATAAGCAACACCTGAAAAGAAAAAACAAGCAATCCCAAGCCCAAGATGAGCGCAATAGAATTTCAAGATGTCATCTATAAGAAACTTGTCAGATTTTCTTCCAACACCACTCAGTTATCTGGTACGGGCAAGTGATAGAACCAGGCACCTGTTACAAGGTGCAGCTCCAAGTTCTCACAATTTATTTTTTAAAAATGCAAAAATATGAGAAGGAACGGAGAAGGGGAAGAAAGACCAACCATACACGTGAATAAGTTTTGAGTTTCATTCACCATGGCCGCCTAATAAGTAAGGCAAGATTGGCCCATGTTCGAACTTTGGTTTCCTCAATTGTTGCTATGAATTTTTTTGACATATCAGTTAACTTCAATTGTTGGAGAGTCTTTAAATTCTCTAACCCAGTGAGGACCTTTAAACTACGGCTGTCTACAATCTCTAAAACTCCACAAGCTTTTGCAAGACTTGTTCTTCCAGAATCAGTTCTTCCAAATTGAACAGAAACGACATTTTCAAAACTTGAAGCTGGGGAAAGCCTCCCTTGGAGCAAACCATGCTACTCCCCATGTAAGATCTATCATTGAGATACAGTGATCTGAGGTTGTGAAGCTTCTGTAATACTGGCATTGGATCATCTCTAAGTGCAGAGTCAACCAATGTAAGTATAATCAAATTTTGTGGGAGTACATTTGTGTTTACAATAATGGATGGATTATCTATATCTCCTGACAACTTTAGTCGAGAAAGATTTTCAAGGCCTGACAAAGGCTCCAACTTTAGATGCCCCCATGATTCCTTTATAGGATATGATGTCAACTGCAAAGATTGAAGGTGATTCAGTTTCATAACATGCTTTACCATGTTTACTTGCTCTGACAGGAAAAGCTGACGTTCAAGTTTCAATTCCCTAAGGTTGATTAACTCGCCTAAGCCCTGATCCAGAACCAGGTCTTTGCTTTTTTAAAAAGTACCAAGACTTGGCCCAGGCCCTTGCTCTTTCTTTGAATCCCAGGAACTTGGCTGTCCAGGCCATTGACTAGATACGGGTAATTATCTATAAATACCCCCGTCAACGTTTGGAGATTCTTCAAACTTTGGAGATACTGCAAGGGAATGTCAATAGTTAAGGCCGAATTGTACTTCGGGTTATGTATAGGTGCTTAAGTTTCTGCAGTCTCTGTATTGAATTAGGAAGAAACTTCATATTAGTATGCTTCAGATCCAGAGTTTGGAGGTTCAGTAATTTGCCAATTGAACTTCCCATCTCCTCCAATGTCTTACCTTTCTCATCTTCCTTTACAAAACCCTCAACTATCCACTGTTTAATAAACCTTGAACATCTTATAGAATAGTCTTCAGGATACACGCCAAAGTATTAAGAAACATGATTTAAGGTAATATGGTAGATTGTGATAACCGAAGGACAAATTTTTTTTGATAATTGCAAGTCGTGGATTAATTTCTAGCTCATTAATGAGATTATCATGAAAGCTTTTCCATTCAGAGGCAATAATTTCTTTGGTTGACAGTAGACCACCTATAGCCACAATGGCAAGAGGTAATCCTTGGCATCTTGCAACAACGTCAACAGACAGTTGCTCTAACCCCGGGGGACAATGCCCCTCAAAGATGAACTACTTGAATGCCTTTTTGCAAAAGAGTTCCATCGCCTTTTCTGGAGGTAAAGGTTGCATTTTGTGAATAATTACAATTGAAAACTCTCTGCAGGAAGAAGTAACATCATAATCACATGTTGTGTCTATTATCCTAGTGCCCTTATCATCGTCATCTGGAAATAAATGCATTATAGTTCCCCAAAACTCTTTATGGTATACATCGTCAAAAAAATAACGCACCTCTTATTTTGTAGACATTCCCTCAATTTGGCAATGAGTGATATCACATTGAAGGTGTTGATCTCCTTGGGTGCTGTCTGCCCCATTGCTTTATAGTATTGTGTTGTCATCTCTTTCAGAAGCCCTTCCATGTTGTATGATTGAGATACTGTGATCCAAATATGACAATTAAAATGTTCTTTCACTCTATGGTTGTCAAAAGCTTTCTTAGCAAGAGTGGTCTTGCCAAGACTGCCATGCCTACAATTGAAATTGTGGAGAGTTTAGATGAGCCCTCCACCAACCAAGCTTTCATTTTATCTCTAGTCATCAATCCCCACAACTTCAGCTTCCCCAGTGAAATGGGCTGCCAGTCGAGGGTCATGCCATGTAACATCCTTTGTGTTGCTGCTTGATCCTTGCTCTTTGAATTCATATCTATAATTTTTTTCTCCTTGATTTGGCAGAGTAATGCTTTGATATTTTGAATCTCTTTGGTAATCTCATGCCGATGTTTGAGACTTTTGACCTGGTAAGGAACCTTTTTGGAGTAAACCTTTGAATCTAAGCGGTTGATCATCTTGTAGCTGTGCCATGCGGAATTTGTACTCCTCTAGGACATCCTCCATGCGCTCAGCTACTTCCAGCACTTGTTTCACCCAAAGTTTTACGACGTTGCTTGTGTCTTCTTTCTCTGCCATTGCATCTCCATCCTTAATAAAAGCCTGAATATACTCCAGTTCATATTTGATTTCTGCAACCTCTTTAACTTGCTGATGACCAAGTTTACTGCAATCTCCGCCATTTAATTTTTGCTTCCCTTCTTACTCATATGAATTGGGCATTGATTTCTCTTTGATCACATATTTTATATTTTTGGTGCCTGAGCTCTGACAATGCTTATGCTGACCAAATCAGTTTTAAGCTCTATCCAGGGAGAAGCTCATCTGTACATACTGTCTCTTCCATTTTTTAGTCTTTTTCGCTGGGTTGCCATTGACTTTCGATCAGTTGACCCTGAAAATTTTATTGAAGCGTATTAGAATTAGTGCTTTGCAATTTGCATACCTCCATAGTCTCTATTCATAATGCCTGGACAGCCTGTGACTTCCATTCTCTATTCTTCTTGGTTGTGCTGCCATTGACTTCTGACCAGCTATCCTGAAAATTTAAATATATCATCTTAGAATCAATGCTTATTGCTTATATATACTTTGATTCTACCTCTTCACATTGTGTTCTGTATACAGGTAATAATTGAACTTGAATTTTAAATTACATTCCATTTTTTCCATTTAGGCTGGAAAAATGCTTAAATTGTGTTCCATTATGTGATGTTATTTGATTTGGTCTTAATTCTCAAGTGATTTAAGGTATTGATGAGAAGAAGCAACTGAAGTAGAAGAGAAGGATACAGTACCAATGGCCAAAAAATAGAACCTCACCTACTAATCCTGCGTAAAATATTCTTCAGTATAAAAGCTTTTTTGAAAAATGTTTTCTATATGTTGTGTTTTTGGCATATTTGTCTGAATGTTTTATTTTTCTTTTTAGGGAAATATTTGTCTGAATATTGGCCAAACAAAAAATGTTTTTCCGTTGACCATGACAAATAATTTTCCCTGGCCGTAAAACGTTCTCAAGAATTGAGAGTCCCTCCTCCTGATTTGCATTTCACAAACCCCTTGTCGTCTTTGCCCTGAAATTTTTTCCTTATTGCTTATTTGATTTTGATTAAAATGGTCCTGCCTCTTTCTATTTTTCAGACTAATCAGTCAATTTTTACTCCTGGTTTCTTCCGATTATGTTTCCTATTTGTTTTTGTTGTTCTTTGTATTTGATTAATGAGAAAAAATGTTGAAAATGTTTCTTTGGAAAATATTAAAAAAAGAGTGAATCACCCTTAGTCACTGCGTCACCTCTGTTAGATATATTTCAATAATTTATATTTATGATTAAGCAAATATGAACAATACACAGATCTAATTATAAGCGATAATACAAAATAGATGTGATATGTGTGTTGAAGCTAAAAAAATTGTCATGGGTACAGCAGCACGGCAACACGAAAAAAGGGTCTATTCACCTTTAATCAAACAAGGTCTGCTCCGGACACAAAAAATGTCATACCATTTGACCAAAATATGATCATTGTTGCTTTGGAATTGAGTTTGATTTGGATTTGGATTTGAGTTTAGGATTCCCCAAATTGAAGATAATATACAATCTTGCGCATGAGAAATTCTTTAGTACTCACGGAATACACTTTTTACTGTACCAATTACTCAATCAAATTTTAAGGGAGTTCCTCCACTGTCATGAATTAATTTAATGAAATCATTTAAATATTAGAGTACTTGATTCTACCAAATTTTAGTGATAGTCCTTCGACTCTGAAAAATGAAATACATCCAGTGAGTTCTTGATTCTAAGAATTAAATAAACTAGTAAAAGTTAAAACCACCTATTAAAGTTGATTTCCCTTGATAAACCATTAAAGGCTTGATAAACCATTAAAGGGAAATTTTATCAATACAGTTAAGACAACTAATTTTATCAATCCTAAAAAAAGAGATAAGCAAAAATATATAACAATAAAGAGAGACGGGTCATCAGATAGGAGCGAAAGACTATGCAAAGTGTTAATCACAGATTATCATCTGAACTATGCGTATTAAATCATCACATGACCCATATAAGATACATGAATTAAAAAAAAAATAAAAAAACCCAAAAAAAAAAAAACGCATACCTCAGAAGGAAGGCAGTAGGTAAATGTAATCACAAACTGTCATACTTTGCGCAAATACCATTTGTTCTCATCACAGGCAGTTTGAGCTTTGAAAAGCACAAAAGTTAAAACAAACAATTTGATAAAAAAAAAAAATCTTAATTCATTGCAAACCCACTAAAAAAAAAAAAAAAAACCCAGAAGAAAAGGCCTCATAGAGAAGATTAGGTTGATCCACACAGAGTGATTCAGACATATGCTTGTCTTTAAAAATATATATAATCATCGGCCAATTCAAACACCCAAAAAATTGAAGAACACAAATTTAGTTATAAAAAAGGGGGACTCAGAATATGGGTGGTGATATATCAGGATGGTCGGCAAGGCCTATTGGGCCAATTACGACGAACGAGACCTTAAATCACAAATCGTCACAGTCCCCTCTGAGTACGCATAAATCTAAACGCAGACAGACATAGATAACAGAAAACAACGAATCATAAAAATCAAGCGAGAGAGAAAGAGAAAAAAAATAAAGAGGAGAGTCTAGCACATATGAGATGAGAGACGCTCACAGAGATGGCTGTGGCTTTTGAGGTTTGAGCTTCCTGTGTTGGTTGCTGCTATTTATAAAGAGGCGTGTGTGTGGCCAAGTTCTAGGGTTTGCGCTGATGCTACTAGGGTTTTATTTCGGATCTGCTACAATGCGCCAAGAAACGGTGCGTTTTATGATCCAAATCTAGAACGCTGTTACCTCTTATCCATTCCACTATTTAAAGGGTTTTTCCGTCTTTATCTTTGTGATTCAAAATTATCACTAGACCTAAACAAAATTAGAGGACAATTCAGTAAAATTACATTTCTAACTTCCAAAGTCTCTTTTATTTATTTATTTATTTTTGGTAAAGTTTAATAATTTGCTTCCATAATAATTTAGAGTTACCACTTCTTCTAATTATAAAAATACTTAAGAAAGTGATGAGAGTTATTTGTTTGCGGGTAAAATAATTTTTTCGTATATAAATCTCATCACACTCCTAGGAATTTTTGAGATTGAAAAATGTAGTAATCCCAAATTATTAAAGATGTAAATTATTAAACTTTACCCCTGAAAATAAAAGAGACTCATAAGCTAATAGATAATTAAACGAAGGTAAAATAAAATCATACTCACTAAAATGGACTTCAAATAAGGCAAAATAAGAGTTAAATGTGATGAGTAGTAGACAAAATGTAACAATAGTAGCAATGGTTGAAGTAAATAATTAAAAATAAAAACAATATGAAGAGTAGATTTTATTTATTTATGAAATGAAATGAAAAAAAAAAAAAAAAAAAAACCTGAAAAAATTATTGTGTAATATTGATCTTGTTCTTCGAAATACTTCAAGGAGAAATTGAGAGAGAGGAAGAAAGGTGAGGATATGTATTTTGTGGCATAACCTTGATTTTTTGAATCAAAAGTTCGGATTGAAGATATGTATTTTGTGGTTTAACCTTGATTTTTTGAATCAAAATTAGGACTAGAAACAAAAGATAATTGAAAAAGTGTGGCGGTCATTATTTTAAGTTGTAACTGCATGGGATGTTTTGGCCAAATAAAAAAAATAAAAACTGCTCAAAATAAGAATTTTTTTTTTACTGAACGTGACAAAGTTGGGACAAACTTTCTAACTGTTTTTAAAGAAATAATGAGAAATAAACTTGGGTTTATTTTTGATAGAATTGTACAAGCATAAAAAAAAAATAAATAAATAAAAAGATTTTATAAGTAATCTAAAATTTAGGATTTTAAAACTTAATAATTTATGTAGATAAGTGAAAAAGAGTGGTGGATAAATGGATATTATTTTAACAACATTAGATGTGATAATCTCATTAAAAAAAAAAAAAAAAAAAAAAAAAAAAAACTACATGGGATGATGGGATAAGGATAAAGAATTTTTTATTTTAAATTAAATAACTTAACATGGTCAAATTTTTTTTTTTTTTTTTTTTTTTTTAACTATAGAATAACATTATTTTTTTTTTCTTTTTTGTTAGAAGGTTAGGGGAAAAAAAAGGGAGTAACTGTGATTTTTTTTTAATTGAAAAAGTATTAGCAAATTTGAATTTTTGTAACTGGTAGTGGTTTAGTGGAGTAGGAAGTTATTTAACCAAAAAGGGAAGAAAAAAAAAGTGTGGGAAGTTATTAGGAGCGAACGCCATAGGTTGAAACTCTAAAAATAAAAAATAAAAAAATAATACCAAGTATTTGACATAAATGTCCATCATTTAAAATGAACAAAGTCATATTCTTGGTGATCATATTCTTGAGCCCAAGATTGTGAGAAAGATGTTCAGATCTCTCCTTGAGAGATTTCATGCCAAGATAACGACGATAGAAGAGTCAAAGGACATTGACACCATTCCTTTTTGACGGAGCTGATTGGTAACTTGCAAACCTATGAATTAGGCTTGACCAGACTTAGAAAAGGAACCAAAAGTAAGAATATGACACTGAAGGCCAAAAGTAATGAGACTGATGATACCGAGCCTGAGACTTAGTCAGATGATAGTGATGACGAGGGAATCTTGAGTGCTTTCATTGCCACAATGGATCTTACTGAGGGGATCGTAAAAGTAGTGGATGAAGAAGAGGACTTGATGGAATCCAAGTTCGAGTAGATGGATGAACAGGATGACATCTACACAGCCTATGCAAAGTTATACAAGGTATCTGAAAAGCATAAGAGGTTGTATAGGCTATCTATTAAGAAGCTTAGTGAAGTGGAGTTGGAATGAGAGGAGCTATCCACAAAGGTTGATAAAGCCAATCAAACCATTAGAGCATTGAGGTTCAAGAACAACTTCTTGGCTGAAAGAACCAAGAAGCTTGAAGTAGAATTATTCCAAGTTCGAGCTCAGTTGGAGAGGACTTCTAGTGCAAAACTGGATGAAATGCTGAACCTTCAGAAATCAACTTTTGACAGAACCGACTTAGGGCATGAACTCTCTAACTCTTCTTATATTGCCTCCTCTAGTAAAACTATTTTTATCTCACCTGCTAATAATGAAAATCTTGGGAAAAATGAAACTAAAACTGAGATAGCTAGTGAGAACAATCTAGACAAAGGCAAATCTATTCTAGAAGCACCCTTTAAGATAGAGAAGACAGAGACTAGAAACCCTAAGAGCAATAAGGCCAAAAATAAGAAGTCTCAACCAAAGAAGCCGCATTTCTGTCATCACTATAGAGCTTCGGGACACACTCGTCTAAATTGTTATAAGTGGTTAGCCACTCAATAAAGCAGTAGTGTGTTATCATCTGGTGGTCAAGGTCAAATTCCACCATCTTTGAGTCCTCTTGGAGATTTTCTCAAGGCCCTCATGTTCCTTTCGAACTTGAACGGTTTCAATTCTTCCCTCTCATCTCCGAAACAAAGGTTCAACTCTAGGAAAGGATCTTCCTCCAAAACCAAAGTGTGGAAGGAAAAAGGGTCCAAGTGATTTATTCACTTTATCTCTCCCCTTGCTTGTATATCTTTCTTGTTTGTTTTGCTTTCTTGTTTTTGAGTTAGTCTAGTTTTATGCTTTGTATGTTTATATATATATATTTTTTTCAGTTTTGTTTTAATTTGTTTCACATAAAAATAAAAAATAAAAATTGAAAAATCAGAAAAATATAAAAACAATGTAAGTTTGTGTATATTGGTACTAGTGTACCCTAGATGACCATTGAAACAAAGTTTTCTAAACTTTGTATCACTTGTAACTTAGATGAGCATCTCAATGCACAACTAAGTAAGTGAGATTTATGACTCGTGTTTGTGATGAGTACGATTAAGATTGTCTCTTATATCTCATACTCATATCACTCTTTTTGACAGGAATGACTAGAAAATCCTAAGAGAAATGCATAAATAACCATCTCACTACTAAAACCCACAAATCATGAACAACATTTGTGTGCTTCAGCACAGCAAAATTGGGATGTTTTAACTTACATAAATGAGTTTTTCTTCTCTCTCTTATATGCCCATGCATGTTATGCTAAAAAAGAAAAATATGCAAAGAATAAAAGCAAAAAGATCAAAATGCTTTCAATATGATTGCAAGTGTGTTTTTAGGAGATGTGAGAGTTATAGGATATACCTCGAAGGTGATAGTCCCCATCAAACAGTTATGATTATGTGTGAGTGTATTTGATTTTCTCATATCTCAAATCTTCATAATATGAGATACTTATGCACTCTTGCTATGTTTCACACACAACAAGCAAATCTTTGCTACTTTTGATACATGTGTAGGTACAATGTGATTTGGCTATCACAAGGAATACATGTGTTGATATATGCTCACTAAACTATCCCAACTTGTTTTTGAAATATAAAATTAGTTAGACTTGTTTAGTGTGTGTGTGTTTTTGGATTTATGTATGCTTTGCATATATGTTGAGAGATGTTTTGAGATCTTAATATGTCACTTGGATGTTTGGTTGATAAGTTGCTTGTTACATTCATCTTTATGTGTTTTTCCTCCCTTGAAAAACTCATTTTCTTCAAGCTCGATAGCTTCTCGACAGATCCTCAACAGATTATCTTTCTATCAAGCCTTCTTTCTTTTTTCTCGATAAATCCTCGACAGATTCTCGATCCATTGGGGAATTTTCCTGTGCTCTCTGCCTTCTCGATAGCATCTTGATAAATTCTTGATCCATCGAGATTTCTGGGTTCTTGCTCGACACATTCTCGACAGCTTCTTCAATCCATCAAGCCAAATTTCTTTGCTCTCTGTCTGATCGATAGATTCTTGACAGATCCTTGATCCATCGAAACCATCCTTTAGCTGTCAATAGATTCTCGACAGATCCTTGATAGATTCACTTCTGTCGAGATTTAGAGCTCGATAGATTCTTAATAGAAATCTCGATCTATCAAGCTGCATTTTCTATATATAGCTGAGGCGTGATTCAGATTTCATTTCTCTCCTTTTCTCTCGATATATCTCTCTTCTCACTTGACTCAAACCTCTTTCCTCACTAAAATCCTTTCACCCAAGTGTTTGTCAGCCTAATCCAAGCTAGATCCACTTGGTAAGTGTTCTAAACCCTCTCTCTCTCTCTCATGCATTTCATGCATTAGACCTAGGTTTTGGGGTTTTTGCTACTTTTTTTTAGGTTTTTGAGTATTTTGTGAATGTTGTGGGTTGGGTTTTGTGAATTTGACATCATATGCTTATGCATTGCATTTGATTAGCATTATAACAATGTTTCATGCATTTGTTAGATGCGTGCTTGATTATTGTTGTTGAGTGCTATTAGGTTTGGATTGGCTAACCCCCATGATGCTCTTAAATTCTCATGTCACATGTTCATGCATACGTTTTTTTCATCTTTCTTATTCTAAACTTGTGTGTGTGTGTGTGTGTGTGTGTGTGTCTCTCTCAGATAGCCCGCGTTATGGCATCCAAACAGTGCAAATCTACTTCAGCTTGGAACCCACTTCAAGGTTCCGGGTCATCCTCTTTTGATCCTTCCAAACCCTTTCATATTCGATTTTGTGATGAGAAGGCCAAGATGAACTTCTTTGAGAACTTCCAAAAATGTGGCGTTCATTCGGAACGCTAGGTTATTCTGTCGAATTTTGTTGACACTCCTCTCCCCGAAGTCATTCGGACTTAGGATTGAGCTGACTTACTTGAGGAACCCTTGAGATGTCCCATCGTGTTTATACAGGAGTTTTACTCCAACATACACGGCAATGATACCTCTATGCCTCAGTTTGTTACCACAGTCTGAGGTACACGTATCGTAGTTACTCCAGATCTTATATCTGAGGTACTACACATTCCTAGGGTGGCGCATCCTGACTACCCTGGTTGTCATTGTCTCCAGACCATGTCTAGAGACAAACTTATCTTCCATTTTTGTGGGTCTCCTTCCGTATGGGGTGGTAAGCTAAACACTCTATGCTTGGGTTTTGCAAAAGGCCTGAGATTCCTTAACATGGTGATGACATTCACTCTCACACCATTGTCTCACTATAACTCCATCACTGAGTCTCGTGCTTGATTTCTTTTGTCTCTTTTGGAGGATCTTTCCATTGACTTTCCCTCTCACCTCATCCTATCTATCATTGATGTGTACTAGGACACTACTACCCGTGATAAGCTTATCTTTCCTTCAGCTGTCACGCAGATTCTTTAGCACTTCTCCATTCCTATTCCTCTCTCTCCTCTTTTCACCATCATGGGTGCCATATGCGTTGGTTCTGTCTGGCGGAGTGAGGCCTAGCTTTAACCGAAGTGCCACGAGTGGAGACGATCGATCTTGCAGCTTCTGCTGTTCCACCCTCTTCCTCGGCTCCTTCTACCTTTGCTCCTTCCTCATTTGCAGCTGGTGTCACTCTTGATGCCATCATGGAGTAGCTACAGTGGATGCATGCTGATTTTGGTGGTTATCTTGACTATCTCACTGATGAGATATATCAGATGAACACCAGGATTGGACGCATTGCATGCCAACAGGCTCGCATTGGCGGCTATGGTCCCTCTCCCTCTCCTTCTCTAGAGGCCTCACTTGATGATGAGGTTGATGATGATGAGGATGATGCTGACTCTTTCAGTGATGACGAGATGACAACCTCTCAGTGACTTGCCCTTTGTCATTCATAACAAAAAGGGTGAGTAGTTTTGGGTTTAAGAGTAGTCCTGTACTTAGGGGGAGAGTTAGTATAGGACATTTTTATTTTTATTTATTTTTATTTTTTATTTTTTTTATAGAGGGAGTGTATATAGCATTGAGAGATGTAGTGAGGACTTTATGTAGTTTCTTTTATTCTTTTTTTTTTATATTAGCCCCTTGTACATCAGTCTTGTGACCATTTTATTACATACATTATACTTTTTTTTCATATATGATGATGTATGTTTTTCTACATCTACCTCTACATATGTTGTTTCTTTTCTATCTTTATACACATGTTTCTTTATGTATACAATTCTCATTTCTGTTTCACACATGATGCATTGATGAATTTTGTTTAAGTGTTTCAGAAAGACAGGCTGTGAAAGTCTATCATGCCATGAACTCTTTTCTTGCAAAGTTTTTCAAGAGTTTGTAGTAGAGATAGATTTACTTTGTAATACAACAAGTGGTTATGAATTTAGTGATTTAAGACTTCTCTCATGATTATTTGTTTTATTATGGTTTTGTCATGGATTGCCAAAGGGGGAGATTGTTATGAACATATTTTATGTAATTAGCTAATCCTTTGACAAAATGCACTTTACTTGTAATTGGATAGATATAGGATGGGTTTAAAACTTCAAGAAACATGTTGTTCAAGTCAAGTGTTAAAGCTATGAAGATCTGACCAAGAAACAAGTGAAGAAGAGCTGTTCATTAATGCTTGACAGCAATCTTGACAACAATCTCGGCAGAAAGACTTCTATCGAGATTTAATGTTGAAGCTCGACATAAGCTATTTCTATCGAGACTTATGAAATCAGAAATTCCAAATCTAATTTTCAGCCCATGCTTGTATATTTGTATAGGGTTTCTTTTCTCACAACCCTAGACATATATAATGATTATCTTAAAGGCCGTCAGGCATGTAGAAAGTGCCCTAGTTCATTATTCTCTCTGAAGAAGCTACTGCATCTTTATGCCAAGGGTTTTGTGACCAAGGAGCTTTCTGATGTTAAAATCACCCAGTGGGGTTTTGCCTCAGTGGTTTTTCCTATTCGTAAACAAGTCACCCATTTCAAATTTATTTTCTGCTGCAATTAGTATAATTGGTAATTTTTTTGTGCTACCACGCCATTGTATGAAATTTGATCTAATTAATTAACTTGGGTACCTAATTAATTAATTTGCAAGACGTCAATTCATTTTAACCCAACAAAACTTCTTGCATCTGCACAAGGAGCAAGTGGTTGTCACATGACATTCACTTTTGGTCACACTTCTGTCGAACTTGAGTTTCCAAATGATGCTTTGTTGATAAGGCAATTTGTTTAGCCTCTCAAGGGCTCTACACTTACCTAGTACACTCAATTAAAGTTAGGGTTAATTCATACTTGGGATGATCTACAAAGTGCTTTTCTTGCCCAATTTGCAAGTTCAAAAAGAAAAAGTGTCAATCATTGAGATGCTTGACAAAAACTGAATGAGAGTGTTAATGACTTTATTACAAGATGGAGGACCTTAATCTCCAATGCTCTAAAAAATTGATGAAGCAATTTGTGGTACAAATTTGCACAAATAGTTCCTTACCAAAGATTGCTACTTTTCTAGGGTTTGTAGAACCTCAAAGTTAGGATTAGAAACGAAAGATAATTGAAAAAGTGTGGTGGTTATTATTTTAAGTTGTAATTACAATGGGATGTTTTGGCCAAATTAAAAAAAAAAAAAAAAAAAAAAATTGCTAAGAATAAGAATCTCTTTTTTATTGAACATGGAAAGTAGAAAGAATAAAAAATCAACTTGGGTTTATTTTTGATAGAATTATACTTGCATAAAAAAAGAGAGAGAAAGAGAGAGAAAAAAAATAGTGAGATTTTATAAGTAATCTAAAATTTATGATTTTAAAACTTAATAATTTTATTTATATAAATGAAAAAGAGTGGTGGATAACAGGATATTATTTTGACTGAGGGGGGGGGGGGGGGGGGGGCAAAGAGAAGGAGAGTAACTATGTTTTTTTTTTTTTTTTTTTTTTTTTTTTTAATTGAAAAAGTAACCGTTGTTGATACCGTATTTTGTCTTCCCTCGATTTGCATGTCGGACCCCGAAAAATCTAAAAATATTATTTTTTTCTCTATGGGGCCGCGAGAACATCTAGAACGACAATGCACAACCTGTTCAGGCATTGGAGCACTTGAAGTGCCTTTTCAGCTAAAATGACCAAAATGCTCTTAGTCAATCCAAGGTTTGACCGAAGGTCAAACGAGATCAAAACCCTCACAAAACAACATTTTTCATAGTTTTACATCAAACCCAAGCTTCTTGGAGATTTTTAACAATTTTGACTAAGTTTGACCAAGTTTGACCCGAAGTTGATCTTGGGCGGGCCCAAAAACCCTAATTTTGATTCTGCTGTCAGAACGGGTTGAAACAAATGCCATTACAAAGATTATCAAATTCTAATTCCAACGATTATTCATGGGTTGAAATCGGAGTTAGGACGGCTGAGATATCACTAAAATCGGGATAACGTACCGATCGATGCATCCCTAACTTCCAAGAGCCATAACTTTTGATCTGACCATTGGATTTTCAAGATCAATACCTTTTCAGAAACAGGAAGTCAAGATCTTTCCAAGGGTGTTAAGATCAACCCAATTGGAGGCCTTTTGAGGCTTGCGGCCCTTGAAGGGTTGCTAGCAGCCTTACAAGGTTCGTTGCCTCAAAGTTCGTGTCAAGGTTATAAAAAGCCCCGGGCACCCCTCAGACTTGGGGGAGACCATTTTTGTGCTAAGTTTTGCTTACTGCCCAGTTTTTCTACACGTTTTTCCCTTTTCCAAACACAAAAAACACCCAAAAAACATCAAAGCTTCTTGATCCTTCTCTCTTCACCAAAAACTCAAGGTATTGTTCTTATACCTAATCTTCCTTTCCTTGGTTCTACAGTTTGGATTTGGGGCTTAGGGGTGTGGATGTAGCTTTTTTAGTTATCATCCACACCCCTAACCTTCTAAATCTTTTTCTAACTTTTTATCCTTTCTTTTTGCTTGAATAACTTGATTTATTACTTTGTTTAGCATGTTTCTTGCTTTATTTGTGTTACTAGTTTAAATCTCTTTACTTTTATGCCTTATGCCATGTTTCATGCTTAGATCTACATCCTTACATGTTTATATGTTTAGATCTACATGCTTAGGGTTTTATGGATGTTTTCTTATGTTTTATGCCTCTTTTAGTTCTAAGTTGATGTTAGGGTTACATGTTCACATGTTTGTATGATGTTGTTGGCTACGCTTTGCTCGGATCTATGTGTTTATGCTCTTTTTGCCATGTTTCATGCTTAGATCTACATCCGTACGTGCTTGTATGTTTGGATTCATGTTCTTCCATGTTTGTGTGCTAAGTTTCTACATGTTTACACGCATGTTTCCATGCCTATATGTCTAGATCTATGTTTTCACATGTTTGTGCGCTTGGATCTATGTTCTCTACATGTTTTATGCTATCTTCCATGTGCTTGTGCATTCCATGCCATGTTTGTGTACCTAGACCTAGGCTATGTTTGTCATGTCATGTGCTATTGTAGCCATTTTGTCGCTTTGTCTTTTTTTCTTGCATTTTGGCCTATTGGTTCGGACCCGATCTAGACCCTATGGTCTTTGTCATTGTCCATACACCTCGGCCCATATCAAAGGGTTTGGATCACCCTATTTTTCATGTCTATGCTTTATGCTTGTGTTAGCCTCTCTAGTTCAAGGCTTTGCCACGCTTAACGCCTTAGTGGGTTTGTGGTTGTGTGGTTACATTCGACGCCCATAAGGCCTTGTTTGGATGTAACCATTTAGGATGCATTGCCATGATGTTGGTTGCTTTATGCACACCTTTCCCCTTTGCCACTTCGTGTGATGATATGCTTACCATGCTTATTTGTGCCACTTGTTGGCTATCTATGCATCTTTACATGCTTGCTTACATGTCCATGAGTCTTGCTTGCTAGTATATAGTCCATACTTCAACATAATGAAGTTATGGACACCAAATCCAAACCTACATTTGTCCTTTACAGACACTATAGATAAAAGTTTGCTGAAATAGTACAGTAAGACTCATGAATAGTACCAAAAAGTGTAGTAGAGCCCATGCATAGTAGTAAAAATTAACTGAATAGTAAAATAAACTAACCTTTTAATTTGGAGCACAATAAGGATCTATTTGGGATCCGCTTATTTTGCTAAAACTGAAAACTTTTTGCTGAAAGTACTGTAGATAAAGGTAAAAAAATTAGCTGAAATATTAAAATAGGACCCATGAATAATATGAAAAAGTGTAGTGGGGCCCATGAATAGTAGCAAAAATAACCTGAATGGTAAAATAAGCTAGCTTTTTAAGCTAGAGCTAAGTGTGTGTTTGACATTGATTATTTTTGCTAGCTTATTTTACTATTTAGCTTATTTTTGCTACTATTCATGGGTCCAATTGCACTTTTTGGTATTATTCATGGGTCTCACTGTATTATTTTAGCTAACTTTTGCCTATATCTATAGTATTTTCAGCAAAAAGTTTTCGATTTCAGCTAAATATGTTGTTCCCAAATGGACACTAAGTGTCTGTTCGGCAAAGATTACTTTTACCAATTTAGCTTATTTTCGCTACTATTTATGGGTCCCACTGCATTTTTTGGTACTATTCATAGGATCTACTGTACTATTTCAACTAAATTTTACCTTTATTTATAATATTTTTAACAAAATAAGTGAATTTTAAATAGACCAATGTATACTTTCTTGGAATCAAAAAAGAAGAAAAAAAAGTAATTTCTTCTCTCAGAGTCTCCAATACTATGTGAGACAGACGTATTGCTTATTCTATAATTAGTCAAGAGTCAAATGAAAATTCAGTGAATTCCTTTTGTTGGTGTATTGTATTGGATTTGGGTAAAAGAAATGTGAATTAGAGGCATAGTATATTTGCACGGATGGTTGGATTTTACTATCATTAAGTCTAGAGACAACAGATTTTACAATTGTCAAGCCACAAGTTGTTAATGGTAGGTTGACCCAAATAAGAACTTGTAAAAAATTTTCAATTTGCAGTTGTGAAAATTGTTGTTTCTATAGCATTAAGATATTTATTAATAGTTGAGTAATGATAGATCTGCAAATAGCTAGTTAAAAGTCAACGTCAATGCCAACCAACCAAGAAATATAACATAACAAACTTACTAGAACTTCAAATTTTGTTTTTTTTTTTGTATTTTTTTTTTTTGTATTTTGGTTTTATGTTTTTTTTTGTTTTTGTTTTTGCTTTTTGGGTCCTAGTGTAGAATGGCTTAAAAAAAACCATGTTACCTTGGGATGGAGCTATTATTGGACGTGGGGGCAGTGCCTCCCCCTAAATTGTTTTTGAAATTTTTTTAGTATATATATAATTTATTTTTTTGACAAAGAGTATATATATAATATTACTTTTAATAATTTGTTCCAACAAAATTGTACTTTGCCACCTCAACAATTTTATTGATATTTTAAAAAGCTATAAAAAAATATTAGCCCAACAACAAAACTTAAGCGCAAACAACACCCCAAAAAAAACACACGCAAGACACACACACACACACACACACACACACACACACACACACACACACACACAAACCCCTAAGCTGATTCTAACTAGCCAAAGAGATCTAACTAGCCTAGGAGTAGGAGAACACCCACACACATCTCACAACATGCAAGACATGCAAATAATAAAAGGGGAAAAAAGGGATTTCTAAGCGAGCAAGACACTAAAAAAAGTAAAGAAAAAGAACACCTAACTTACTAAGACTAAGGGGCTGTTTGGTAACGTTGTTCTAGTAATGTTGTTTGTATTTTTTGGAAATATATGTGGATGAAAAAGTGTATGAAAATGAGTGTAATATTGTTTAAAAACTGAAAACATGTTCAAAATAGCCCCTATGACCTCAGACCTGGGAGGGGTTGGTCAACGGCACTACAGCAGCACAGCAGACAGTAGCAGCATTGCAGTAGTGTAGCAGAAGCAAAAGTAGACTAGCACAATGCCTAACACCACCACTAGTCCACTGCAGCACCATTGCCTGATCATGGCTTACTGTCACCACCAGTGAGCAATAGTCCAACGAGAGAGAAGGGTGATCTCTAGGATTCTCTGAATTCAGTTGTAGAAATTGGTACTGAAGTTAATCCCTATCGACATGGGGAAAACTTGCAACCTATATAGTGAGGTGAATCTAGTGAAGAAGAAAGCAGTGGAGTTGGATAAAGATCACGTTCCGATTTCCTCTACTGGGGCTGTCTTTCAGCCTCACTTCCCAACATGAAAGATCTTAGTTTAAACTGTTGTGGGCTTGGGATCTTAGAGACCTTCACTGTTTGGTAAAGGATTTAGATCCCCCCAAGTTGTGTTTCTCACAAAAACTAAATTTGTTTCCTCAAAAAGTTGAATCTCTGAATTTGAAATTGGGAATGAAGTATGCTCTGGGTGTTTTTTAGATGGTTTGGGGTAGGTAAACAATCTGATGCTTAGTTTTCATGGTTACTTGAAGACATTAACCTAGTTTGTGAAAATTTTCATTTAGTTCCTTTTGTTAGTTTTTCATTGAATTGTAATAGTTACTCTAACTCTTGCTAGCATTGCTAAAGTGAAAGAGGATGTTATATCTTGGTTTGAAGAATGTTTCTATTTTCTTCTTCCCACTTGTATAATGTGATTATTAATCAATAAAGTCTACAATCGATTTCCCTCAAAAAAAAAAAAAAAAGTTTCAAGGTGGCTAGTTAAGCATTTGAGCATCTGACCATGGCTTCTAAAAAAAAAAAAAAAAAAATTGACCAAAATGTTAATGAAGTATCAATACTGCCTTTAAAAAACAAAAAAAGCTCTTACCTCTCTCACCCAAATTCTGTTTTGCAGAACCCTCTCTCTCTCTCTCTCTCTCTCTCTCTCTCCCCTTTAAATCTTTTGTTCCTCTTTCCTCTTAGACTAAAATCATAAAGTAAAGATGTCATCTAGTCCACTGTGGAGCTACATTGTGTAGAACGAAGTCCATAGTGATCAGGTTCTTTTGGACCACCGTCTTGAGGGGGAAAAATGGCAGGTCCAATTGGTTTACTCGCTCACAGGTCTAAAAACCATTAGGTTGGACTGCGGGTCAAAAGGTTCATAGAAAAATGTTTTATCCAGGTTTCTGAGTTTAAAAACCTGGACTTGTGACCAATTTCTAGTTAAATTGGTTTAACCATCCGGTTTGATAGGCCAAAAACATATTGACCCCTTGTGATGAATTAATTGATTAATTAGTCAAGTTTATTAATTAATCAAATTAACATGCAAATGCGTGGTAGCACAAACAAATCACCAATAAAGTAATTATGTAGTGGAAAATAAATAACACGGTGATTTGTTTACGAATGGGGAAAACCTACACGGCAAAAACCCTGCCGTTTGATTTTCAGGTCACCACTCTTAAAACTCTACTATTATCACAACAAATGGTTATAAGTAAAGGAATCCCAAGTACCTTACCAACTTACAGTTGAACCCTTATCCCAATACCCAATTGGACTTGTTTTGTAGTGGCAGTTTCCCCTATTGATGCATGGCTCCCAAATACGTGACTAACTAATTACGTGGATCCCAGTACACGACTTGAATCACCAACTAAGAAGGTTGTTGGCTGCAAAGTTCTTCAGTTCATCCACACGATGAAGATCAAGAAGATGCTTGTTCACAAAACCCTACGATGCACATACATAGCAACTTCTTCAAGAGAAAGAGATGAACTAGGGTAAGAACTTCGTCTCCGGTCACAATTTGCTTGAACAGAGTTTGCTCAATGCTTGTGCAACTTGTGAACTATTTGACGGCCTTTAAAACAATCCTTTTATATGTCTAGGGTTAGGAGAAAAGAAAGCCCAAAGACACATTCATGGATCTCAAGAAAATTAGATCAGAATTCTGAAATTCTTAAACCTCGACAGATAGGAGGTGTTAAGCAACTGTCGAGCAGGTGTCGAGCACACGGGCTGAATAGCTTCCTTAAACATCGACACATGATAGCTGTCGAGGCTTAGTAATTCTGCACTTTTAGCTTGTTTTCTTGGACAGACTTGAAGGTTTCAACACTTGATCTTGAAACATGGTTTCTTGAAGTATTTAAACACATCCTAAATCTACCAAAATACAAGTAAAGTGCGTTTTATCAAAGGATAAGCCAATTATATAAAATCATGACATATGTTCTTATCATGTGAAACACATATGTCCTAACAGTCTCCCGCTTTGGTAATCCGTGACAAAACCACAACAAACAAATGAGCATATGAGAGAAGTCATAAATCACTCAACTCATACTCACTTGTTGAATACAATAAAATCTATCCTAACACAAACTCTTGAAAAACTTTGCAAGAAGAGAGTTTATGGCAAGTAGACTTTGACAACTTGTATTTCTGAAACACTTTAAACAAAACTCATCAAGGTATCTTTGTGTGAAACAGAAATAATAGATTGTATACAAGCATAAGAAACATGTGTATAAAGTGAAAAAAGAAACAACATATGTAAGGGGTAGGTGAAAGAAACATACATCCACATATGAAGAGAATAAGTACAATGTATGTGTAAAAATGGTCACAAGACCTAATGTACAAGAACAATGTATCTATAAAAGAAAGAAAAGATACATAATATCCTCACTACATTCCTCAAAACATATCAACACTCCCCCTAACAAAATGGTCCTATACTAACTCTCCCCCTAATAATGACTACTCTCATATCTAAAACTACTCCCCATTTTTGTCACGAGTGACAAAGGTAAAAGTGTCAAGTAGACATCTCATCGATAGAGCTAGCACCTCCATCATCATCATCCTCAGAAGCATTATTGTCATCACCATCATCATTAGAATCAAAAGAAGGTGGTGAAGGAGTAGCCTCAGGAGCAAAATTGCCTATGGTCGCCTGTTGTCGTGCAATACGGCCAACATGGATGTTCATCTGATACATCTCTGTGGAGAGTGTATCTAGATGAGCATCCATGTGCTGAAGCTGCGTCATGATGTCTCCTAGAGACATATCGCCTGAAGAAGATGAGGGAGTGGATGTGGATGGAGCAGAATGGGAGGGAGGAGCTATTGAATCCGACTGCCTTGACCGAAACTGCGCCTTGCTACATTTAACGGTAGCGTAGTCTATGGCACATATGATAGAAAAATGGTCAGAAGAGGGAAAATGAACAGAAAAATGGCGTAAGATCCTCGTGATAGCAGAAGGAAATATGAGTTTATCACGGGATGCTGAATTTAGATGAACATCTATAATAGAAAGAATGAAATGAGAAGGGAAGTCTATAGTAAGATGCTCAAGAAGAGACAACAAAAACTGAGCATCAGGCTCTGTGATGGAGTTGTAGTGAGAAAGTGGATGGAGTACAAAAGTCATCACCATGTTAATGAATCTAGGACCTTTAGCAGAAGGCCTACATGGTGTAAACTGACGATCACCCTAATTAGAAGGGCGCTCGCAGAAAGCAGCCATCAGCTCATCCTTGGACACAATCCGTAGACACTTACAACTAGGATAGTTGGGAAACTTTATCCTAGGAACCCGAAGCACATCCGCAACAAGTTGCGGTATGATAGGAATGTGCGTACTTCGAACGTGAGTGAAGAAAAAAGGTATTGAATGGCCAATCCCGTGCATGTTGGAGTAAAACTCTTGGATAAGCATGAGAGGACAAGTGACCAGGACGTCACACAGTGACTCCCATTCCCGACTGTGAATGCCAATGGGAAGGTCAGTGTCGGTGAAGTTCGCCAGAATGACTTGGCGTTCCGAATGAACACCTCGTCGAGAAAAGTTCTCCGAGAATGCCTTGTGGGCATCATCATCACAAAACTAAAGAGAGAGAGAAGAGCAGAATCAGAAGATGAAGAAGCTCCAGAGCGAAGAGGGTTCCGAGCCGGAGTAGATTTACGCTTAGGTGCCATAGACACGACTAACGTAAACAGAAAGAGAGGAAGAGAAAGAAAGACAATCAGAAAAGTCCCAAGCAAGTCAAATATAACAAATATATTGAAAAGAGAGTACGTATGCATGGAAAATGCATGAACATATGACATGCAAAAGAAATTACATCATGAGCTCAGCCTAATCCAAACCTATCAGCACACAAACAGTTTGCACACATCTAAATGCATGACAATACTATTATAATGCTAATGTGATGCAATGTATGAAATTTTAAACTCATTTAAGTGAAAAACCATTCCAAAATTTCAACAATAACTCATCAATTTTGAAAAACCCCAAAATTTTTCAAAAAACCCCAAAACCTAGGTTTCAAAACATGAAATGCATGAAGAATGAGAGATAAGAAGCTTACCAAGTGAAGAAAAACTTGAAAAAGCTTGAAGAAACCTTGAGGATCAAGATTGGAGTGAGATGAGATTGTTTGGGAGAGAAAAGGGAGAGCTATCGAGAGAGAGATTGAAAGAAATGAGGCTTGGATCACATAAGGAAGAATAAATAGTGCTTCAGTAAATCTTGACAGATGAGGTTTTGAAAGGTGTCGAGCCATCTGTCGAGGAAGGTATTGAGAAAAAAGGTATTCGATAGATAAAGGTATCGAGGAGGTGTCGAGGAACAAATCATCAGATACAAGAACATAAGCTCGATTGATCCACCAGGTGTTGAGAAGCTATCGAGATTGCAATAAGAAAAAGCTGAAGAAGCTCGACAGACAGCAAGGTATCGAGGAGGTGTCAAGGAGGTGTTGAGCTAGCTTTTAAAAGCAGTTTTTCGAGAAGAGAAAAACACCGACATGAATGCAATCCAACATGCAACTCAACCAATGATCCAATCAACATATTAAGCTCTCAAAATCATCTTTCAATAAATTTGAAGCACATGGATCTTCAAAAGCACACACACACACACACACACACAACAAGTCTAACCGATTTTATTTTTAAAAAACAAGTCAAGACAGTTTAGTGAGCATACATTAACACATGTAAAACCTAGTGATGGCCAAATCACATTGTACTTGCACATGTATCAAGAGTAGCAAAGAATATTGCGTGTTGTGTGTGAAAAATATCGCAAGATTGCATAAGTGTATACATGTTATGACGATTTGAGATATGAGAAAATCACTTTAACTCACACACAATCATAACTGCTTGATGGAGACTATCACCTTCGAGGTACATCCTATAACTCCTACATCTTCTGGAATACACGCTTGTAATCATATTTAAAGCATTTTTGATCTTTTTGCTTTTTTATTTTTCTTTGCATATTTTTCTTTTAAGCAAAACATGCATGTGCATATAAGAGATAGAAAAGAAATACCCAATGATGGTAAGCATTTGACATTCCAATTTTGCTATGCTGAAGCATACAAATGTCATTGACATTGCACTTTTACTATGCCGAAGCATACAGGTGTCACATTATGATTGGCAGGCAACAGTTGTGAGATGGTTATTTATGCCTTTCTCTTAGGATTTTTTAGTCTTTCCTGTCAAAAAGAGTGATATGAGTGTTAAGTTCAAGAAATAACTTAATTTTACTCATCACAAACAAGAGCCACAAATCTCACTTGCTCAATTGTGCATAGAGATGCTCATCTAAGCTACAAGAGATACAAAATTTCAATGACCATCCAAGGTACACAAGTACCAATGTACACAAAACACACACTGTTTTTGTATTTTTATGATTTTTCAAATTTTTTTTATATGAAAAAAAACAAAGCAAAACTGAAAAATAATCAAGCAAAAACATGTTAAACAAAGCAAAGCATAAAAACTAGACTGACTCAAAACTTGAAAGCAAAACACACAAGTAATGCACACACAAAAACAAGAAGAGAGAAAGAGAAAAGTGATAGAATCACTTGGAGCCCTTTTCCTTCCATACCTTGGAAGAACCTTTCTGTCTAGCAAACCCTTGAACCGGTGGTGAGGGGGAAGAATTAAAACCGTTCAAGTTCGAAAGGAACATGAGGGCTTTGAGAAGATCTCCAAGAGGAGCAAGAGAGGATTGAAGCTGATTCTGGCTTCCAGATGCTATCATGCCGTTGCTCTGTTGAGTGGCTAGCCACTTATAGCAATTTGGTCGAGTATGACCGGTTGCTCCACAATGATGACATAGATGCTGCTTATTCTGTTTAGGCTTTTGAGAGTTAGCCTTTTTAGCTCTAGGGTTTTTTACTTCTTTCTTCTCAAGCTTAGGGGGTGCTCTTAAGATAGATTTACCATTGTCTAAGTTCTTACTAGTTAATTCAGTTTTAATCTCATTGTCCTCAATTTTAACATTATTAGCATGAGGAACAAAAATAGTAGTACTAGTAGAAGCAATGTTAGAGGAAGAGAGATCATACCTTAAACCTGTTCGATCTAAAGCAGATTTCTGAATGTTGAGCATCTCGTCAAGCTTCACACTTGAAGTCCTCTCCAATTGAGCTCTAACTTGAAACAGCTCCACTTCAAGCTTCTTGGTATTCTCAGCCAAGAAATTGTTCTTGAACTTTAGTGCTCCAATAGTCTGATTAGTCTCATCAAACTTTGTGGAAAGCTCCTCACGGTCAAGTTCCACATCACTGAGTTTCTTGGTGGTTAGCGTATACAGTTTCTCATGCTTCTCAGAAAGCTTGTACAATTTCGCATAGGCTGTATTGATGTTATCTTGATCATCCATCTTTTCAAACTTGGATTCCACCAATTCCTCTTCTTCAACCACATCTTCAACAATCCCATCAGTAGGATTAACAATGGCAGTGAAGGCATTCAAGATTCCTTTATCCTCATTGTTGGAATCATCCTCAGGCTCGGTGTCGCTCAAGGTAGCAGTAAGTGCCTTGCTTTTCCCAATGCTCTTGAGATAAGTAGGACACTCATGTTTCATGTGACCGAAACCTTGACACCCAAAGCACTTATGCCTTGCGGGAACAGTGTACTAACCGCCATCCCTTGCATCCTTCTTCCCTTTATCTTGGCTCTTGAATTGAGAAGAACTGGATTGCCTATGGTCCTTGTCAAAGCCCTTCCCATTGGCATTCTTCATGAATTTCTTAAACTGCCTGGTGATGTAGGACTTCATCTTTGGAAGACTCATCTTTGTCACTACTCTTGGCCTTCAAAGCCATGCTTTTGCCTTTACCTGACTTGCCTATTCTTGTTAACCCTAGCTCGTAGGTCTGCAAGTTTCCAACCAGCTCAGTTAAAGGAATCTTGTCAATATCTTTTGATTCCTTTATCGTCGTGATCTTGGCATGGAATCTCTCGGGTAGAAATTTGAGCACCTTCCTTACAATCTTGGGTTCAGGAATGGTTTCCCCAAGATTGAATGCAAAGTTTACTATATCCTTGAGCTTGGCATAGAACTCATCAAACGAATCATCCTCCTCCATCTTTATCTCTTCAAAGCTTGTAGTGAGCCTCTGAAGCTTTGAATCTTTGACAGCCTTTGTACCCATATAGGTTGTCTAGAGAATGGTCCAACCCTCCTTGGCAGTTTCAGTTGAGGATATCTTCTTAAACTCCTCATTAGTGACCGCACTAAATAAGGCATTCAATGCTCTGCTGTTGAAGTTTGCCGCTTTGATCTTGGCATCATCCTAGTCGGCCGGCGCTTCCTTTGGCTTGGTCCAGCCTATCTCAACAGCTTGCCACACTTTCTCATCTAAAGACTACAAGAAAGCTCTCATGCGTACTTTCCAGTATGCATAGTTAGTGCCATCAAATAAAGGAGGTATAATTAATGACTGTCCTCTATCCATGGCAAATAGGGGTCAATGGATCAACACATCAAAGATTAAACCTAATCAGAGTGTGCCTGCTCTGATATCACTTGATAGCCCAAAAACGTATTGACTCTTTGTGATAAATTAATTGATTAATTAGCCAAATTTATTAATTAATCAAATTAACATGCAAACGCGTGGTAGCACAAACAAATCACCAATAAACTAATTATGCAACGGAAAATAAATAACATAGTGATTTGTTTACGAATGGGGAAAATCTACATGGAAAAAACCCCACCGGGTGATTTTCAGATCACCACTCCCGAAACTCCACTATTATCACAATAAGCGGTTACAAGTAAAGGAATCCCAAGTACCTTACCAACCTACAGTTGAACCAAGTAAAAGCTCCATTGCTAGTTCTGGAATTTGTTTGTGAAGCTAGATTCCAAGATGTTGTCTATAGGAACTGAAATGAGATAGTAGACAAAATAAATTTGGCTTCTCCTGAAAAAAAAATTATAGGGGCTATTCTTGTTTTTATATCTGTAATGATTTACACTGAGATAAGTAGCACCAATGTTATCACACCATAGAATAGAAGAGGTGTTGGACATAACTCATATTTCCATCACTAAGGACTGAAGCCAGAGTATTTCAATGGAGTTATGAGCAATGGCCCTGTATTCAAATTCAGTGCTAGAGCGAGAAACAATACGTTTTTTCTGTGAGCTCCATGAAATTAAAACATGTCCAAGATAAATGCAATAGCCCCTTGTACATCAGCTGTCATGCTCCAAATCTTCATTGACAATATATTATCCTATTTGGGAGTGACACAAATTAAAGCCTCATCCCTCGAGGTAATAAAAGGCCACTTAATTAGGGTGAGGTGAGGTAGAACTAAATACTGACTAATTCCCATATCACCTAGGTAGAGGGGGGTTCTTCCAAAGAGAAAAATATCATGCCAATGATGAGTTGGTAAGTCCCACACAGGTAAACAACACTAGAAAAAGGAAACAAGTATTCTCATGGTGATATCATTTGGAGACATCACATGTCTAGTTTTTGTCCAACGCCACTTCAGTTCTTTGGGACATGCGATATTGGAACCAGGAACCTATTACAAGATGTAGTTCCAAAATTTTAATGATTTTCTTTTTAAAAATGCAAAATGGAAAGGAACAGAGAAGGGAAAGACAAAGAGCCTCACATGTGTAAAAGCTTGAGTTCAAATCACCATCATTTGATATTAATCTCCCAAAATTTTCCCTTTGATTTCATGGGTTGTTGCTGTCAATGCAAGAGGCATACAGATTAATTTCAATTGGCAGTCTTTAAATTCTTTAACCAAATGGGGAAAGGCTCCTTTGGAGAAAACTATGCTTGTCTGATCCCTTTATAAGAATCGGAGTTGAGATAGAGTGGTTGAAACTTGTGAAGCTTTCCTAACACTGGCATTGGATCATTTGAAAGTTCAGAACTCATCAACTTGAGGAGAGTCAGATTTTGTGGAAGTTGTAAGGTTGAATTTATTCAACCATGTGTTGGTTTTATTCTGTGCCAAATTTGCTTGTAATTCAGCAATTAGATACCTTGTATTTAGGTGGGAATCATGTAAGGGTTGTGTGTGAGAGAGTGTAAAGAATTCAAGTGCGTGTGCATTCAAGATTAGTCTCGTGACTGGAACTCGAGAGTGGCTCGCGACTGATGACTCACCAAATTTCCACATGTGTTGAAGGGTCACGACAACTGGAGCAATACAGGACAAAAAGGACAGTCTGGCTAATTAGTTATTTTGCGACTCGTCCTAGTTGCGAGTGAGTCGCTAGAACCCCCTGTTTTGTAGAAAAATGACTTTTCACATTCCTAACATACCTTACTATAAACACCCTTACACCCACGAAATATAGAGAGCTTCCAGAGAGAATTTTGAGAGAGAAACCCTAGAGAAAAAACAAGATTGACTCATCCACAATCTTAGACATTTTATTCTCTAAATTCCTCTACTCTCACCCTCTCCATTGACTTACCCTAGAGAGGATACTTAGCCAAATCCTTACCTCACCATACCTATATCAGTGAGAAGGTTATTTGGTGCTCGGGAAGAAGTTCAGAGAGGACCAATTCATTTGGTTGATGCAATGGGCTTATTGCGGGATCCGAAAAGCTAGAGAAGACATGGTTAGGTTTAGCCTTGTTGGAGTAAGAAGCTTGGAGGGCTTAGGTGTATTGGGTAGATTAGGCTTGGAGGATCTATTGCTATTCACGATCTCAACTTTATTCTCTAGTTGATCATTTTACCGCTTGAAGGGCGGCGGAGAGGTTTTTCGCTGAGTTCTTCGGTTTTCTCTTTGATAACACGTGCCGGTGTTATCTTTGTGTTTACATCTCTCTAACCCTTACTCTTGCCTTTTAATTGCTGTAGTGTTGTGATTAATTGTGGTTTAGAGTAGTTTATTTATTTGAGTATTGCTTGTACTTATCATTTCGCACATTTATTGTTTAAGTATAAGCTTGTGTTGGTTATTTAGAAATTGGGAGTATAAACATTCACTAGTATTTTATACACCAAGTGAACTTTCAATTGGTATTAGAGCGGGTACACTTTGTCAGATTTCTATATCCTAAGTGTGATCCTTGACCCTCGGATGGATAGGTTTCAATCCCCAAATGCACCTCCCTTCTTTGATATGAGCAATTACGCCTTTTGGAAAGTGCGTATGCGTTCATTCTTGTGCTCTATTGATGAGAACGTATGGGATGCGATTAAGAATTGATGGACTAGGCCGGAGGCTGCCAAATCTACTTGGGATAAGGCAGCCCTTGCAACGGCCAGTGCTAATAGTAAAGCTTTAAATGCTATATTTTGTGGTGTCTCACTCGATGAATTCCATAGGATCTCCCATGTGACAATCACCAAGGAGGCATGTCAAATCTTGGAGACCTCTTATGAAGGCACCAAGAAGGTGAAAGCACCGAGCTATAAATGCTCATCACTCGCTTTGAAGAACTAAAGATGAGCAAAGATGAATCGTTCGACTCCTTCTATGGGAAGTTGAATGAAGTGATGATTGGCAAGTTCAATTTGGGTGAAAAGATGGAGGACTCAAAGGTTGTTAGAAAGATCCTACGATCATTGTTGGAGAGTTTCCGTGCCAAGGTCACCGCCATCGAAGTAAGCAAAGACCTTGATGAGATAAAGATTCAAGAACTCATTGGTTCTCTTCAAACTTATAAGCTATCTCTACCATCAAAAAGGAAGAGCAAATCTCTTGCTCTTAAGACAATCAATGAGAGAGTTGAAGCTTAAGACTACTTGGATGAGGATGAGGTTGAAAAGGAGGTGGTGTACCTTGCAAAGAACTTTCGTAAGTTCTTAAAATTCAAGAAAGATGGGAAGTCTTTTGAAAAAGGGAATTCTCAAAATACAAAAAGGATAAGAAAGACTTCAAGAAGAAGGATTCCAAAAGATTCTTCTCCATCTTAAGTGGTCATGTGCTATGAGTGCAAAGGGCATGACCATGTGAAGAAAGAATGCCCAACTTATTTGAAGGAAAATGGTAAAGTCTTTGCTACTACCCTTAGTGACTCAGATAGCTCCAACTTGGTTTCGGAAGAAAGTTGTGACATGGAAGGAAACTACTCCACATTTATGACTATTGCACCCGTGGACTCTTTTGAAGATTTGAGCACTCTAGTGGAAGAGCTTGGTGACCACACTGAAGTGGAGTCTATGGGGGTTGGAGAAGAATCCGATGATGAAGATAAAGATTGCATCTATGAAGGAGCAAAGGGATTGCAATAATCCTATTATTCTCTTCTTGAGAAGACTGAAGAGTATGCTAGAGTGGCTAAGGCAGCCATTAGAAGAATGAAGAAAGCAGAACAAGACTACAAGAGGGTATTCAAGCTAATGCTAAAGTGGAGAGGGTTGCTTCAACGAAACTTGATGAGGTGCTTGCTTATCAAAAGCCCTCTTCCGATAGAAGATGTTTGGGATACACTAATGAAAGTAGCTCAAGCGCCAATGTGTCTAAGGAGATTAAGTTTGTTAAAGCCAAGGAACCAATGGTACCAACTCCACTGATTGAGAAGAAGCCAAATGTGATTGCTCAAAAGGTTTTGACAAAGCCTCCAAATCCATTTGTGGCCAAACCCAAGGCAAAAGGGAAGTCTCTTCCGAAGTCACAAAGAGGTCCTTAAACTCAACATTTTTGCCACCATTGTGGAGTCCGAGGACATACTAGGCCAAATTGCCACAAGCTTCAAGCATTGAAGAATGCGGGTTCTCAAAGGCCAAAAGGACAAGGAAAGGGCAAGGGAAACCATAAGCAATCAAAAGGGCAAGAAGTAGATCCCGATACTGGCGATGTGATGAAGATGATAGATATCATCACTTTTTGTTTGCAAACTTCAACCTAAGGTTTGAGAATTGCAACTCAAGTATCCAATCCTCAAAGGATATCACCCCAAATGCACGTGTCGTGTGAGTGAAGAAGGGTACTCATGCATAAGCATTAGAACATGTCCATGCATCAATTCTTTCAATATGTTGTGACATTGTTGGTTGTTTGCTTATGTTTTTCATGTTTTTACTATTTTTGTTGTTGTTAAAAAGCTTTGAATGTTGTTTCTTTTTGATCAATCTTTACTTGCTATTGTGTCAAAAATCCAAAAACACATAAAAAGTAGAAAATCCAAAAAGTTTGATCAGTATGATTGTGTTTTGTCACATGCATGTTTAGCCTTGTACCTCCATATAGATGGCTTTGTGCATTTACGAGCTTAGCTTGTTCTTTATGCAGTTGTATCATTGTGGGAAAAATCTTGACATCTATGTGATTGTTGTAAATAGATCTTCAAATTTGTCATGAATGATTAACCAATAATTTTGTTGATCTTGAGACATGCATAGACTTGTGCGAATATATCTTCCCGCTCTTTTATGTTTTTGCTTATTGCTCAACAAATGTCAAATCTCGAAAAGAGATAATGAGCTGCAAAATCCATTGCACATACTAGTATTTGATTAGGAAAAAGGGAAAGTGACTTGTATTGAATTGTATGGTGCCTAGAAGCCAAAGGCTTACTCTCTAAATTGAATATCAAAAATTTCAGGCATCAATCTCAAAATGAGATATATTTTTCTTAAATGATCAAATGTTATAAAATGTAAGAAGTCAAATGAAATACTTCAAAGTTATGTAATCAAGTTTTGTGGGAGGTCATATATACTCATTTCTATAATTAAGATTGGTCATATTATTTAGTGCTAATTGTGTATGTTTTGGTTGAATTGATCATTGAAGCTTCATATTAGACGAAAGACTATCTTACATTTGATAGCCACATACATCACACATGTCTATGTTTAATTCATTTGTGTGATTATACTTGATTAAATGTGTTGTACATATTTAATCAAATGTTGATTAAACACAAAAAGATTTTTGAGTTTTTTAGTTGTTTTTGGAAAGTGTTTTTGTTTTGAAAAATTTCAGAAAATCCAAAATTTTACAACCCTGTTTTTGGCGACTCATTCGTGAGTCATGCCAGTGAGGTCCCAATCATGAGCTTACTCAGAAGGTTTCACGACTCCTTAGCTAGTGAGATCCCTAGTCGCGAAAAATATTTAGAAAAATTTTCAAAATTTCTAGGTTTTGGTCATTTTTGCGACTCATTTTCGCAACTATGTCACGAATGGAAGCTCTAGTTGCGAGCTTACACAAAAGCTTTCGCGACTCACTTGCGGGTGGATGTCCTAGTTGTGAAAAAGACTTAGACAAAATTTTCAAAATTTTGTACAAGGGTTTTTGGCGACTCGTTTTGGCGACTTGCTCGTGGGTCATATGAGTCACAAAAATCGCATGTTTTACACAAATAGGGTTAAATTTCAGACAGTTTTAAAAAACTTTTTAGTTTTCCCTCACATCACGTGCACACCCTTTGTCTTCTCTACTGGATAAATACATATACAGCGGAAAATTAATGGATTTACTTCATTTGCAATTGATAATATTTGCTATGTAAGTTTCAGAATATAAGAACAAGAGAGTGTACCTTGAAGCGGTGAAATTAAAAACAAAGATTAGAAGCACCTAGGAACACTTTTAATCTTCACTCCAATTCCACTTGATACCCAAGAAGTGTGGTTTCTCAATCAGTTATATGTGTATGTTCAAGAGAGAATGAAAGAGTGTCTAACACTCACATACATACCATTTCATGTACTTCCAAAAATTCTGTATGTTTCTCTCCTTATAATTGATTATCTCATTGGGCTAGCCCTTTTGGCCTTTCCAATTGGGTTTTAGTATGTGGCTTGGAGTGGGACCAAAAGGGAACAAATAAGACATTAGCTCTAATGGGCCTTGGACTTTTTTGTCAACTCTTGACAAGTCCAAAATTACCATTAATTATATTTAATACCACTATATAAATATAATTGTACTCTAGGCCTTATTAATAAATTATATCCCAAGACTTTATTGTACATGCAACCCCTTCATTAAATATTCGTAGTAATGCAAAGTCTAAATGTAGACTGCCACTTTGTAGATTATTACAACTTAATCCTTGAGTACCCAGTTTAACCCTTAAGTTATTCATCATATATTTATGAAATCTAATTTCATAAATATATACTTTAGTAATTCCTTACTAAAGTGGTTAGGCCTAACTCGCTAAATAACCGAATCCATTAAACTTATCTCAATGGAATATTTTTTTATCTCCGTTAAGAGATTATGAATTCCATTTTGAGAATATATGTTCCATCAATACTAAATATGGCTGCCCAACATATTGAGGTTTTGACCATTACTTTAGATCTCACTCTTGATATATCAAAGTAACCTACACTCCATGATTAGGTCCATTATTCTCTCAGGATTAAGAGTTCATGTAAATATAAGTCATGAGATTTATTATTCATTTGACAGTCGTTAGAAGAATAATAAATTTCATAGCGGTCCAGTTCAATATGTCTTAACTCTTAAAACATATCAACACATTAATTAGAGTCTTCACTTCCATGATCAAGACAAATTATCTTAGTTGATATGTTATAGTCTTCGCAGATAAAATGCCCAAATTTATCATCGACTACGAACTAATATTTTGAGTTTACAAAGAACTTGTGATTTATATCTTTTGTGACTTTTCACATAAATCACATACTATGCATTTTATGGACTATATGATAATATCCGAATATTCATGTTACTATTATTTTAGATAATAATAAAACAACTTTATTAATTACAACCTTAAGTTATATATAATGCCATACATAATAACATACATAGCATCATACAATAGGATTTAAGGGCACTAATCCTAACATTCTCCGCCTCTCCCTCTCCTCAAACCTCCATTTTCTTCTTCAATCCTTCATCAATCTTCAAGAAAAGGTATGAGTTTTCTCTTATTTTCACTCTATTTCAAGTTTTTAGCCCTAGTTTTCTAATTTTGTGTTTATGTTGAGATATTGAAATATGGTTGTTGAATATGGATTTTTTGATGTTTTGATGAGTATGACATATGGGTTCTGTTGGTATAATGCTTATTTTACATGTTTTACATGCGTGTTCTTCATTTTTATGTATTGTACTATGTTTTGTGTTGTGCATACCATGTTCATGATAAAATGTCTCTTAGATGTTTTTGTGTGTTTTTTTGGATTCCATTGAGTACAAAGATTGTGGGGATAAACATGTTTCTTTGATTTTGAAACATCAAATGATTATGTGTTTTCACACTTTGCCCTAGATGCACACTTTCCATATGATGCACACACACACACACACTCTTTGACATGTTGAGTGAATAATGCCAATGATTCTATCATGCTATGATGATTAGGATATTCACATGTCATTTGCTTTTGAATTACTCTTTAAATTTCAGTTTTTAGGGTTTTAATTCAAAGTTTATGTTTTGGTACTAACTTGTTGCTAATCAAGTTTGTTGCCATTTATTTTTTATCTTGCTCTTTGTTATTACATGATCTTTGCTTGAAGATGTCTCCTTTCAAGAAGTCAGCTGTGAAAGGAGGTAGTAGCAAGGGTAAAGAACCGATAATTGATCTCGACAGTTTCTTCCCTACGTCAAAGAAGACTTGATCTTTGACTGGAGTTTATGATATCACACGGTTCAGATCGTATGCCGCATATCAAGCATATCTGAATCACTTCAAGGGTACCCCCATGTTGATTGAAAGGGTAGTTGAGTAAGGGTCTTTTCTTGATATGAACATTTCGAAATGGTTCGCCTCTAAAGATTGAAACTACCTTCTATCCAATCTTGAAGAACCTTATGAAGAAATGGTAAAGGAATTTTATGCAAATGCCATCTTTAATGGGGACGAGCTAAGATGATATGTAAGAGGAAAGGACTTCACTATCACACCTTCCTATCTTGCTATCATTTTGAATATCAACCATCCTATGTTTATAAAACCAATGGTGTATGATGATTTGGAACTGGATGTTGACATCCTTTGTGATGCTCTTGGAGAGAACTTGGAGATGTCTTCAAATGGGAAATCAATTGGCGTATCATCACTATCTCTTGAATTGTGGTTGCTCACAACAATCATGTTCCACAATCTCTATCCTCTCTCAAGCATTGCGTACATGAATCTTGGTCGGGCTTTGTTCCTTCATGACTTGATCATTGATGAAGAAATTGATATTTGTTCACATATCTTCCACATTTTGAGCAAGACTGCTGAGAGAACGGCCTCAAGGATCTACTTTCCTTTTTGTTGCCTCATTTCAAAAATTTTGAAGCTTAAAGGAGTACACACAATGGAAGATGAGTATCCTCATCCTGTGCAAAGCCCGATCAACATTCGCACTCTCAATGCTATCATAGGCCATAGTCGAAAGAATGTCAAGAAAGAGAGTAATGCTCCATATGGTGCTTCAAGCTTTAGCTTACACCCCTACGATGAGAAGTTGGACAACATAATGGCATCTGTGAAAGACATTAGCACCAAGTTGTCCGACCTCGCATCTATCATGCATTCTCAACATAACCGATTTGACACAAAGTTTACCTCTCTCCAAACTCAATTGGATCAAATCCAAAGGAAGTTAAAAGAAGAAGATGACTAGCTATTCCATGACAAAAAGGGGAAGATGGTTCATGATAGGGGGAGAGAAATGATAAAGGGAGAAAGAGCTAGATCAAAGGGGGTACAATGAAGAGCAAGAAAAGCAACCTACAACAAGCCTTTAGCCTTTACTACATTTTTCGCTTTTGATGCTATTTCTAGTCTATGTTCATATTTCATGGCTTATGTTATGTACTTGACAATATTTATTTTGTACCTTTGCTTTGTAGCTATTTAGTACTTTTAGATTATGTTTTGCATTCTCCTTAGTACTCTTGTGTCCTTGATGTAATTACCTTAGTGTTCTTACATCGGTTAAGTGTTGGACATGGAAATGATACTTTGCATTGAGCTTATTAGCTTGCATGTTTGGATGTTCATTCACCGTGTGAATGATCATTGTGGTCACTATTTATAGTGACTGTTCTTATTTGGTCAAGCCATGCTTTATTGTCATATTCATTATTGCTTGATTGCATTGTGCATGCTCCATATGCATTTCAAGATTTTTGCTTACAATGAACTCTTTGTGATATTGTTTTCAGGAAAACTTGTTTGTATGGTTCAAAAGCTTCACAAAATCTAGAGTTAGGTGTGAGTGAGTTTTGACAAGTTTTTCCAACTCATATTTTAAGTCTAGAGTTTGTTTTAGGGTTTTGTCATGGAATAGCCAAAGGGGAAGATTGTAAAGTTGAATTTATTCAACCATGTGTTGGCTTTATTCTGTGTCAAATTTGCTTGTAATTCAGCAATTAGATACTCTGTATTTAGGTGAGAATCTTGTAAGGGATGTATATGAGAGAGTGTGAAGAATTCAAGTGTGTGTGCATTTAAGAGCAGTCTTGCGACTGGAACTCACGAGTGGCTCACGACTTATGACTCACCAAAATGCCACACGTGTGAAGCATGCAGGAAGCTGAAGGGTCACGACAGCTGGAGCACTACAAGACAAAAAGGATAGTTTGGCCAATCAGTTATTTCGCGACTGGAACTTGTGACTCGTCCAAGTCACAAGTGAGTCGCTAGAACCCCATGTTTTGCAGAAAAATGACTTTTCACATTCCTCACATACCCTACTATAAATACCCTTATACCCACGAAATGTAGAGAGCTTCTAGAGAGAATTTTGAGAGAGAAACCCTAGAGAAAAAATAAGATTGACTCACCCACAATCTTAGACATTTGATTCTTCAAATTCTTCTACTCTCACCCTCTCCATTGACATACCCTTAAGAGGATATTTAGCCAGATCCTTACTTCACCATACCCATATTGATGAGAAGGTTATTTGGTACTTGGGAATCATTTTAGAGAGGACCAATTGATTTGGTTGATGCAATGGGCTTATTGCGGGATCCGGAAAGTTGAGAAGACACGGTTAGGTTTAACCTTGTTGGAGTAAGAAACTTGGAGGGCTTAGGTGCATCGGGTAGATTAGGCTTAGAAGGTCTATTACTATTCATGTATCCCAACTTTGTTCTATAGTTGATCGTTTTACCGCTTGGAGGGCGGCGGAGAGGTTTTTTGCCGAATTCTTTGGTTTCCTTTTCGATAACTCGTGCTGGTGTTATCTTTGTGTTTGCATCTCTCAAACCCTTACTCTTGCCTTTTAATTGTTGCAGTGCTGTGATTAATTATGGTTTAGAGTAGTTTTTTTATTTGGGTATTACTTGTACTTATCATTCCGCACATTAATTGTTTGAGTATAAGCTTGTATTGTGTAAGGTTAAATTTAATCAACCATCTTGTTGGCTTTATTCCGTGCCAAATTTGCTTGTAATTCAGTGTTTAGAAACTTTGTATTTAGGTGGGAATCATGTAAGGGTAGTTTGTGAGAAAGTGTGAAGAAAAACTCAAGATTGTGCACTCAGCAAGGTACTTACGACTGGATCTCGTGGCTTGCAAGTCGCCAAAGAATGCACACGAGTGAAGCATGTAGAGGAGCTGAAAAGTCATGCTAGCTGGAGCATTACAGGACAAAAAGTCCAGTCTGGCCATTCAGTTAGCTCGCGGCTTGGACTCGTGACTCAGTCAAGTCGCGAGGCCAAATCGCCAGTCCATTCTGTTTGGAAAAAACTGACTCTTTGCATTCCAAACACACACTAGTATAAATACCCCTTATACCCACGAAATGTAGAAAGCTTGCAGAGAGAATTTTGAGAGAGAAACCCTAGAGAAAAACAAGATTGACTCATCCACAATCTTCATCCTTTGATTCTCCAAATTCCTTTACTCTCACCCTCTCCATTGTTAAATCCTTGAGAGGTATATTAGCCAAAACCTTTTCTCACCATACTCATATCTGTGAGGAGGTTATTTGGTGCTTGGGAAGTAGTTAGGAAGGGATCAATTGATATTGGTTGATGCTATGGGTTATAGCGGAATTCGGTAAGCTAAAGAAGACAAAGGTTCGGCATAACCTCGTTGGAGCAAGAAGTTTGGAGGGCTTAGGTACACTGGGTAGATTAGGCTTGGAAGGTCTTCTACTGTTCATGTATCCCAACTTCATTCTTTAGTGGATTATTGACCGCTTGGAGGGCGGCGGAGAGGTTTTACGCCGAGGACTTCGGTTTCCTCTTCGATAACATATCGCTGCGTTGTCCTTGTGTTTGCATCTCTCTTCCCTTAATCTTTGCCCTTTAATTTCTGCTGTGGTTGTGATTTTATTTGGTTTAAATTGTTTTATCAATTTTGTTTTAGCTTATATTCGTGTTTTGCACATATATTGTTTGATAATAAGCTTGAATTGGTAATTTGTAAATTGGGGGTCTAAACGTTCAAGGTGTTTTATACACTAATTGAACATTCGTGTTTGTTATTTTGAAATTGGGGGTTTAAACATTCACTAGTGTTTTATACACCAAGTGAACTTTCAGAAGCCTATTAGTATTAATCAACGATTGGAGATTTTTGAAGGTAATATCACTTATTTGAGTCACAAATTGAATTTGGGGATCTAACTATAGGTTCTTAAGTTTCTGCAGTTTCTTACTTTCTGTATTGGAATATGAAAAGCAGGTATAAAAGTATGCATCAGATCCAGAATTTGGAGGTTCTTTAAATTCAAAATTGATGGTGGGATTTCTTTTATCATAGTCCTCCTTAAGTTTAGATACAACAGATGAATTAACTCTCCAATGTTGTTAGGAAATGGAGTTTCGTATCCATTTTCAAGATCTAGAATCTGTAACCTTAAAAGGTGTCCACTTGCAATGCCCCTCAATAAATAGCCCAAAAGCTTTTCTGTTTTGACAGATCATTTGAGTGTCAAAGAAAAGAATAGAGGGAGGTCTATAGCTTTGCACATTTGTGCTGTTTCCATGATGTTTTTTGTTTGATAAAATCTTGTTTCCATGGTTTTGATTATCCCAAACTTGTGAATTCTCATTGGCCTTTAGTACTCATCAATAATTGACAAGCACCAACTTTTCCCATGGAAACTTGTATCCTCGTTCTTCAAACCTGATAGAAATTTAGGTCCGTAGCTTTTGAAATAATGACACATGAATCAGATCATGAGTTTTTCAACAAATTTAGCTTCCCATCCATTACTATTGATGGTATTGAGGAGGCTGAAGGTGAAGCTGACGACGATGATGAAGTTGTTGCGGTGGCTATTGATTAGGTAATTTAAAATACACATAATCTAATTAAATAATCTTTAATCTTAAAAAATAAAAAAATAGGGTTAAAATTGTAATTTGACAAAATTTAAAAACAAAAAAACTACTAGAGAAACTTTTTTCCTAAAAATTAGTACACTTTCTATTTAGATATATCTTATGCATGTTTTATATAGGGCAAAACTTAGGTACAGTACTTTATGGTGCAGTACCTTAGGTTTCCTTTTTAAAACGCTGACACGTGTCTATTTAATAACCACGGCTAACGGCGTTAATCACCAAAAAAAAAAAAAAAAAAAAAAACTCTATTCCCCTGAAATCAAAGAAACGCAGAATGCCAAAGGTCTTTCAACCCACCATGGACGACTTCTCAAGCTCTTCTCTCTGCAAACCAAATCACCACTACTAAGCAATGGCAGCACTAGATTCAGAGAAAGGAAGATCCAAAGCCCACAAAGGAAGAGAAAGTTGATTTCTTTAACCTTCCCTGTCCCATACCCTATGAAGAAATCCATCGCGAAGCTTCAGTTTGTACTCTCTACCCATCAAAGTTTTCAACTTTTTTCAATAATGCATTATGGGTCTTAGTTTAATCTTACTATTTTCATGTTTTTTTCTCCTCCTTTTTATTATTCACCGATTTGTTCTATTTTGGGTTTGGGCTAAGAGAGAAGCTTGAGGGAGCTAACCATGGCAGATCAGCTGCTCTTTCATTCTCTCATCTTGATCTATCTCCACTTCATTCTCTCTCTCTAACCCTCTTAGATCTTGTAATCTCTCTCTTTGATCTATCTTTTCTATGCTAAATTTTCTTTCAATAATTTAATGTGTCTACTGTGTATGTTTGGGTTTCAATAATTCAATGGCTTTATTCTGGGTCTTGTGCAAATTGGTTTATGCCTTAGATGAATTTTCTAATTGGAGATAGTTGGTCTTTAACACCGTTTAATGAAATGTTAATGAGACACGTGTTAGCGTTTTAAAAAGGGAACTTAAGGTACTGCATCTAAGGTACTGTATCTAAGTTTTGCCATTTTATATATATATATATATATATATATATAAATTCTAAAAACTAGCACACACTAAACCTAGTAGTTTACTTTATTTCAAATCCTAAATTTTAGCCTTTTTAAAATTCATTCACGTGTAACCTTACTAATAATAGATAATTTCAAATTGAAAAATTACATTAAACTTAAAAGAAATAAAATGGCTTCATCGCATGTACGGAGCACGTGTGATGAGGTTAGTTATTATTATTATTATTAAAATACTAAATAAAAATTAAAGCATTATCTCTTTCAAATAATAATTATATTTCAATGATAATCTCATAATAGTTAATGATGTGGCATTTTTAATAAAAAATTACAAAATTATTTACAACTGGAACGTCTTTTATAGATTACTACAAGTGCTTTTACAAACTGATGAGTGGCGTGTGAATCATTATATTTTATGGGTGATGATAGGGCACTCGTTAATAATCAATTTTAGGAAAGTTTTGATATAACTTTTATGGGAAATGAAAAAAGCTGTCAAAATATTAATTACATATTTTTCATTTCCTATAAGAACTTTCTTTAAATGGATTATTAACTAGTGTCCTAAGGGCACTCGTTAGCATTTCCCATATTTTATTATTTTGTTAAAAAAATCTTAGACTCTATAATATCTTTCTATGACCCAAGCACTTCATTTTCCTTTCCTACCATTCTCCCAACAATTGTGGCTGCAGCTGCCGTCACTATCATCACTTCTCTTCTTCTACTGTAGCGACTCCTCCAAATGGCCTTCGTTGTCATTGCATCAGCCGATACAAGCTCTGTCCTTCGCTAATCTCCATGAATGTCTGTCGACTGCTAATCTCCTAAAGATCTTTATGTTTCTTTGTTCATATTTGTTTCCAATATCCATAACTAGCAAGAAAAAAATGTTTAAATATGTTTCATTATAAATCTTCAAATATTTGAATTATAATATTCAAGTTTTTTTTTTTTCCAAAAAAAATGAAAAAAAATTGATCCTTTTATCTTTCTCTACCATGAACCAATGGTAGTAACTGTGGGAATATTTGTTGCCTGTCACTTTTGTTGCACTCAAAATATTCGTTGATTTCTTGCTCTTGACATTAGACTACTCTCATTAACATGTTAATGAGAGAGAGTTACGTAAAAGACTTAGTATGCTTAAAGGTGGTTCTCTTCAACTCATATTTGGATATTTGTTAAGAGAGTTTCCAGTAAATTACTGTTGGCTTTGAGATGGTATGGCCACTTGATTAGAAAATTGGAAAACGGTGAAGTAAAGAAAGGGAAAATAGGGGAGGAGGGAGTGAGGGGTTGAAGCCAATCCTATCCTTTTTATTTTGGCATAAGAATAAATAAAATCCAATTAAAGATTACATGGCAACTTTATGATTAAATAGCTGATATGGCATAGGACACTTAAACATATTATATATATATATATATATATATGAGAAACAAACTGCTAAACACACACACATCCTTTAATTACACTCCTTATCAAGTTCAAACACATTATTTAACTTAAAGTACTACTCAAAATAGCCTCCTTTTGTATATTAATTATCAATTTGTCACACATATATATTTGATTTTAGTTTGAAACATTTTTCCCTTTTAGTACTTATCATCCCTCCGGCAATAGACATGGCTTTACACAAAAAGAACTCAACCAAGGTTAAACAAAAATTCTAAAAAAGATTTTGCCGAATATTTTTAAACAGTAAAAGTCTACCCTTTTTTTATTTTTTTATATAAAAAAAAAAACAACATTTAGCAAAACCCCTGCCCCATGCAAAATTTCAACATCTAAGTGCCAAAAATCCAACCAAATGATTACAATTGGCCAAAATTATACATATGACGAAGCAAAGATAAGTTGTCTCATTGGACAATTTTATTTATTTTTAAGCATATTACATTGCACAGTTTCGTACATAAGCATAGGAAACCATAACAGTCTAGGCATTAACAAAGGGGTAAAGTTCATATCTAACGTTACAACTGCCACCAACAACTCGCCCACCTCGTTTTCCATTGCAACAGTTGGGAAGTTCACTAATCGCAGTATCAAGACACTTCTTACAATCAAGACCTGAAAGGTCTCTGGTGCATTGAGCCAAACCATATAGTTTGCTTGATGAATCAAGCTTTAGGTCCCGGTAGCATAGAATTTTGGATTGGCATAAGCTTTATTAGATAACCTGCTTAACAAATCCTTAACTTTTGGATTGAATGAAGTGGGATTTTCTACGTCTTCGACGTTCCACATGTAAAACTTGTTTTTGTTATCGATTTCTCCAAAGAAATGTATGTTCGAGTACTTTAAAAGGCAGTTATCATACCAAATTATCGCTCCTTTTTTATAAGGACAGCGATCACCAAGCTCTTTCTCCGCATCAATGACACAGGTCTTACAGTTTGTTTTTGAGACATCACCTCGGCATAGGGCTAAACCATTTGCTTGAGCTCGGCCTTGCCCAGTCGAGCTGAGCCCAAACCCTTTTGAAGGAACTTTGGTGGACAAAAGTTTAAGCAAGCCATTCAAGTTTGTACCATAAGGGCTATTGGCAGTGTAGTTTTCCTGGCTAAAACAAAAATGGTATAATGGGTCAGCACAATTGACTGCATGGAGGAAGAGGCTGAATAAAAGAAAGCTTAAGGAAATATATTTTGAGCACAACATGATGAATGAAATTGAAGGTTGGTTTTGTGGGTGTGTAATATTATCTACAAGAACTCTATAAATAGACGAGACTTATTATCAAGTTTTGGCCAAGTTTGGTGTAGAAAATTCTGACTTTATTCTTAGTGGCAACCTCATCTCAGTCCAAATCCTTTTGATTAATAAACCTCTCGTACAAAATCGCACTCAGACTTTGAACGTGCTGGAGCGTAGAGTCAATAATCTGGCACAAAATCTTTTTGTGGCGCTTTTATATTAATTAACTCATGAGAGTTCTAAGGAAACTAGAAACCAACTCAAATTCGTGTGGGATCAATGCATGGGCGGCTGCACTTGTAATTCAGGGGTTCAAAAGAACCCACTGACTTGAAAAAAAAAAATTTTATATTTATAAAATATTTTTTTATTAATTTAATTGCCCTTAAAAATATTTTTGCACAACTTGACTTAAATCTTGCACACTCTGATTACAAATTAATGCCCAAATTCTAACAACATAGATCAACTCATACCAAAGCTAATTAACAACACAAATCAGTCTCCCTTTCTCTCATCAATCTCATCTCATCTCTATTCTCTATTTGCCTTTCTATGTATCTTTGACTCTAAAAATAAAATGTGAGTGCTTGTGAGTTCTGAATATCTTTCTTTATTATAAATTTATATTGTATGAGAGAGAGAGAGAGAGAGAGAGAGAGAGAGAGAGAGAGAGAGAGAGAGAGAGAGAGAGAGTGTGTGTGTGTGTGTGTGTGTGTGTGTGTGTGTGTGTTTGATACTAATTGTGTGCATTATTTTTTTCTTTTTTGATATAATGTCATTTGTGTGAATTGTAAAGCGTGTGAATGTGTACATGTTATAAATATAATATAACTTTATATAATTTAACAACCAAGAAATATAGAGGATTTGTTATATGTGTATATTGTTATCATGCTATAATAATTTCTTATTATAAAACTAGTGATTCGAAGAAAAAAATAGTAAAATTAGTGATTGTTAAATGTATTATTTATGTATGGATGTGTGTGGTTATGTCAGTCAATAATTAATATAATGTTAATAATTTATAAAAACAATAACAAATAAATAATGACAATTACATAAAAATGAAAATGTTATACAAACATAATAAAATAAGATGGTTACATCTACGTTAACAATAGATAATAAATTATTATGAGAAGATTTCAAAATATGAAAACTTGTGAAAAGATATTGTAAAATTTCATATATTTATGTTTATTTTTTTTGTCAATAACACACTATATTCAAGTTCTCTTTTTATTAAAGTTTGTTTAACTTAAGTTTCTTAAACCCCAAAAGAAATTTCCTGGAGCCGTTATTGGATCAATGGAATTAAAGTAATATGATGAAAGATGTCACTTGCTCGTGGTTTTGCATGTGTTCAAAATTAATTTTGAAAACCATGAGCAGTGAATAACCTTATTGACTCCATTGCTCAGTGTTTTGAAAATTGGTTTGATAAAAAATATAAATTATTACCTAAAAAATGAAATTAGCCAAGAAAGTGTCAAATAGAAGTGGAATATGGATATGGGTGAAAACATGGACAGTCATGGTGCTACCTACAAACATTAAATCCAAATCCGCAAGACAACCAAATGCAAATTAGTTGCCATACAGGTTAATATCATGGTTTTTAGAGTTGGGCCGTTCATTGAACCATAAAAGGGAGAGGTTCAAGGTTTTTAAGGTTGAACCGAGGTCGAACCGTGATGAAGTCATAATTAATTTAATAATTATTTAAATATAAATGAATATATTAAATTTGTAAATATTAGCAAAATTTACTAAAAATATCTTAAAAATTGAAACAAAATTTCAATGAAATTTTCATGATATTATAAGGTTAACATAAAATAGTACATTATAAGGTTAATAAAAAATAGTACAACATAAATAACCATAAAAAGAAATTTTATAATAGTCTTTCAAGAGAAATCATTTCAATTAAGTAAAAAAGACTTTTAAAATAAATTTATAAATTGCATAGGTATTATTCTTAAATATAAAGTTAATTTAGCAATGAAAAAAAAATTAATAATATCAAATATGTTAAGAAAGATGACATAGAAGGATAGAAACTATAAATCATGTAAATTTAATAATTAGTTAAATAAAGGGCCACTTGGTCTGTTGGTCATGGCTTCAATCTTGTTGCTTACAAGGTGGGAGGTCAGGTTTGGAGCCTGGCAAGCGCAGTCTTTAATATTTTCACATAAAATATGCTTTTAAAACAGTAGAAGTCTCCCCTTTTATTATTTTTTATTTATTAAAAAAATAACAATATTTAGCAAAACCCCAGCCCCATGCAAAAATTCAAAATCTAAGTACCAAAAATCCAACCAAATGATTACAATTTACCAAAATTATACATGTGACGAAGCAAAGATAAGTTGTCTCATTGGACAATTTTATTTATTTTAAACATATTACATTACACAGTTTTGTACATAAACATAGGAAACCATAACAGTCTAGGCATCAACAAAGGGGTAAAGTTCATATCTAACGTTACAACTGCCACCAACAACTCGCCCACCTCGTTTTCCATCCCAACAGTTGGGAAGTTCACTAATCGCAGTATCAAGACACTTCTTACAATCAAGACCTGAAAGGTCCCTAGTGCATTGAGCCAAACCATATAGTTTGCTTGATGAATCAAGCTTTAGGTCCCCGGTAGCATAGAATTTTGGATTGGCATAAGCTTTATTGGATAACCTGCTTAACAAATCCTTAACTTTTGGATTGAATGAAGTGGGATTTTCTACATCTTGGACGTTCCACAAGTAGAACTTGTTTATGTTATCGATTTCTCCAAAGAAATGTATGTTCGAGTACTTTAAAAGGCAGTTATCATACCAAATTATCGCTCCTTTTTTATAAGGACAACGATCACCAAGCTCTTTGCCTGCATCAATGACACAGGTCTTACAGTTTGTTTTTGAGACATCACCTCGGCATAGGGCTAAACCATTTGCTTGAGCTTGGCCTTGCCCAGTCGAGCTGAGCCCAAACCCTTTTAAAGGAACTTTGGTGGACAAAAATTTTAGCAAGCCATTCAAGTTTGTACCATAAGGGCTATTGGCAGTGTAGTTTTCCTGGCTAAAACAAAAATGGTATAATGGGTCAGCACAATTGACTGCATGGAGGAAGAGGCTGAATAATAGAAAGCTGAAGGAAATATATTTTGAGCACAACATGTTGAACGAAATTGAAGGTTGGCTTTGTGGGTGTGTAGTATTATCTACAAGAACTCTACAAATAGACGAGACTTGTCAAGTTTTGGCCAAGTTTGGAGTAGAAAATGCTGACTTTATTCTTAGTGGCAACCTCATCTCAGTCCAAATCCTTTTGATTAATAAACCTCTCGCACAAAATCGCACTCAGACTTTGAACGTGCAGGAGCGTAGAGTCAATAATCTGGCACAAAATCTTTTGGTGGCGCTTTTATATTAATTAACTCATGAGAGTTCTAGGGAAACTAGAAACCAACTCAAATTCGTGTGGGATCAATGCAGGGGCGGCTGCACTTGTAATTCAGGGGTTCAAAAAAACCCACTGACTTGAAAAAAAAAAATTTATATATATAAAATATTTTTTTATTAATTTAATTTCCCTTAAAAATATTTTTGCATAACTTGACTTAAATCTTGCACACCCTAATTACAAATTAATGCCCAAATTCAAATAGCATAGATCAACTCATACCAAAACTAATTAACAACACAAATCAGTCTCCCTTTCTCTCATCAATCTCATCTCATCTCTATTCTCTATTTGTCTTTCTATGTATCTCTGACTCTAAAAATAAAATGTGAGTGTCTGTGAGTTCTGAATATCTTTTTTTATTATAAATTTATATTGTATGTATGAGAGAGAGAGAGAGAGAGAGAGAGAGAGAGAGAGAGAGAGAGTGTGTGTGTGTGTGTGTGTGTGTGCATGTTTGATACTAATTGTGTGCATTATTTTTTTCTTTTTTGATATAATGTTATTTGTGTGAATTGTAAAGCATGTGAATGTGTACATGTTATAAATATAATATAACTTTATATAATTTAACAACCAAGAAATATAGAGGATTTGTTATATGTGTATATTGTTATCATGTTATAATAATTTTTTATTATAAAACTAGTGATTCGAAGAAAAAAATAGTAAAATTATTGATTGTTAAATGTATTATTTATATGTGGTGGGTAAACTCTGTCAGTTGATGTTGGGCCGTAACACATGTACCAAGCCCAGCCGCGATAAAGAAGAAAAGGCATGGGAGTAGGATATCCCGTCTCAATCATGATGGGCCGGGCCTGCTAAGGGGCGTCCGAGGAGGAACACCTCCTCGGACTCACCCAGTAAGCATCCAATTTGCACCCCATACTTAGCGAAAGGTCGCCCAATACGAAGAAACAATGCATGACACTCAGGAAGGAGGAGGGGACAATCACAACTGCCGCATTAAATGCCAAGGAACTACTTTTCCAGCCGCATTTATGTGGAAGGGACAGGAACGCAGAATGACCTTGGCCAGTGCAACTCACAGAAAGGAGGGAGGATGACCTATGGGACAGGCACTCGAGTGGAGGATCGGATGACTGACAAGTGTAGGGACATGATCTCAGGAAGGGTGCTATATAAGGGAAGGAGATCCCCATGGAAAAGGGATCGCAAGCAGAAAGAAGAAAGGATAAAGAAGGAGAAAAGAGAGAGAAGTAGCAGGAGCAGCCTCAGGGACCGTTACTCCAAAAGTTCGAAGGAATATCCCTACGTCCAACTGGTTGCATGGCTTGGTCGTAACTTCGTTTCTCCTGTCAAAGACCTAGTTCTATAACCTGCTCTCTACAAATTCATTGTTGAGGGACTTTTGGGCCAGAATCTCCCACCTGTTGGGCCTGAACCCCAAATTCGTCACCTTACATTATATATGGATGTGTGTGGTTATGTGAATCAATAATTAATATAATGTTAATAATTTATAAAAACAATAACAAATAAATAATGACAATTACATAAAAATGAAAATGTTATACAAACATAATAAAATAAGATGGTTACATCTACGTTAACAATAGATAATAAATTATTATGGGAAGATTTCAAAATATGAAAACTCGTGAAAAGATATTGTAAAATTTCATGTATTTATGTTTATTTTTTTTGTCAATAACACACTATATTCAAGTTCTCTTTTTATTAAAGTTTGTTTAATTTAAGTTTCTTAACAACCCCAAAAGAAATTTCCTGAAGCCGTTATTGGATCAATGGAATTAAAGTAATATGATGAAAGATGTCACTTGCTCGTGGTTTTGCATATGCTCAAAATTAATTTTGAAAACCATGAGCAGTGAATAACCCTATTAACTCCACTGCTCAGTGTTTTGAAAATTGGTTTGATAAAAAATATAAATTATTACCTAAAAAATGAAATTAGGCAAGAAAGTGTCAAATAGAAGTGGAATATGGATATAGGTGAAAACATGGACAGTCATGGTGCTACCTACAAACATTAAATCCAAATCTAAAAGACAACCAAATGCAAAATTAGTTGCCATACAGGTTAATATCATGGTTTTTAGACTCGGACCGTTCATTGAATCATAAAAGGGAGAGGTTCAAGATTTTTAAGGTTTAACCGAGTTTGAACCGAGGTCGAACCGAGGTCGAACCGTGATAAAGTCAGAATTAATTTAATAATTATTTAAATATAAATAAATATATTAAATTTGTAAATATTAGCAAAATTTACTAAACATATCTTAAAAATTGAAACAAAATTTCAATGAAATTTTCATGATATGATAAGGTTAATAAAAAATAGTACAACATAAATAACCATAAAAAGAAATTTTATAATAGTCTTTCAAGAGAAATCCTTTCAATTAACAAAAAAAGACTTTTAAAATAAATTCATAAATTGCATAGGTATTATTCTTAAATAAAAGATTTATTTAGCAATGAAAAAAAAAAAAAAAATATTAAATATGTTGAGAAAGATGACATAAAAGATTAGAAACTATAAGTCATGTAAGTTTAATATAAATTTAATAATACTACATATTGATTCACAAAAAGGCCACGTGGTCAATCTTGTTGCTTACAAGGTGAGAGGCCAGGTTCGGAGCCTGGCAAGCGCATTTGTCTTTAATTTTTTCAAATAAAATATGCTTTTGAAACAGTAAAAGTCTCCCCTTTTTTATTTTTTATTTATTAACAAAATAACAATATTTAGCAAAACCCCTGCCCCATGCAAAATTTCAACATCTAAGTTACAAAAATCCAACCAAATAATTACAATTGGCCAAAATTATACATATGACGAAGCAAAGATAAGTTGTCTCATTGGACAATTTTATTTATTTATTTTTAAGCATATTACATTGTATAGTTTCGTACATTATAAACATAGGAAACCATAACAGTCTAGGCATTAACAAAGGGGTAAAGTTCATATCTAACGTTACAAGTGCCACCAACAACCCGCCCACCTCGTTTTCCATTGCAACAGTTGGGAAGTTCACTAATCGCAGTATCAAGACACTTCTTACAATCAAGACCAGAAAGGTCTCTGGTGCATTGAGCCAAACCATATAGTTTGCTTGATGAATCAAGCTTTAGGTCCCCGGTAGCATAGAATTTTGGATTGGCATAAGCTTTATTAGATAACCTGCTTAACAAATCCTTAACTTTTGGATTGAATGAAGTGGGATTTTCTACATCTTGGACGTTCCACAAGTAGAACTTGTTTTTGTTATCGATTTCTCCAAAGAAATGTATATTCGAGTACTTTAAAAGGCAGTTATCATACCAAATTATTGCTCCTTTTTTATAAGGACAACGATCACCAAGCTCTTTGCTTGCATCAGTGACACAGGTCTTACAGTTTGTTTTTGAGACATCACCTCGGCATAGGGCTAAACCATTTGCTTGAGCTCGGCCTTGCCCAGTCGAGCTGAGCCCAAACCCTTTTGAAGGAACTTTGGTGGACAAAATTTTTAGCAAGCCATTCAAGTTTGTACCATAAGGGCTATTGGCAGTGTAGTTTTCCTGGCTAAAACAAAAATGGTATAATGGGTCAGCACAATTGACTGCATGGAGGAAGAGGCTGAATAATAGAAAGCTGAAGGAAATATATTTTGAGCACATGTTGAACGAAATTGAAGGTTGGTTTTGTGGGTGTGTAATATTATCTACAAGAACTCTATAAATAGACGAGACTTGTCAAGTTTTGGCCAAGTTTGGAGTAGAAAATTCTGACTTTATTCTTAGTGGCAACCTCATCTCAGTCCAAATCGTTTTGATTAATAAACCTCTCGTACAAAATCGCACTCAGACTTTGAACGTGCTGGAGAGCGGAGCCAATAATATCGTATAAAATCTTTTTGTGGCGCTTTTATATTAATTAACTCATGAAAGTTCTATGGAAACTAGAAACAAGCCATTCAAATTCGTGAGGGATCAATGCAAGGGCGGCTGCACTTGTAATTCAGGGGTTCAAATGAACCCCCGACTTGGGAAAAAATATATGTATATATATATATATAAAAAATATTTTTTTATTAATTTAATTACCCATAAATTAATGGGATTAAAGTTTGAAAGATGTCACTTGCTCATGGTTCTGCACGTGCTCAAAATTAATTTTGAAAACCATGAGCAGTGGATAACGTTATTGACTCCACTGCTCAGTGTTTTGAAAATTGGTTTGTTGAAAAATATAAATTATTACCTAAAATTTGAAATTAGACAAGAAATAGAAGTGGAATATGGATAAGGGTGAAAACATGGACAGTCATAGTGCTATTTGATAAAAATAAAGAAATGAAATATATATATATATATATATATATATCTGAGCTTTAGCCGAAGGAATTATGGGATGAATTGGGCCTGGTCTTCCTTCTAGCCCATCTACCCGTAAACATTAAATCCAAATCGACAAGACAACCAAATGCAAGTTAGTTGCCATATAGGTTAATATATCTGTCTACATGAAGAAATATACTTTTAAGTGAGTAAATTGAGCACGAGGTTGTAGAGCCTCACTCTCATAGCCTTGCATTTCAACCCAAAGGTATACAGAACTATGAGGTTTAGAACTCCAATAAATCTTATCAAAAAAAAAAAAAAGAACTCCAATAAAAAAGTACCTTTGCTTGAACCAATCTTAGTACCCGTTTGTTTCAGCGTTTATAACCCAAAAGTTGCGTTTTCAAAAAAGTCAGCTCCAAATTAGTGTTTGGTAAGTATAAAACGTAACTTTTTGGAAAAAATTGCGTTTTATATTTGTGAAGGAATGCGTGTTTGAGTTATGGAGGTATATCGGTCCATTTTGTTAAAAGTTGGTGCGCGTTTAATGTATCTGTCGGGGGTTGAGTTGGCAATTACGTAATTGCCCTTCAATAAAGGGCAAGGTGTCTTCAGTCTTCAGGCACTCATTCCTCTCATCTCATCTCTCTGCTCTGCGCAAGCCAGCTCCACGCCTCTCATCTCTTCTCTCAGCTCTGCCTCTCCGTGTTGCTACAAGCCTCTCCTTGCGCGTAAGTCTCTCTTTTCTTTTGTCAGCCGTTGAAAATCTTCTTCCTCTTCTTCTTCTTTCTTCGTCTTCTTCAACGGGCCTTCCTCTGTAATTTTTTTTTTTTTTTTTTATAATTTTATTTGTCTAATCTGATATGAGAAATACATTTTGAAGGTAGAGTTTTGATTAACAAAACACTAAGCAACACCGATTTGCTACCAAAAACCACCAGGTACCAACACTGATCTAATTTTTTTTTTTTACCTATCAAAATTTTTTTTTTTTTTTTTTTTTCAGATCTTGCATGCTTTGTTCTTGCTAAAGATCTATTTGTTCTCTTGCCGGGTATTGAAAAAAATTTTGTTCTGTACATGCTTCGTAATTTCTTTTTTATTTTGTGGATGCTCTGTCTTAAGTTATGCAATATCTAATTTGGGTATTTTGGGTATTTTAGAAATATAAAGAATGAGAAAGAAAGAAGAATTTTCAGAAGAAATATAAATATTTTTCATGCTAGTTGTCACAGAAGAATAGAAGAATTTTTCTAGTTGACTTTAACTTGATTATGGCAGAGCTTGTTTAGGTCATACATAACGTTTTCATTCTCATTTCTCACTCATCAATTATGCTCTTTTGTTGTTGTTTCAACAGAAAATGTTTTCCAACAAATCGGCCTATTTTTTTTGGGTGTTTGGTTGTGACCTTGAAAATAGGCATAATTTATTTGTCGTGGTTCGTTGAGTATGTGACATTCTGGAATATTGGGCTTGTTTCCTGTTGAATTACGTTTTCCAGTGTACCAAACACTAAAAAAAATACCATGTGATTGTAATGCAGCCCAGATATAGTCACCAGTGATTGAATAGTTTACATATGATATAATTTTATTCTATCACAGATGAAATTTAATTACTGAGATTAAGAAATGAGAAGTGTGTGTGGTGCTAATGAGAAGTGCGTGTGTTGCTGCATGGTGAGGTGCTGCAGGGTGTGCGTGGGCTGCTGATGTGGGGTGCGTCTGTTGCTGATGGGGCATGCATGTGCAACTACACACGCATGCCCCATCAGTAGCAGACGCACCCCACATCAGCAGCCCACGCACACCCCATCAGCACCCCACACATCAGCACCCCACACAAGTTTTTGTGTTTTAATGTTGATTATTAGTTATTTAATTATTTGGGTTTTTAAGGTTCTGGTTGAAAGTCTTTTGCATGATATGAATTTTCAAGTGTTAGTTATGTTATGGGGTTATATTTATTTTTATGTTTTCTAGTACTGAGTGGTAGCTTGAGTTTTTTGGGTTGGTTTTTGTGGTTTTTGTTGATTATTTGTTATGTGACTTTTTGGGTTTTGAATGCTTTGGTGTAAGAATTTATTGCTTAGTTTAAGAATTGAGGTTTAAGCTATACAATGGTTTTTTTTTTTTTTTTTTTTTTTGGGGTATTGTATGGTAGATTTTTTTGCAAATTTTATTGTTTATGTGATTTTTTTGGTCTTTAGTAATGAGGAGTGGAAGTGTTTTGCTTCATTTAGAATTGGAATTTAATGTAAAGTTGAATCTAGTTGACTCGTAAATTGTTATTTTGGTATTTTTATGATTTGTTCTCAAGGTTAATAACCTTGGATACTGCAGTTGATTTGGATTACGGTTAATAACCTTGTATGACCATTTATAAAACAATTATAAGACCATCTATGCTTTATGGGATTGAATGTTGAGTTATTAAGAGTAGTCTATTGCAATGAACCTGACTGCTTTTGAGGCCAGTGTCCTCAATTATGGCAGCAATTTTCTAGCTGTGTCTATTGACTAGTGAATGTACAAACGGTGCTCTTGTGAGTTGTGACATGATGAGATTCCTCTCTAGCCCTTTCTATTTTAATGCTTAGACTAGGCTGTAATTTTTTTTTTTTTTTTTTTTTTTTTGTGGATTTATTAGATCATGTTTGTAACTAGTTCACTAGATTGGAATATTATAAATTCTATTTTTTGCATTTCTTATGGTTGCTTAACTCTATAGATGGGTAAAAACACCACTTCCAACTCCGAGGCAAACAAGTTGTGTGGAAGAGATTGAAGCTGGGAATAAAGGAATCTTTGCTGCCTTAAGTGCCAAAGGTTGGAGCAATTTGGTAATCAAATTTTGTGATGAGACCGGTCTAAACTATGATAAGGAACAATCAAAATGTAGGTGGGATGTATTAAAAGCAGATTGGAGAGTGTGGGAAAAATTGAAGGATCTTGACACAAATTTAGGTTGGGATGCAGTGAAGGGAACAATTGGTGCTAGTGATGATTGGTGGGACATGAAGTTGAAGGTGAGTTGAGTATTTTATTAATATGTAGCTAGTTTGAAATAGTTATGTATATTATTGTAATATAAGTGAAATGACAATTATATTTTGTAGGAAGTACCCAAAGCTTCAAAATTTCAACATAAAGGTCTACAGAATCTACAACAACTTGATAAAATGTTAAGGGATGTTGCAGCAACTTGAGCAGAACTCATGTAGTACAATTTTTTTATATTTTTATGTAGTACAATTTAAACTTGGATTATTGGTATGTATTTTATTATCTTTTTACATTTTTATGTAGTACAATTTAAACTTGGATTATTGGTGTATATTTTATCATCTTTTTACATTTTCATTTTGTGCTTCATGATGATAAAAATTATTTAGATTTAATTAATATTGATAAGAAGTCATTAATGGTAATAACAAATAATTATGACACTAAAAAAGAAAAATTGCCCAAACATTATTAAAATAATACCAATAATATATTATTATTATTTTTTAGTAAGTATATGAAGTAGTTGATTTAAGTATGAAATAAACTCCTTATATATACATTGTCCTTTTTGGTAATTTATCCCTCAAACTCTAACTTTTATAAGTGTTAGCCAAACACTTAGCTTTTTCAAAAAGAACTTCTTAACAGCTTTTACCAAATACTCAGCTTTTTGAAACTCTACTTTTTCATTATGCACTTTTTGAAACTCCACTTTTTCATTATTCACTTTTTGAAAACTCCACTTTTTCATTACAAAAAGTTGAACTAAACTCATCCTTAATATGAAGATTTAGGTAAGGAAGGCTTTAAGGCAGAGAAGAAAACTTCTTAATGATGCATGTGGTTACCATGTCCACATAAAGGTGGCCCTGATACCATATTAGAAATACTGGATGAATAACATTGTATTTCTCAAGTAATGAAATAAACAGTAGTACCTTTATATAGGAGGCAGTAATGTGTAATTCAAATATGTGAGATATATAATTATGTGTGATGTGCAAAACAATGTAAAGTGGACCTAAAACCCACTGCCTATTATGCTATGTGCTATGGTCGTTTGGAAATAGGAGAAAAAAGAGAAATAAAAGTAGCAACAAAACAAATCCTAGGCTTCACCACCTAGAACTTGCTTGCAAACCCACATCATCACATAAGTGTTAGGATATGTGCCCTTTAAATCCTATTGTATGATACTATGTATGACATTATGTTGTGATTAATAAAGTTGTTTTATTATTATATAAAATAATGGTAATATGAATATTTGGACATTATCATATAGTCCATGAGATGCATAGTATGTGATTTATGTGATTTCGTCACTAAAAATATAAATCACAAATTCTTTGTAAACCCAGAATTTTAATTTGAAGTCGGTGATAAAATTGGGTATTTCATTTGCGAAGACTATAACATACCAACTAAGATGATTTGTCTTGATTATGGAAGTGGAGGCTTTTAGTTGATATGTTGATATGTTTTAAGTGTTAAGACATATTGAACTAGACCACTGTGAGATTTATTATTCTACTAATGACTGTAAAAAGAAGAATAAATCTCATGACTTCTATTTACATTAACTTTGAATCTTGAGAGAATAATGAACTTGATTATGAAGTATAGGTTGCATATTTTCATCACCGCAAGTTCATTTTGTCCTTTGATGTCAATGATGAGAAATTCTGGGAGATAATACTACTGCTGAATTACTTAGATGGTTTGTCTCTAATTTTTGAACAACTTGTGGTATTCAAGGGATTGCTGGCTTTGATTGCTTTTGGCAAAGCTGAAGATGAAATTGGGTTGATCAAGGAGTGCCGCATATGGGTGATGAGGGATTATGGTGTTGTGGAGTCTTGTAGTCAAATAGTTGTTGGACCATTCCAGGATGTTGGGAAATTCTTTGGCTGCACGGGCAGCGGTGAACTTGTCTTTTCATGTGACCTTAAGATTCTAAATAAGAACAATCTTGGAATTGAAGATCTCGAACCAAAGTTTTATACAGCTGATCTCATGGATCTCATGGAGAGCTTAGTTTTGCTCAAAGAGTAAACTGCAAGGTGGTCATCTTTTGAAATTATTATTGACAGGTCAGTTGTTGTATCAAGTGAAGCTGTTGGGAAGTTTATGTGTCCATGGTATTGCTGTGTTTTCTTTTCTTTTGTTTTAGACATGAAAGTGTTGCTTTTATGTAGAAGGACAAAATCAGTTTAGAGGTTATGACTGTTATTTATCAACTCAATTTTGTGACTAAAAATTGTGCTCATTCTACACATGGCAATGTCATAGTAAAGACAAGTCTAGCCAACATATACTTCATTGATCATAACATAATGATTAGTGGGTTTAGAATCAAGTTAGCCATTGAAATTTTATCCCCAGGAAACAGAAGAAAGTTTTTGAGATCCATGCTTGTTAATCTTAAAAAAGAAATTAAAGTTGGCGTTCCTAATGTTAAGAAGTCAGCTCTAACTAATTCAATCCATTAAATTGTATCATCTTCTTTCCTGGTAAGATTTTATTATGTTTTTTTAGATTATAGTTAGATGTTGTTGTCTTGAATTGGACCTGTTGAAAGTTTTTAAATTTTTAGTCCTTTTGGTCTTGAAGGCTATTGAATTGTAACACCATTATTGCCTGTTATTACACAAAGTATTGCTGGATACAAGGTCAAGTGATTTATTAAATATGATGCACTTTTGACTGTGTTTTCTTGTGTATATGCCTAGATTGTTGTTAGAATTTCTACAAATAAAGTGAACTTGAAATTTAAACTCGTCCAGATACTTCTTGTGTTTCTACTGCTAATAATACCAAAGAATCATGGTTAATTCAAAAATATCATCAAAGGAAATCAGCGTTAAGAAAGTGGTTGCTGAACCTGACATTACGTCCTTTACCCAAACACCAAATAAAGTATATACCCTAAGAAAGGTCCAAAAGGTATCTCTATTAGCGAGTAAATATAATGTTCTACCCTCAGAAAGTATCATATGCAGAAACTACCCTTAAAAAGATCCTGCCACAGGAACTTTGCTTGCCTCAGAGATTTTCATCAGTTGAGCTCTTCTGATGAAAAATCAGGTAAAAGGGACTTCTTTAGAACTCAAGTCTGGCTTTGGAGGAAAATTGCATGTTTCACACACAGAATACTACTATTAATTCCAAAAGTTTAAAAACAATATGGCTCCTGCCATGTCAGAAAATAATGCATTGGCTTTTGCCTTTGATGACAAGGATACTTGAACAAAGTTTCTCTCTAAACTAGTTTGGAGAAAAACCCTACAAACTCATCATATATATCTATATTGAGTGTGAATTTTGAAAATTTAATCATTAGATTGCATATTCTTATTACATCCTTAATGCTTACAAAATTTCAAGAAAATCAATGATCAATTGCTATGTCATCAAATAAATGTTATAATTTCAAGTTTTTGTAATCTAAAGTTGTATATAAAAAATAAGTTAATTGATCAAATAGTAAATAATATCTGATTTGAACTAAATTTGATATGCATGTTGAGAACATAAGGAACATGAAATTTAACGGTTAAATTTTCAAAATTCACACTCAAAAAAGAAATATATGAAAAGCTTGAAGTGTTTCTCTCCAAACTAGTTTGGAGAGAAACTTTGTTCAGGATACTTCAGATGTTTTTCAATTATCTGGTTCACATTTAGAAAAATCTCCAGTTCATTTTGACAACAAGCTGGTTGGGAATCAGAATCCAGTGGATTCAAAATCAGATACCAGCTTCTGTGAAAATATGGGAGTGTCAAAGGAGTTTTAACTAGTTTAGACATTAAACTTCACAGGAATGTGGAGCTTTATAATGAGCTAAATGGCATTGTTGAGCTTGTTGGATGCTATGTCCACCCCATGCCTGTTTCTTCAGTATTGTTGAGCACCAAGGAGAATGAAATCTACATTGTGTTTTATGTGGCCTTCTAGCGGATAGAAAGAATAGGATGCCCTTCTTTTGTTGGTCACACATCCATAACATTGCTGATTCTTAGAGATTATTTTGGTAGAGAAGTAAGTTCTTATATACATAGTTTCCAGGAATTACTATTAAGTTTTGATAAATTCCTTTGGCTGGTCACCTATTACCTTTCCTGCTCATTGTTGACTTTGCACGTTTGTGTTACTCTGCTAATTGAACCAGAAAGATCTGGTTTGTGATTTACTCTAGATGGCCAGCTTCTTGTTTTACTTGACAGGTTGTATTATACAGAATAAACACATGAAACAAAGTAGCAATTTCCCATATTTATTCTCAGGGAAGGGAGAATCCAATGCTTGTGTTCAATATGTAAATTATATTGCTTCAATGACAATGGAGTAAAGATTGTGTGAGTAAAATTTGGTTATGTTTCAATTGTTCTAAAATTGACCATAGTTGAGAATTTGCAGTGTATACTGGTTTATGAACCTACCATCCTGTCATTGTTAGAGAGAGTAGCAGACGGCCTGTGTGTGTCATGAATTCCGCATGGAGGTGAATTCATGGTACGCAGATGTGAGGAAGTTATTTCTGAATTGTATCATATTATTTGACCTTAGTTAAATTTGCTGCTCAATTATCAAAATTTTCCTGTATTTTGTTGGGGTTTGGTTTTTTTTTTTTTTAAATTTATTTTTAATTTTTTTAATATTTTAAAAATTTATCTATCTTTATGCTTCTATCTGTTTTTAAGCTGTCAAGTGTCGGTATATCAGAGTAATGGCAAGAAGAAGGATCATCTAGCTAAAGAGGCAGACAGCAAGTTGAACTGCAGAATAAAAGAAGAAGAAATACTGCAAGTAAAAGAAGCTGATAAACTACCTGTAGTTTTGTATATGTCTTAATAAACGACTTGTAGTTTAGTGTAATCATAAATAGTTTGTTAGTTGTTCATGTTTGACACGTGAGAGAGTTAGTTAGAGTGATTAGTTAGTTTGTTAACTCCGTTTATTCTGTTTCTTAGTCTCAGCTGTGTATATAAAGCTGGTGTAATTGTTTGTTAATTAATTAAGTTCATTTTTACCAAAAACAATCTTTGATACTGTAGGTTTATATGAATAGGGGATTAGGTCTCTGGTTTAATTATCAAAAGTTTGTAATAACTAATTGAGTTGCATAAGCCTTATGGGGAAAAAATTCACATCTTGGACATCAGGTTGAATCGTTAAGCACTTGGCTCCAGGTGTATGGCTAACTCTTGCATATAATTTCTCTTTAGTTTCTTGTGAGATTTCTTTATAATTTATATAGCAAATGTGAGTGTGCACATTCATAACTGAAAAATAGGTCAAATTTGGATAAACCCCAAGTATGAATGTTCAATGGTTGCCAAGGTGGTTTGTCTTGAATATACAACTATACACAAAAATTCCAAAGATAATCAAACAACCTAGAGTTCTACAACAAGCATGTATACCGTGAGGGAAGGGTGTGGTTGTGGGTATGCACCATTTCCAACTAGTTAAGCTTTTGAAGTGTTACCCAATCCGTTTGGATTCCATTCCACATTTTAAGCTGCCATAGTTCAAGATTCTTTGGACCTACATTTCTTTTGATGATCGAATTGATAGACAAGAAGAAATGAGATTGTCATTCATTAATCATTATGTTTCTTAAAAGATCTTATATATGAAATAAAATAACTAGTAGTACCCTTACAAAAGAATAAAAACTAGAACACATGCTTGCCAATTATTCAAAGGATCCAATGATCCATCAGAGTTGCCCGTCTGGCAGAAACATCAATGCAGAAAAACGAAACAGATGGTAAGATAAGATAACAATAAGAACACAGATATGTAATCACATTGTTATTTACAAACTAAACCATTTTATTCTAATCCTTTGCGTAGCAAGGAAATGATTTGGTATTGACAGTGAGACAGTCTAAAAACACAGACATGGATAAGCAACACATGAAAGGGAATAAAAAAAACTATCTTCAAGGTGAGCGAAATAGCATTTTGAGATGCTATATACAACACCCTTGTCATCGAAGCCATTCAGTTTCTTGAAAGAACTTAAATAATAATAATAATAACTAGAACACAGTTGCTGATTATTCAAAAGAGCCAACCAGCAATCCAAGTTGCCAGTTTGACAGATACATTAATTGGAAAGATGGAAGGAGCATAAGACAAGAAAAAGAAGGAACCCAGATATGGAATGGAATGACTTTGCTAGTTACAGAGCCTACCATTTTATTCTAGTTATCTGCTTGAGAAGCATTTGATTTAGCACACTATGAAACACCCTTGAACCAAGGGACACACATTAGTAAGCAACACATGAAGAGAAAAGAAGTGACCTCGAGGTGAGCAAAATTGCATTAGAAGACGTCATCTACCAAAGACTTGTCTGGTTTTTATTCAACGCCACTTTCAAACTATCTTGGCGATTGAAAACCTGTTACAATGTGCGGTGTCAAACTCGGTTTGTTTAAAAAGAAATCACAAAATTAAGGAATAAAGAATGGAAAGAAAGACAACCTCAAAGTCCCGTGGGCAAACCATTGGTTCTGGCTCTCCATTAACAATTATGGCAGGAGATTCGGCAAGATTGTTCCAAATTTTCCCTTTGGTTTCCTTAATCGTTTTTGTGAACATATTTGGCATTTTTGTTAACTTCCATTGATGGAGAGTCTTCAATTGCTTTAAACTACCGGGGATCTTCAAACTCCGGCAAGTGTCAATCTCAAAGCCCACAAGCTTTTGCATTGCTTGTTCATTCACATAAAAATCTTCCAGTTCACCTAGTTTCTCGAATTTCAAGACTAGAAGCTGGGGAAAGCCTCCCCTATCGCATTCCATGGTTTTCCCTGTATAAGAATTTAGTAACCAAAGATATCTAAGGTTGCGAAGCTTCTGTAACACATGCATTGGATCTTCTGAAAGACAAGACCTCACCAACTTAAGGTAAGTTAGGCTTTGTGGGAGTCCATTAGTATTTATGATGAAAAATGGATTATCAATTCTTCCATGCAAACATAGTCGGGATAGATTTTCAAGGCCTGACAAACGTTTCAACCTTAGATCCCTAGGCTCTTCAAAATCATTAGTTGTGTCCAATTGCAAAGATTGAAGGTGTCTTAGTTTCATGACATGCTCTGTCATCTTCACTTGCTGTGATGGATTCAACCGGAGTACCAGTCACAATTCTCTGAGGTTGATCAACATGTCCAGGCTATCCTTTAGAGGACTGTTCTCATTGACAAAGGCCCCCTTCAGCGTTTGGAGATTCTTCAGGGAATTGCCACTAATAAATTGATCCACAATGTTCATTTCACTTATGTATAGGTGCTTAAGATTTTGCAGTTTTTGTACTGGTCTAGGTCGATTCAATACACAGGTATGCTTTAGATCAAGAGTTTGGAGGTTCAGTAGGTTACCAATTGATGATGGGATAGTCTCTAGGTAACTCCGCCTTAAGTACCGATACATCAGATGAATTAACTCTCCAATGTTGTTGGGCAATTGAACTTTGTATATACGTTCAAGATTTAGAATCTGTAACCTTAAAAAGGTGTCCACTAGCAATGCCTTTGTGAAAAAATTTCCCTACAACTTCTCCGGTTTGATCTCCCAGTCTAGTGTCAAAAAAAAAAGAATGGACGGGATATCTATATCTTCGCATTTTTGTGCTGTTTCCATGACTGATCATCCAAAACTTGTGACTTCTCAGCCTTTAGGAACTCATCACCATAGTTGTTAATGGACAAGCGCCGACTTTTCCCATGAAAACTTGAGCCCTCTTTCTCTAGAACTTGACAGAAATTGAACTCCGTAGTTATTGAAAGGATAACCTCACGCATCAGATCATGGTTATGGCAATGTTTAGCTTTCCCATCAATGCTAACAATTGAAACTTGAACCAAACTTCTACAGATGTGCTCAGATAAGTATTTATTTGCAACCTCCTCCAATGTCTTGCCTTTCTCTTCCATCACGGTAAAGTTGTGATTTTCAATTATGTTGTGTTGGCTTTAATTCCATGTCAAATTTGATTGTAATTTTTTCAATCATCTTCCCTGTATGTATGTGGGTTTATTTGTAAGGAATGAGTATGAGAGATCGGTGAAAAATCAAGTTTCAAAAGTTGAATCAGTGGATTTCACGACTGGCTCGCAAGTAGGTCACGAGAAGCAACTTGCGAAAAGGCCACATATGAAGCACATGACTAGAAGACAAAGAGTCGTGCTAAGTTGTCATTTTTGTGACTATCTCGAGGGAAGGGCCAATCCGCGAACGACTCGCGAAAGTCTTTGTTTGGAAAAAAGTTGTGTTTTGCTTTATCTTTTTTTTACTCATACTATATATACCCTCATTAATCATAAATTATAAGGAGTGCTTTCAGAGAGAAAACCTTAGAAAATACACTTGAGAGTTAGAGATTATTATACCTACAATTATTTATATATTTCCATGTGGTTTTCCTCTACTTCTACCTCTCCATCTCTAGATCATTGAGAGATTGCTAGCCCAAACACTTAACATACCCATTTTGAATTTAAAGTGAGATTTTGGTACTGTTGGGAAGCATTAGAAGGAGTCATTCATTGGTAGATGCAATTGGGCTAAATTGCGGGATTCGGAAAGCTAGAGAAGACTAGGCTTCAAGAAGTCAGTTGGTAGCAGGAGTTTAGAGGGCTCAAGTACATGGGGTAGACTAGGTTTGGAGGGTTTTTTGTTATTCGTATACTCCAACTTTATTCTCTAGTGGATCAATTTCGACTTGAAGGGTCATGAAGAGGTTTTTCGCCGAATTCTTCGGTTTTCTCTTTGATAACACGTCTTGTTGTTATCTTGTGTTTACATCTCTCCTCCCTATTCCTTAAGCTTTCTTTTTATTGTTGATAATGGACGAATATGACTTAAGATAGTGTTATTGGTTCATTACACTTATTTACTCTTGTTCTGCACTTATTCTAAATTAGAGTAAAAACAATTTAGTCATAATTTTTATTTAGGGGTCTGAATAAGCTCTTGTATTTTAGCACAAGTTTGAGCTTTCAATTACAAACTCTCAGTTATCCACTGTATTGTCAATCTTGAACATTTTATGGAATAGTCCTCAAAGATACATGTCAATGTATAAGAAACAGGATTTGAGGTAGTGAGGCAGATCGTGATAGCTGAAGGACAAAATTTTTCTAATGCTTGTGGGATGTGGATTGCTTTCTAACTCAGAACTATGATTATCATGAAAGCATTTCCAATCAGAGAATCATTTCTTTGGTTGACAGAAGACCACCTATAAGCACAATTGCCAGTGGTAGCCCTTTGCATCTTGTAACAATTTAGGCAGATAGTTGCTCTAACTCTGGTTGACATCCCTCAACGATGGAGTACTTGAATGCCCTTTTGCAAAAGAGTTCCATGGCCTTTTCAGGAGTTAAAGGTTGTATTTCATGAATATGAACAATTGAAAACTCTTTGCAGGAAGAAGCAACATTATAATTATGTGTTGTGGCTATAATCCTATTGCCTTCGTTATTATCTGTAAAAGCATGCTTTATAGTTCCCCAAAAATCATTGAAAACGACAACACACCTCTTATTTTGTAGACATTCCCTCAATTTGCCAACGAGTGAAATCAAATTGAAGTTGTTGATCTCCTCAGGTGCAGTCTTCCCCATTACTTTATAGTATTGCTTTGTCATCTCTTTCAAAAGCTCCTCCATGTTGTATGATTCAGATACTGTGACCCAAATGCAGCAATGGAAGTGTTCCTTCACGCCATGGTTGTCAAAAACTTTCTTGGCAAGAGTAGTCTTGCCAAGAACACCCATGCCTACGATTGAAATTGTCATGAGTTGAGATGCTCCATTCACCAACCAGGGACGGAATCAGGATTTGAACTTAGGGGGCCGAAGCTTAAATCAATTATTTATTTATTTATTTATTTTTATTTATGCAAATAAAAACTAACACCTATTTCATATTCAACAAAACACTACATATAAAATAAGTGTTTCTTAAACATTTGATATTATAAAAATGTCAACAAATTATAATGTTAGGTTCTAAAGTTTAGGATTTTATGTATTTAGAACTCTAATGTGTATTGTTGGCAAACCATGATCAAAACAATGTGTTTAGAAGTGTTTAAAGCTAGCTCAAAGTTGTATGTCAATGTAAAGTTGGAATCGAGTTTAAAGCAGGAAGCACTGTGGCTTTCGGCCTGGCTCGATCGATCGAAGCTTAGGCTCGACTGATCGAAGCTCGGGCAGATTGCTTTTCTACAGATTCGTCCAACTCAGCCCTATTTGTTTTAAAACGTTTTTAGGGTTTCTTATTTGTCCTAAGTATAAAAGGCAAACCCTAGCCACGTTTTAGTGTTGCTCATATTTGCGGTTTGTGTAAATCTCTTGTGAGATCTAGAGGAGCTTTCCTTTATACAAACTTAGGGTTTTCAAGGAGGAGATATTTTCTACACCTTGATGATCAATTCAGTTGCTGCCATTAAAGCCTAAAGACTACACAAGCAGATGTGCTTGTAGTTGGTGGGAATCCAAGAAAGAAGGAGTCCGTGGATTCGGAGCTTGCACGTGGTCGTGTCAGTAAGTTCTACTGGTGGGTAGCAATAAGAAGTCGAGCGTGGGGGCTTGTAAGTTTTATTGTATGAACTTCGATTCTTTCTAGTGGATTTGCTTTTTACCTTGAGGATAGCTAGGTTAAATCCTCCCTAGGTTTTTACCGGTTTGGTTTCCTGGGTGATCATATCTTGTGTTATTTATTTTCCGCTACTTTACTTGATTTGATCTTTGTTATTGTGATAACCTAGACTTGTGAAATTGGACTAAGTAACAACTTGGCTAAACTACCTAGGTTAAATCAATTGTTTTAAGGGGTCTAAAAACTGTCAAGTGGTATCAGAGCGGGTTGCTCTTTTGTTTTAGATCTTTTGATCTAAGAGCTAATCTTTGACCTCTGTTGTCATGGAAAATTTGAAGTGTCTTTTTGATCATGTTTTTGCTTATGCTTCTGTTGATTTTGTTGATGCCTGTGAAACTTTTCGTAAGGAATTATTGAAATCTATGAAAATTGCTAAGAAATTCAAGGAAGAGTTAAAATTGGTTAATCTTGAAAAAGAGGAATTGATTGTTAGATTAGATGAATCAAATAAAAAGAATGAATTTTTGAGAAATCAAATTTCCTCTCAAGATGAGAAGATGAAAAGCTTGGAACAAGAGTTAGTTGAATCTAAAGCTAAAATTGAAAATTTGACTTGTACCAAGTCTGCTGTTGATAACAGAAGTGTTTCTGTTTCTCTTAAGCCTAAAACTGATAAAGTTTATATCCCTCCTTTCAAGAGGAATAATAAAGAAAATGCTTATTTTGCTAGGTTAGACAAAGATAAAAGTTCTGATGTAAACGCTGAAGTTTCTAAACCTATGTCTAAACCTATTGTTAGAGAGCATAATAAATCTATTTTTGTGCCTACCTGTCACCTTTGTGGTGTTGTTGGTCATATTAGATCAAATTGTTCTTTGTTGAGGCAAAAATCAAAATCTGAGACTAGATTTGTTGTTAGAAATACTGATGTTCCTAAATTTGTTCCTGTTTGTCACTTTCGTAGTGTCTGTGATCACATTCGTCCTAATTGTCATAAACTGAAATTTAAGCATTCTGTGTTTCAATCTAGGATTTGTGATGATATTTCTCCTGCCATAAATCCATATAAATTGTTTCATATTCTTTTGAAAAATTTGAGCTTGTTGGCTCGTGAAAGGAATTTGCAGGATTTTAGTCTTTCTCAGAAGATTGGTGTAATTCCTCAAATATACTCTGCTTCTCATGGATCTTCACCTACAAAGCCGAAGACTCGTGCTATATGGGTGAGAAAAAATTCTCTAAGGTGAGTGTTGCTGACTTGTCCCTGATTTAATTCTTTCAATTGTTTGTGGACATGTTTTGTTTTTGTTGTTTTGTTTTTTAGTTTTTTTTATAAAAAAAATCCAAAAACATTGAAAATTTTCAAAAAGACAAAAATATTTTATTTTGTGTCTAGTTTTATTTTTCTTGAGGATTACATGAGTTATGATATCTCTCTCTTGATTTAGAACATGCTTGACATTGTGGAGAAACTTGAATAGTATGTGTTATATAAGTGCTAAGCTATTTCTGATTTTGTGTGAGTATGTACTAGTTTGTACATGTACTCAAGGGTTAATTAAGAAATTAATATTTCTTGTTTGTGTACCCTCTATAGCTTAATTAAGCACTGTCATGCATTGCATTTGCATTGTTCATTTAGCATAATATGTGTTTTTTTTTTTGTTTTTGGTCATAAATTTTTTAAAACCAAAAAGATTTTTGTGTTTTGTATTTCACATCTTGGATTTATAATCAAGGATTGACCATTTTATTTTTATATAACAAGTTTATGTACCTTGTTTAGCTTTGATGAGCTTACTTATTGCATTTTACTAGTTGAAACTTTGTAGTGTATGTTGTGTGAGAAAGATGTTTATGGTTTTGATCACTTTGTCTTGATCTTGAAGTCACATGTCTTTGACTGTCGGACTTAAACCTTTAGAGAAAGACATAAATAACCATCTCACCACTGTTTACTAGCCAATCATGAACACCTTAGTGCGTATCATAAGATTTTGTACTCGAGAAAGTGTAGTACATGCACAAAAAGAACATAAGGTGTAGCCTTGGTTAAAGTGCTTAATTCTTAAAATCAAAATTGGTGTGTACTATTAGGCTTGATGCCAAACTCACATAACTTAAAATTGGAATGTATATTATGAGGCACAAATACAAGAAACTTACATGATTGCAAGCTTGTTTTCTAGGAGATGTGAGAGTTATATGATGTAACTCTTTAGGTGATAGTCTCTTTCAAATTCTATGTGATGAATTTTCTAGACTTTGTGTTTGATTTCTATTCACATATCACCTCACATGTATCTCAAGTTTTTGCTAGTTACACACACTACACAAGTTACTCTTTGCTAAACTTGGTACATTATATTGTGTGTGATTTTGTTGTGGCCATCCAAGATTAAAGTTCCTTGATTTTGATGCAAAATGTGCTTAATTTTTGAGATTTGAGGACAAATTGATTAAAAAAAAAAATTGGGATGAATTCAAGTGTTTTTGAAAAATTTTTAATCTCACACTCATGCATTTCATTCTTGAAATACTGTGCTTTGAGGAGTCAAAAATTTTCAATTTTTTTTTTTTAAGTATTTGACCAATTTTTTTTCATGCATCATTTGTGTTTAGGATTCACATGCATTGCATTGTTTTTGTATCCATCTTGCAGTTTTGCAGTCATATCTCTCATTGTTTTCACACATAACATGCATACACTTTGCTAAATTGGGTACTCAAATTGATTTAAAAATTGATTGATTAATTTTTGAGTTATGTACTTTCTAGTATATGCTATTTTTATGTGTGAATTGTAGAAAATTATTTTCTTAAGAGATATGATGGATAATCAATGTGCAAATATTTTCTCTACTCATGCAACTGTTTATGGGTCACATAGTGCCATGTTTGCATTTTATTGAAAGAGATAATATTTTTTCTTCATGTGTATCCTCAACATAGTTTTTTTTTTTTTTAAAAACTTGGTTTGAGTCTTTTTATTTATCCCCAACCCCTTTATTTTTCCTCAAAACTGTTTTTCCCAAAACTTGTTTTGTTTTTCCTATTTTTATAGGGGGAGAATTTTTTTTTTAACCTTTGTGGTTCATAGGGGGAGATGTTGCTCTTCATAGGGGGAGTTGTCTCTATTTTCTCTTACTTTGTTGCGTATGTTTTCTGTCTACCTTCTGATTAGGTAGTATTTGTCAATACGTGGCAAAAAGGGGGAGACATAGATGAAGTGTTTGTTCTGTTTAGGGGGAGTTAACATTGTTTTTTATGTATCTAACTTAGGGGGAGAGTAAGATTGCATATTTGTTGATTTACTGTTTTTGTTTTTCTGTCACACATGCGGTTATGCATTTTGTTTAGTGTTTCAGGAAATATACAGGTTGATTCAATTGAGCTGCTGTCTACACTTGCAACTAATGGATAGTAGTTAGGATTGAATTTGGTTTATGAGCATTATTTTGTAAAGGGCTTTTCATTTTGTAAACTTTGAGCTTCTAAGTTGTGTTTTGTCACGGATTGCCAAAGGGGGAGTTTGTTAGGTTCTAAAGTTTAGGATTTTATGTATTTAGAACTCTAATGTGTATTGTTGGCAAACCATGATCAAAACAATGTGTTTAGAAGTATTTAAAGCTAGCTCAAAGTTGTATGTCAATGTAAAGTTGGAATCGAGTTTAAAGCAGGAAGCACTGTGGCTTTCGGCCTGGCTCGATCGATTGAAGCTTAGGCTCAACCGATCAAAGCTCGGGCAGATTGCTTTTCTGCAGATTCGTCCAACTTAGCCCATATTTGTTTTAAAGTGTTTTTAGGGTTTCTTATTTGTCCTAAATATAAAAGGCAAACCCTAGCCACGTTTTAGTGTTACTCATATTTGCGGTTTGTGTAAATCTCTTGTGAGATCTAGAGGAGTTTTCCTTTACACAAACTTAGGATTTTCAAAGAGAAGATATTTTCTACACCTTGATGATCAATTCAGTTGCTGCCATTGAAGCTTAAAGACTACACAAGCGGGTGTGCTTATAGCTGGTGGGAATCCAAGAAAGAAGGAGTCCGTGGATTCGGAGCTTGCACGTGGTCGTGTCAGTAAGTTCTACTGGTGGGTAGTAATAAGAAGTCGAGCGTGGGGGCTTGTAAGTCTTATTGTATGAACTTCGATTCTTTCTAGTGGATTTGCTTTTTACCTTGAGGATAGCTAGGTGAAATCCTCCCCAGGTTTTTACCGGTTTGGTTTCCTAGGTAATCATATCTTGTGTTATTTATTTTCCGCTGCTTTACTTGATTTGATCTTTGTTATTGTGATAACCTAGACTTGTGAAATTGGACTAAGTAACAACTTGGCTAAACTACCTAGGTTAAATCAATTGTTTTAAGGGGTCTAAAAACTGTCATATAACACACAAAATAAGTGTTTTTTAAACATTTCAACATATTTCGTAGTTCTACAAATTAAAAAAAAAAAAAAAAAAAAAGTTTCATTTTTTCCATATTTCGTAGTTCTATACACCAACTAAAAAAAAAGGGACTTCTCTACCAAAAAAATGGAAAATCTAAAACCAAAATAATCACAAACAAACAAGCACAAGTTTATATATATATTACTAATATTAGCCACATCACACAAAGTGACAAAGACAAAGTTCACAAGTTCATATATATATATATATATATTACTAATATTAGCCATGTCACTTGACAAAATTTTTGATAAAACCAAAACAATCAGACCAAAGACTTGGTCAATTCGTCACAAAAAAAGTCACTTATGACTTCCCAAAGACTAGTCTTTACAGTTAATAGTACTCACAAGTGACAAAACAATGACTACCAAAGACTACTCTCACAAATAACAAATTCACTATCACAATTCAGTACTCACATCCTACTGTCTTGGTCCCACTTTATTTCTTTATAGTTAAAAGCAAAAAAAAAAAAAAAAAAAAAAAAAAAAAAAAAAAAGTAACAAACACAAGTCTGAAACTGGTCCACACCATCACAAAAAGGAAAAACCCACAAACAATTACACAGTAGTCAATACTCAATAGTCAATACAGAGCCACAAACACAAACTAAGTCTACGGTCCAGATATTGACACAAGCACAGTGAACACACCAGTCCAATAAAAGCCATGACTCACAAATACAGTCAACACAATCACCACAGTCCATAAAAAAACACAAAGGGCAGAGGGCAAACGGCTAAGGCACTAGGTAGAGCAATATAGCAAAGACAAAAAAAAAAAAAAAAAATGAACTTAAGGGAGGAGAGAAATTTCTTAGATTTACCGTGTGTGACTGTGATCAAAGATCTGAGGAGGAGCAGCAGCAGCAACAGTCCGGATCTGATCTGAGTAAAAGAATAGCAGCAGCAATAGTGATGGTTTGAGGAGGCATTGATGCTTGATGAGGTTTAGTGGAGGAAGAGTGAGGTTAGGGTAAAAATTTGAGAATTGTAATTTAGGTTTTCAGATTTTAGTCCATATTTATTTTTATTTCGTAGTTTTTAGTTTGTCGGTTTTTTTTTTTTTTTTTTTTTTTTTTTTAAATTTGGGGGGGGGGGGTGGCAATGGCCCCCTCTACCCTACTGTAGGTCCACCCCTATTTGAAATAATGACACATGAATTAGATCATGAGTTTTTCAACAAATTTAGCTTCCCATCCATTATTATTGATGGTATTGAGGAGGCTGAAGGTGAAGCTGACGAAGATGATGAAGTTGTTGCGAAGGCTATTGATTAGGTAATTTAATATACTCAACTTTACGTTTTTATTGGGTTTCCTATTTTTGTTTTATGCATGACATTTAATCAATGATAATTCCTTTTTGCTACTAATATTATCTCTATATATTAAGAGGATTCAGAAGGTTAGTTATGTCTTCAGAAAATGTTAAAAATACACCTAAGGTACTTTTAGTACATTGAATGTGGATTACAACAGGAATGATAATCTTTATTATCAGGAATAAAATGTGTTGTAATGGAATAACTAAATCTATTTATTCGTTTAGTTGTAACTTGTAACATTAGAATAAAACTTATGATCTATTTTAGGAAATATCTCATCCATACAAATATATTTCCTGGAAAATAATATATTTTAAATTTTAGAGAGATGAGTTATTTTTTAATGATTTTTTATTTCCATAATTGTTAGGTGGATATGGAAAGTTTATTTATTTGAAAATATATTAATGTTAGAAGTTATTACATTTACTAAGGAATAGCTATTACAACCATTTTAGAGATGAATAGTTATTCCTCATTTTAAAGAATAGCTATTCATAAGGAATGACTATTCCTTGTAATAAAAACATAACCAACTATTGAATAGCTAAATCATAGGAATAACTATTACATTACAATGCCTATTACAATTTACCAAACGTTAATCTAATTAAATAATCTTTAATCTTAAAAAATAAAAAAACAGGGTTAAAATTGTAATTTAACAAAATTTAAAAAAAAAAAAAAAAAAAAAACTACTAAAGAAACTTTTTTCCTAAAAATTAGCACACTTTCTATTTAGATATATTTCACGCACGTTTTATATATATACATATTTAAAAAAAAACTAGCACACACTAAACCTAGAAGTTTACTCTATTTCAAATCATAAATTTTAGTTTTTTAAAAATTCATTCACGTGTAACCTCACTAATAATAGATAATTTCAAATTGAAAAATTATATTAAACTCAAAATAAATAAAATGGCTTCATTGCACGTGCAGAGCGCGTGTGATGAAACTAGTTATTATTATTAAAATACTAAATAAAAAATAAAGCATTATCTCTCTCAAATAATAATTATATCTGCACGTGTGATGAGACTAGTTATTATTATTAAAATACTAAATAAAAAATAAAGCATTATCTCTCTCAAATAATAATTATATTTCAATGATAATCTCATAATAGTTAATAATGTGGCATTTTTAATAAAAAATTACAAAATTATTTACAACTGGAACGTCTTTTACAGCTTACTGGAAGTGCTTTTACAAACTGATGAGTGGCGTGTGAGTCATTAAATTTTATTATTTTGTTAAAAATCTGACTTTCTAATGTCTTTCTGTGACCCAAGCACTTTATTTTCCTTTCCTACCATTCTCTCAACAATTGTGGTTGCAACTGCCGTCACTATCATCACTGCTCTTCTTCTACTACTGCGACTCCTCCAAATGGTCTTCGTTGTCAGTGCAACAGCCGACACAAGCTTTGTCCTTCGCTGATCTCCATGAATGTCTATCGACTGCTAATCTCTTAAAGATCTTTATGTTTCTTTGTTCAGATTTGTTTCCAATATCCATAACTGGCATGAAATAATGTTAAAATATGTTTCATTATAAATCTTCAAATATTTGAAGTATTATATTCAAGGTTTTTATTTTTTTACTTTTTTTTCCAAAAAAAAAAAGAAATTGAAAAAAAATTGGTCCTTTTATCTTTCTCCGCCATGAACCAATGGTAGTAACAGTGGGAATCTTTGTTGCCTATCACTTTTGTTGCAGTCAAAATATTCATTGGTTTCTTGCTCTTGACATTAGATTACTCTCATTAACAAGAGAGGATTTATGGCCAATCAATATAGATTAGAGAGAGAGTTACGTAAAAGACTTAGTATGCTTAAAGGTGGTTCTCTTCAACTCATATTTGGATTTTTGTTAAGAGAGTTCACAGTAAATTACTGTTGGCTTTGAGATGGTATGGCCACTTGATTAGAAAAATTGGAAAACGGTGAAGCAAAGAAAGGGAAAATAGGGGAGGAGGGAGTGAGGGGTTGAAGCCAATCCTATCCTTTTCATTTTGGCATAAGAATAAAGAAAATCCAATTAAAGATTACATGACAACTTTATGATTAAATAGCTGATATGGCATAGGACACTTAAAACATATTATATATATATATATATATATGAGAAATAAATTGCTTAACACACACACATCATTTAATTACACTCCTTACCAAGTTCAAACACATTATTTAACTTAAAGTACCAAGAGCCTCCTTTTGTATATTAATTATCAATTTGTCACACATATATATTTGATTTTAGTTTGAAACATTTTTCCCTTTTAGTACGTATCATCCCTCCGGCAATAGACATCGCTTTACACAAAAAGAACTCAACCAAGGTTAAAAAAAAATTCTAAAAAAGATTTTGCCGAATATTTTTAAATAGTAAAAGTCTCCCCCTTTTTTTTTTTTTTTTTTTAAATTTATAAAAAAATAACAATATTTAGCAATACCCCTGCCCCATGCAAAAATTTCAACATCTAAGTACCAAAAATCCAATCAAATGATTATAATTGGCCAAAATTATACATGTGACGAAGCAAAGATAAGTTGTCTCATTGGACAATTTTATTTATTTTTAAGCATATTACATTGCACAATTTCGTACATAAACATAGGAAACCATAACAGTCTAGGCATTAACAAAAGGGTAAAGTTCATATCTAACGTTACAACTGCCACCAACAACTCGCCCACCTCGTTTTCCATCGCAACAGTTGGGAAGTTCACTAATCGCAGTATCAAGACACTTCTTACAATCAAGACTTGAAAGGTCTCTGGTGCATTGAGCCAAACCATATAGTTTGCTTGATGAATCAAGCTTTAGGTCCCCGGTAGCATAGAATTTTGGATTGGCATAAGCTTTATTAGATAACCTGCTTAACAAATCCTTAACTTTTGGATTGAATGAAGTGGGATTTTCTACGTCTTCGACGTTCCACATGTAAAACTTGTTTTTGTTATCGATTTCTCCAAAGAAATTTATGTTCGAGTACTTTAAAAGGCAGTTATCATACCAAATTATCGCTCCTTTTTTATAAGGACAACGATCACCAAGCTCTTTGCCCGCATCAATGACACAGGTCTTACAGTTTGTTTTTGAGACATCACCTCGGCATAGGGCTAAACCATTTGCTTGAGCTGGGCCTGGCCCAGTCGAGCTAAGCCCAAACCCTTTTGAAGGAACTTTGGAGGACAAAAGATTGAGCAAGCCATTCAGGTTTGTACTATAAGGGCTATTGGCAGTGTAGTTTTCCTGGCTAAAACAAAAATGGTACAATGGGTCAGCACAATTGACTGCATGGAGGAAGAGGCTGAATAATAGAAAGATGAAGGAAATATATTTTGAGCACAACATGATGAATGAAATTGAAGGTTGGTTTTGTGGGTGTGTAATATTATCTACAAGAACTGTATAAATAGACGAGACTTGTCAAGTTTTGGCCAAGTTTGGAGTAGAAAATGCTGACTTTATTCTTAGTGGCAACCTCATCTCAGTCCAAATCCTTTTGATTAATAAACCTTTAGTACAAAATCGCACTCAGACTTTGAACGTGCTGGAGCGTAGAGTCAATAATCTGGCACAAAATGTTTTGGTGGCGCTTTTGTATTAATTAATTCATGAGAGTTCTAAGGAAACTAGAAACCAACTCAAATTCGTGTGGGATCAATGCAGGGGCGGCTGCACTTGTAATTCAGGGGTTCAAAAAAACCCACTGACTTGAAAAAAAAAAAAATTTATATATGTAAAATATTTTTTTATTAATTTAATTGCCCTGAAAAATATTTTTGCACAACTTGACTTAAATCTTGCATACCCTGATTATAAATTGATGCCGAAATTCAAATAACATAGATCAACTCATACCAAAGCTAATTAACAACACAAATCAGTCTCCCTTTCTCTCATCAACCTCATCTCATCTCTATTCTCTATCTGCCTTTTTATGTATCTCTGACTCTAAAAATAAAATGTGAGTGTCTGTGAGTTCTGAATATCTTTTTTTATTATAAATTTATATTGTATGTATGAGAGAGAGAGAGAGAGAGAGAGAGAGAGAGAGAGAGAGAGAGAGAGAGAGAGAGTGTGTGTGTGTGTGTGTTTGATACTAATTGTGTGCATTATTTTTTTTTCTTTTTTGATATAATGTTATTTGTGTGAATTGTAAAGCATGTGAATGTGTACATGTTATAAATATAATATAACTTTATATAATTTAACAACCAAGAAATATAGAGGATTTGTTATATGTGTATATTATTATCATGTTATAATAATTTTTTATTATAAAACTAGTGATTTGAAGAAAAAAATAGTAAAATTAGTGAGTGTTAAATGTATTATTTATGTATGGATGTGTGTGGTTATGTGAGTCAATAATTAATATAATGTCAATAATTTATAAAAAAAATAACAAATAAATAATTGTTAGGTTCTAAAGACTTAGGATTTATGTATTTAGAACTTTAATTTATATTTTTGGCAAACCATAATCAAAACAATATGTTTAGAAGTGTTTTAGTCTAGGTCAAAGTTGTGCATTTATGTAAAGTTGGAATCGAGTTAAAGCAGGAAAGCATTGTGCCTTTCGGCCTGGCTCAATCGATCGAAAGACAGGCTCGATCAATCGAAGCTCGGGTAGAATGATTTTCTGCAGATTTTTTCAACTCAACCCTAAGTGTTTTAAAACGTTTTTAGGGTTTCTTATTTGTCCTAAGTATAAAAGGCAAACCCTAGCCACGATTTAGTGTTGCTCATATTGCGGTTTGTGTAAATCTCTTGAGAGATTTAGAGGAGCTTTCCTTTACACAAACTTAGGGTTTTCAAGGACAAGATTTATCTACACCTTGATGATCAATTCAGTTGCTACCATTGAAGTTTAAAGAAAACACAAGCCGGTGTGCTTGTATCTGGAGGTGAATCTAAGAAAGAAGAAGTCTGTAGATTCGGAGTTTGCACGTGGTCGTGTCAGTAAGTTCTACTGGTTGGTAACAATAAGAAGTCGAGCGTGGGGGCTTGTAAGTCTTATTGTATGAAATTTCATTCTTTCAAGATAGTGGATTCAAGTTTACCTTGAGGATAGCTAGGTTAAATCCTCCCCAGATTTTTACCGGTTAGTTTCTTGGGTGATCATATCTTGTGTTATTTATTTTTCGCTGCTTTGCATGATTTGATCTTTGTTATTGTGATAACCTAGACTTGTTTAATTGGACTAAGTAACAACTTGGCTAATTACCTAGGTTAAATAAATTGTTTAAGGGGTCTAAAAACCATCAAGTGGTATCAGAGTGAGTAGCTCTTTTGTTGTTGATTTTTTTATCACTGAGCTGATCCTTGACCCCTGTTGTCATGGAATACAGACACTCTCTAGTTATTCCTCCTCACTTTGATGGGAGTAATTATGCTTATTGGAAAGTAAGGATGAAAGCATTCTTGAAATCTATTTATGAGAAAGTGTGGAACTCTGTTGAATACGGATGGGAGAAGCCCATAACTCCTGTTAGTGAGTGGGAAACTTCTCAAAAAGAAGCAGCTGCGTTGAATAGCAAGGTTATGAATGCGATCTTTACCGCTGTTTCTATAAAGGAATTTAAGAGAATCTCTAATGTTGAGGTTGCTCATACTGCTTGGAATATCCTTCAGACTGTGCATGAAGGCACAAAGACTGTCAAAATCAATAAATTGCAGCAATTGACTTCTAAATTTGAAAGCATTAGGATGTCTGATGATAAATCTTTTGATGAATTCTATGCTAAATTGAATGATATTGTTAATTCTACTTTTAACTTGGGTGAAATCTATGATCAACCTAAAATTGTTAGGCAGATTCTTAAATCTTTAACTTAAAACTTTAGACCCAAAGTGACTGCCATTACTGAAAGCAAGGATGTGGACTCCATCCCTGTTGATGAACTTGTAGGATCTTTTCAATCTTATGAGTTGGATCTACCCAAAACTGCCAAATCCAAATCAATGGCTCTTAAGTCAGTTGATGATGTTGAAGGTGGTGGATTTGATGATGAGCTCTCTGCTACAAAGATTGCCTACCTTGCCAAGAACGTTAGAAACTTTCTCAGGAATAGTAATAGAAAGGTAAGAGGCACAAACACTGCTGAACCTAGAAACTTTAGGAAGCATGATCCCACTAAGGTTAACAACAATGATAAACCTAGAGAAAAAGTAGGTCAATCTTCCAATAATTCTTTAGGCTCTCAGTATTTTGGATGTCAAAGATATGGACACATGAAATCTAAATGTCCTACCTATTTGAAGTCTAAGGGTAAAGCTATGGCTGTAACCCTTAGTGATGCTAAAGTTTCTGAAAATGAGTCTGATTATGATGAGGATGGGAACTTCATTGCTTTCACTGCTACTACTGTAGTCGATGAGAGCATATCTATTGAAAAGAACCCTTCTGATGGGGAACTCTCTAAAGATGCAGATCTTCAAGAGGCCTATAATAAACTTTGCAAAGTTACTGCAAAGGATGCTATGAATGTTGAACTTGGCCTTAAGAAAATTGAATCTCTTGAGCTTGATAAGAAGAATTTGCTTGTTAAACTGTTTGATGCTAATGAACTTTTGAACAATGTGAAAACTGAGAATATGCTTTTGCTTGATAAAATTAAATCTTTGGAACTTGATTTATCTGTTGCTAGATCTGCTAGTTCTAAACTTGATCAAATGCTGAGTGCTCAAAAGTCTTCTTTTGACAAAACTGGATTAGGTTATGTTGATAGCATCTCTGTGTCTGTTCATCATTCCACTAAGTTTGTTCCTTCATCTTCTTCTTCTGAACCTTCTGTGAGTGAGATAGTGAGTGAAACTGTCAAACCCTCTGTGAGTGAGGTTGTTAAACCATAAAAGTGTCACTATCTAGGAAGATTAGGGTTGATCTAAAAGAGTCTAAGTCTAAAAAGCCTACCCTATCTAAGGACAAGACACATGATAAGCCTGCATGGGTTTGTCACTTTTGTGGAAAGTCTGGACACATTCGTCCAAACTGTTACAAGCTGCAAGCTGCAAAGAGAGCAAACAAACCAAAAGTACCTGTGCCCCAAGCACAAGATCCTATGATACTTATTGGTGAATTGGTAAAGACTTTAAACCTTTATTCCAATCTTGGAGTTGGTAATTATTCTCATGTGAATAAGAACTCCAATGCTCATGGTGCATTTAAAAGGTTTTGGATGCAAAAGACTCGAATTAATTGAGTCTTTCTAACATGGTCTTTGTGCTTCATTACTCTACCCTTTGTGACCATTGTTCTTTGGTTGTGTTTTTTTTTTTTTTTTTTTAATAAAAAAAAAAGGAAGAAAAAGGAAGCAAATTTTGTTTTGTACTATTCTTCTTGGTTTTTTGAGAACAAGGTTGGTCAATTTATTTTCACGTAACATGTCTTTTGTACCTTGTTTAGCTTTGATGAGCTTACTTATTGCACTTTACTAGTTGAAACTTTGTAGTGCATGTTGTGTGGGAAATATGTTTATGGCTCTTGATTATTCTGTCTTAATCTTGAAGTCACATGTTTTAGGATGTTTGACTTGAACTTTTAGAGAAAGGCATAGATAACTATCTCACCACTGTTCACTAGCCAATCATGAACACTTTAGTGCATATCATAAGATTTTGTACTCGAGAAAGTGTAACACATGCACAAAAAGAACATAAGGTGAAGCCTCAGTTTAAATTGCTTAATACTTAAAATTGGTGTGTACTATTAGGCTTGATGCCAAACTCACATGACTTAAAATTGGTATGTATATTATAAGGCATAAATACAAAAAACTTACAAGATTGCAAGTTTATGATCTAGGAGATATGAGAGTTATATGATGTAACTCTTTAGGTGATAGTCTCTTTTAAATTCTTTGTGATGAATTTTGTAGACTTTGTGATTGATTGCTATTCACATATCACCTCACATGTATCTCAAATTTTTGTTAGTTGCACACACTACACAAGTTACTCTTTGCTAAACTTTGTACATGTTATTGTGTGTGTTTATAGTCTGACCAACCAAGTTTTGCAAATATTTTGAATTTTGTGCAAAATTAAGTTGTTGCTTGAAAATTTGTGGAGAATGCAAGAAATTTTGTTTTGGGGAATTAGGGCTTAAAATTATTGTTTTTGAAAATCATATCATCTCATTATCATGCATTATTGTTCTTCAATTTCAATGCTTTAAGTTGATTCTAAATGTCTTTTTCAAAAAACTGTGTTTTTCCTCAATTTTGGTGAGCCTCTGCCCATTTCGATCGATCCATTTTGTTTTTCGATCGATCGAAAATTTAAAATTTTTCATTAAGAGATAGCCTCTGTCTGTTTCAATCGATCAAAACTGTTTATCGATCGATCGAAACTCGTGAAACATGTTTTTTAAAAAGTTAGATTGGACTTTTCAAAGGCACTTTTTCAAAAAGTTTTTCAAACTTTCCTCTCTCTTCGACTTGGCTAAGGCTCCACCATCGAATTTTTGTCGTTTTCCTCCAAGTTTTTTGCAAGGTTTTTGTCCTTGAAGGCCAGTAAGTCTCTTTTGCCCTTCCTTTTGCATTTTATTTCATGTTTTCATGCATTTTTCATGCATTGTTGTGGGTATTTTCGGCACTTTCTATATATTGGGGTTTTTGATGATTCAAACCTGTTTTGGTGAAATTGATCAATGGGTTTTTGTTCTAGGATGCTATTATCATGATTCTTGTAGTTTAATTTGATCAATTTTGTGGTTTTTGGAAAATTGAAAATTCTAAGGTTTGAAATTGTTCTGAATTGGGGATTTTGTCTAATTGGGTTAAATTGATGAAATTGGCTTGTTAAATTGATGAATTTGGTCATTAATTTGTGATTTCAATCATGTGTGATGATCAATTCGTCAATATTTTTCAAATTGATCAAGTGGTTTTTCAAAATTTTGGGGTTTTTGTGTTAATGCCTCTATGTTCAAGCCAATTTTGTGAATTTGAATTTGTTGGACTTAATTGCACTGCATTAGAACATGCATCATGTCATTTAACTTGTTCATGCATCATATAGATTTTTATTCTATACTCTGTTTTTGTGCTAACTTGCAGTCTGCCCTTGGTTTTGTCTTTTGTGTTTTTGTTTTTTTTCTCTCTGTGTGTTGGTCTTTATCTTAGCACCATGCCTAGGAAAACTAGAGCCCATAGGACCCCTTCCACTTCCTCTGAGTCTCCCTCTAGGGTTGAGGTGTTTAGGAATGATAAGTGTAGAGAAGCCTCTGAGACCCTGAACAGTAAGCGTAAGATATGGGCTGAACGAGCTGTTGTGTTGGATGAGCTTGATCTGACCATTAGGGCCAATTTTGAGTCTAGAGGTTGGTTGCCTCTCTTAGAGATAGATCATCCACCCCCGACTGCCCTAATTAGAGAATTCTTCTCGAACCTCTCTTGCCATGTCTATGATTCCAACACCCTTGTTAGGAGTTGGATACGAGGTGTAGAGTTCACCATTACCCCTCGGGTAGTGGCTGAGGATCTTGGGGCTTTGGTTGTTCGGAAGCTTGCCTATCCCTATGATGAGTCACATTCATTAGATGTAGTCATGTCATACATCACTAGGTCATCTATCCAATGGGGTTCTGATCCTCGGATCACGTCCACTGAGTTTACCGAGATTGCTTACCTTTTCTTTAGGATAGCGTGTCATTCGTTGTGGCCTATTTCTCACTTCCACACCATCCCTCTAGAACGATGTGTATATTTGTATGCTTTTGCATCTGGTGCTTCGATCAGTTTTCCTCATTTGTTCCTTCGTTCTTTGAACTAGGTTCATAGGAGTTCTGCTGTAGGGCATGCACTTATTCATCCTATTTTTATTCATAGGATTTTGCTCTTTCTAGGTCTAGATGGTTTTCCGTCTGGTGAGCCTGTGCATGTGATTGCTCCCATAGGTGCCACTTTTCTTCGACAGAGGGCTGCTTACTTGAGAGTTGCTCCTTCCTATCCTAGGGGTGCGTCATCTAGTGCTGTTCCCCCTCCTCCCTTTTCTTCAGGTACTGATGCTGCTGAGACATCGGGTGCTACTATTGATGCTGATGTTCCTCCACCGACTGCTTTGGATGCTTCAGACATTCGTCGTACGTTGGATCATGTCTTGACCGTTCAGACGGCTCATGGACAGATTTTGGTGGACATGCTCGATGAGATTCCTGCCTTGCGTGCGGAGTTGGCGTAGTTTCGACCACCTCCCTTTTGATGATGGAGATTTTGTTTGCCCTTTGGCATTCAGTCACAAAAAGGGGGAGTACTTTGTAGAGTTTTTGCTTTCAGGGGGAGTATATTTTTTGGTTGGAGCTTGTGGAGTTTAGATTGTATCTAGGTGCTTCACTTTGTACTTTACTTTTTTAGCTCTTGCCATGTTTTTGATGGGATATTCATGTTAGGGGGAGTATTATTTTTTGTTGGTACTTTGTTTGTTGCTTGTTTCAAATTGTTTATTGATATATATTTATGAGTTATTCATTCAAATATGTCTTTATTGTGTGTTGTTTGAAATCAAGAAGTTAATTTGTTTACTTGTATTGTTTCCACACATGCAGTTATGCATTTTGTTTAGTGTTTCAGGAAATATACAGGTTGATTCAATTGAGCTGTTGTCTACACTTGCAATTGATGGATGGTAGTTAGGATTGAATTTGTTTTATGAGCATTATTTTGTATAGGGCTTTTTATTTTGTAAACTTTGAGTTTTTAGTTGTGTTTTGTCACGGATTGCCAAAGGGGGAGTTTGTTAGGTTCTAAAGACTTATGATTTATGTATTTAGAACTCTAATTTGTATTGTTGGCAAACCATGATCGAAATAATGTGTTTAAAAGTGTTTTAGTCTAGCTCAAAGTTGTGCATTGATGTAATGTTGGAATCGAGTTAAAGCAGGAAAGTATTGTGCCTTTCGGCTTGGCTTGATTGATCGAAAGATAGGCTCGATCGATCGAAGCTCGGGCAAAATGATTTTCTGCAGATTTTTCCAACTCAGCCTTAAGTGTTTTAAAACGTTTTTAGGGTTTCTTATTTGTCTTAAGTATAAAAGGCAAACCCTAGCCACGCTTTAATTTTGCTCATATTGCGGTTTGTGTAAATCTCTTGTGAGATCTAGAGGAGCTTTCCTTTATACAAACTTAGGGTTTTTAAGGAAAAGATTTATCTACACCTTGACGATCAATTCAGTTGCTGCCATTGAAGCTTAAAGAAAACACAAGCAGGCGTGCTTGTATCTGGTGGTGAATCCAAGAAAGAAGGAGTTCGTGGATTCGGAGCTTGCACGTGGTCGTGTCAATAAGTTCTACTGGTTGGTAGCAATAAGAAGTCGAGTGTGGGGGCTTGTAAGTCTTATTGTATGAACTTCGATTCTTTCAAGATAGTGGATTCAAGTTTACCTTGAGGATAGGTAGGTCAAATCCTCCCCAGGTTTTTACCCGTTGGTTTCCTAGGTGATCATATCTTGTATTATTTATTTTCCGCTGCTTTGCATGATTTGATATTTGTTATTGTGATAACCTAGACTTGTTTAATTAGACTAAGTAACAATTTGGCTAATTACCTAGGTTAAATCAATTGTTTAAGGGGTCTAAAAACCATCAATAATGACAATTACATAAAAATGAAAATGTTATACAAACATAATAAAATAAGATGGTTACATCTCATTAACAATAGATAATAACAATTTCCGCTGCTTTGCATGATTTGATTTTTGTTATTGTGATAACCTAAACTTGTTTAATTGGACTAAGTAACAATTTGGCTAATTACCTAGGTTAAATCAATTGTTTAAGGGGTCTAACAACCATCAATAATGACAATTACATAAAAATGAAAATGTTATACAAACATAATAAAATAAGATGGTTACATATCATTAACAATAGATAATAACAATTGATAATAAATTATTATGGGACGATTTCAAAATATGAAAACTCGTAAAAAGATATTGTAAAATTTCATGTATTTATGTTTATTTTTTTTGTCAATAACACACTATATTCAAGTTCTCTTTTTATTAAAATTTGTTTAATTTAAGTTTCTTAACAACCCCAAAAGAAATTTCCTGGAGTCGTTATTGGATCAATGGAATTAAAGTAATATGTTAAAAGATGTCACTTGCTCGTGGTTTTGCATGTGCTCAAAATTAATTTTGAAAACCATGAGCAGTGAATAACCTTATTGACTCCACTGCTCAGTGTTTTGAAAATTGGTTTGATAAAAAATATAAATTATTACCTAAAAAATAAAATTAGGCAAGAAAGTGTCAAATAGAAGTGGAATATGGATAAGGGTGAAAACATGGACAGTCATGGTGCTACCTACAAACATTAAATCCAAATCCACAAGACAACCAAATGCAAATTAGTAGCCATACAGGTTAATATCATGGTTTTTAGAGTCGGACCATTCATTGAACCATAAAAGGGAGAGGTTCAAGATTTTTAAGGTCTAACTGAGGTCGAACCGGGGTCGAATTGTGATGACGTTATAATTAATTTAATAATTATTTAAATATAAATAAATATATTAAATTTGTAAATATTAGCAAAATTTACTAAAAATATCTTAAAAATTGAAACAAAATTTCAATGAAATTTTCATGATATTATAAGGTTAACATAAAATAGTACATTATAAGGTTAACATAAAATAGTACATTATAAGGTTAATAAAAAAATAGTACAACATAAATAACCATAAAAATAAATTTTATAATAGTCCTTCAAGAGAAATCATTTCAATTAACTAAAAATGACTTTTATAATAGTTCTTGATCCTTCTTTCTTCACCTAAAACCCAAGGTATTGTTCTTATACCCAATCTTCCTTTCCTTGGTTCTACACTTTGGATTTGGGGCTTAAGGGTGTGAGTGTAGCTTTTTTAGTTATCATCCACACCCCTAACCCTCTAAATTTTTTTCTAACTTTTTATCCTTTCTTTTTGCTTGAATAACTTGATTTATTACTTCTTTAGCATGTTTCTTGCTTTATTTGTGTTTTTAGTTTAAATCTCTTTGCTTTTATGCCTTATGCCATGTTTCATGCTTAGATCTACATCCTTACATGTTTATATGTTTAGATCTACATGCTTAGGTTTTTATGCATGTTTTCTTATGTTTTATGCCTCTTTTAGTTCTAAGTTGATGTTAGGGTTACATGTTCACATGTTTGTATGATGTTGATGGCTACACTTTGCTCAGATCTATGTTTATGCACTTTTTGCCATGTTTCATGCTTAGATCTACATCCGCACGTGCTTATATGTTTGGATTCATGTTCTTCCATGTCTGTGTGCTAAGTTTCTACATGTTTACATGCATGTTTCCATGTCTATATGTCTAGATCTATGTTTTCACATGCTTGTGCGCTTGGATCTATGTTCTCTACATGTTTTATGCTATCTTCCATATGCTTGTGCACTCCATGCCATGTTCGTGTACCTAGACCTAGGCTATGTTTGTCATGCCATGTGCTATTGTAGCCATTTTGTCACTTTGTCTTTCTTTCTTGCGTTTTGGCCTATTGGTTTAGATCCGATCTAGACCCTATGGTCTTTGTCATTGTCCATACACCAAGGCCCATATCAAAGGGTTTGGATCACCCTATTTTTCATGTCTATGCTTGCTTGTTTCTATGTTTTATGCTTGTGTTAGCCTCTCTAGTTCAAGGCTTTGCCACGCTTGACGCCTTAGTGGGTTTTTGGTTGTGTGGTTACATTCGTCGCGCATAAGGTCTTTTTTGGATGTAACCATTCGGGATGCATCACCATGATGTTGGTTGCTTCATGCACACCTTTTCCCTTTGCCGCTTCATGCGATGATATGCTTACCATGCTTATTTATGCCACATGTTGGGTATCTATGCATCTTTACATGCTTGCTTACATGTCCATGAGTCTTGCTTGCTAGTATGCCATCCATACTTCAACACAATGAAGCTATGGACACCCGATCCAAACCTACATTTGTCCCTTGCAGACACCTCCTTTTGTTTGCCTTCTTGCTTGTTTACCTTTTTGCTTGTTTTCTTGCTTTCTTGCTCCTTTGCTTGCCATGCTTATCATGCTTATCTGTTTTATGCCTTTTCATATGCTCTTTGCATCTTTTCCTTCCGTGGCTTATCTGCTGGTTTCTTGTCTTTGCTTTCGCATGTATACACATGGAGTAAGGATGCATAGAGCTAGGGCACGGTCTCCTAGGCGCATGCAAAAAGGGTGCTAGAGCAAGCATGTAGATATAAGCCAAGCAGCTATAGTTAGTAGGTTTAGGGGCCTAGCTTCTCCCATTTGGTTATATACTCTTTTAAACTCCTTTCTTTCCTCTTCTCTTTCTCTCTTAGATGGGTTGTATTAGGTATTTCATGCCATGTACCATTCATCATCATCTTTGACCCCTATTTACTTTCCTACACCTATATTTTGGGCTATGCTGTAGGGATGTAGGCATTTACTTTCTCGCTCTGTGTGCTCGCATTGTGCATGATGTATGTGTGTGTATATATATATATATATATATGCCTGCTCGCCTCTTCCGGTGTAATTGTCATAGTTCGTGTCACCTAAGGCAAGCAATGCCTAATTTCTGTTGCGAAAGTAAGGTGACATGTTGCCAGTTTTTCTCCATGGAAATCTGGTACTTTGCTCGAACGCTTTAGGAAAGCATAGATTGGGACCACACCCATTTAAATGCCAAACCTCAATGCCCTAAAAGCCAATGCTAAAATCATGTTTTTTACTACTAATCTCAGAAAATTAAGGTTTTATCAAAACAAAGGATTGTCCTCGAACAAGTGTTGTGAAGTGCCTAACACCTTCCCTACACATAACCAAACTTTCAGACTTAAGAATCAAGATTTTTTTCCATCCACATTAGATTAGGAAAAATGCCATTTTTCTTAACTTAGGATTGGTAATAAAATCAACTAGAAACAGCTGACCAATCACACTTTAGAAATACCCAATGATTGGTGGCGACTCCACTTACCTTTGGTAATCCCTTAAAATTTTGCCTAGGTTCTTGCCACAACGCCAAAGATAGACCTACCTTCCTCCATCAAGAGAGAGAGAGAGCACTCAAAGCCCCACACAAACCATGCCACACACTACACACACGCACATCACGCACCATACAGGGCCCCCAGTGTGTGCGGGAGCATTGCCATGGCAGGTGATCGAACGAAGGCCTGCGACAGCAGTTTTTCCACCACGATCGAGGCCAGGCGTCGGCAATCATGTTCTAATTGGACTTAGAGTAATATTAGCAAATTTGAATTTTTGTAATTGGTAGTGGTATAGTGAAGTGGGGAGTTATTTAACAAAAAAAAGAAGAAGAGTGGGAAGTTATCATGAGCAGATACCATAGGTTGAAACTCTTAACAAATAAATAAATAAATACCAAGTATTTGACTTAAATGCCCATCATTTAAAATGGACAAAGTCATATTTGAGAATTTTAAATTTGAAACCTCAAATTTAAGAACTATGAATTGGCTTGATCCTTGCCAAGGGTACATAGGCAACCTACAAAAATTTTTAGCAGCCACAAATGAATAAAAACACATATCCCTTCAAACATAAAAATAAATAAATTTATGTACAATGGCAACAAGTTGGAATCAAAGGGTCTTCTCTTGAAATAAGGAATTGCAATTAAGAGATACGTTATCTTGAATGGACATTACTCATTTCAGTAAAATCCATATGCCCAAAGGCCTATGGGTAAAATTATGTTTGACAAATTTCAATGCATAACAATTTTTGTTAAACATAATTTAACAATTTTTGTTTGTACATTTTTTTTTCCAAAATAATTTTTGACATGCCCGATGGGACCCATTCTCCTTTTCATCTCAAATTATGTTTCTTATACATTAATTTTTGTATTGTAAATATGTTTACTATTGGCTCCACAAGTGACTATTTACTTCCACAAACTTCCTGCATCTGCATAATTAAGGAGTAAGTGGCTGTCACATGACATTCACCCTTGGTCACACTTTCGTCGAACTTGAGGTTCCAAATGATGCCTTGTTGATAAGGCAATTTGTTCAATCTCTTAAGGGCTCTCAATTAAAGCTAGGGTCAATTCATACTTGGAATGATTTACGAAGTGCTTTTCTTGCCTAATTTGTAAGCTCCGAAAGAAAAGTGTCAATCATTGATTGAGCTAATGCTCGACAAAAACCGAATGAATGTGTCAGTGATTTTATTACAAGATGGTGGAGCCTTAATCTCCAATGCTCGGAATCACTAAGAAACCAATTTGCGGTAGAACTACTCTCAGATAATCTCTTACCATAGATTGCTACTTTTCTAGGATTTGTAGAACCTCAGAGTTAGGATCAGAAACAAAAGATAATTGAAAAAGTGTGGTGGTTATTATTTTCAGTTGTAATTGCATGGGATGTTTTGGCCAAATAAAAAAAAAAAAAAAATACTATGAATAAGAATATCTTTTTTACTTAATGTGACAAAGTTGGGACAAACTTTTAACCTTTTTTTTTTTTTTTTTGGTAGAAAGAATAAAAAATTAGCTTGGATTTATTTTTGATAGAATTGTACGTTCATAAAAAAAGGAGTGAGAGAGAGAGAGAGAAAAAAAAGAGCTAGATTTTATAAGTAATGTAAAATTTATAATTTTAAAACTTAATAATTTTATTTAGATACTACACTTGATCTTAGCCAAAAGGCTCAGAAATGTATTAATAATTTTATTTAGATAAGTGATAAAGAGTGGTGGATGACTAGATATTATTTTAATTGCATTAGATGAGATAATCTAATTAAAATTAAAATAAAAAATAAAATTGCATGGAATAATGGGATAATGGGATAAAGGATTTTTTTTAAAAAAAAAAAAAAAAAACTTAACGTGGTCTAAATTTTTTTAAGGCGAAAATACTATTTTGGTCCCTATATTTTGGTGTTACGGTCAATTTGGTCTCTACATTTTGATAACAGTCAATTTGGTCTTCGTTATTTTCAACATACAGTCAATTTGGACCCTACCGTTAACTTATTAACGGTAAATGCCTATGTGGCAAACGGTTTGTAAGGTTGACATGTCTAATATTAAAAAATTAAATAAGATGATGATGTGTCTCAATTTTATTGGTCATGTTAGTGATTAGTTGGCAAAAAATGCCACATCAGCTTTTATAAATATAATCTCTTCTTTTCTTTTTTTCCTCTCTTTATTTTTCTTTTAACTTTCTTTAATCAAACATAATTTTCATTTTATTTTCAATAACAATTTTCTTCATTGTTTCGGCAAACAACTAGTGAACGTGCATAGCTATCTCACCTAGTGGAGACCATGATTTGGAAACCCCTCTCTCTCTCAATAATTGTGGGTTATTGTGTTGTGTTGTATTGTATACCAAGTGAATGTATAGCAGCCAAGGCCACTAGAAACCCATACAGAGGAGAAAAACTTTCATATGCAGTTGTTAACCAAATGAAGAGGACATGGATCTGATTCGAGTTGCATGTCAAATTGGCAAACTTGAATAGAGCAATCGTTCTAGACCATTTTGAATTAGAATCGGAGGTCCACTAAGGGGCTGGATTTGGAGCAATTGGGATTTGGATCCACATGGGAGAGGAGAATGAGGAGGAGAAATCCCAAGCACCAGTGGTTAAGTGAGGAGTAGGAGATTGGGAGAGACAGAGGGCTGTCCTGGGTTTGGGGAAAGAACAATGAAGAATGTTCTAGGTTTGGGAAGAAGAACAATGAAGAATGTGGGAAAATAAAATTAATTTTTAAAGAAATCGTAGGAAAATTGAAAGAAAAAACAGTGGAAAAAATTGGAAAAGAAAAGAAATATATTTGTAAAGGTTGATGTGGTTTTTTTTCCAACTAAGCACTAACATGGCCAATAAAATTTAGACATATCAGCATCTCATTTAATTTTTTAATTTAGTAATGCCAATAGTACAAACCGTTTGCCACGTAGACATTTTTTGTTAATAAACTAACGGTAGGGATTAAATTGACTACAAGTTGAAAATAATAAGGAGTAAATTGACTGCTACTAAAATGTAGGGACTAAATTGACTGTAACACTAAAATATAGGGACTAAAATAGTGTTTTCGCCTATTTTTAAACTATAGAATAACATTATTTGTTCTTTTTTGTTAGAAGGTAAGGGGAAAAAATAAAGAGAAGGAAAGTAATTGGGTTTTTCTTTTTTAAATTTAAAAAGTAATTGTGTTTTGATTGGACTTATAGTTATATTAACAATTTTGAATTTTTGTAATTTGTAGTAGTTTAGTGGAGTGGGAATTTATTTAACCAAAAAGAATAAAAAAGTGGGAATTTATCAGAAGCAAATGCCATAGGTTGAAACTCTCAATAAAAAAATAAATTAAATGCCTGGTATTTTACTTAAATATCCATCATTTAAAATGGACAAAGTCATATTTAAGGATTTTAAATTTAAAACCTTAGATTTAAGAACTATGAATTGCCTTGATCCTAGCCAAGTGTACATAGGTAGCCTAAATAAATTATTACGTGCAACCACAAATGAATAAAAACATATATCCCTTCAAATATAAAAATAAATAAACTTATGTTCAAAAGCAACATGTTGGAATCAAATGGTCTTCCCTTTAAATAAGGGATTGTAATCAAGAGATACATTATCTTGAATGGGCATTACTCACATTAGTAAAATCCATATGCACAAAGGCCTATGGGTGAAATTATGTTTGACGAATTTCATTGCATTACAATTCTACATTTTTTGTTATACTTAATGCTACACTTTTTTCCAACATAATTTTTGTCATGCCCAGTGGGACTCATTCTTCTTTTCATCTCCAACTATGTTTCTTATACGTTAATTTTTGTGTTGTAAATAGGTTTACCAATGGCTCCACAAGGTGCAAGTGGTTGTCGTATGATATTCACCCTTGGTCATATTTCTGTCGAACTTGAGGTTCCAAATGATGCCGTATTGATAAGGCAAATTTGTTTAATCTCTCAAGGGCTCTGCATTTACTTGGTACACTTAATTAAAGCCAAGGTCAAATCATACTTGGGATGAGTTACAAAGTGCTTTTCTTGCCCAGTTTATAATCTAAAAAAAAAAGTGTCAATCATTGACTTAGCTAATGTTCAACAAAAATTGAATGAAAGTGTAATGACTTTATTACAAGATGGAGGAGCCGTAATCTCTAATGCTCTGAAAAATTGACTAAGCAATTTGCAGTACAAATATGCTCAAATAATCTCTTACCAGAGATTGCTACTTTTCTAGAGTCTATAGAACCTCAACGTCAGGATTAAAAACAAAAGATAATTGAAAAAGTGTGGTGGTTATTATTTTAAGTTGTAACTGCATGGGATGTTTTGCCCAAGTAAAAAGGGAAAAAAAAAAAAAAAAAACTGCTCAAAATATAAATTTCCTTTTTACTCAATGTGACAAAGTTGGGACAAACTTTCTAACCTTTTTTTTTTAAAGAATGAATAAAAAATCAACTTTGGTTTATTTTTGATAGAATTGTACATGCATAAAAAAAAAAAAAAGAAAAAAAAAAAGAAAAAAAAAAAAGAGTGAGACTTATAAGTAATCTATAATTTAGGATTTTTAAACTTAATAATTTAATTTAGATAAGTGAAAAAGAGTGGTAGATAATTGGATATTGTTTTACCTACATTAGATGAGAAAATCTCATTAAAATTAAAATAAAAAATAAAACTACATGGGATGATGGGATAAGGATAAAAGGTATTTTATTTGAAAAAATAACTTAACTCGGTCTAAATTTTTTCAAACTATAGAATAACATTATTTGTTCTTTTTTGTTAGAAGGTAAGGAAAAAAAAGAGAGAGAAGGAGAGTAATTGTGTTTTTTCTTTAATTGAAAAAGTGAACGTGTTCTAATTGGACTTAGAGTAATGTTAGCAAATTTGAATTTTTGTAATTGGTAGTGAGTTTAGTGTAGTGGGAAGTTATTTAACCAAATTGGAAAAAGAAAAAGAGCGGGAAGTTATCAGGAGCAGACGCCAAAGGTTGAAATTAAAAAAAAAAAAAATTTAAATACCAAGTATTTGACTTAAATTTACATTATTTAAAATGAACAAAGTCATATTTGAGGACTTTAAATTTAAAACCTCAAATTTAAGAACTATGAATTGGCTTAATCCCCGTCAAGGTTACAAAGGAAACTTAAATAAATTATTAGGTGCAGCCACAAATAAATAATAAAAAAACATATCCCTTCAAACATAAAAATAAATAAACTTATGTACAATGGTAATGTGGTTGGAATCAAAAGGTCATCCCTTAAAATAAGGGACTATAATTAAGAGATACGTTATCTTGAATGGGCATTACTCACATCAATAAAACTCATATGCCCAAAGTCCTATAGTTGAAATTATGTTTGACAAATTTCATTGCATAACAATTTTTGTTAAACATAATTTAACAATGTCTATTTAGCATAATTTTACAATTTTTGTCCAACAATGTGATTGGCAAAAACAATAAATAGATATTGTATATATAAGAAGAAATCTACAAAATAATTAAAAACTCACCGACAAAATGCGTGAAAGATGAATTATACAAATCAAGTGTAGAGTCCCAAAAGGGCGGTCTTGCAATCTATAGAATCCTACATCTCTTAGGGATGCACATGAGAATGTGCTTATATGAAATGACTTCCCTTTAATGTATAAAGGTCTTTTCCTTGCTGCCATATGCTTTGGGGGAAAATAAAATCGTGAGGGGTATAGGCCCCAAAGTGGACAATATCTACACAATTAGGATGAAGTCGTAGGGACCATGAATATATATGTTCAATTCAAGAATAATTGTTGTGCAATAACTTACTAGCTCAAAAAATAAAAAATTATTATTTGGACAAAAGGGCCCAGTCCACCATGTCAAAGCCCAACTCAATATCCAACCCATGAGCAAATAAACCTATAATATCTCTTTCATTTTCTATGTAGGACTCAAGGATTTTCACTACTTTTTATAACATCTTCAAGTGAACACATTAGATGTCAATTTCTTATTTACTCCATATTATTTTTCTAACAACCTAGGAGTCGCTTTGCCACTCTTTGCCATTATCGACAATGTAACATTCATGATTCACTGTTTCTCTTCCTCCACCATTCACCTCCTCCCACTTCTCTTGAAACCTCACATATTAGACCTAACGTTGAGGGTTAAACACCTTATTAGCCTAATGCTCTCCTCTTTCATGCCGATATCACTCTCATTTTGTTGATTTGATTTCTCAAGTCACTAATCTAACGTTTAGATACCACTTCTCTCTCTCTTAATTGACTTGACCCTTTCACAGACCCACCCACCACATTGCACAGCCCAAACTTCTTTCTCTCTTAATCTAGTTATTGTGTGCAATTTACTGCTTTGTATGATGAGTTCAGGTTATAGTGATTGTATTTTGGGGCCGTGTTTTTAGAATATTTTTACCTCCAACAAATCATTTGAAATATTTTCCAAATGTATAACCAATACTATAACATAATTTACTTTCCTAAAAATATTTTTTGCTTTATTAAAATATATTTTACTTTGAAACAAACCCATCTTAAATTGTAGATGGCACTTTCTATGTTTGGGGTCATTTTGATTTTGCTCTCTTTTTGATAAAATAATTTGGATTTTCATCCCTAGAATTTTTTTTGTTTATGTTTATGTTTACGTTGAATAAAAAAGGGGTCTCCGATCAGGTGTGAACTCATCTACCACACTTAAATGTGATATCAATCGATAATACCATATGTATCACCAAGGCATTGATTGAGCTATTACTCAAATTGCTCACCAAGTAAAGTGATTTGAGAACTCTTACAAGCAAGTCACACTCTGCAATGATTCGTTCCAAGCATCTTGAATCTTGTATTTTTATTGACACATAGTAGTGACATTATTGTTAAGTGCCACATAAGATCAAAATGTCTTTTATTTTCTTTATAAGTAGATAGCAGTGTGGGAGGCAAAGGTGGGGTACGAAACATAAACATAGTGTACCACAAAAGTTGTCATTGCTATTGTGTTATTACTTGAACCCCCAAGCCAAAAAAAGAAAAAAAAAGTGAATACAAAAATGTATTCTTACAATCATATTTTTAGATAAAGTAAAAAAAGTAATTTTTTTTTTCACTATTAATCAATATATATATATATATATATATATATATATATATATATATATAAGCAAAGACTTCATGAGGGAAAACATGAGGTCCTATCAAGTGGCGCTCTAATTTTGCATTTAGCCTTTTCTTTTTACCTCTTTCATTAAGTTTTTTTTAATGTTACCTAAAAGTTTACATTAACTTATTTTACTGTTATTTTATTAATATCTTATTAATTTCCTAAACTTACACCACACCTTTCTCTATTCTTCATGTTTTTTAGCATACCAACCATTTTAGTATTTTTAAAAAAGAAAAAAAAATAATAATAATAATTAAGGACTAATAGTAATAATTAACCACATAAGGCCATGAAGAGAGATGGAGATACAAAAATATTGTGGATTATTAAATAAAGCCCATCGTTTTACCATATATTACCAAAATAAAAGACCTGAGACTAACAAAACATTTAAAAGAGAGAAAAAGAGGAATTTGAAGGGTCATCACATCCGTTATACTGCCCTCCCACCACCATCAAGACGCGGAAACCCCTACGGGTATTTTTTTTTTCTTTTTCCCTTTTAAAATTAGAGGCTTAAATATGATTTAGGTTTAAGTAATTTGGTTGGATAGTTTTTGTTTTGGGTATATAAGTAAAGAGAATATTTGATGCACAGTGTAAAGTCATATTCTACAATGATTTAATTTTAAATCATCTATAAGACACATGAATACACACTTGCCCACATAATGTCTTAATATTGCATTATCAGTGAGTAGAAGACTGTGAGAGAGTTGTACATACTTTCATTACATGGTATGAAATATGTAAACAAAACAAAAATTAGTTAATTTTCTTGGTCCTATTACTTTTTGCATTTATCTTTAGTTTCATAATTTTAAAAAATAATAATCTTACATTGAGAATGTTACAAATATGTCGTGAACCTATTAAACTAATTTTTAATATTTTAAAATTTATATATTTCTTTACTTTAATTTAGTTTACTTTTTTTTTTAATATATGTACAACATCATTCAAAATCATTTTACATAAAATATTACAAAATCATTAGAAATGTTTGATCCTTTCCTACTAATCCTACTTATTATTTGTGGCCTTATCTTATAATATATTTGTGTAACCCAAGCATTAGGTAGTTTAAGAGGCTTCCATATGCTCGCTTGAATGACCGTTTTGATAATGCTGTCGCGTATGGACTTGGATATCAATCTCAAAACAATGACTTCAAAGTTTTGAGATTTGTGCTTTTTAGGTAAGAAGGCGAAGCAGATGAGCCGAACTTTAAGGTACTTTTGGCTGAGCTTTACACGTTAAGTTACCGATTCATGGAGACAGGTGGAGTTACTAATGAGTCTGTGGAATCTATTGTTATTAGAATTGATGAATCGCGATGTTTATTTTTTGATGGAGCCTTGCACCACATAGCATATTTTCATCACCGCATGTTCATTTTGTCCTTTGATGTCAATGATGAGAAATTCTGGGAGATAATACTACTGCTGAATTACTTAGATGGTTTGTCTCTAATGTTTGAACAACTTGTGGTATTCAAGGGATTGCTGGCTTTGATTGCTTTTGGCAAAGCTGAAGGTGAAATTGGGTTGATCAAGGAGTGCCGCATATGGGTGATGAGGGAGTATGGTGTTGTGGAGTCTTGGAGTCAAATAGTTGTTGAACCATTCCAGGATGTTGGGAAATTCTTTGGCTGCACGGGCAGCGGTGAACTTGTCTTTTCATGCGACCTTAAGATTCTAAATAAGAATAATCTTGGAATTGAAGATCTCGAACCAAAGTTTTATACAGCTGATCTCATGGATCTCATGGAGAGATTAGTTTTGCTCAAAGAGTAAACTGCAAGGTGGTCATCTTTTGAAATTATTATTGACAGGTCAGTTGTTGTATCAAGTGAAGCTGTTGGGAAGTTTATGTGTCCATGGTATTGCTGTGTTTTCTTTTCTGTTGCTGTAGACATGAAAGTGTTGCTTTTATGTAGAAGGACAAAATCAGTTTAGAGGTTATGACTGTTATTTATCAACTAACTTTTGTGACTAAAAATTGTGCTCATTCTACACATGGCAATGTCATAGTAAAGACAAGTCTAGCCAACATATACTTCATTGATCATAACATAATGATTAGTGGGTTTAGAATCAAGTTAGCTATTGAAATTTTATCCCTAGGAAACAGAAGAAAGTTTTTGTGATCCATGCTTGTTAATCTTAAAAAAGAAATTAAGTTGGCGTTCCTAATGTTAAGAAGTCAGCTCTAACTAATGCAATCCATTAAATTGTATCATCTTCTTTCCTGGTAAGATTTTATTATGTTTTTTTTAGATTATAGTTAGATGTTGTTGTCTTGAAATGGACCTGTTGAAAGTTTTTAAATTTTTAGCCTTTTTGGTCTTGAAGGCTATTGAATTGTAACACCATTATTGCCTGTTATTACACAAAGTATTGCTGGATACAAAGTCAAGTGATTTATTAAATATGATGCACTTTTGACTGTGTTTTCTTGTGTATATGCCTAGATTGTTGTTAGAATTTCTACAAATAAAGTGAACTTGAAATTTAAACTCGCCCAGATACTTCTTGTGTTTCTACTGCTAATAATACCAAAGAGTCATGATTAATTCAAAAATATCATCAAAGGAAATCAGCGTTAAGAAAGTGGTTGCTGAACCTGAAATTACGTCATTTACCGAAAGACCAAATAAAGTATATACCCTAAGAAAGGTCCAAAAGGTATCTCTATTAGCGAGTAAATATAATGTTCTACCCTCAAAAAGTATCATATGCAGAAACTACCCATAAAAAGATCCTGCCACAAGAACTTTGCTTGCCTTAGAGATTTTCATCAGTTGAGCTCTTCTGATGAAAAATCAGGTAAAAGGGACTTCTTTAGAACTCAAGTCTGGCTTTGGAGGAAAATTGCATGTTTCACACACAGAATACTTGTCACGCCCCAAACCCCAAAGGGTCCAAAGCATGAGAGAGACGTCTCAAGTACCTGTAAATTTTTTCCTTTTTGACAATTCAATCAACATAATTATTATCAAGTGCCAACAACAAGAATTATCATAATCATCCCATAGAATATACTTTCAGAGTAAGTCAGAGCTCTAAACATTAATTACAAGGACCATAGGCCACAAAAGAATAGAGGTCTAAAAACAACAATTACATAACAACAGCTTGTCCCATCAGTGGAAATACAGTCATAACCACTATAATATACAAAAGAATGAGTCAAGCCTAGTCTAAGATGTACACCATCTAATATATCCATCACACAAAAATTCAGCCTCCATCAGTAGTTAGTCTAACTACTATTAGCCACAAAAAAGCTGTCTCAAAAGATTGTTGCCTACTCTGAAAAGTTATAAAAATAATAGAATGAGACAAAGCCTAGTAAGTAGCACAATAATGGGGGTGGGGGAAATGTAAGTTTCATCTTCAATAATAATAATATGACAAGAATGATTACATAATGAAGCACAAAGTTTCTCAAAGTAAATACCTTGAAACTATATACCATAATCTGTGAGTATCAACAATATAATTTCTAAAACCATAATATCTAACATAAGATAAATTATCACAGATCTACCACACTACCACATAGACCGATCAGGGGATTCACCCATTCACAACTGGCATGATATTATCCTCTCTGGTATGCAGACTCTTGGTCCCATGGACAGCAGCCTTACCCATACCCTCAAGGTTTTTCTCTCCCCCCATGGGCAGCAGAGAGAGTGCGTCAAATAGGACCTTTCTTGTATGTGGTCTCTTGGCCCCATGGACAGCAGCCTCACCCACACACAATCAAGGAACCTCTTCCCCCCATGGACAGCAGGGAAGAACGCGTCATCCAAAGTGAAAAGGCATTGACCTAAATTTGATTCCATTGTCACAAAGACTACGAAAATCAAATCAGGTGATCACCGGGAAATCACACATGGCATAGGGCTAAAATCACATAAACTCACAGGTTACCTTACTTTGAAACGCATAGTTCATATCCAAATAGTTTCAGAAAACCTTAAATAATCTAACTTCTACAAAGTTTGTAAGGTTTTCAAACTTCATTCCTGTCAAAAGATTTTTTTAACAATTTCTCAAATAATACAAGACAAGATAAGCATCTTTAACTTTTCAATACACCATAAAATCAATGATTTTCTTATCAAAGATTAATTAAAAGATGCTCATTTTTCCATATAACAATTCATGCATTTCCCCAAATGTAATATCAAATATGATGCATTTTTCATATATAGTAAGGGTCACAACACAATACTTTTAAGAAAGCATATATCCATATATATCATTTTCCAAAATGTGTTTGACTCAAAAACAATATTTATAAGATATGATTATTTTTCAAAAATACCCATTAAAAAACTACTTACCTCGCAACCGCAAAATCCTAATTCTCCAAGCTCCAAGGGGAAATTAGCTAGAACCTAAACAATGTCAAGCAAATCTATCACAATGAGCACAAAGCTTGAAATTGTATCTAACTACAAATTAGGAATTGCCAAGTAAGAACTCAATTAGGCAAGCCTAGTATTCAACCTCACATGCAATGTATTTCACTTCCAAAATTTCTCAAACCACTTTAATTTGCAAGGCATAGACTCCCAATTATACTCATAAATCTTTCAAGGTGTCATATCTAACATCAAAACCTCCACACTTTACAAGTGCTTCCCACAAGATTTTTATAACATCAACAAGTGACCCATGACACCAAAATCATAATTTTCTCCAAGACAAACAATTTAAATCTTTAACTAGCTCCAAATGATCAATAAAAAATTATATTCACCATCTATCACATATTATAACTCAAAACCTCTAAATTTTCACCACAACAAGCCTTAGATAACCATCATTGTAAAAATCATGAACTCACTCATCAAATACATCCACCAAGACCAAAATCCATACATATAAACACATGAATATCATTTCCAAAGCTCTTAAATCACATGAATAACATTATTAAAGCTTGAGTAAAATAACCTCAAACAAGAACATAATACTCATAAAAATTAAAGATTTGAACTTTTACCTCAAATAAAATAATGAAGATGCTTTGGAGTTCCTAAGTATTTTTCCGGTGATCTTGCCGGAAAAATGATGGTGAGATAGTGTATTTTGGAGTGGAGGCAGGCGGGTGAGTGTGTGTGTGTTTTAGCAAAATGAAAAGAAAAGAGAGAAAATGAAAGAAAGAAAGAAAGGAGAGAGCCGGCCAAAGAGAGAAGGGATGTGGGTGAAATTGAGTGGATGAGAATGATGGGTAGTGGGGTTAGGTGGGGGCACATGTGGTCCACAAAATTTTGACTTACATATTTTTTTTTTTTTAAACTCACGGGATGTTACAATCTTCCCCTCTTATAAAAATTTCATCCACAAAATTTTACGTACCTTGATCTTGAAAAAGGCTTAGGTATCTTGACAACATATCATCCTCACGCTCCCAAGATGCCTCTTTCGCCGAATGATTCTTCCAAAGCACCTTTACCCAAGGTATTGTTCTATTGCGTAACACTTGCTCCTTACGGTCCAAAATCTCTATCGGAACTTCTTCATATGATAAATCATCTCTAATCTGAAGAGGCTCATAGCTCAAAACATGTGAAGGGTCAGGAATGTATTTCCTCAACATAGACTCATGGAAAACATTATGAATTCCTGACATGGCCGGTGGTAGGGGAATTCTATATGCAACCTCACCCACTCTTTCCAAGACCTCAAAAGGCCCTACAAACCTAGGGCTTAACTTACCCTTTTTGCCAAATCTCATTACCCCTTTCATAGGCGCAACCCGTAGGAAAACTTTATCTCCAATTTCAAGTTCCAAAGCCTTCCTTTTAATGTCAAAATAGCTCTTTTGTCTACTTTGGGCTGCTCATAGTCGATCACGGATCATATTTACCTTTTCACAAGTCCTCTGGATAATCTCTGTCCCCAAGAGTTTTCGTTCTCCAACCTCATCCCAACAAATTGGGGATCTACACTTTCTCCCATACAAAGCCTCATAAGGTGCTGCTTCAATACTTGAATGATAACTATTATTGTAAGCAAACTCCACCAAAGGTAAGTGACTAGCCCAATTCCCTTTAAAATCTAATGCACATGCTCTCAACATATCTTCAAGAGTTTGAATAGTCCTTTCAGACTGTCCATCTGTTTGAGGGTGGAAAGCTGTGCTAAAGTTCAATCTAGTACCCAAGTCCTTTTGCACACCACCCCAAAAATGAGAAGTAAACCTTGGATCTCTATCTGAAACAATAGTAGCAGGTACTCCATGAAGTCTCACAATCTCATCAACATAGAGCTGAGCTAACTGATCAAGAGAGTAGTTCATCCGGATAGGGAGAAAATGAGCTGATTTTGTCATTCTATCAACAATCACCCAAATAGCATCATGACCCTTAGGAGATCTCGGCAATCCTGAAACAAAATCCAAGTGATTTCCTCCCACTTCCATTGGGGAATAGGAAGTGGTTGCAACAAACCCGAGGGTCATTGGTGCAACAACTTAACTTGCTGACAAGTCAAACATTTCTCTACAAAGTGAGCAATCTCCCTTTTCATATTATTCCACCAAAAGTTTTCACGAAGATCACGATACATCTTTGTACTACCCGGATGTATTGTATATGGGGAATAGTGAGCCTTCTCTAGAATCTCCTTTTTAATCAATGGATCATTTGGCACACAAAGTCTACTCCCAAATCTCAAAGCACCATCCTCAGAGATAGAAAATTCAAGTTTCTTTCCACTACGCACCTCATCCATGATTTTCTTTAAATGTAGGTCATCAGCCTGTGATAATTTAATTCTTTCCACCAAGGTTGGTTGAACACTCAAACTAGCCAGGTAGACCTCAGAATGGCCCATAACAACCTCAATCTCCATCCTTCCAAGATCCCAAATAATTTCCTCTTGAGTGGTTAGCAAAGCAGCTGAAAAACTTGAAGGCTTTCTACTAAGAGCATCAGCTACAACATTTGCCTTACCAGGATGATAGTAAATAGATCAATCATAATCCTTAACCAATTCCAACCATCTCCGTTGCCTCATATTTAACTCCTTCTGGGTAAAGAAATACTTTAAACTTTTATGATCAATGAAAATCTCGCATCTTTCCCCATACAAATAATGTCTCCAAATTTTCAAAGCAAAAACAACTGCAGCCAACTCCAAGTCATGAGTGGGGTAATTTTTCTCATAATTTTTCAACTGACGAGAGGCATAAGCCACAACCTTCCCATTTTGCATCAACACACAACCAAGTCCCTTATGAGAAGCATCACTGTAAATGACAAAACCTCCTGTACCTGAAGGGATAGTTAACACTGGAGCAGTGACCAATCTCCGCTTTAGCTCTTGGAAGCTTTTCTCACATTTTTCTGTCCACTCAAATTTAACATTCTTTCGAGTTAATTGTGTCAAAGGAGCTGCAGGAAAATCCCTCTACAAATCTTCTGTAGTAACCAGCAAGGCCCAAGAAACTTCTAACCTCACTCACATTTGTAGGCCTATCCCAATTAACCACCGCTTCTATCTTATTAGGATCCACTGTAATTCCATCCTTAGATATCACATGACCCAAGAACATTACTTGATTCAACCAGAATTCACACTTCTTCAGCTTAGCATACAACTTCCTTTCTCTTAGAATCTGTAAAACAATCCTCAAGTGTTCTTCATGCTCTTCTTGACTCTTAGAATAAATCAAAATATCATCAATGAACACAATGACAAATCGGTCCAAGTACTCATGAAATACCCTATTCATCAAATCCATAAAAGCAACAGGGGCATTAGTTAATCCAAACGGCATCACCAAAAATTCATAATGACCATATCTAGTCCAAAAGGCCGTCTTTGGTATATCCTCACCCTTAATCTTCAACTGGTGGTAATCAGAACGAAGATCAATCTTGGAAAAGACTTGTGCTCCTTGCAACTGAACAAATAGGTCATCAATACGAGGCAAAGGATATTTATTCCTTATGGTGACTCTATTAAGCTCACGATAATCAATACATAATCTCATAGACCCATCCTTTTTCTTGACAAATAAAACTGGAGCTCCCCAAGGCGAGGCACTAGGGCGAATAAACCCTTTGTCCAACAATTCTACCAATTGCTCCTTAAGTTCTTTCAACTCTGAGGGTGCCATTCTATATGGTGCCTTAGAAATAGGTGCAGTGCCAGGAAGGAGATCAATTGAGAACTCAATCTCACGATCCGGGGGCAATCCAGGTAGATCATCAGGAAAAACATCTGAAAATTCCCTCACAATGGGAATGTCTCCTATCTCTGATTGTCCACTTTGTAACTCCACTACACTAGCAAGGAATCCTTGGCATCCCTTTCTAAGCAAGCGGTTTTCTTGTATGCATGATATCACATGAGGCATAAAAGGCAAACATGAAGCCTTAAATAGAAATTCTGATTCACCTGGAGGCCTAAACACCACCTCTTTCTCAAAACAATGCACACTAGCATGGTAAGAAGCCAACCAATCCATGCCCAAAATGACATCAAAATCATGCATATCTAACAACACCAAATCAGCCAATAACTCTCTACCCTCAATACAAATAATACAAGACTTAAGCACAAGATTAGTCATTAAAGTATCACCAATAGGGGTAGAAACCGATAACTCAAAATCAAGTAGTTCAGGGCTCTTGTCATGATTTTTAGCAAATGCACAAGAAACAAAAGAATGCGTAGAACCAGGATCAAAAAGAACTTTAGCATGTGCAGAGAACAATGGAAGTATACCTGCCACCACTGTATCCGTGGCCTGAGCATCCTGAGTAGTCAAGGCATACACTCTACCTTGCACCTTCTTCCCATTGTCATTACCCTTTGCAACTTGAGATGAGGAAGAGGAACCCGAGCCCTTAGAACTTGGGCAATCTCTAGCAAAGTGTCCGGGTTGCTTACAAGTAAAGCAAATCTTGACCCCATCACAATTTTGTCCATCATGAAGTTTACCACAACGAGAGCAAGATTTCTTATCACCAGACTGAGGATAGGCACTCTTGCTATGCCTAGAAGATTGTCCTTTATTACCCGAGTTTTTAAAGAATCCTTTCTTATGCCCTTGACCCTTACCGTGTTGAGAATGAAAGGGCCCTTGCTTCTTTTCACTCTCCTTGGAACTGGGGTTGTACTTAAAGTCTTCTTCAAGACTCATTGCCCGCTTCACAGCCTCCGTAAAAGTATCCACTCCAGAGGCTATAATGAGAGGGCGAATCCTACCATCAAGGCCCTCCCGAAACTTTTTCACTTTCTTGGACTCATCCGGAATCAAGTAAGGAGTAAAGCGAGAGAGCTCAATAAACTTAGCAACATACTCCTCCACTGTCATAGCCCCCTAAACCAAATCAGAAAATTCTCTTGCCTTACGATCCCTCACTACATCGGGGAAGTATGTCCTATTGAAAACTTCCTTAAACTTCTCCCAAGTAATGGGAGTGCCCCTTCCCAACTCCGTACTCAACAATGGCTCAGTGCTTGACCACCATCTATCAGCAGAACCCTGAAGAGCATAAGTGACATACAACACCTTCTGAGCATCAGTACATTCAAGGGCTCTCAGTAATTTTTCCATCTTTAGCAGCCAATTCTCTGCTGCCATAGGATCAGGTCCCCCATCAAAAGTTGGAGGGTTTTGCTTACGGAACTCCGCAAAAAGGCAATCCCCCCTCCTACGTTCACCACCTTGGACTGCTCTAGCAATCCTAGCATAAATCCTGTCTGCCACCTCATCAATCTCGCCACCATCAGGAGTGACAGATCTCTCACGCTCTTGGCGTTGCCTATGGCCATGCTTTGGAGCTGTAACCTCATCCACATGCCTTACTTTCCGTGCTTTCTTTTTAGGAGGCATAATGTACCAAGGTACTTATACCTATACCCAAGAAACAAGCAAGTAAATCACAAGGCAACATAGAAGGTTAACATAGAAAAGATAGGTAAGGAAAAAGAATAGCAGGTGGAAGCTGAAACAAAGGAAAAAAATAAAGAATTCATCAAACCCCGAATGCTCTGACTTATATCAAAATTAATTCCTATTTTCAAAGTCTACAGAATCATAACCTAAGCTCTGATACCATAACTGTCATGCCCCAAACCCCAAAGGGTCCAAAGCATGAGAGAGACGTCTCAAGTACCTGTAAATTTTTTCCTTTTTGACAATTCAATCAACATAATTATTATCAAGTGCCAACAACAAGAATTATCATAATCATCCCATAGAATATACTTTCAAAGTAAGTCAAAGCTCTAAACATTAATTACAAGGACCATAGGCCACAAAAGAATAGAGGTCTGAAAACAACAATTACATAACAACAGCTTGTCCCATCAGTGGAAATACAGTCATAACCACTATAATATACAAAAGAATGAGTCAAGCCTAGTCTAAGATGTACACCATCTAATATATCCATTACACAAAAATTCAGCCACCATCAGTAGTTAGTCTAACTACTATTAGCCACCAAAAAGCTGTCTCAAAAGATTGTTGCCTACTCTGAAAAGTTATAAAAATAATAGAATGAGACAAAGCCCAATAAGTAGCACAATAATGGGGGTGGGGGAAATGTAAGTTTCATCTTCAATAATAATAATATGACAAGAATGATTACATAATGAAGCACAAAGTTTCTCAAAGTAAATACCTTGAAACTATATATCATAATCTGTGAGTATCAACAATATAATTTCTAAAACCATAATATCTAACATAAGATAAATTATCACAGATCTACCACACTACCACAAAGACCGGTCAGGGGATCCACCCATTCACAACTAGCATGATATTATCCTCTCTGGTATGCAGACTCTTGGTCCCATGGACAGCAGCCTCACCCATACCCTCAAGGTTTTTTTCTCCCCCCATGGGCAGCAGAGAGAGCGCGTCAAATAAGGCCTCTCTTGTATGTGGTCTCTTGGCCCCATGGACAGCAGCCTCACCCACACACAATCAAGGAACCTCTTCCCCCCATGGACAGCAAGGAAGAACACCTCATCCAAAGTGAAAAGGCACTGACCTAAATTTGATTCCATTGTCACAAAGACTACGGAAATCAAATCGGGTGATCACCGGGAAATCACACATGGCATAGGGCTAAAATCACATAAACTCACAGGTTACCTTACTTTGAAACGCATAGTTCATATCCAAATAGTTTCAGAAAACCTTAAATAATCTAACTTCTACAAAGTTTGTAAGGTTTTCAAACTTCATTCCTGTCAAAAGATTTTTTTAACAATTTCTCAAATAATACAAGACAAGATAAGCATCTTTAACTTTTCAATACACAATAAAATCAATGATTTTCTTATCAAAGATTAATTAAAAGATGCTCATTTTTCCATATAACAATTCATGCATTTCCCCAAATGTAATATCAAATATGGTGCATTTTTCATATATAGTAAGGGTCACAACACAATACTTTTAAGAAAGCATATATCCATATATATCATTTTCCAAAATGTGTTTGACTCAAAAACAATATTTATAAGATATGGTTATTTTTCAAAAATACCCATTAAAAAGCTACTTACCTCGCAACCGCAAAATCCTAATTCTCCAAGCTCCAAGGGGAAATTAGCTAGAACCTAAACAATGTCAAGCAAATCTATCACAATGAGCACAAAGCTTGAAATTGTATCTAACTACAAATTAGGAATTGCCAAGTAAGAACTCAATTAGGCAAGCCTGTATTCAACCTCACATGCAATGTATTCCACTTCCAAAATTTCTCAAACCACTTTAATTTGCAAGGCATAGACTCCCATTTATACTCATAAATCTTTCAAGGTGTCATATCTAACATCAAAACCTCCACACTTTACAAGTGCTTCCCACAAGATTTTTATAACATCATTAAGTGACCCATGACACCAAAATCATAATTTTCTCCAAGACAAACAATTTAAATCTTTAACTAGCTCCAAATGATCAATAAAAAATTATATTCACCATCTATCACATATTATAACTCAAAACCTCTAAATTTTCACCACAACAAGGCTTAGATAACCATCATTGTAAAAATCATGAACTCACTCATCAAATACATCCACCAAGACCAAAATCCATACATATAAACACATGAATATCATTTCCAAAGCTCTTAAATCACATGAATAACATTATTAAAGCTTGAGTAAAATAACCTCAAACAAGAACATAATACTCATAAAAAAAAAAAAAGATTTGAACTTTTACCTCAAATAAAATAATGAAGATGCTTTGGAGTTCCTAAGTATTTTTCCGGTGATCTTGCCGGAAAAATGATGGTGAGATAGTGTATTTTGGAGTGGAGGCAGGCGGGTGAGTGTGTGTGTGTTTCAGCAAAATGAAAAGAAAAGAGAGAAAATGAAAGAAAGAAAGAAAGGAGAGAGCCGGCCAAAGAGAGAAGGGATGTGGGTGAAATTGAGTGGATGAGAATGATGGGTAGTGGGGTTAGGTGGGGGCACATGTGGTCCACAAAATTCTGACTTACATATATATATATATATATATATATATATATATATATTTAAACTCAAGGGATGTTACAATACTACCATTAATTCCAAAAGTTTAAAAACAATATGGCTCCTGCCATGTCAGAAAATAATGCATTGGCTTTTGCCTTTGATGACAAGGATACTTGAACAAAGTTTCTCTCTAAATTAGTTTGGAGAAAAACCCTACAAACTCATCATATATATCTATATTGAGTGTGAATTTTGAAAATCCAATCGTTAGATTGCATATTCTTATTACATCCTTAATGTTTACAAAATTTCAAGAAAATCAATAATCAATTGCTATGTCATCAAATAAATATTATAATTTCAAGTTTTTGTAATCTAAAGTTGTATATAAAAAATAAGATAATTGATCAAATAGTAAATAATATCCGATTTGAACTGAATTTGATATGCATGTTAAGAACATAAGGAACATGAAATTTAACGGTTAGATTTTCAAAATTCACACTTAAAAAAGAAATATATGAAAAGTTTGAAGTGTTTCTCTCCAAACTAGTTTGGAGAGAAACTTTATTCAGAGAAACTTTGTTCAGGATACTTCGGATGTTTTTCAATTATCTGGTTCACATTTAGAAAAATCTCCAGTTCATTTTGACAACAAGCTGGTTGGGAATCAGAATCCAGTGGATTCAAAATCAGATAGCAGCTTCTGTGAAAATAACACTTGGGAGTGTCAAAGGAGTTTTAACTAGTTTAGACATTAAACTTTACAGGAATGTGGAGCTTTATAATGAGCTAAATGGCATTGTTGAGCTTGTCGGATGCTATGTCCACCCTGTTAGAGATATATATTAGACATATTAGCCCAATTGACTTTGACTTTTTGCGTTGACCTTTGACCAAAAGTCAAAATTTCCAAAAGGGTCTATCTTGCTCAGTTTTTCACGTAGATTCCGATTTTGGCCTCCGTTTCTTCATTTGAAGTTTTGAAATTGGACAATTGGCACATTCTTCATTGTGGTTTCTTCAAAGGCATTCTACAAGGCATCTTCAAGTGATCTTCTCATGCTTATCCAACCTCAAGTCTTCATCAAGCTTCCGCCTTGAGTTTGAGGGAGGGTGTTAGAGATATATATTAGACATATTAGCCCAATATAATAGGCCCAAGCCCATTCCTGCTTGTACTAGTAGTCTAGGGTTTAGTCGCCTATATATACTCATGTTAGGGTTCATTGTAACACAGGAGGTTATTGTACTACACTCTCATATAATAAAGATGTAGCCCTTAAGGGATTCCTCCGTGGATGTAGGCCGTAAGGCTGAACCACGTAACCCTTGTGTTCTCAGTGTTCCTCTTCTATGCTTCCTCTTCCGCATCTACTCTAGCATACACAACATGATATAACACATCGCGTTGCTAATATTTAACACACCCCATGCCTGTTTCTTCAGTATTGTTGAGCACCAAGGAGAATGAAATCTACGTTGTGTTTTATGTGGCCTTCTAGCGGATAGAAAGAATAGGATGCCCTTCTTTTGTTGGTCACACATCCATAACATTGCTGATTCTTAGAGATTATTTTGGTAGAGAAGTAAGTTATTATATGCATAGTTTCCAGGTATTACTATTAAGTTTTGATAAATTCCTTTGGCTGGTCACATATTACCTTTCCTGCTCATTGTTGACTTTGCACGTTTGTGTTACTCTGCTAATTGAACCAGAAAGATCTGGTTTGTGATTTTCTCTAGATGGCCAGCTTCTTGTTTACTTGACAGGTTGTATTACTATGGATTTTAATTATACAGAATAAACACATGAAACAAAGTAGCAATTTCCCATATTTATTCTCAGGGAAGGGAGAATCCAATGCTTGTGTTCAATATGTAAATTAGATTGCTTCAATGACAATGGAGTAAAGATTGTGTGAGTAAAATTCGGTTATGTTTCAATTGTTCTAAACTTGACCATAGTTGAGAATTTGCAGTGTATATTGGTTTGTGAACCTACCATCCTGTCATTGTTAGAGAGAGTGGCAGACGGCCTGTGTGTGTCATGAATTCTGCAAGGAAGTTATTTCTGAATTGTATCATATTATTTTACCTTAGTTAAATTTGCCGCTCAATTATCAAAATTTTCCTGTATTTTGTTAGGGTTTTTTTTTTTTTTTTTAATTAATTAATTAATTTTTTAAATTTATCTATCTTTATGCTTCTATCTGTTTTTAAGCTGTCAAGTGTCTGTATATCAGAGTAATGGCAAGAAGAAGGATCATCTAAGCTAAAGAGGCAGACAGCAAGTTGAACTGCAGAATAAAAGAAGAAGAAATACTGCAAGTAAAAGAAGCTGATAAACTACCTGTAGTTTTGTATATGTCTTAATAAACGACTTGTAGTTTAGTGTAGTCATAAATAGTTTGTTAGTTGTACATGTTTGACACGTGAGAGAGTTAGTTAGAGTGATTAGTTAGTTTGTTAACTCCGTTTATTCTGTTTCTTAGTCTCAGCTGTGTATATAAAGCTGGTGTAATTGTTTGTTAATTAATTAAGTTCATTTTTACCAAAAACAATCATTGATACTGTAGGTTTATATGAATAGGGGATTAGGTCTCTGGTTTAATTATCAAAAGTTTGTAATAACTAATTGAGTTGCATAAGCCTTATGGGGAAAAAATTCACATCTTGGACATCAGGTTGAATCGTTAAGCACTTGGCTCCAGGTGTATGGCTAACTCTTGCATATAATTTCTCTTTAGTTTCTTGTGAGATTTCTTTATAATTTATATAGCAAATGTGAGTGTGCACATTCATAACTGAAAAATAGGTCAAATTTGGATAAACCCCAAGTATGAATGTTCAATGGTTGCCAAGGTGGTTTGTCTTGAATATACAACTGTACACAAAAATTCCAAAGATAATCAAACAACCTAGAGTTCTACAACAAGCATGTATACCGTGAGGGAAGGGTGTGGTTGTGGGTATGCACCATTTCCAACTAGTTAAGCTTTTGAAGTGTTACCCAATCCGTTTGGATTCCATTCCACATTTTAAGCTGCCATAGTGAGCGAAATAGCATTTTGAGATGCTATATACTACACCCTTGTCATCGAAGCCATTCAGTTTCTTGAAAGAACTTAAATAATAATAATAATAACTAGAACACAGTTGCTGATTATTCAAAAGAGCCAACCAGCAATCCAAGTTGCCAGTTTGACAGAAACATTAATTGGAAAGATGGAAGGAGCATAAGACAAGAAAAAGAAGGAACCCAGATATGGAATGGAATGACTTTGCTAGTTACAGAGCCTACCATTTTATTCTAGTTATCTGCTTGAGAAGCATTTGATTTAGCACACTATGAAACACCCTTGAACCAAGGGACACACATTAGTAAGCAACACATGAAGAGAAAAGAAGTGACCTCGAGGTGAGCAAAATTGCATTAGAAGACGTCATCTACGAAAGACTTGTCTGGTTTTTATTCAACGCCACTTTCAAACTATCTTGGCGATTGAAAACCTGTTACAATGTGCGGTGTCAAACTCGGTTTGTTTAAAAAGAAATCACAAAATTAAGGAATAAAGAATGGAAAGAAAGACAACCTCAAAGTCCCGTGGGCAAACCATTTGTTCTGGCTCTCCATTAACAATTATGGCAGGAGATTCGGCAAGATTGTTCCAAATTTTCCCTTTGGTTTCCTTAATCGTTTTTGTGAACATATTTGGCATTTTTGTTAACTTCCATTGATGGAGAGTCTTCAATTGCTTTAAACTACCGGGGATCTTCAAACTCCGGCAAGTGTCAATCTCAAACCCCACAAGCTTTTGCATTGCTTGTTCATTCACATAAAAATCTTCCAGTTCACCTAGTTTCTCGAATTTCAAGACTAGAAGCTGGGGAAAGCCTCCCCTATCGCATTCTATGGTTTTCCCTGTATAAGAATTTAGTAACCAGAGATATCTAAGGTTGCGAAGCTTCTGTAACACATGCATTGGATCTTCTGAAAGACAAGACCTCACCAACTTAAGGTAAGTTAGGCTTTGTGGGAGTCCATTAGTATTTATGATGAAAAATGGATTATCAATTCTTCCATGCAAACATAGTCGGGATAGATTTTCAAGGCCTGACAAACGTTTCAACCTTAGATCCCTAGGCTCTTCAAAATCATTAGTTGTGTCCAATTGCAAAGATTGAAGGTGTCTTAGTTTCATGACATGCTCTGTCATCTTCACTTGCTGTGACGGATTCAACCGGAGTACCAGTCACAATTCTCTGAGGTTGATCAACATGTCCAGGCTATCCTTTAGAGGACTGTTCTCATTGACAAAGGCCCCCTTCAGCGTTTGGAGATTCTTCAGGGAATCACCACTAATAAATTGATCCACAATGTTCATTTCACTTATGTATAGGTGCTTAAGATTTTGCAGTTTTTGTACTGGTCTAGGTCGATTCAATACACAGGTATGCTTTAGATCAAGAGTTTGGAGGTTCAGTAGGTTACCAATTGATGATGGGATGGTCTCTAGGTAACTCCGCCTTAAGTCCAGATACATCAGATGAATTAACTCTCCAATGTTGTTGGGCAATTGAACTTTGTATATACGTTCAAGATTTAGAATCTGTAACCTTAAAAAGGTGTCCACTAGCAATGCCTTTGTGAAAAAATTTCCCTACAACTTCTCCGGGTTGATCTCCCAGTCTAGTGTCAAAAAAAAAGAATGGACGGGATATCTATATCTTCACATTTTTGTGCTGTTTCCATGACTGATCATCCAAAACTTGTGACTTCTCAGCCTTTAGAAACTCATCACCATAGTTGTTAATGGACAAGCGCCGACTTTTCCCATGAAAACTTGAGCCCTCTTTCTCTAGAACTTGACAAAAATTGAACTCTGAAAGTTCAAAAACGTGTACAAAACACCTTTGAACGTTTAGACCCCCAAAATACAACTTAACAAATTCAAGCAAAATGTCAAACAACTAGTGTGCGGAAAACTTAACACATGCTATAATATGAAATTGGTTAAAAACTATCTAAGCCATAACAAAATAAAACCACAACAGATAATAAAAAGGCAAAGATAGAGAGGAAGGAAGATGCAAACACAAAGACAACACGCGATGTGTTATCGAAGAGGAAACCGAAGTCCTCGGCGAAAAACCTCTCCGCCGCCCTCCAAGCGGTAAACAATCCACTAGAAAATACAGTTGGGATACAAGGACAGCAATAGACCCTCCAAGCCTAATCTACCCTGTGCACCTAAGCCCTCCAAGCTTCTTGCTCCAACGAGGTTGCGCCGAACCTTTTTCTTTTCTAGCTTCCCGGATTCCGCTATTAGACCGTAGCATCAACCAATGAAGATTGGTTCCTTTCTAACTGCTTCCCAGAAATCCAAACAACTGTCTCACAGTGATGATGATGGTGAGAACCAGGTTTGGTATAATGCCTCTCAAGGATTTGACAATGGAGAGGAAGAGAGTTGAGGAATTTGAAGAGACTCTAAGGTAGAGATTGTGGGTGAAACAATCTGGTTTTTCTTTAGGGTTTCTCTCTCAAAATTCTCTCTGGAAGCTCTCTTTCAATCGTGGGTAAAAGGGGTATTTATACTGGAGTGGGAGAGGAATGTGAAATGTCAGGTTTTACAAAACAGGGGTGGCTCGCGGCTTGACCAAGTCGCGAGATCCAGTCGCGAGTTAACCGTATGGCCAGTTGTCCTGTTTTGTCCTGTAGTGCTTCAGCTAGCATGACTGTTCATCTCCAGCATGCTTGGCACGTGTGCTGCTTCTGGCGGCTTGCAGCCGCGAGTCACCCGCGAGTCCCACCCGCGAGTCCCTGTTTTCTTGCACACTCTTGAGCAAACTTCACTCTATCTCACTCACTACCCTTACAACAAACCCACCTAAATACAGGGTTACTAAATGCTGAATTACAAGCAAATTTGGCACGGAATAAAGCCAATTAGATGGTTGAATAAATTCAACCTTAAAAACTCCGTAGTTATTGAAAGGATAACCTCACGCATCAGATCATGGTTATGGCAATGTTTAGCTTTCCCATCAATGCTAACAATTGAAACTTGAACCAAACTTCTACAGATGTGCACAGCTAAGTATTTATCCGCAACCTCCTCCAATGTCTTGCCTTTCTCTTCCATCACGGTAAAGTTGTGATTTTCAATTATGTTGTGTTGGCTTTAATTTCATGCTAAATTTGATTATAATTTTTTCAATCATCTTCCCTGTGTATATGTGGGTTTATTTGTAAGGAATAAATGTGAGAGATCGGTGAAAAATCAAGTTTCAAAAGTTGAATAAATGGATTTCACGACTGGCTCGTGAGTAGCTCACGAGAAGCAACTCGCGAAAAGGCCACATATGAAGCACATGACTAGAAGACAGAGTCGTGCTAAGCTGTCATTTTTGTGACTATCTCACGGGAAGGGCCAACCCGCGAAGGACTCACTAAAGTCTTTGTTTGGAAAAAGGTTGTGTTTTGCTTTACCTTTTTTTTACCCATACTATATCACTGCAACAAATCTGACTTTTTTCAAGGGTCAAAACCCTTAAAAAAGTATTAAAAACCCTTGAAAAAAATTATTTTAAGAGTCCAATTGACCCTTGATAACCCTCGAAACATATACCATCCAAAAAGAAATTTTAACGGCCTTCGTGGCCCTTAAAACAAGTGCTCTAATCTTATTTTGAGGGTCAAAAGACCCTTAAATAACCTTTTACCAAGGTTTAAAAAATTTATATTTGCAACCCTTGATAAATAAGGTTATTTAAGGGGTCTCTTGACCCTCAAAATAAGATTTTATTTTATTTAAAAAAAAAAAAAAAAAAAAAAAAAACCACAATCATGCACAAATATATATATATATATATATACATACACAAAAATTCACAATTGTTGAAATAATATGCTATGAACATACAATTATTTCATAGCATATTCAAAATTCGGTAGAAATCATTCTCATAAGAGCATAAAAGAAAGAAGAAGAAAAAAAATGCCCATCAATGTTCTAGCTAGGGAATGAGCAAGCTGGTTGCCCTCTCTTTTTACATGTTTGAAGCAATATTTATGAAAAATCTCTTACAACATCCAAATCTCTTCAATAACATGACCAAACCATGGTTTTTGTTGGGGCCTGGTTGTTGATAGCTGTGACAACTCTCTGACTATCTCCTTCGAACTCTACCTTAGAAATGCAAAGTTCTCTAGCAAAACTTATTGCCCTACTAACTGTCAAGGCTACTTCATTTTCACCCAATTAACATTAAAAAAGCAATTATGTATTTACACCAAAAGCTTCAATTCTACAAAAGCACATTACCATGCTAGTATTTATCAGAAATCTTTTGCTTCTTCCACTTATGTGCAGCTTCCAATATTCTAAGATTAGTCGTCTGAGTTTCCTCTGGAAACATGTAGCCAATGTATTCCTCATATCTGCCAATTTAAACTTGTTAGCAAAGGCAAACAAGGAAAGCTCACAAAATGTAATGGAACACGATTATATCTCAGACAGCATCTGCCTCCTCTTTTTTAGCTTTTTTGGCAGTTTAGCTTGGACTAAACTAATATCATCAAGCTCACCAAAATTGTTGGTTTTCTCAAAAACCCCTGATTCATAGAAAACAAAAGAAAAGTGTTAGAACTTGTTTCATTGGTGATGAAATTTAAAAATAATCAGAATATCCAGTCTTTTACTCTAGTTTGCAACCAAATTAAGCTGCAAACAAGACATAGGCACTTATGCTTGGCTGAATTGCTTTGAGCACAATGCAAGAAGAACCGCTTCCAGATTTACTTCACACATCCAACTTATCCTAACCACCCTGCATGACAAAGTCATAGTCCTTGATGATTTAGAAGGAAATGTAATATAAGGCTACCATAAAATGTAAAAACTCTAGATAGTGATTCATATAATCACTTTTGTTCAGCATAGGCTTCTGCTTGAGATTCATCTTCCAAAGCAATGGACAAAAAACACACTTCCAAACCAAGGCCCAAATTAGCAATTAGTGTCAAAGCTTAAAGTACTCGAAATTTGACAATACCAGCAAATATTCTTTGATTTCAATGCCTAAAGCATATCATTCACAATTGTTGAAATGATATGCTATGAATTTCACAAGTCGGGACATCTTCACGAATAACTCCCTTCACTTGGTTTCCATCTTGAGAGGCCACAAACTTGACACTCACTTTTGTTGGAATTTTCCTTCCAATACAACATACAATTATTTCTACAAGCATCTATCTTCACATAATCAAGACCCAAATCCTGAATCATCTTCTTTGCCTCATATAATGAATTTGGCAACTCTACAATAACTTTAGAAAGCACATCATTCAACAATTGAAGCAATAGAGTAAACGATTTGTTTGTCCAACCACTAAGGCATTCATAATAGTATAAGTAAATATCAAATAATGGGAGATCAAGGGGATTCTAACAACAAACATCCAAAGTGCATTCATTTACTTATGTAGAAGCCCACAGTCATGTCCTAAAACAGGTATTTATGGATGTAGTGTAAGACATACACACATAGACAAAAACATTGTATATCACAAGAATATGGATAACTCACCTACCCAGAATGAAAGAAATAATTCTCCCTGGCCAATTTTGTTGGTGTTGACTGATAGAAGTTGTAGCAGGTCCAAGTAAGCTGCAAAAGAAGAAATAATAGAATCTAGTCAACTGCCAAAAGAGTGAACAAAACTAAAAACAATAAAGGAAAGAAGGGTAGGATACTAGGATGCCCCATGAAGATTAAAAAAAATCCATTTTGTTCGAGAAATTATTATAAGTGAGTTGCATTTCGGGCAGCAGTTAACAATATTTATACAATCTTTCCACATCACTTTAGAAGACAGCATCACTCTAATTGCAACATCAGCTCAGAGAACAGGGTTCTCACTAGGTATGCATTTAATTTAAAAAGAACTAAACCCACCATCAAATTTCCATTACAGTCAAATCACACTCAAAATTTTATAAAACCAAACCAATAATTCACTTTGAAAGACAAATAAACCCAATTCATGCTGTGGATGTACCCAACCAAGACAAATAAACCCCCCTAGGTTCATCCCCTTACCACTAACCTCCACTATCAGTAATCTCCCTCTCCATTTCCACAACCCAAAGCTGAGACCCATGATCCTAACATTCCCATAATCCCATGGCAACACCCAACCAACCTCACCCTCAGTCAACTGACTGCAACAATCACACACACCACACATTAAACACAAAAACTGCACAGACATACACATGACAACTGAAAAATACAAGAAGCTTACTAAATTTCTCTGATATACAGGCCTCTGATGTAACTAATATTGAATATAGCAATTTGGAGCAAATTCCTCGTCTGTTTCAAATTTCAATTAGCATAACACAACCATTAAATTTCTCGATCTTAAATCTCTAAAATCTAGCAAAAAATTAAATGAGAAATAATTTCCATTTGTTTTAACCAAATTTTACATGGAGTACTCGAAACAGAGTATGAAGTAACAAAAAAATAATTCTATGGATTTTCTAAAAGAAAATTGAATCTGATCACATAAACAAGGAAAATATGCTCAGATGTAAATTTCTGCTAAAGAAATTCAAATGCGATTGTCCGTAATTGAAGTTGAAAGACAGAAAATCGAAATTCTGATGATGATTACCAGAAGAAGCGAATCCTGCTCAGTGATTTCAGCTTCCTTCTGTGCTACAACCTGAGGAAAACGATTACGTTACAGTGAGATTCTAAAGCGAATGATCAATTAGAAATAGAAATAGGGAAATCAATGATGAGATCAATTTTCTGAGAAATGTGAAACGAAAATCATGGGGAAATCGATGAAAAAGTGTGGGTAAACCAAAAAAACAAAAAAATCAAAGACGAAATTAGGATTTGTGATTCGTACCTAACCGGAGCTGAGAAACACAACGCCAAGAGAGAGGAAGAGTCACAAAACCGAGATCGTACCTAATCGGAGCTGTGCGATTACGTACCAAATTGATGATCGTCGAGCTCTATGAGATCTCCAAGATCGTCGAGCTCTATGAGATTTCCATAAGCTCTGTGAGATTTCTATGCTCTCTCAGTTTCAGGCTTCAGCGAAAGAGTGATAATAATAGCTTTGTGTTTGTTGGTTACGTTTGGGCTATATTTTTAAATTTTGTTGGGCTTTTTCCAGGGATGAAAATTTTGTTGTGGGCTTTTTTCAAGGGCTGAAAAAATTGAAATTTTTTATCAAGGGGTGTGGGCTGAAAAAACTGACGCGTTTTTTTTTTTTTTCACATTTATTTCAAGGGTATTATAACTTATTTTGAGGGATTAAATAACTTTTGAAATAAAGTGAAGTAATATAGCCTCCCGCATTTGTATTTATAGATTATATCGACAGATTTTAGTAAACCCTCGATAAAAGAGGGTTGATATAACTAAAGTTTGTTGTAGTGTATATACCCTCATTACTCATAAATTGTAAGGAGTGCTTTCAGAGAGAAAATCCTAGAAAATACACTTGAGAGTTAGAGATTATTATACCCATAATTATTTATACATTTCCATGTGGTTTTCCTCTACTCCTACCTCTCCATCTTTAGATCTTTGAGAGGTTGCTAGCCTAGACACTTAACATACTCATTTTGAGTGTAAAGTGAGATTTTGGTATTGCTGGGAAGCATTAGAAGGAGCCATTTATTGGTAGATGCAATTGGGCTGAATTGTGGGATCCAGAAAGCTAGAGAAGACTAGACTCCAAGAAGTCAGTTGGTAGTAGGAGCTTAGAGGGCTCAAGTACATGGGGTAGACTAGATTTGGAGGGTTTTTTGTTATTCGTATACTCCAACTTTATTCTCTAGAGGATCAATTTCGACTTGAAGGGTTACGAAGAGGTTTTTCGCCGAGTTCTTTGGTTTTCTCTTTAATAACACGTCTCGTTATTATCTTATGTTTGCATCTCTTCTCCCTATTCCTTAAGCTTTCTTTTTATTGTTAATAATGGACGAATATGACTTAAGATAGTGTTATTGGTTCATTACACTTATTTACTCTTGTTCTACACTTATTCTAAATTAGAGTAAAAACAATTTAGTCGTAATTTTTATTTAGCGGTCTGAATAAGCTCTTGTATTTTAGCACAAGTTTAAGCTTTCAATTACAAACTCTCAGCTATCCACTGTTTTGTCAATCTTGAACATTTTATGGAATAGTCCTCAAAGATACATGTCAATGTATAAGAAACAGGATTTGAGGCAGTGAGGCAGATCGTGATAGCTGAAGGACAAAATTTTTCTAATGCTTGTGTGATGTGGATTGCTTTCTAGCTCAGAACTATGATTATCATGAAAGCATTTCCAATCAGAGACAATCATTTCTTTGGTTGACAGAAGACCACCTATAAGCACAATTGCCAGTGGTAGCCCTTTGCATCTTGCAACAATTTAGGCAGATAGTTGCTCCAACTCTGGTTGACATCCCTCAACGATGGAGTACTTGAATGCCCTTTTGCAAATGAGTTCCATGGCCTTTTCAGGAGTTAAAGGTTGTATTTCATGAATATGAACAATTGAAAACTCTTTGCAGGAAGAAGCAACATTATAATTACGTGTTGTGGCTATAATCCTACTGCCTTCGTTATTATCTGTAAAAGCATGCTTTATAGTTCCCCAAAAATCATTGAAAACGACAACGCACCTCTTATTTTGTAGACATTCCCTCAGTTTGCCAACGAGTGAAATCAAATTGAAGTTGTTGATCTCCTCAGGTGCAGTCTTCCCCATTACTTTATAGTATTGCTTTGTCATCTCTTTCAGAAGCTCCTCCATGTTGTATGATTCAGTTACTGTGACCCAAATGCAGCAATGGAAGTGTTCCTTCACGCCATGGTTGTCAAAAACTTTCTTGGCAAGAGTAGTCTTGCCAAGAACACCCATGCCTACGATTGAAATTGCCGTGAGTTGAGATGCTCCGTTCACCAACCAGGGACGGAATTAGGATTTGAACTTGGGGGCCAAAGCTTAAATCAATTTTTTATTTTATTTTTTTATTTATGCAAATAAAAACTAACGCCTATTTCATATTCAACAAAACACTATATATATTTCATATTCAACAAAACACTATATATAAAATAAGTGTTTCTTAAACATTTGATATTATAAAAATGTCAACAAAGTATAACACACAAAATAAGTGTTTTTTAAACATTTCAACACATTTCGTAGTTCTACAAATTAAAATAAACAAAAAAGTTTCATTTTTTCCATATTTCGTAGTTCTATACACCAACTAAAAAAAAAGGGACTTCTCAACCAAAAAAAGGGAAAATCTAAAACCAAAATAATCACAAACAAACAAGCACAAGTTTATATATATTACTAATATTAGCCACATCACACAAAAGTGACAAAGACAAAGTTCACAAGTTCATATATATATATATATATATATATATTACTAATATTAGCCATGTCACTTGACAAAATTTTTTATAAAACCAAAACAATCAGACCAAAAACTTGGTCAATTGGTCACAAAAAAAGTCACTTATGACTTACCAAAAACTAGTCTTTATAGTTAATAGTACTCACAAGTGACAAAACAATGACTACCAAAGACTACTCTCACAAATAACAAATTCACTATCACAATTCAGTACTCACATCCTACTGTCTTGGTCCCACTTTATTTCTTTACAGTTAAAAGCAAAAAAAAGAAGAAGAAAAAAAGTAACAAACACAAGTCTGAAACCGGTCCACACCATCACAAAAAGGAAAAAGCCACAAATAATTACACAGTAGTCAATACTCAATAGTCAATACAAAGCTACAAACACAAACTAAGTCTACGGTCCACATATTGACACAAGCACAGTGAACACACCAGTCCAATAAAAGCCATGACTCACAAATACAGTCAACACATTCACCACAATCCATAAAAAAAACACAGAGGGCAGAGGGCAAACGGCTAAGGCACTAGGCAGAGCAATATAGCAAAGACAAAAAAAAAAAAAATATATATATATATATATATGAACTTAAGAGAGGAGAGAAATTTCTTAGATTTACCGTGTGTGACTGTGATCAAGGATCTGAGGAGGAGCAGCAGCAGTAACAGTCAGGATCTGAACTGAGTAAAAGAACAGTAGCAGCAACAGTGATGGTTTGAGGAGGCATTGATGCTTGATGAGGTTCAGTGGAGGAAGAGTGAGGTTAGGGTAAAAATTTGAGAATTGTAATTTAGGTTTTCAGATGTCCATATTTATTTTTTTATTTTGTAGTTTTTAGTTTGTCGGTTTTTTTATTTTTTATTTTTATTTTTTTTATATTTTTTTAAGAGAGTTTGTCGGTGATTTTTTCAGATTGATTCATATATTAGTTTTTTTTTTTTTTAATTTGGGGGGGGGGGGGGGGGGGCAATGGCCCCCTCTACCCTACTGTAGGTCCATCCCTGTTTGAAATAATGATACATGAATTAGATCATGAGTTTTTCAACAAATTTAGCTTCCCATCCATTATTATTGATGGTATTGAGGAGGCTGAAGGTGAAGCTGACGAAGATGATGAAGTTGTTGCGGAGGCTATTGATTAGGTAATTTAATATACTCAACTTTACGTTTTTATTGGGTTTCCTATTTTTGTTTTATGCATGACATTTAATCAATGATAATTCGTTTTTGCTACTACTATTATCTCTATATATTAAGAGGATTCAGAAGGTTAGTTATATCTTCAGAAAATGTTAAAAATACACCTATAGTACGTTTAGTACATTGAATGTGGATTACAACAGGAATGGTAATCTTTATTACTAGGAATAAAAGGTATTGTAATGGAATAACTAAACCTATTCATTAATTTGGTTGTAAGTTGTAACATTAGAATAAAACTTATGATCTATTTTAGGAAATATCTCATCCATACAAATATATTTCCTAGAAAATAATATATTTTAAATTTTAGAGAGATGAGTTATTTTTTAATGATTTTTTATTTCCATAATTGTTAGGTGGATATGGAAAGTTTATTTATTTGAAAATATATTAATGTTAGAAGTTATTACATCTACTAAGGAATAACTATTACAATCATTTTAGAGAAGAATAATTATTTCTCATTTTAAAGAATAGCTATTCATAAGGAATGACTATTCCTTGTAATAAAAACATAACCAAACTATTGAATAGCTAAACCATAGGAATAACTATTACATTACAATGCCTATTACAATCTACCAAACGTTAATCTAATTAAATAATCTTTAATCTTAAAAAATAAAAAATAGGGTTAAAATTGTAATTTAACAAAATTCAAAATAAAAAAAACTACTAGAGAAACTTTTTTCCTAAAAATTAGCACACTTTCTATTTGGATATATTTCACGCACGTTTTATATATATATATATATATTTTTTTTTTTTTTTTTAAACTAGCACACACTAAACCTAGTAGTTTACTCTATTTCAAATCCTAAATTTTAGTTTTTTAAAAATTCATTCACGTGTAACCTCACATATAATAGATAATTTCAAATTGAAAAATTATATTGAACTCAAAATAAATAAAATGGCTTCATCGCACGTGCAGAGCGCGTGTGATGAGGCTAGTTATTATTATTATTAAAATACTAAATAAAAATTAAAGCATTATCTCTCTCAAATAATAATTATATTTCAATGATAATCTCATAATAGTTAATGATGTGGCATTTTTAATAAAAAATTACAAAATTATTTACAACTGGAACGTCTTTTACAGCTTACTGCAAGTGCTTTTACAAACTTATGAGTGGCATGTGAGTCATTATATTTTATTATTTTGTTAAAAAAATCGGACTTTCTAATATCTTTCTGTGACCCAAGCACTTCATTTTCCTTTCCTACCATTCTCTCAACAATTGTGGTTGCAGCTGCCGTCACTATCATCACTGCTCTTCTTCTACTACAGCGACTCCTCCAAATGGCCTTTGTTGTCACTGCAACAGCCGACACAAGCTCTGTCCTTCGCTAATCTCCATGAATGTCTGTTGACTGCTAATCTCTTAAAGATCTTTATGTTTCTTTGTTCAGATTTGTTTCCAATATCCATAACTAGCAAGAAATTATGTTAAAATATGTTTCATTATAAATCTTCAAATCTTTGAAGTATTATATTGAAGGTTTTTTTTTTTTTTTTTTTTTTTTTTCCAAAAAAAAGAAATTGAAAAAAAAAATGGTCCTTTTATCTTTCTCCGCCATGAACCAATGGTAGTAACTATGGGAATCTTTGTTGCCTATCTCTTTTGTTGCACTCAAAATATTCGTTGGTTTCTTGCTCTTGACATTAGATTACTCTCATTAACAAGAGAGGATTTATGGCCAATCAATATAGATTAGAGAGAGAGTTACGTAAAAGACTTAGTATGCTTAAAGGTGGTTCTCTTCAACTCATATCTAGATTTTTGTTAAGAGAGTTTACAGTAAATTACTGTTGGCTTTGAGATGGTATGGCCACTTGATTAGAAAATTGGAAAACGGTGAAGCAAAGAAAGGGAAAATAGGGGAGGAGGGAGTGAGGGGTTGAAGCCAATCCTATCCTTTTTATTTTGGCATTAGAATAAATAAAATACAATTAGAGATTATATGGCAACTTTATGATTAAATAGCTGATATGGCATAGGACACTTAAACATATTCTATATATATATATATATATATATATGAGAAATAAACTGCTAAACACACACATCCTTTAATTACACTCCTTACCAAGTTCAAACACATTATTTAACTTAAAGTACCAAGAGCCTCCTTTTTCATATTAATTATCAATTTGTCACACATATATATTTGATTTTAGTTTGAAACATTTTTCCCTTTTAGTACTTATCATCCCTCCGGCAATAGACATGGCTTTACACAAAAAGAACTCAACCAAGTTAAACAAAAATTCTAAAAAAGATTTTGCCGAATATTTTTAAACAGTAAAAGTCTCCCTTTTTTTTTTTTTTTTTTTATAAAAAAATAACAATATTTAGCAAAACACCTGCCCCATGCAAAAATTTCAACATCTAAGAACCAAAAATCCAACCAAATGATTACAATTGGCCAAAATTATACATGTGACGAAGCAAAGATAAGTTGTCTCATTGGACAATTTTATTTATTTTTAAGCATATTACATTGCACAGTTTAGTACATAAACATAGGAAACCATAACAGTCTAGACATTAACAAAGGGGTAAAGTTCATATCTAACGTTACAACTGCCACCAACAACTCGCCCACCTCGTTTTCCATCGCAACAGTTGGGAAGTTCACTAATCGCTGTATCAAGACACTTCTTACAATCAAGACCTGAAAGGTCTCTGGTGCATTGAGCCAAACCATATAGTTTGCTTGATGAATCAAGCTTTAGGTCCCCGGTAGCATAGAATTTTGGATTGGCATAAGCTTTATTAGATAACCTGCTTAACAAATCCTTAACTTTTGGATTGAATGAAGTGGGATTTTCTACGTCTTCGACGTTCCACATATAAAACTTGTTTTTGTTATCGATTTCTCCAAAGAAATGTATGTTCGAGTACTTTAAAAGGCAGTTATCATACCAAATTATCGCTCCTTTTTTATAAGGACAACGATCACCAAGCTCTTTCTCCGCATCAATGACACAGGTCTTACAGTTTGTTTTTGAGACATCACCTCGGCATAGGGCTAAACCATTTGCTTGAGCTCGGCCTTGCCCAGTCGAGCTGAGCCCAAACCCTTTTGAAGGAACTTTGGTGGACAAAAGTTTAAACAAGCCATTCAAGTTTGTACCATAAGGGCTATTGGCAGTGTAGTTTTCCTGGCTAAAACAAAAATGGTATAATGGGTCAGCACAATTGACTGCATGGAGGAAGAGGCTGAATAATAGAAAACTTAAGGAAATATATTTTGAGCACAACATGGTGAATGAAATTGAAGGTTGGTTTTGTGGATGTGTAATATTATCTACAAGAACTCTATAAATAGACGAGACTTATCAAGGTTTGGCCAAGTTTGGAGTAGAAAATGCTGACTTTATTCTTAGTGGCAACCTCATCTCAGTCCTTCCTTTTGATTAATAAACCTTTCGTACAAAATCGCACTCAGACTTTGAACGTGCTGGAGCGTAGAGTCAATAATCTGGCACAAAATCTTTTGGTGGCGCTTTTATATTAATTAACTCATGAGAGTTCTAAGGAAACTAGAAACCAACTGAAATTCCTGTGGGATCAATGCAGGGGCGGCTGCACTTGTAATTCAGGGGTTCAAAAAAACCCACTCACTTGAAAAAAAAAATATTTATATATATATATAAAATATTTTTTTATTAATTTAATTGCCCTTAAAAATAATTTTGCACAACTTGACTTAAATCTTGCACACCCTGATTGCAAATTAATGCCCAAATTCGAATAACATAGATCAACTCATACCAAAGCTAATTAACAACACAAATCAGTCTCCCTTTCTCTCATCAATCTCATCTCATCTCTATTCTCTATTTGTCTTTCTATGTATCTCTGACTCTAAAAATAAAATGTGAGTGTCTGCGAGTTTTGAATATCTTTTTTTATTATAAATTTATATTGTATGAGAGAGAGAGAGAGAGAGAGAGAGAGAGAGAGAGAGAGAGAGAGAGAGAGAGAGAGAGTGTGTGTGTGTGTGTGTTTGATACTAATTGTGTGCATTATTTTTTTCTTTTTTGATATAATGTTATTTGTGTGAATTGTAAAGCATGTGAATGTGTACATGTTATAAATATAATATAACTTTATATAATTTAACAACCAAGAAATATAGAGGATTTGTTATATGTGTATATTGTTATCATGTTATAATAATTTTTTATTATAAAACTAGTGATTCGAAGAAAAAAATAGTAAAATTAGTGATTGTTGAATGTATTATTTATGTATGGATGTGTGTGGTTATGTGAGTTAATAATTTATAAAAACAATAACAACTAAATAAGGACAATTACATAAAAATGAAAATGTTATACAAACATAATAAAATAAGATGGTTACATCTACGTTAACAATAGATAATAACAATTGATAATAAATTATTATGGGAAGATTTCAAAATATGAAAACTCATAAAAAGATATTGTAAAATTTCATGTATTTATGTTTATTTTTTTTGTCAATAACACACTATATTCAAGTTCTCTTTTTATTAAAGTTTGTTTAATTTAAGTTTCTTAACAACCCCAAAAGAAATTTCCTGAAGCCGTTATTGGATCAATGGAATTAAAGTAATATGTTGAAAGAAATCACTTGCTCGTGGTTTTGCATGTGCTCAAAATTAATTTTGAAAACCATGAGCAATGAATAACCTTATTGACTCCACTGCTCAGTGTTTTGAAAATTGGTTTGATAAAAAATATAAATTATTATCTAAAAAATGAAATTAGGCAAGAAAGTGTCAAATAGAAGTGGAATATGGATATGGGTGAAAACATGGACAGTCATGGTGCAACCTACAAACATTAAATCCAAATCTACAAGACAACCAAATGCAAATTAGTTGCCATACATGTTAATATCATGGTTTTTAGACTCGGACGGTTCATTGAACCATAAAAGAGAGAGGTTCAAGGTTTTTAAGGTTTAACCGAGGTTGAACCAGGGTCGAACTGTGATAATGTCATAATTAATTTAATAATTATTTAAATATAAATAAATATATTAAATTTGTAAATATTAGCAAAATTTACTAAACATATCTTAAAAATTGAAACAAAATTTCAATGAAATTTTCATGATATTATAAGGTTAACATAAAATAGTACATTATAAGGTTAATAAAAAATAGTACAACATAAATAACCATAAAAAGAAATTTTATAATAGTCTTTCAAGAGAAATCATTTCAATCAACTAAAAAAGACTTTTAAAATAAATTCATAAATTGCATAGGTATTATTCTTAAATAAAAAGTTAATTTAGCAATGAAAAAAAAAAATTAATAATATTAAATATGTTGAGAAAGATGACATAAAAGGTTAGAAACTATAAATCATATAAATTTAATATAAATTTAATAATACTGCATCTTAGTCCACAAAAAGGCCACTTGGTCAATCTTGTTGCTTACAAGGTGAGAGGTTAGGTTCGTAGCCTGGCAAGCGCATCTGTCTTTAATTTTTGCAAATAAAATATGCTTTTAAAACAGTAAAAGTCTCCCCTTTTTTTATTTTTTATTCATAAAAAAATAACAATATTTAGCGAAACCCCTGCCCCATGCAAAAATTTCAATATCTAAGTACCAAAAATCCAACCAAATGATTACAATTGGCCAAAATTATACATGTGACGAAGCAAAGATAAGTTGTCTCATTGGACAATTTTATTTATTTTTAAGCATATTACATTGCACAATTTCGTACATAAACATAGGAAACCGTAACAGTCTAGGCATTAACAAAGGGGTAAAGTTCATATCTAACGTTACAACTGCCACCAACAACTCGCCCACCTCGTTTTCCATCGCAACAGTTGGGAAGTTCACTAATCGCTGTATCAAGACACTTCTTACAATCAAGACCTGAAAGGTCTCTGGTGCATTGAGCCAAACCATATAGTTTGCTTGATGAATCAAGCTTTAGGTCCCCGGTAGCATAGAATTTCGGATTGGCATAAGCTTTATTAGATAACCTGCTTAACAAATCCTTAACTTTTGGATTGAATGAAGTGGGATTTTCTACGTCTTCGACGTTCCACATGTAAAACTTGTTTTTGTTATCGATTTCTCCAAAGAAATGTATGTTCGAGTACTTTAAAAGGCAGTTATCATACCAAATTATCGCTCCTTTTTTATAAGGACAACGATCACCAAGCTCTTTCTCCGCATCAATGACACAGGTCTTACAGTTTGTTTTTGAGACATCACCTCGGCATAGGGCTAAACCATTTGCTTGAGCTCGGCCTTGCCCAGTCGAGCTGAGCCCAAACCCTTTTGAAGGAACTTTGGTGGACAAAAGTTTAAGCAAGCCATTCAAGTTTGTACCATAAGGGCTATTGGCAGTGTAGTTTTCCTGGCTAAAACAAAAATGGTATAATGGGTCAGCACAATTGACTGCATGGAGGAAGAGGCTGAATAATAGAAAACTTAAGGAAATATATTTTGAGCACAACATGGTGAATGAAATTGAAGGTTGGTTTTGTGGATGTGTAATATTATCTACAAGAACTCTATAAATAGACGAGACTTATAAAGTTTTGGCCAAGTTTGGAGTAGAAAATGCTGACTTTATTCTTAGTGGCAACCTCATCTCAGTCCAAATCCTTTTGATTAATAAACCTCTCGTACAAAATCGCACTCAGACTTTGAACGTGCTGGAGCGTAGAGTCAATAATCTGGCACAAAATCTTTTGGTGGCGCTTTTATATTAATTAACTCATGAGGGTTCTATGGAAACTAGAAACAAGCCATTCAAATTCGTGAGGGATCAATGCAAGGGCAGCTGCACTAGTAATTCAGGGGTTCAAATGAACACCCTGACTTTAAAAAAACATATATATATATATAAAATATTTTTTTATTAATTTAATTACCCTTAAATTAATGGGATTAAAGTTTGAAAGATATCACTCGCTCATGGTTCTGTACGTGCTCAAAATTAATTTTGAAAACCATGAGCAGTGGATATATAACGTTATTGACTCCAATGCTCAGTGTTTTGAAAATTGGTTTGTTAAAAAATATAAATTATTACCGAAAGTTTGAAATTATACTAGAAAGTGTCGAATAGAAGTGGAATATGGATAAGGGTGAAAACATGGATAGTCATCCGGCCGGCTGAACCATATAAGCAATTGATGCAATTGCCTAAGGCCCCCAAATAAAAAAAGGTCCCCACTTACAAAAAAAAATATTATATATATAATATATTTATCTATATATTTTAATTACAAAAAAAAATTAAATACTTTTATTGATCAGTAAAATACATTAAAAAAAACCACGTTGTATCCTAAAATATAGAACACTGCACAATAACAGTGCACCAGGAACTCTGCAAAACGTCCACTAGCACCTGAGAGTGAGCCAAAGCCCAAAAGGGCTATAGTCTTTAAGTCTTCACCACTTATATTGCATGTTTATTTTTACACGTGTGGCACTGTATTATGCTCAACACTAGAATGTGTTCGGGCTGACTACTCTAAGCTGAGGTGGCACTAACCACGTCTTTGTTTGAGCACACCTGTAATTTACTCATGCAATATATATATTTCTAAAAAAAAAAAAAAAACTGTACAATGCACATAGCATTGTGTAGTCTTGTCCACAAGTCCCCAAAGCATCACAAGGCCTAAGCTAAGCTGGCCCCCACACAACTCCACGCTAATTAATAAGTTATCACATTTTTTTTTTAATGCAAACTCTTACTTTATCAATTATTATAAATTATCGCTTCAATTAATTATTTGATGTATATTATATCAACTCATTTGTATTGTAATGATATTAATTTATTAAATCATGTAATAAATTAATTTTAATTTGTACAAATTTAAATTTTAAAGTTAAAAAGGAATTACTTAAAATTTTCACTTAAGGTCCCCAAAATTGTTGAGTCGGCCCTGATAATCACGGTGCTGTTTGATAAAAATAAATAAATGAAATATACACACACAGATATATATATATATATATATATATATATTTGAGCTTTAGCCGAAGGAATTGTGGGATGAATTGGGCCTGGCCTTCCTTCTAGCCCGTCTACCCATAAACATTAAATCCAAATCGACAAGACAACCAAATGCAAGTTGGTTGCCATACAAGTTTTTTTTTTTTGATAACCAGCTAATTCATTAAACTAAGAAGAAATACACAAGGTACCCCAATCTTGCCTACAAGCTTTCAAGATAGGGGGAGGCAAATCATAGTTATTACACAAGAAGCCTGCCTTAAGAGCAACAACATATTTAGCAGCTAAGTGAGTTGCTGAGTTCAAAGATCTCTTAACCCAACAAAACTTACAATTATCAAAAAATACACTCAAAACAGCAGTATCCTAAGTGATGGAGGAAATGGACCAATCAGATGGTTCTTCAGCTTTGGATAGGGCATCTAAACATATTTTTGAGTCTCCCTCCACAACGATGTTGCTCCAGTTTTCATCGATAGCCAACTTTAGAGCCCACTGAATTGCAGCTGCTTCAGCTTGAGTAGGAGAGCATAAATCATGAATTTTAGTCCATACCTTTAACACCTCACCAGACTCATTTCTTGCTACACTACAAAAAAATCGTCCTGTCCCAGCGTTTTTTTCCCGGCGTTTTTACAAACCGCCGTAATAGATAAGCCTATACCAGCGCTTTTTGTCGGCGCTTTACAAAGCGCTGCCATAGGAGGCCTATAGCGGCGTTTTTCAAAAACGCTGGTATAGGAAGCCCAAAAGCGCTGGGATAGGGTTACTGATTTCCATTATGGAGAATGAGAAAGACCTGTCCCAGCGCTTATAAAAGCGCTGGGACAGGTCTTTCTCATTCCCTTATGAGAACGACCTATCCCAGCGCTTTTAAAAGCGCTGGGACAGGTCTTTCTCATTCCCTTATGAGAACGACCTATCCCAGCGCTTATAAAAGCGCTGGGATAGGTCTCTCCATTTCCGTATGGAGAATGGGCTGTCCCAGCGCTTTTAAAAGCGCTGGGACAGGTCTTTCTCATTCCCTTATGAGAATGACCTGTCCCAGCGCTTTTAAAAGCGCTGGGACAGGTCTCTCCATTTCCGTATGAAGAATGAGCTGTCCCAGCGCTTTTAAAAGCGCTGGGACAGGTCTCTCCGTTCCCTTATGAAAAGAGGCCTGTCCCAGCGCTTTTAAAAGCGCTGGAATAGGGTCCACCTATTCCAGCGCTTCTAAAAGCGCTGGGACAGGCCTCTCCAAAACGCTGGAATAGGTCCCTCGTACCACTTAAAAATTTTCAGACTTCCCACTTATTTTTTTCACCTTCCCACAATTTTGGCCTCTCGTTTTTGGTCTCCCTCTTCTTTGCTTTAGATGTTTTCCTCTCACCCACATTTTCTCTCCCTCTCCCTCTCCCTCTCTCTCTTCCTTAACCCATTTCCCCTCCTCCTCTCTTATTCTTTACTCAAAACCCACCATTTTTTTTCCAAAATTTCAAACACAAAAATATTACCCAAAACCACAAATCCTACCCAAAGCAAGGTAAGTCCCTCTAGCTCTCATTTCTATTTTGTAGCAATCTTTGTATATATATTTTTTTGTTAAATTTCTGGTTTTTTATTTTTGATTTTGGTTGAAGTTTGGTTTGGGTTATGTGTATATTTTTGTGTAATTGTTGGTTGATTGTATGGGTTTTAATTTTGGTTTTGGTTAAAGTTTAGTTCATTTTGTGGCTTTTCATTTTTGATTTTGGTTAAAGTTTGGTTTATTTTGGAGGAAATGTAGGTGGCAGTAGTGCTAACAAAAATTTTCTCTAAGGTTTACATCAGAAATCGTTAATCTGCCTCTGTACAAAGCAAGGTAAGTGTCTCTAGCTCTCATTTCTATTTTGTAGCAATATTTGTATATATATTGTTGTTAAATTTCTGGTTTTGGTTGAAGTTTGGTTTGGGTTATGTGTATATTTTTGTGTAACTGTTGGTTGATTGTATGGGTTTTAATTTTGGTTTTGGTTAAAGTTTAGTTCATTTTGTGGCTTTTTATTTTTTATTTTGGTTAAAGTTTGCTTTATTTTGGAAGAACTGTAGGTGGCAGTAGTGCTAACAAAAATTTTCTCTAAGGTTTACATTAGAAATCGTTAATCTGCCTCTGTACAAAGCAAGGTAAGTCTCTCTAGCTCTCATTTCTATTTTGTAGCAATTTTTGTATATATATTTGTTGTTAAATTTCTGGTTTTTTATTTTTGATTTTGGTTGAAGTTTGGTTTGGATTATGTGTATATTTTGTGTAACTATTGGTTGATTGTGTGGGTTTTAGTTTTGGTTTTGGTTAAAGTTTAGTTCATTTTGTGGCTTTTTATTTTTTATTTTGGTTAAAGTTTGCTCTATTTTGGAGGAACTGTAGATGGCAGTAGTGCTAACAAAAATTTTCTCTAAGGTTTACATCAAAAATCGTTAATCTGCCTCTGTACATTTTTTTTTTTTTTTTTTAATTTCGATTCTCTGATATAAGGAAATTGGTATAACTTAAAATATTTCATCTATCTGATTATTACACTTAAAATCATTACCCTGTTGCTTGAAATCGTGTAGTTGGTAGTCATTTTCCCTTGCAAATATTGTCTTGATGGTGGCTTTGGTTGCTTGGCTCTACCTTGCAGATCTATTTGAGCCTTGTTTAGGGGCATTATAAGGCAATATGACAGCTGCAAATGCACTGGTGGAAACATATTATCTCTATTTAACTTATTATCCTCATTGTTTGTTAACCATCCTTTGTGTGATTATTGTTATTAATCCTCGAAAAACATATTTAATCTGGACTGGTTGATACTATGTTATAAGACTGCTATGTTAATCATTAGGAGATAGATTGTTGCATAATTTTCTGCAAATAATTTTAATTTTGAGATTGCTTTATACTGAAACACAGGGCAGGCTTTTATTTCTTACTTGGCAACTGTAGTTTATATTTGCTATGTTGTATTGTAGGCTATTTCTGTGGCTGAAAGAGTTGCTGATGAGTGTTGTGAACCTTCACCAGGTTAGGATGGTTCTTTGGTTGGTTATCAAGTCCGTCTTGATAGTGCAAGGTGTTTATATGCCTGCTCCACTAATTGTTTTTTAATGGTGCTTATAATATCAGAGGCATCATCTTATATTGCTTTGACTGCATTTTGTTGTTATTTTCTCAGTATTCTATAGTTTGACACAATCCATTTCACTTATCTTAAATCTTTTTCAAAGACATACAGTTTTGGAGTTCAGTTGTGATATCAAATCCTGCCTTATGTGTCTTTCTTTTTGGGTTTTTCTTTTGTTAGTAATCTGATGTTGACGTGTTTGGCTGAGATGTTCTTTATAGTATATAGAATCAAGTGTTTGATGTTTTGTTTGGTGTGGGTATATAAACTAGCAGAGAGAGTTACTGATCACCATCAGTATACTTAGGACTAAACTGAAGTAGTAATCATGTTAGCAGTGCCAATTAAAATGTACCTTTCAGGTTATATATATATATATATATGTCAACTGTATCACTTATATTTGCTTTAATTTTGTGATCTCAGGAGTGAAAAAACAAAGCTTCTTTTTTGTACCACGGGCATTCTTCTTAGAAAATTTGCCGTATGCCCTTCTGTCTGATTGGGTGATATTACTAAATCTATTGTAATCTCTTTGGTACTCATGCTGATTTTTGATTTCATATCAGATCTAAATTTTGATTGTCAAGTTGTTACCTATCCAAAAAAAATAAAATTATTGTTATGTTGTGGTGGTGGTTGTTTTGGTTCTAGTACTATAATTTTTCATGTCTATAAATTGTGTAGATGCTTGAAATGCTTTACTTCACGAGCTCTTACCGATCTATTAATGGCAACCTAGCAATTTTAAATTCTCATTCTTTTTTCTGACGTATTTCTCTCTCTCTCTTCCCCCCCCCCCCCCCCCCCCACAATTTTAGTGGATAAATCACAAGTCACTAATCTTTCTCTTTGTCATTCGCTTTTCTTGCTGCAGCCTTAAAAATCTAGTATGCTTAAGGGGTATTAAATATCATTCAAAGTGGAGTGAACATAACATTTATTTAAGATACTTCTTTGATTAAGATAAAAAGAAAAGCATATACTTGAAATGCCACTCCACTTTTTTTTTTTAATGATTAAATGTCATTTAGAATATAATATTTTCTTTCATTTTAATTAAAGGATTATCCTAAATTAATTAATTGGTATAAGACTTAGTTTAGTTAAGTTGGTTGTGTTTCATACATTACCTTTAATGATACATAATAATTATTTCACCAAATTGTTTCAGATTAATGAATTTCTTGTGATTACAGCCATTATTAGTATAGTTTAAAGCAGTCTTTAGAAGTGACTGCAGTCACTTCTAAAGACTATAGAAAAGTGGTCTATCATATTGAGAAATAAATAGGCAACAAATATCAATAAATCTTAGAGCAAATTACATTTTAAACCCTATACTTCAGAGGTGGTTCAAATTAAGGGGTGAAATTTTTTAGCATGTGTGTTTGTGTGTTGTGGCCTTATCTTGTCTTTTGGATTCATAATGAGCTGTTGAGGGTTCAGGCTAAAGCTTCCCTTTCCCACAATGATTTAAATTTTGTTTTTATGTTTTTTAATTTGTTAAAATTGATATGCTATTCTCTTAAGATATAGATAAAGATTTAGAAAGAGAACTTGTAACCTACTGGTTGTTGAATAGAATAAATCATAACAGTATGAGTATCAGATTACTAGCTAGTTCTTATTGACAATTTATTTTTACCTCTAATACATACATATATTTGATTAACTCTGCAGACTAACATTACAGCCATAGATAAAACAGTAATGGTTGTGTTGGATATTGAGAGACTTGCACAATCCTCAGATAGAGGTTGGGGGAGCCCAAAAGTGACTGTGAGTAGCAAATCCCCTACATTGAAATCTTCACTACTCAACTTGCATGAACTATAATTCAACAACTACTCTCTCACCTCTATTGTTTTAATCACATACCTTGTGCTTTAAGATTGGTTAAATTATTTAACCAAAAAAAAAGAAGATCGGTTTAATTACAACCTTTTTTTTTTAATCCATATGCTATTAACAATAATTAATAGAGGTGTGTCACATAAATGCCATGTGACTTATAAAAGTTATAAACCAATAATGGCCAGCATAATACGTCTTAAATAAAGTTTAGCACTCTTGTACTATCATCATTGTGTTATTTTAGTTTATTTTTTTTTTATAATGACAATACTTGATCCATTATATTTTCCAATTAGGAATTGTTGAAGCTTATAGTTTAAATTATTTAGAATTATGAATGAACGCTTATACTATATGTGTTCAAAATTTCAAATTACTATATGTGTTCAAAATTTTAAATTAACTATCTCTTGAAGAATATTATTGGACTTCTTCTATTTCTATGATATTATTGGAATTATATTCACTTAAGTATTTAAAATCATTTGAACTAAACAAAACATTAAACTGTTTACTACTAAACCTAGGACTCTTTAGTCTTTGCTTATAAGTTAGACACAGAAGTCTCATATAATGGTTTTTGTGTTATGAAATTGTATGATAAATTTCCCTTCTTCCATCACAAAATTTTGGAAAGCTTGAACTACAATTTAATTAAGGTGAAAATACATAAGTGAGTTTATGTTTATCCACATTTGTTTTTAGGATTCCCTATGAGTTTGGATTATTGGAATGACATGTGTTCATCTTAGCATCAATTATTTGATAATTATGAATTTGTGTGTTTGAAGTTCTATTAATTGTGTGTGACATATAGAAACTTTACCCTAGGTTGGGTAGGTTTTTTAATAAATTACAATTTATTTCTCTCTATTTCTTAAAATTAGTGATTTGCTTTTATTTCTCTATTGAAATTGTAGAGATTATTGGTGTTTGCTTTGTTTTGCACGTTCTGTTTCATGCCCAAAACCATGTTGTGCCTTATGGAATGTTGGAAAGGGGTGGGTTGGAAAAGGAAAGGGTAGCTTTGTTGCACAATTGTCCCGCTGTGTTTGATGTGGTGCATTTGGAATGAGGGAAGTACACATGAAGTGATTTGAAGAGATGTTTAAAAATTTTAGGGGATATTGGATACTATATGTTTAAATATGCTACCATTATTTAGGTTTGAATGCATGTAGTGGAAGCATGAGAACTAAGTTTATATTGAAAGTAAGCTCATTAATACAAAAAATGATCTTGCGCATTGCGCAGGTTAAAAGCTAGTTGGATTAATTTACGTCATTTAAGTTATCATAGTAGTGAGCAATGGTCATTTCTCTTTTGCAGGAGTGGCAGCTTGTTTGAAGTTTACATTCTTCTTTCCGTGGGCAAACACTGGGATTGCTAAAGGGTGAGTAAGATCTACTTCTTAATTCCCTTAAATTGTAAAATAATGTGGTGGGTTGTTGTTTAGGAGCAAGCAGGTGGCTTGCATGGAGAGAAAAGGTGGAATATATTGGGAGTGTTGTTTGTTTTGTGAATGTTAACATATTGTTGTTCAATTTGTTGTCAATTTCTTGTATTTTGTCTAAGTAAATACATATAGTATGCTGTGGTGGGTGGTTGTTGGAGAGAAAAGGTGGAGTATTTTCTATTAGGAGTATTGTTTGTTTTGTGACTTATATTTTTGAAACTCAATGTGCAATGGTGAAATTGTAGTGTAGGTGCGCCTCATAACATCCTAGACACTTGGGATGTTTTATTTTGTGTATATATAACATTCTAGACATTTGGGATGTAATTATAGATATGGTGTAATTAAATATATTTAGTTTCTTGGTTTAATGTGTCATTGTATTTGCTATTGGAAAATATGAATTGTGGTTCATTACCGTTGCTATAAAATAGGTATTGGAAAATATGTATTGTAGGTACATTACAAGTGCTCAAAAAATAAATTTTTAAAAAAAAAAAAAAAAAAAAAAAAGACCTATCCCAGCGCTTTGAAAACCGCTGGAATAGGGTTTGGAAAATTTTTTTTTTAAAAAAATGACCTATCCCAGCGCTTTTGAGAGCGCTGGAATAGGTACCGCCTATGCCAGCGCTTTTGAAAGCGCTGGTATAGGCCTTTTAAATTTTATTCATCCATGACCTATACCAGCGCTTTTAGAAGCGCTAACATAGGTACAACCTATGCCGGCGCTTTCAAAAGCGCTGGCACAAGTAGTAAAAACGCTGGTATAGGTTATATTCACATTTTTATAAAGGCTGTCCCAACATAAGTAAAAACGCCGGAATTGGGTTTGAAAGCGCCGGGACCTATCCCAGCGCTTTTGAAAAGCGCTGGTACAGGTCCGCGTGACCCTATCCCCACACTCAAAAGCCAGCGGTTTGAAGCGCTGGGAAAAAAAACGCTGGGATAGGAATTTTGACCCTATCCCAGCGCTTTTTAGGGCTATCCCAGCGGTTTTGAAAACGCTGGGATAGCCCCATTTTTTTGTAGTGCTACCACAACTAAGGAGGTGAAAGCCTGTGAGATAGCAGCATCCACATTTAGTTTTATATAGTTTCTTGGGGGGGCATCCATGAAGTTAATTCCTTACTTCTATCTTTGTCATGCTCATGGTCCAAAGCCATAAGATATTCCTTTACTCTGTTTTCTGCATTGCATATGGTAGAGATAATGTTCACCTCACTGCCATTATATCTGTCTACATGAAGAAATATGCTTTTAAGTGAGTAAACTGAGCACGAGGTTGTAGACCCTCACTCTCATAGCCTTGCATTTCAACCCAAAGGTATACAGAACTGTGAGGTTTGGAACTCCAATAAAAAAGTACCTTTGCTTGAACCAATCTTAAGATGAAGATTCAGGTAAGGAAGGCTTTAAGGCAGAGAAGAAAACTTCTTAATGATGCATGTGGTTACCATGTCCATAGAAACGTGGCCCTGATATCATATTAGAAATACTGGATGAATAGTATTGTATTTCTCAAGTAATAAAATAAGTAGCAGTGCCTTTATATTGGAGGCAGTAATGTGCAATACAAATATGTGAGCTATATAATTATGTGTGATGTGCAAGACAATGTAGAGTGGACCTCAAACCCACTGCCTATTATGCTATGTGCTATGGTCGTTTGGAAATTGGAGAAAAAAAGAGAAATAAAAGTAATAATAGAACAAACCCTAGGCTTCACCACCTAGAACTTGCCTGCAAACCCGCATCACCACCTAAGTGCGTTAGGCATCACTACCAAATAGAGAAAACATGGGAGAAGACATTCTCAACTCATAAGAATTAATCTTATGATGCAAGGAACCAAGATTTTATGTTTTAATTTGTAATTAATTTTGTTTTCGAATTTGGTTATTAATATTGATAATTTTTAGGGATTTGATTTGATACTTTCCATATTAGTATAATCCTTAAAACTATTTAACTAGCATTCCAGTAATGGTAAACACAGATGAATTTGAATATGATTAATTCTTATGAGTTGAGATGGTTCCTTTTTTATTTCTCTATTTGGTGGTGATGCCAAACGCCGTTAGGTGATGATGCCTAGGGTTTGCAAGCAGTTTTAGGTGGTGAAACTTAGGATTTGTTCTGTTGTTACTTTAATTTCTCTTTTATCTCCTATATCCTACTTATGCTGCATCATAAGGTTTGGTGTAACAGCAAAAAGGAACTTTAAGAATATAATGAAGAACAGTTTGATTTTCTGCAGATGAGTATTCCATTATCAATTGTTAAATCTCAAGTAAAATGATTTATATATATTTTGTCTGGCTAATGATAATAATTGATTTGTTTCCTTTTTCATAGGCTTAAACAGTGTTAACAAAAGGTTGATGTAAGCCTATGTGTAGTTTGCTTTGGTGCTTTTTTTTGGTTGTTTAGTTTGATTCTTTGTAAGGTTAGTAGTGTTGGATTACTGTGCATTTGTAAACTTTTCCATATGTTAACAAAATTCTAATCCATAACAGACAACTCAAATCTCATTAAGGTGGCTGATCATGATTAATGCAATATCACGTTACTTTCACTAGTACCACAAACATTATTTTTATTGTTCACTAATTACAGTTTATCATCCCAACCGTTATACAAATGTGGTGTCATTTGATTTATTGTATTTTCTTTTGCATTTCTTGAAGCACTTTTTTTTTCCCTAGAGCAATATATCAAGTACTAATTTAGGGCCATCCAAAAATAGTAGTGAGAACATAAATCAGCAACAGAGATAAGGGGTACAAAAGATATGCTAGTAAATCTTATGGAAGCTATTCATAATGTTGGAGATGATATTGAATGGGTTAAATTTATAAATTGGAGTCTATGCCTTGCGAGTTAATTTGTTGAGAAACTTTGGAAGTGGAATATATTATTAATGAGGTTAAATACTAGGCTTGCCTAATTAAGTGCTTATTTGGCAATTCCTAAATTGTAGCTAGATACAATTTCATGCTTTATGCTTATTGTGATAAGTTTTCTTGATATTGTTTAGGTTCTAGTTAATCTCCTTGGAGCTTGGAGAATTAGGCTTTTGCAAGTTGCGAGGTAAGTAGCATTTTAATGCAATTTTCGAAAATAACCATGTTGCATAATTGATGTTTTTCTTTTTGGGTCAGACACATTTTGGAAAATTTTCTATAAAACTCTATTTTGTTAAAAAGTGTTGTGTTATGACTCTATTATATATGATTATATATAAAAGTGCATTATATTTGATATTGCATTTGGGGAAATGCACGATTTGTTGACATGAAAAAATGAGCATCTTTTATTTAATCTTTGATAAGGAAATCGTGGATTTTATGGTATATTGGAAAACTTAAAGATGCTTATCTTATCTTATTATTTGGGAAATTGATAGAAAATCTTTTTAACAAGAATGAAGTTGAAAACCTTACAAACTTTGTGAAAGTTAGATTATTTAAGATTTTTCTGAAATTACTTGGATATAAACTATGTATTTGAAAGTATATGTATACCTGTGAGCTTTATGTTGTTTTAACCTAAAGCCATGTTTGATTTTCCAGTGATCACCCGGTTTGGTTTTCATAGTCTTTGTGACAACAGAATCAGATCTAGGTTAGTGCCTTTCCACTTTGGATGATGCGTTCTTCCCTGCTGCCCATGGGGAGAAAAGGTTTCTTGATTGTGCGTGAGTGAGGTTGCTGCCCATGGGGCCAAAAGACCACATGCAAAAGAGGTCCTATTTGATGCGCTCTCCTTACTACCCATGGGGGGAGAGAAAAACCTTGAGGGTATGGGTGAGGCTACTGCCTATGGGACTGGGAGACTGCATACCAAAGAGGACAATATGATGCCAGTTGTGAATGGGTGGATCCCCTGATCGATTTATATGGTAGTGTGATATATTTGTGATAAATTATTGTACGTTAGATTTTATGACTTTGGAATTATAATACTAGTGCTCACAGATTATAGTATATAGTTTGAAGGTATTTACTTTGAGAAACTTTGCGTTTCATTATTCAATCATTCTTGTCATATTATTATTATTATTGAAAATGAAACTTGCATTTCCCCCACCCCCATTAATTATGCTACTTACTAGGCTTTGTCTCATCCCATTATTTTACAAAATTTTTCAAAGTAAACAACGATCATTGTGAGACAGCTTTTTGGTGGCTAACAATAGTTAGACTAACTACTGATGGAGATTGAACTTATGTGATGGAGATATTAAATGATGTACATCTTAGCTTAGGCTTGACTCATTCTTTTGTATATTATAGTGGTTGTGACTTTATTCCCACTGATGGGATAAGCTGATGATACGTAATTATTTATCTATACCTCCATTCTTTTGTGGCCAATGGTCCTTGTAATTATTTCATAGAGCTCTGACTTACTTTGGGAGTATATTTAATGGAATTATTATGATAATTCTTTATGTTAATACTTGATATGATTTATTTGGACTGCATTGTCAAAAAGGAAGAATCTACAGGTACTTTTGAGATGTCTTTCTCAAGCTTTGGTCCCTTTGGGGTTTGGGGCATGACAGTTATGATATCAAAGCTTAGGTTATGATTCCATAGACTTTGGGAATGGGAATTGATTTTGATCTAAGTCAGAGCCTTAGGGGTTTGATGAATTCTTTGTTCTGTTCTTTTGTTCCAGCTTCCACTTGATATTCCTTTTTCCTTATCTTTTTATTTATTTATTTTATTTTTTATGCTAACCTTCTATGTTACCTTGTGATTTATTTGCTTGTTTCTTGGGTATATGTATAAGTATCTCGGTACACTATGCCTCCTAAAAAGAAAGCACATAAAGTGTTAGGACATATGTCGAACATGTTAAGAACATATGTCATTTAGAATTGGATAATCCTTTGACAAAATGCACTTGTGATTGGGTAGATCTAGAATGTGTTTAATACTTCAAGGAACAAGAGTTCAAGTCCAAGTATTGAAACCATGCAAATCTGTCCAAGAATCAAGTGAAGAAGTGTTGTTCATTAAAGCTCGACAGATGTATCTATTGAGATTTAAAATGTGAATCTCGACAAATAGCTTGACAGCTGTATCTATCGAAAATTATGAAAATTAGATTTGTTTTTCACGCATATCCAAGCTATGTGTTTAGTTTTTCTTTTCTCACAACTCTAGACATATATAAAGATTATTTTAAGGGCCGTCATAAGGTTGTTGCACTTGTTGCATGCATATTGTGACCAAAGACAATTTGCCCTAGTTCATATTTCTCTTGAAGAAGCTGCTGTGTTTGTACGCCGTTGGGTTTATGACCAAGGAGCTTCTTTATCTTCAACGTTTGGACGAACTGAAGAATTTTGCAGCCAAAATCCTTTTCAAGTTGGTGTGTCAGTCACGTATTGGGATCTGTGTATCGATTGGTTAGTCACGTACTTGGAGTCGTGCATTGAAAATGAGAGATTGTCACTCCATTATAGGTCCAATTGTGTATTAGGGTAAGGGTTCAACTGTAGGTTAGTATAAGGTATTGGGATTACTTTACTTGTAACCGCTTGTTTTGATAATAGTGGATTCTCGAGAGAGGTGACCTTAAATTCACTTGGTGGGGTTTTGCCTCGGAGGTTGTCTCCATTTGTAAACAAATCACCGTGTCAAATTTAATTTCCGCTACATTTAGTTATTTGGTGATTTGTTTGTGCTACCATGCGTATTCCATGTTAATTGACTTAATTAATTCACTTGGCTAATTAATTGGTTAATTTACCTAAGGGGTTAATATATTCTTGGCCTATCAAGTGGTATTAGAGTGGGCATACTCTGATTAGGGTTAATCTTTGTTGTGTGATCCATTGTGTAACATCCCAGTTAGTTTAAAAAAAAATGTGTAAGGTGAGATTTTTTTTAAAGTTCCCACGTGCCCCACCTAACCCCACTACCCACCACTCATTTCAATCCATCTCACCCTTTCATATTTGGCCATATCTCTCATTTGTTCCTTTTTCTCTTCTTTTCACTTAAACACACTCCTCTCTACTCTTATATCCTCTCTCACCGGTACTTCCACACCACCACCACCACCATTTCCACCATCATTCTCCAGCAAGATCACTGGAAAATTCTTGTGAACCCATAAACACCTTCACATCCCTTTTTTGAGGTAAAAATTTCTAATCTTTTTGGTGGGTTTTACACTTTTGCTTGAGGTTATTTTATCTAAGCTTTAATAATGATACCCATATGATTTATGAGCATTGGAAGTGATATTTATATGTTTGTATGTATGGGTTTTGTATTGATGGAATTATTTGATGAGTGAGTATATGATTTGTGCTAATGATAACTACTTAAGGTTTATGTATGGTGAGAAATTTAGGGGTTTTGAGTTATAACATGTGATGGTTGGTAAATCTAATTTTTTTCATTGCCATTGGGTTTATTTGGAGTTAGTTGAAGTTCTAAATTTCTTGTCTTGGAGGATATTTTGATTTTGCTTTCATGGGTCTCTTAATGATGTAGTGTAAATTTTATGGAAGCTAGTCATAATGTTGGAGATGATATTAAATGGGATCAACTTTATAAATTGGAGTATATGCCTTGTGAATCAATTTGTTGAGAAACTTGGGAAGTGGGATATATTCTTATTGATGAGGTTAAATACTAGGCTTGCCTAATTAAGTGCTTATTTGGCAATTCATAAATTGTACCTAGATACAATTTCAAACTCTATGCTTATTGTGATAGGTTTACTTGATATTGTTTAGGTTCTAACTAATCTCCTTGGAGCTTGGAGAATTAGGCTTTGGCAGTTGTGAGGTAAGTAGCTTTTTAATGGGATTTTTGAAAAAATAATCATGTTGCATAAATGTTGTTTTTAGGTCAAACACATTTTGAAAAATTATATATGGATATATGTTTTCTTAAAAGTATTGTATTGTGAACCTATTATATAAGAAAAGTGCATCATATATGGTATTGCATTTGGGGAAACACATGAATTGTTGACATGGAAAAATAAGCATCTTTTATTTAATCTTTGATAAAGAAATCATGGATTTCATGGTATATTAGAAAAATTAAAGATGCTTATCTTATCTTGTTATGTGGGAAATTGATAGAAAATCTCTTGACAAGAATGAAGTTGAAAACCGTACAAACTTTGTGGAAGTTAGTATTTAAGGTTTTTTTTGAAATTACCTAGATATAAACTGTATTTCAAAGTATATGTAACCTGTGAGTCTTATGTGGTTTTAACACCATGCCCTGTGTGATTTTTCGGTGATCACCCGAATTGGTTTCAGTAGTCTTTGTGACAGCGGAATCAAATCTAGGTCAGTGCCCTTTCACTTTGGATGACGCATTCTTCCTTACTGCCCATGGGGGGAAGAGGTTCCTTGATTGTGTGAGTGAGGCTGCTACCCATGGGGCCAAGAGACTACATGGAAGAGAGATCCTATTTGACGGGCTCTCTCTGCTGCCCATAGGGGAGAGAGAAAAACCTTGAGGGTATGAGTGAGGCTACTATCCATGGGGCCAAGAGTCTGCATACTAGAGAGGACAATATCATGCCAGTTGTAAATAGGTGGATCCCCTGACCAGTCTATGTGGTAGTGTGGTATATTTGTGATAATTTATCTTATGTTAGATTTTATGACTTTGGAAATTTTGAGAAACTTTGTGTTTCATTATTTAGTCATTCTTGTCATATTATTATTATTAAAGATAAAACTTGCATTTCTCCCACCCCTATTAATTATGCTACTTACTGGGCTCTATCTCATTCCATTATTTTATAATTTTTTTTTCAAAGTAGGCAACAATCTTTTGAGACAGTTTTTTGGTGACTAACAGTAGTTAGACTAACTATTGATGGAGGTTGAACTTTTGTAATGGAGATATTAAATGATGTACATATTAGAATAGGCTTGATTCATTCTTTTGTATATTATAGTGGTTGTGACTTTATTCCCACTAATGGGACAAGCTGATGTTATGTAATTATTTATTCAAATATCTTTTTTTTTTTTTTTTTTTGGTGGCCAGTGGTCCTTGTGATTATTGCTTAGAGCTTTGACTTACTTTGAGAGTATATTCAATGGAATTATTATGATAATTCTTGATGTTGGCACTTGATATGGTTTATGTGGATTGAATTGTCAAAAATGAAAAATCTATAGGTACTTTGAGACATCTTTCTCATGCTTTGGACCCTTTGGGGTTTGGGGTGTGACACATTGACCCATGTTATCATGGATAGAGGGCAATCTTTAATTATCCCTCCTTTATTTGATGGCACTAACTACGTATACTGGAAAGTACGCAAGAGAGCTTTCTCGTAGTCTTTAGATGAAAAAGTGTGGCAAGTTGTGTAGATTGGTTGGACTAAACCAAAAGAGGCACTGGCTAATTGGGATAATGCTAAGATCAAAGCAGTAAACTTCAACAACAGAGCATTGAATGCCTTATTTAGTGTGGTCATCAATGAAGAGTTCAAGAAGATATCCTCTACAAAAACTGTGAAGGAAGCATGGACCATCCTCCAGACAACCTAAGAAGGAACCAAGGCTGTCAAGGATTCAAAACTTTAGAGGCTTACCATGAGCTATGAAGAGATTAAGATGGAGGAGGATGAGTTGTTCGATGAGTTTTATGCCAAGCTTAAGGACGTAGTAAACTCTGCCTTTAATCTTGGGGAATCTATTCCTGAACCCAAGATTGTCAGGAAAGGTGCTCAGATCTCTATTTGAGAGATTTCATGCCAAGATCACCGCCATTGAGGAATCAAAGGACATTGATAAAATCCCTTTGATAGAGCTGGTTGGCAACTTGCAAACCTATGAATTGGGTTTGTCTAAGATCAGGAAATCGAGTGAGAGTAAGAGCATAGCACTGAAGGCCAAAAGCAGTGATACTGATGAGTCTTTTGATGATGAAGATTCTAAAATGAAATCCTACATCACAAGACAGTTCAAAAAGTTCATGAAGAATGCCAATGCAAAAGGATTTAATAAAGATCATAAGTAATCCAGTTCGTCCTAGTTCAAGAACGAAGACAAAGGAAAGAAGGATGCTAAGGAAGGCAGTCAGTACACTGTTCCATCCATACCAAAGTGCTTCGAATGTCAAGGCTTTGAACACATGAAACAAGACTGTCCAACTTATCTCAAGACCATTGGGAAGAGTAAGGCCCTTGTAGCTACCTTGAGTGACACTAACCCTAAGGATGATTCAGATAATGATGATGTGGGAATCTTGAATGCCTTCATTACCACTATGAATCCTACTGAGGGGATTGTTGAAGAGGTGGATGAAGAAGAGGACTTGGTGGAGTCTAAGTTTGAGAAGATGGATGAATATGATGACATCCATACAGTCTATGCAAATTTGTATAAGGTCTCTGAAAAGCATGAGAAATTGTATAGGCTGGTCACCAAGAAGCTTAGTGATGTGGAACTTGAACGAAAAGAAATCTCCACAAAGTTTGATGAAGCTAATTAGACCATTGGAGCATTGCATTTTGAAAACAATGTCTTAGCTTAGAGGACCAAGAAGCTTGAAGTAGAGTTATTTCAAGTCAGAGCTTAGTTGGAGAGGACTTCGAGTGCAAAGCTTGATGAGATGTTTAGCTTTCAGAAATTTGCTTTTGATCGAACTGGTTTGGGGTACGATTTCTCTTCTCCTAACATTGCTTCTTCTAGTACTACCGTGTTTGTTTCACCTACTAATAATGATGTGAAAACTGATTTAGTTAGCGAGAACATAGACAAGGGTAAATCTATCTTAGGGTCACCACTTAAGCTTGATAAGAAAGAGACTAAAACCCCTAGGACTAAGAAGGGTAATAATCGAAAGTCTAAACTGAAGAAGCAGCATCTCCGTCATCATTGTGGAGCTACTGGACATACTCGACCTAATTGCTACAAGTGGTTAGCCACCCAACAAAGCAACAGTATAATCTCATCTGGAAACCAAAATTAGTTTCCATCTTTTTTTGCTCTTCTTGGAGATCTTCTTAAGGCCCTAATATTCCTTTTGAACTTGAATGGTTTCAATTCTTCCCCCTCTCCGCCGGATCAAGGGTATGCTAAACGGAAAGGTTCTTCCAAGGTGTGGAAGGAAAAAGGCTCAAAGTGATTTAGTCACTTTCTCTCTCTCCCTCTCTTTTTGTTTATGCATTACTTGTGTGTTTTGCTTTCTTGTTTTTTAGTCAGTTTAGTTTTTATGCTATGATTTTTTTTAACATGTTTTCATTTGTTTGTTTTCAGTTTTGCTTTATCTTGTTTTTCATAAAATTGAAAACAAAAAAAACAAAAAAAAATTGAAAAATTAGAAAAATACAAAAATAGTGTGTGTTTTGTGTACTTTGGTACTTGTGTACCTTGGATGGCCATTGAAATAAAATTTTCTAAACTTTGTATCTTTTGTAACTTAGATGAGCATCTTTATAGACAACAAAACATGTAAGCTTTATGGCTCGTGTTTGTGATGAGTAAGATTAAGTAATCTCTTGCACTTAACACTCATATCACTCTTTTTGACAAAAATGACTAAAAAATCCTAAGAGAAAGGCATAAATAATCATCTCACCAATGTTGCATGCCAATCATGAAATGACATCTATATGCCTTGGCATAGCAAAATTGAAATGTCAAAAACTTAACATTATTGGGTATTTTCTTCTCTCTCTTATATGGTCATGCATGATATGCTCAAAAGAAAAATAAGCAAAGAAAAATCAAAAGCAAAACAAATCAAAATGCTTTTATATATGGTTACAAGCGTGTTTCTAGGAGATGTGAGAGTTATAGGATGTACCTCGAAAGTGATAGTCTCCATTAAGTAGTTATTATTGTGTGTGAGTTAAACTAATTTTCTCATATCTCAAATCATCATAGCATGAGACACTTATGTAATCTTGCGATGTTTTTCACACACTACATGCAAATTCTTTGTTACTTTTGATACATGTGCATGTATAATGTGATTTGACCATCACAAGGAATATATGTGTTAATGCATACTCACTAAACTGTCTTGACTTGTTTTTGAAATATAAAATTGGTTAGACTTGTTTAGTGTGTGTGTTTTGGATCTAAATGCTTGACATTTTTCTTGTTGAGAGATGTATTTGAAGGCTAAAAATATTGTTTGGATCTTCGGTTGAGTAGCTTGCTTGATTGCATTCATTTTTGTGTTTTTCTCCTCTTTGAAAAACTATTTTTTATCAAGCTCGACAGCTTCTCAATAGATCTCGACAAATACCTATCTATCGAGACCCTTGACTGCTTTTTCTGAAGATCTTATCACATTTTCGATCCATCGAACCTTTCTGGAATTTGTCTTGATAGCTTCTCGACAGATTCTCAATCCATCAAGAAAGTTTATGTTTGGCCGATAGCTTCTTAATAGCTGTTCAATCCATTGAGGTTCTTTTTCTGTTGACAGATTCTTGACAGTACCTCAACAAATTTATTTGTTAAGAATTAGTTCTCGACAGATCCTCGATCCATTGAGTTGCAATTTCTTTAAATAGCTTTAGCACGAAATCAGATTTCATTTCTCTCATTCTCTCTCGATAGAAACTGTCTTTTCACCTCCTAAACACCCTTTTCTCACTCAAAACCTATTCTCCACTTGGATTTCAGCCTAATCCCTATGTGTTTCCCTCTTGTATGCTTCTCTAATCTCTTATTCTTCATGCATCTCACGCATTTAGACCTAAGTTTTGTGTTCTTGAAAGATTTTTGGGGATTTTCAAAATTGATAAGATTTTTGGGAAATTTTTGGGTTGGGTTTTGTTTAAATGATCCTATATGCTTATGCATTGCATCACATTTGCATTCTCACAATGTTTCATGCATTATAGATGTGTGATTTCTTTGTTGGAACCTTGTGTGCTGGTAGGTTTGGATTGGGTTGAGCCCATGATGTTTTTCTTTATTGCATGTCACATGATCATGCATTTTTCATGTATATGTACCATTCTTTTCTCTATTTGGTATATTTGTTGATTGGTGCTTATCTGCTTCTCTTTCTTTCTTTCTTTCTCTCTCTCTCTCTCTCTCTCTCTCTCTCTTGGATAGTCTACGCATGGCACCCAAGCGCAAATCCACTCCGTCCTGGAATCCTCTTCGTTCTGGGGCTTCTTCCTACTCTACTCCACTTCATATTTAGTTTCGTGATGAGTAAGCCCGTCAGGACTTCTCAGAGAACTTCTCTAAATGTGGCATTCATTCGGAATGCCACGTTATCCTTTCGAACTTCTCCGATACTAATCTACCAACTATCATTAACAGTCAGGGCGACAATGGAATTAGATCTGGGTCAGTGTCCTTCCATTTTGGATGATGTGTTTTCCCTACTACCCATTGGGGGGGGGGGGGAAGAGGTTCCTTTATTGTGCGTGGGTGAGGCTACAGCCCATAGGGCCAAAAGACCACATGCAAAATAGGTCCTGTTTAACGCGCTCTCCCTACTGCCCATGGGGGGAGAGAAAAACCTTGAGGTTATGGGTGATGCTACTACCCATAGGACCCAGAGACAGCATACCAGAGAGGACAATATCATGCTAGTTGTGAATGGGTGAATTCCCTAACCAATCTATATGGTAGTGTGATATATTTGTGATAAATTACCATATGTTAGATTTTATGGTTTGGAATTATATTACTGGTGCTTACAAATTATAGTATATAGTTTCAAGGTATTTACTTAGAGAAATTTTGTGTTACATTATTCAATCATTCTTGTCATATTATTATTATTGAAAATGAAACTTACATTTCCCCCACTCCCATTAATTATGCTACTTACTAGGCTTTGTCTCATCCCATTATTTTACAAAATTTTTCAAAGTAAGCAATGATCATTTTGGGATATCTTTTTGGTAGCTAACAGTAGTTAGACTAACTACTGACGGAGGCTGAACTTATGTGATGGAGATATTAGATGATGTACATCTTAGAGTAGGCTTAACTCATTCTTTTGTATATTATAGTGGTTGAAGCTTTAGACTCTGTAAGATCAACGGCACAAGCAAGAGCTGAAGCTTTATTCTCACACTCTCTTTGCTCATCAATGGGATCACTGTCAGCCACAATTCTAGCCCCAACCTAGAAATGTGCAAGCCATTCTAGGCACTTGTTCACGTCTTTGTATGAGATAATTGTGTCGAAACGTGTATTATATGGGAACACAGGTTCTCAGAGTAAGGGTAATGTCCATATCACCAAAAAATGAAATGCCTTGAAATCAGGGATGGACCTAGGATTTTAAGCTAGCAGGGACTGGAAAAAAAAAAACTCTAAATAGGCATCCATATGGTATTTAAAATTATAAATACTCAAAATCATTGTTTCTAAATACATTAAGATGCAACCATTTACCAATAAATACAAACAAAAAGAAGATAATGTCTTTTTTAATACTAGGCTGGCTAGGATTTTTTATTTTTGTTTTGTTGAAGTTAGAGCATTCACATTAGTGGTGTTAAAAATTTTTGCTTTTAGCACCTCAAGAAGCTACTTTATCTATTTTACCACCTCACTTTACAATACATCCAACATCAATTTTTTTTTTTAATTTCATTTAAAATAATATAAACAATTCATTAAAATAATAAAGGAAGTGAGAGAATTTTAGTTTTTTAATTGAAGGAAGAAATATAATCTTAATAAAATATTGTATTTTATTTTTAACAACTTGCTACAGTTAATTGGTATCTATACTAGTTTACTATAGTTGCAAAAAAATTAGCTTTAGCTTCTCCAATAACACATGATTTTTTGGTTCTTTGGTGGTAAAATAAATTTTTTTTTTTTTTTTGGCTAAAATATACTCACCATTGTGAATATTTTTATAGTTTTTGTTAAGTTTTTTGGTTGATTAATTGCTATTTGGGTGAGGTTAGTTAGGTGTACTGTGGAGAAAGGGAGCCTAAGATTTTGGAACGGGGTCTAACTACAAAAATAAAAAATATTATAACTAAAAAAAAAAAATTAGACCCGGGGTGCCCGGGCCCCTTTGGGCCCCCACCTAGGTCTGTTCCTGCTCGAAATCCACCACTGTATGGCCCACACCTTATGACTTCTAGCTGATCTATTAACTCCATTGCTTTCACCTGCTTTGTAGCAGAGCAAAATGACAAAAATAAGAACGAACTATTAGAAAATAAAAAGAATAAGGAAGGACACCCAAAGTGGGTATGTCCCTTTGTATTCCTTAGGATAATTGTAACATCTAGGAGTTATGAAGTAATGGTTTGGTCCGTTACTCTACCCAACTAAGTCTGCTATCCTACTTAATATCAATGGAGTGGTGTGTACATAAACATCAAGAGTGGTAATTGTACAAAGAATGAATTATGCATTTCTCATAGTATTTATAGAGTGTTGTGAGGCTCTTAGGTTGTGTGTTATGTTTGCATCACTCTAGTAGTGTGCAACACCATAGGAGAAACGTTTTTGGTTTGTGGGTTATATAAACTGAAGTTCAGAACGAGTTTGAATTTCTAGTGTGCGGGGAGGCTGGCTCTAGGCAACGTAGAATAATATCAAAGCTCCTGTGTGATTATCAGTTTAGGCCAAGAAAGGTATACTGAAAAACAGGTTGTTTATATTTCGCTGCAAAGTCTCTATTTCTCACATTGGTATCAGAGCATTTATAGGTTATTCTCGATGTCATAGGCATATATGATTAGTTCTGAATGCATTTTATGCTTCTGTGAATTTCTATGCACCTTCACATGGCCTTCTATGGCAAGTTTTGATTCTGAGCATTTTAAGCCTTGAAATTAATATATGTTGTTTATATTACATGCATTAATATCTGCCTTAAGTTTCGTAGTGAATATATAAGTGTGCCATGAGATATAGTTTGACAAAACTTTGAACACCAAAACATTAAAGACAAAACTTCTTTTATATGTTTTCTATTTGCAAAATATGATTTTATATTATGAATATATATGTTATAAGCTTTAAATCAGTATATGGTACGTCAAAAACGGATTTGAAATGAAAAAGATATAAACCTTTAAAATTTCAATCTAAAACTCATTTTTGCGGAAAGAAGTTGAAAGGAAGAAGGTTGAAGACAACCTATTTTAATCTTTTAGTGAACACCACTCTCATAGGCACATCATGTATCTTTCACTCACCAAAAGGGCTAGAGTGGTAGCAAATAAAAAACAAAAAGGGGGTCTCACAATAGTTTAATTCCTAAATGTTGTTTGTATTTACTCTGTCACTTTTAGCATGCATTGTACATTGGGTCCATGTGACACGTTTGGGATCCTTGTTTTGTATGGGATCTTTTTGTTTTATGCATATTATGCCTATTGCATCTGTTTCACCACTTTATTTTTTTTTTAAAAGGCCTAAGTACATGATCAAATCTATATCATGGTGAACATTCAAACTTCAATCTATTGGGAATTTCTGTCTCTCTGTTGCTAAGAAAGTTGGGTTTGTTTTCCTCTTTTCTTAGACAATAGAAGTCTTTTGTTCCTTCTCTGAAGGGGAGTTTTGTTTTGTTTGTTTTGTTTGTTTGTTTGTTTGTTTGTTTGTTTTTTTTTTTCCTCGATCTATTAATTTTCTCCTATGTCCTCTGGAGTCACCAATGTGCCTCTTGAGTTTGTTGGTTTGTTTTTTGTTCAAGGTTTTGGGAAACACTTTTACTCCTTCTGTTACTCTCCTACGCAGTGTTACTTCTCTTTCTTTTTCTTCATTGCTCACCATGGAAGACCTCACTAAAAATTGGTCTGAATTATCTCTATCCAATAGAGAACATTCTGGTTTTGTCCTTCCAAAAATTCACAAATTAGGGAATACATTACAGCTGCAAAGATTTTAACTTCACACTATGTCATCATGGAGGTAGTGGTTTGCACTTTTCAATAGCAATGGAGGTCAGTGAATGGTTATGAAATTCGAAATCTAGGAGATCATATGGTGCTTTTTGTTTTTGAAAACATTTCAGATGTGGAAAGGATAATTGAATATCAGCCATGGAGTTTTGACAAAAACCTTGTGGTCTTGAAAACATTTGAAGAGTTTTCAAAACTCAAAGATCAAGCTTTTGATAAAGCATTGTTTTGGGTTCAGGTTCATGCTATTCTTGTCCACTTCATATCAAAAAAGATTGCAGAAAGCATTCACGAAGCCATTGGAGAGGTTCGAAGGTCACCTAAATACATAGATGATGATGGAGGTAACTTCATTCGATATGAGAGGTGTGGTCGTTTGAAACTTGATGACAAACAATGCGAGCTCTAGATTGAAAGCAAGAGCTCTCTAACCACTGATAAACAATAGTTCGGCTCCTATCTTAGAGCAGCACCATATCAGATAGGTGGAAGAAGGGTAATTCTGGTGCCTGGGTACTATGGTCAAGTGGCAGCAACTGAGAAATTTTCATCGGAGGAGGAAAGTCCATCGGTTGCTATAGTGATAGGGAAACCTGATAAAGTAACTAGGGACGATGAAGAGAGAATTAATGCTGAAATTAATTCAAAAGGCATGGTAACAGCAGAAATGAGAGAGGAGCGTGCAACAAAAGGAATTAATTCTCATAATATCAAAATTCCAGATTTTTCTCTCCCTAAAAAATCGGGATTGATATTAATTGAGAATGATGTTTTGTCAACGTTAGCTGAAATTGATGATGGCATTAATTCTGGCTTCATATCAAGACACCCAACAATTGCTGATTTGGAAAAGGTGGCTGGATCGAAGAGATTGGCTAAAACGGCAAGGTTACTTGAAACGAAAACTCTATATTATCATAGAAGCTCAATTCTAAATTCTACTCTTCCTAAAATTCTAGGATTGAGTTTCAAGGATAATATATCTCCTTCAAAACCAGCTGGTTTGGTAATGTGCTTGCGAGGAGATAATAAGGGGATAAGTTACAGGTCTAATAACAATTATCCCACTTACTTTGATCACGTGTAGGGTGTTAAGGGTTTTAAGGGTGATCAAGTGCAGGGTCCCAATTGCAATCACATGCAAGAATTAAAACTCAATCACGTGGACTCCCTAACTGAGACTCAAACCCAACTCAACATCTCCTCTGATGCTCCAAGCAGAGACATGCTTTTTGTCCTGCAATAACAAAAAATTTCCACCACCCAGCATCGCTGGTGGCCTATAAAACACCTTTCCAATATTTATCTTGCCAGTCCTGGAATCATTGAAAGAAGCTACGATAGATTGCTTATTTTGGGTTGTCCGACCTACTGTTACCACTGCACCCCTTCGGCTTCCAACCTAGCGACATAAATGGCAGCCACCCCAAGTGAAGATTCTCAAGGTTAATAATGATGGTGTTGTTTTGTTGGAATCAAACAAGTCGGGTATTGGAGTCGTTCAAAATAGCAATGGGCAAGTCATTGATTCAATGTCACAACAACTGAATCAAGTGTATAATTCCATTAAAGTGAAGGCCATGACAGCCATCAAAGGTCTAGAATTCGTGGTAGAGCTGGGCTTCAATAGAGTGGTAGTTAAGGGTGAGTCAAGCATCATGATGAATGGTTTGAAGACGAGCTTGTCTTCCTATGGTTTGCTTATTTCGGATGCGTGTGTTTTTGAGAACATTTTTTTTTGAACTATCCTACTCTCATGTTAAGAGAGAGGACAACAAAGTTGCACATTATTTGGCTAAACTAGCAGCAAATTACCCAGATAATGTTATATGGATGGAGAATGTTCCTCCATCAGTTTATTCTTTTGTTCAGGCTGATTTAGCCATTGTTTTGGAATAAAATAACTCAATGTCTTCTTTCTCCAAAAAAAAAAAAAAAAAAAAAAACTCTATATCATGGTCAATGATATTTTTGCAATAAGTTATCTAGATTAAAATTGTATTAAATCCATCCAATTATTTCATTGAAACGTATACTATACAAGCCTAGCATTTATTTCTCATGAAATGTGACAGTTATATGTGTAAATGATATGGAATTGAATTAATTTTGAAAATTTTATAATTTTATTATTATTCTTAGTGAAATATGGTATAAACGTTAAATATTATATTTAATGTGACAAAGCAAAGCAATAATTATTTCTTAGTGAAATAATGAGATGCCCATATGAATTGTTCTCATGAGTTTGAGTTGTGATAGCATGTTTGGCTTAATATTTAATTGATAATATCAATAAATTATTTTCAATACATGTTTTTTTTATATAAATATTTTTAGAATCGAAACATGGAATAGTGGGAGTATGGTTGAGTAGCACAATCTCCCATACATAATTTTGCACGAAAAGATTAATATCAAGCTTGGTAATAATCACTAGTGGTGCAAGAGATGATTAAGAAGCTTAGCGAATTTTCAATCTTGCGACGTGTATTGATTATCTAAGTTTATTTTAGATCAAACGTCAAAATTTTGAAATGCGTGTGTAATATCCCCATTTGTGAAATTTTGTAGTGAAATGGCTTCCAAAGGTATAATTGTTGACCTTAATAAACGAGAGAAATTAGATGGTGAAAATTACAATATTTGGCACTGCAAAATCCAATATGTGCTGAATGAGCAGGAAGTCTTGGAGACTTTAACTCATTTGTTGAGTAAACCTAATGAGGGAAGTATTGAGTAACACCAACGTGATCTGGCTGCCTATGAAAGTTGGCGCAAGAAAGATTTATGTGTGCGCTTTACAATGTTGAACAACATGCACAATGATTTGATTGGTAAATTTAAGCAATATTCAACTACATAAGACATGAGGAAAGCTCTGAAGCTAAGAAATGGAGGGAAATTAGCCACTAGACTGCGTGGCTTAACAATGAAATTTGATTCATAAAAGATGCTCTTTGAACATACGATGAAGCAGCATCTTAGGGCGATGTCCTCCATGATTCGAGAGCTCAAATTAGCTATTTGAGACAATCTTATTGACGGACAACAAGTTCTAGTAATGATTTGTTCACTACCAAGTTCATGGGAGACGTGTCAAAACTTGATATATAATGTGAATATCAAAACATTTGATGATGTAGCTTGTCACTTGGAACTTGAAGCTAAGCGCCTTGAAGTAGCCAAGCCGATTAGTTTTGTGCACATGTCTAAAACTAGCTCGCGTAAAGCATCTAGGCCTAAACACAAGCAACTTGATTATGCACCTAGACAAGAGAGACCTACTAGGCCATCGCCTAAGATGGCTAAGTTTGTCAAGTGCAGTACTAGAAGAAAGCGTGCAAAGAAGGACAAGTCTAAGTTGACTTTTTATAATTGCAGAAAGAAAAGACATTTTGCTCGTGATTGCATTGAGCCAAAAAAGGTAACACCTAATCCTACATCTCACCATGTTTTTGTAACTAGTCGTGTCTTTGTCACTAATTGTGCTCCTATGTGGACTATAGACTTAGCAACAACAAAACATGTAGCAAGAGATAGAGTAGGATTTGTGGAGTACCGCCGGATTCCTGTTGGGAGTAGAGATATCAAAGTGGGAAATGGAGCTAGCATGGTGGTACTTGGAATTGGTACCTACAAGCTAAAGTTGTGAGGTGGCTGCAGTTTGTTACTCCACGACGTATTGTATGCTCCAAAAATCTGGAGGAACTTACTTTTTGTAGTTACTTTGTTAAAACTTGTTCCAGTTTATTTTTTAGAATAATTATGTTTTACTATGTTGGGTTAAAATGAATTGACCCCTTGCAATTAATTAATTAATTAATTAATTACCCAAGTTAATTAATTAAATCAAATTTCATGTAATAGCGTGGCAGCATAAACAAATCACCAATTATACTAAATGCAGCGAAAAATAAATGCAGGGAAAAACCACCAAGGCAAAACCCCACCGGGTGATTTTAAGATCACCACTCCCAAGAATCCACTATTATCAATCAATCACAAGTGGAAAATAAATTTGACACTGGTAATTTGTTTACGAATGGGGAAAACCACCAAGACGAAACCCCACTGGGTGATTTTAGGGTTACCACTCCCAAGGATCCACTATTATCAATCACAAGCGGTTACTAGTATAAGGAATCTTACCAAACCCTTTGGCCTATCCCAAAATGGCAACCTACAATTAAACCCATATCCTAATACCCAATTGGACTTGTATTGTAGCGGAAATCTTTCCGTTCAATGCATGAATCCCAGTACGTGACTAACCAATGATACACAAATCCCAGTACATAACTAACTCACCAACTTAAAGAAGATATTTGGCTGAAAAGTTCTTCAGTTCATCAACAATGAAGATTAGGAAGCTCCTTGGTCACAAAACCGTTGGCTTAAAGATGTAGTAGCTTCTTCAGAGAGAATAATGAACTGTGTCACATTTGCATGCACAACGGACTTTAAAATAATCCTTATATATGTCTAGGGTTGTGAGAAAAGACAACCTATTCAAATATACAAGCATGGGCTGAAAATCAGATTTGGAATTTTTGATTTCGTAAGTATCGACAGAAATAGCTTGTGTCGAGCTTCAACATTAAATCTCGATAGAAAGGATTCTGTCAAGCATTCTATCGAGCTTTAGAGAACAGCTCTTCTTCACTTGTTTCTTGGTCAGATCTTCATGGCTTTAACACTTGACTTGAACAACATGTTTCTTGAAGTCTTAAACCCATCCTAGATCTATCCAATTACAAGTAAAGTGCGTTTTGTTAAAGGATTAGCCAATTTGCATAAAATATGTCCCCAACATATTGCATTTGTAACAGTTTATTATGGTCATGGTTTTATTTCAAATGGTTTTCTAATTTTGGCTATTGAATATTATAATAATGATAGGTTATTTATTTATTTATTATTTTTTTTTTGACTTCATCTGATAATGCTTCTGATAATTCAATTGTATGGCATGTTAGGCTTGGCCATATAAGGCAAGAGAGGATGACTAGTTTAGCTAGAGAAGGCCTTATGGGCAATATCACTAAGGTCAATTTGTCCACTTATGAACATTGTCTAGTGGAAAAGTTAAAAAGAAAACCGTTTGGAAAAGCCACAAGGGCATCTTTTCCATTGCAACCAATCCACTTTGATATATGTGGTCCAATGAATGTGAGGGCAAGGCATGGAGGTTTCAACTTCATCACATTTATAGATGACTATACTTGTTACGATCATGTCTGTTTGATTTCTCATAAGTCTGAAGCTTTAGATTGCTTTAGATGATACATGAGATTGGTTGAGAATCAATTGGACAAGAGCATTAAGGCTCTCACAACCTGATGGAAGTGTGACTGAATTAGAGTCACATGATGTTAATTTCATTGAAAATGAATTCCCTAACAAAGGTGAGGTTGAAAAGAACTTAACTCTTTATGAAATGATGGATCAAGAGGGAGGTGCCCCAAGTAGACTAGTAGAGAACAAGGAAGAAATTCCTAAAATTTCTGAAACTCCTAGAGACAGTGGGAGTGACTCACAATCTAGTTGGAGCATACCACTAGAAGTTTATCCACAACAACCTCAGCCACGTAGAAGGAATTGTGGTAATTTTCCTTGTTGTCATTTTGAGATTGAGGGGGATGCTTTCATGATTGCTTCACAGGATGATGATGAGCCAAGAACTATGCAAAAGGCTTTATCATCTTCTGTTAGTGATGAGTGGATAAAAGCAATGAATGATGAAATGAAGTCTATGAGGACTAATCAGCTCTAGGATCTGATAGACCTATTGTAAGGGTGAAAAGCAATTAGGAACAAATGGGTTCTTAAAATCAAACATAAGGCGAATGGGTCAATAGAAATGTATAAAGCTTAATTAGTGGTAAATGGATACACTCAAAAGGAGGGAGTAAACTACAAGGAAACCTTTTCTTTGGTTCTGAGGTTTGCCTCAGTTCGACTCATTCTGGTCATTATTGCAAATTTGAATTTGGAATTATACCAAATGGACATTAAGACAACGTTTCTCAATGGATGACTAGATGAGGAAATCTATATGGATCAACCTATTAGCTTTGTGACCAAAGGTCAAGAGCACAAAGTGTACAAACTCAAGTAATCCATATATGGTTTAAAGCAGTCATCTAGACAGTGGTATTTAAGATTTCATCGAGCCATTCTATCGAATGAGTTTACGGTGATTGAAGAAGATCACTATGTCTATGTAAAACGATCCAAGGGAAGTTTCATTATTTTGTCATTGTTTGTCAATGACATATTATTGGCCGGTAATGACATGGAGATGATTATCGCCACAAAAGGGTTTTGTCCTTTAACTTTGAGATGAAGGACATGGATAAGGTAGATTATATTCTGGGGGTTGAATTCCTCAGGGATCACTCAAAGAAATTTTTAGGTTTATCACAACAAACCTACATTAAGAAAGTTCTTGAGCGTTTCCAAATGCATAATTGCAAGCGCAAAGATACTCCAGTTGCCAAAAATGATAGATTATTATTGGCCGGTAATGACATGGGGATGATTATTGCCACAAAAGGGTTTTGTCCTTTAACTTTGAGATGAAGGACATGGATAAGGCAGATTATATTCTAGGGGTTGAATTCCTCAGGGATTACTCAACGAAATTTTTAGGTTTATCACAACAAACCTACATTAAGAAAGTTCTTGAGCGTTTCCAAATGCATAATTGCAAGCGCAAAGATACTCCAGTTGCCAAAAATGAGAAATTAAGCCTGGATATGTGTCCTAAGACCTAAGATGAAAAATAAAAAATGGCTCGTGTTTCCTATGCTAATGCAGTTGGAAGCTTGATGTATGGAATAATGTGTACTTGGCCTGATATATGTTATGCTGTTGGATTTCTCAACAGATTTCAATCAAATTTAGGGCTTGCTCATTGGAAAGCTGTCAAGAGGATATTAAGGTATCTTAAAGGGACAACAGACTACGTCCTTTGTTATCAAGGTTCAAATTTGCGTAAGATTGGCTATAGTGATACTGATTGGGGTAGTGACCTAGATGATTGCAAATCTACATCAGGATATGCTTTCTTGCTAAATAATGGCACCATCACTTGGAGTAGCAAGAAACAATCCTCTATAGCATTATCAACTGTGGAAGCTAAGTATGTAACATGTTTTGCAGTTGTTCAAGAAGCAGTTTGGAATCACAAGGTTGTTAAGGATGCCTTAAATCTCGTTACGGTACATTGTGATAGCATGTCAGCACTTGCCTATGCTAATGACTCTAAGTATCATGGTAAAACCAAACACATTGATATACGGTATCACTACATTCGGGAAATAGTTGCTCACAGTGAAGTGGTTCTAAAACACATTTCTTCAAGGCACATGATTGTTGATCCTTAAATAAAGCCTATAGGAAGGGATGCCTTTTAGGCTCATGTTAGGAGTTTAGGACTACATAAAATATGATGATATATTGTTTTTAGTTACCATTTATTATACTCTTTCGGGATATTTGTTTTAAATGCATATGATGTTATTCAGTTAATAATATGTATGTTTACACACACATATACCATATGGTGAGTTCTGTGGTATGAAAGTTATGTCGGTAAACTTAGGTTGGCTCACTCACACGAGCGATTGCACTTGAGTAGTGAGTTGAGATAAGACATTGTGTCATTTGATGCTTATGTAGCAAATAGAAATGGTTGACACAAATAGATGTCGCCTTAGTTTGAACTAAAATGAGGTCTATGATATATTTATCTTAATTAGACCGTACATGGATAGCTCATGATCCATGTAGCTTATGGTTAGCCAAATGCGAGACCTTGATTTGGTGCCTAAGGTGGCAAGCAAATAAAGGACTCGAGTTAGGCTCTCGAGTAATGACTAGACTAAGATTTGTACAGTGTATTGAGTTAAGACATACACTCTTACTTAAGAGAACTCCACTGTAGCATGTATTTCATACTACATATGCTTGCTCAACCAAAAGTGGAGGTGAGAGAATAAATCCCTGCTTCTTCACCGTATGAGTCCTATAGATCTTTCATTGAGATACTACTTATGCCCTTGCTACTTTTGACTATGTCATGAAGCTGAGGTTTTGATGTTTGCTACTTTGGTATGTTACCTATGGCCATGATGGATTCAGTCTAAAGGGACAATTTTGGGAAAGCAATTGTACCAAAGTGAAAGGACATGAGTGCAAAGGGAAGACTATTTTGTAATAGATCCTTATATTTGTACTCATTATCGACAGGTTATTGCACTCATGGTAGCAAAATAATCGTGAATACATCTAGATGGTTATGATGGATAAGGATAAGTTTGAGTATTAAACTCAAGAGGGGTTAGAGATGCTTGATTCGATGTGTTAACATATGTCTAGGGCATAACGAGACACTTTAGGGATGTTGCTATGCTGGTCTTGGTATAAGATTTAGTATAGTGCTCCTAAATATGTTTTTCAAGTGTGCTCGGCGGTTGCACAACCTATTTGCTAGTATGAACGCACTGAGAAACATATTGAGAGATGGGATAAGGGCCATGCCCACAGTGGATGAGTGGGAGATGTTAGAAACTGAAAAGAATATGAAAAGGACACCTAAAGTGGGCATGTCCCTCTGTATACCTTGGGATAATTGTAACATCCAGGAGTTATGGAGTAATAGTTTGGACTGTTAGGCTACCCCACTAAGTCCACTATCCAACTCAATATTAATGGAGTGATGTGTATATAAACACCAAGAGTGGTACCCATTGTACAGAGAATGAATTCTGCATTTCCCATAGTGTTTACAGAGTGTTGTGAAACTCTTAGGTTGTGGGTTATATTTGCATCATTCTAGTAGTGTGCAACACCGTCGGAGAAATGTTTCTAGTTGGTGGGTTATACAAACTGGAATTCAGAATGAGTTTGAATTGTTGGTCTGTGTGGAGGCTGGCTCTAGACAACGTAGAACAATCTCAAAGCTCCTATGTGACTGTCGGTTTAGGCCAAGAGAGGTTTGCTGAAAAACCAATTGTTTATATTCCACTGCAAAGTCTTTGTTTCTTACATAAACCTTACAAGATGTTAGAAATAATTTGATTAATCTCATTCATATTGTCAAGAAAACACGTTAACTTGGTCAGAATTTTGCATTAAGGGATGTGGTTCTTTCTTCTGGCTAGAACTCTTCTAGATAGATTATTTGAAATTGATTGTAGTGGCAAATAGTTCTGTGAAATGTGGGAACAAGAAGAAATACAAAAAGGATTTGTACCTCCAAAGTTGTACGTCAACAGCTAGGTAAAACTAGTTGTTAACAATTTTACAGGACCACCCAGGAGGAAAAAAGGGGAGGGGGTTTAAGAATGGAAGTACACATAAAATATTCTCCTCACGTTTGCACAATTCACATGAAACTAGAAAGTTTGCATGAGTAAAGCAAGTTGAAACTTAAAAAACCCTTTTATATATATATATATAGGAAATAAAGAAAAAATTGAGAAATGACAAAAAAAAAAAAAAAAAAACCAAACTTTTAGGCTCCTAGCAAGGAAAAAACCCTAGAAAATGCCTGTCTCAACTGTCTGGAGATAATTATGAATTGTATTCTCTTCATGTTTTATGCATCCAAATATTGTTTCTTAACATACAAGACAATACTAAACTAAAGGCAAAGGATTATCCACAAGAGGTCAATTGAAGATAAATAAAGAAATAATGGAATGATAATCTATGTATATTCTAACCACTTGTATAGTGTTGTTAGGACATATGTGTTTCACATGTTAAGAACATATGTCATGATTTTATGTAATTGACTTATCCTTTAACAAAACGCACTTTATTCGTATTTGGGTAGATTTAGGATGTCTTTAAATACTTCAAGAAGCCTTGTTTCAAGATCAAGTATTGAAGCCTTCAAGTCTGTTCAAGAAAATAAGTTCAGAATGCAAAATCATTAAAGCTCGACAGTTGCATCTATCGAGCTTAAGGAAGCTGTTCTACATTCGGTGTGCTCGAGACCTGCTCGACAGCTACTTGACACCTACTATCTGTCGAGATTTAAGATTCTCAAAATTCCAATATGATTTTCTTGGTATTCGTGAATGTGTCTTTGGGCTTTCTTTTCTTCTAACCCTAGACATATAAAAGGATCAGTTTAAGGGTCATTAAAGAGTTCATAAGTTGCGCAAGCTTTGAGCAAACTTTGTTCAAGCAAATTGTGACCAGAGACGAAGTTCTTGCCCTAGTTCATCTCTTTCTCTTGAAGAAGTTGCTGTGTATGTGCACCGTAGGGTTTTTTGACCAAGCATCTTCTTGATCTTCATCGTGTGGATGAATTGAAGAACTTTGCAACCAACAACCTTCTTAGTTGGTGATTGAAGTTGCGTATTGGGATCCGCGCAATTGGTTAGTCACGTACTTGGGAGTCGTGCATCAAAAGGGGAATTGTCACTATAGAACAAGTCCAATTGGGTATTGGGGTAAGGGTTCAACTGTAGGTTGGTAAGATACTTGGATTCCTTTACTTGTAACCGCTTGTTGTGATAATAGTGGAGTTTCGAGAGTGGTGACCTGAAAATCATCCGGTGGGGTTTTTGCTGTTAGGTTTTCCCCATTCGTAAACAAATCACCATGTTATTTATTTTCCGCTGCATATTTAGTTTATTGGTGATTTGTTTGTGCTACCACGCATTTGCATGATAAATTGATTAATTAATAATTTGGCTAATTAATTAATTAATTTCTATCAAAAGGGGTCATTCAGTTTGTGGCCTATCAAGTATGATGAGCCCACCTCCAATCAATTTGATTTATCTTGGTGAAATAGGACAACTTGAATTTATTTAAATAGTTTTGGATTATTACACACACATGCACAGAGAAAGACCTAGCAAAGACAAATTTTGTGTAAAAGCATTGGTTTAAGTGGAAGATAGATGGTGATTTAAAAAAATAAAATAAAACCTTTGGTGCTCTGCTAATAGTCCCAATAGCAGTATACTGTAGTTATCTCTCGAAAAAAAGTCAATAAGAATGCAATAAATGTTTTGAAGATTCTGCTCTCAAAGTGGGGGCATAGATCAGAAAGTCACATGGTTTACTGATAGTGGCCTCTATCCATTGAGCCCAAGCCTGATTAATTTATTAGACCTTTGAGTTTTTAATATATGATGCAATTGATTAGAAGATTAATTATTTCCAGTAAATTTTTTTTTTGAGAGCTAATTATTTCCAATAATTGATTATGTAATGTTTGCTTTCTTTATGTGATGTAATGCTTGAAGGATGATCTACTTCAAGGCTCCAAAGTACATTGTTAAGTACCTTTGAAATTGATGAATAAAATTAATTGAAATTTTTTCCATAACTTGGTGGTGACTCTTGGAAAACTTCGAAGTGAAGCCTAGTGTTCAGACCACTGTAGGTGGTGAGCCTAGGGTTTGTTCTATTCTTCTTCCCATATCCCTAGTTTCTACACATATTCCTTTTGTAAACCATGAAAACTGCATCACAAAGCCTACTATAAGAATTAAACTGGAAAGGAAATTGAAGATAAAAAAATGGGGGGAAGAAACAAGACATCTACAATTTTAGATATCATTTTCATGACCGACATTTAAAGTTTACTTTTGCACCTGCACAAGGATCATTGGTTAAAATATTATCATGACACAAATAAAAAATAAAAAATTATGTAAACCTTCTTTGTCATAAACTGCATTTATGAGCTGACCAAGAAAAAAACTTACGGTGGAGTTGTTGTGCATAACATGGGAATACTGCTCAACATTCATGAGCATTAGTAGCCTGTATTAATACACAATTGTGACCATAAAGTGAAGGTTTATGGAAAACTTATGCAGGTTTTGAAAAATACATAGACGATGATACATAGTATTAACTGTTATCATACAGAAACGAACAAAAAAAGAATAATGCTTGTGCCACATAAATTGGCACAACTTGTGCCACAACTCACCTATGTGGCAAGTTGTGAGTGGTAAAGAGATGATGGTGGGTCTATGTGAGGTCCCCTTTCTACCACTCACAGCTCGCCACGTAAGCGAGTTGTGGCACAAGTTGTGCCACTTTATATGGCACTAGCACAACTCAACAAAAAAAGCTACCACAGAGAGTCATTGAAAGCCATAACAATGCTTCTAGTTTAAGTTCAGAGAATTTAAACAACGAAGAAGGAGATGAGAGTATTGTTCCAACGGCTACTCCCAAAACGATGTCATGTATGAGGTTAAGTAAAACACGCTTGAAGCAAAACATCACCGTTTCTCATTAATATAAACGGTGCTGTTTCCTGAGTTATGTTATGTTATAATTGAGAGTCTGTTATTCTGTTATTGCACGTGTGTGGGTTTGTTATAGCACGTGTATAGCGGTTGTAACCATTTTCTTCCCTTTCGTGTTCTCTGGTTTTACTTCTCTTCAATTTTATATGTATATATTTACAAGCACACTCATTGTATCTGTATCTAGACTATTTTCAGTGTATAATACTTGAAGTATCTTTAGCCTCATTTCTCTCTCTCTGTTTCTTTCTTCTCAAAGTGTTTGTTATAGAATTTGTGAGTTTAAGAGAGTTTTTACATTGTATCAGAGCTCTTGATCCATATCAATGGCTTCTGTTCACTTTGGTTCATCTTCTTCATCATTTGCTTCAACATCTTTGCCTGCTATGGCTATTGCAAGTTTACCAGTGAATTCTTCACTGCTATTGTTGTCAAATATGTCATCTATGATGACTGTGAAGCTTGCCTATGGGAATTACATTGTTTGGAAACATCAAATTGAGGTAATTCTTGATACCTATTCAATGATTGATGTTATTGATGATTCAATCACTACTCCAGATAGATTTCTTAAAGATTCATCTAGTAATTTCACTGCTGAGGTCAATCTAGCATTCATAGCTTGGAAGAATCGTCAACAGGTTATGTTTACTTTCTTGAATTCAACTCTTTCTCTTGCGATTCTTGCTCTCACAATTAGGCAAAAATCTACTAGAAGAGTTTGGAGAGTGTTAGAAAAGAGATTTGCATCAGTCTCAAGGTCTCATGTTATGAGTTTGCGTAATGAATTAAATGCAATCAACAAGGGTGTTGATTCCATTGATGGTTACGTTCAGAAAATCAAGTAAGCTAGAGATAGATTAGCTGCTGTTTCTGTGTTTGTGGATGATGAAGAGCTTCTCCATATCATTCTTGATGGTTTTTCCTCTGAATGATTCCTTTAGTTCTGCTATAAGGACTAGAAGTGATGTGTTGTCAGTGGAAGAGATAAATGCTTTGCTCAATGCTGAAGAGAGAGCTATCAAGAAGAGGTCTACTAATGTTGATTCAGCTTCTATGGCTATGGCGGCGAATTTTCATTCTCAAGGATTTAAATGAGGAAGAGGAGGTGCTCATGGTAATGGTCATAATTCTGGAGGTTCCAACTATGGTGGAAGTGGCTATTCTAGTCCTAATCAGTTTCAGAGTTTCAATCCAAGCAATTTCAATCCAAGAAATTCTAGGTTTTCCTCTCTGTTTTAGAACTTCAATCAAGCTAAGCCATCACCTAATCAGAATCAAGGTCAATCTAGTAGGCCAATTTGTTAGGTTTGTGGCAATAGTGGTCACCCAGCTCTTGATTGCTACCATCATATGGACTTTACATATCAAGGAAGACATCCACCTGCTAGGCTTGCCTTTATGGTGGCTAATGCTGCTCAAGTTCAAGCTTCCAATTCTTTGCTCATTGACATAGAATGTTCAACCCATGTGACTCCTAATTTGTCACAACTTTCTCTTCTGCATCAACTAGTTCAAGGGTCTAAGACTGTCATAGTTGGCAATGGTCAAGAATTGCTAGTCACTCACATTGGTAATGGTGAGCTTCAAACCCTAGCTCATAATTTTAAGCTTGATAACATTTTAGGAGTGCTTGACCTTGCTTCTAATCTCTTATCTATTCATAAACTTTGTCTCCAAAATAATGCTTTTTGTTATTTTGATGCACATAAGTTCTTAATTTAGGATTTGCCAACGGGGAAGATCCTCTACGCAGGGTTGAGTAAAGATGGGGTTTATCCTATTCCATCTCTCTCTAATCTATCTTAAACTCCTTCCTTTAGTCCTTTCCAGACTTCTGCCTTTGTCACTGTCAAACCACATCATCTGCTCTGGCATCACAGGCTTGGACATCCGAGTTCTATAATCTTGCTTTCTACTCTAAAGCCTGTATTTTTTTCTCTTTCTTTGTCAATGATTGATGAGGATGAACTTCAGTTTCTGCTCTCTTTCTTCCCATTCTGCTCTAGAACCATGGATTTGAAGTGCTTAAAAACATAAAGAACTTTTGTTTTATGTTTTTAAGCACTACAAATCCATGGTTGAAACTCAATTTAGTTTTGAACTTAGGTTCTAAGGACTGACAATGGTTCTAGGTACATTAATACTGAGTTTCAATCTTTTTGTTCTGCTTCTAGTATTCTCCATCAATCTTCATGCCCTCACACTCCTAAATAGAATGGTGTTTCAGAAAGGAAACAAAGGCATGTGGTTGAAACTGGACTTGCCCTTCTCTATCAGTCTCACCTTCCTCTCAACTATTGGTCTTATGCTTTTTCTACTGCCACTTATCTTATAAATAGACTTCCTTCCTCAGTGTTAGGTTTTCACTCACCTTGGGAGAAACTATATTTCAAACCACCATCACTTCATGCTCTTAAAGCTTTTTGTTGTGCATGCTACCCATATCTTCGGCCTTTTAACAAAAACAAGCTGTAGCCTAGGTCTAAACCTTGTGTGTTTCTTGGTTATCCTCCACTTTCTAAAGGATATATCTGCCTTGATCCTACTTCTAACAAAATCTACATTGCTTGTCATGTTTTGTTTAATGAGTCTCTCTTCCCTTTTGCTCATGATTCTAATTTTACTGATCCTAATATTCCTTTCTCTTTATCTTCGTCTAATTGGTTTCCCTAGTTTGAGTCTTCCTTTGATTCTTCCTCTAGTGAGTCTGTCATTTCTTCCTCACCTCCTAATATCATTTCTTCCCTTATTCCTTCATTCCTATCTCCATCAAGTCCTATTCCTGTTGTTCCTCCTCTAGATTTTCCTTCCTTAGTGTTTGGTCCATCTTCACCTTCCTTATTTGTTCCTACTTCTGTCAATCCTTCACCTTCCTCATCTATTGTTTCTGACACTACTACCCTTGTTCCTACTTCCACTAATTCTCATCCTATGATTACAAGGTCAAAGCATGGTATCTATAAGCCTAGAGTTATGCAGGTTCAATGTGATTACACTATGACAGAACCACCTTCTTTTTCCATTGCTTCTAAACACCCTCAATGGGTGGCTACCATGGATGCTAAATTTTAGTCCTTACAGAAGCAACACACCTGGTCTCTAGTTCCTCTTCCTCCTCATAAGAATATTGTAACTTGCAAAAGGGTTAATAAACTTAAGAGGCATAGTGATGGCTCCATTGCTAGGTATAAAGCCAGGTTAGTGGCAAGAGGTTACCTTCAACAATTTGGCATGGATTATGATGAGACCTTTAGTCCTGTTGTTAAGCCTGCTACTGTTCGTATTCTTCTTGCTTTGGCTGTGCAATTTGGTTGGGAATTAAGGCAGGTAGATGTTAGTAATGCCTTTCTACATGGTGTTCTTAAAGAGGAAGTTTATATGGCTCAACCTCAAGGCTATGTTGATCTTGCCTTTCCTAAGCATGTCTGCCTCCTTCACAAAGATCTTTAAGGTCTCAAGCAAGCTCCCAGGGCTTGGTTTGAGAGTTTTACTTCTTAGTTACTTCATATTGGTTTTTGTGCTTCAGTTGCAGATGGTAATCTCTTCATTTTGAGGCATGGTTCCTATATTGTCTATCTATTACTTTATGTGGATGATATAATTATCACAAACAATAATTCTATTTTTGTCTCTTCTCTTATCAAGCTATTGGATGAGGATTTTGATCTTAAGGATCTTGGTTTGCTTCATTACTTCCTTGGTCTTCAAATTGGTTACACTTCCACTGGTTTGTTTATGCATCATACCAAGTATGCATTTGATTTGCTTAAGAATTTTGGCATGACTGACTACAAGCCTTGTAAAACTCCTTCCTCCCCTAATTTTCATCTTCTTCCTAATGATAGTGCTTTGTTATCTAATCCTACATCCTATAGAAGCTTAGTTGGTGCCTTGCAGTAGCTGACATTTACTAAACCAGACTTCTCCTTTACTGTTTAACAAGCTTCTTAGTTTATAAGTACTACTCAAAATCATCTTCAAGCTACTAAACATATTCTTAGATATCTTCAAGGCACTCTACATTGTGGTATTGCTTTTACTCCAGGTCCCATTTCTTTGTCTGCTTATAGTGATGCAGATTGGGCTGGAGATCCTATGGACAGGCGTTCTATCACTGGTATTGTGGTGTTTTTTGGCAATTGTCCTATCACTTGGTCTGCAAAGAAGCAAGGCTGTAACACCCTGACCGACCCAACTTTATAGCTAACCTATGTGTTCAAGTGGTTAATTATTATTTTGGGTTACTTACTTTCTAAAATTAATAGAAGAATTGTAAAGATTATAAATAATTGAATGGCTAATTGTATTATAAATATATACTAAGTATGTACAAAACTATATTAAGTGGATTAAGTTATTAAATATATAATTGTTGGTGTTTAATTAAGTGTTTAAGCTAAGGGTTTATATGCAAAGTTATTTTACAGTTTGGGCCTTTATAGAATATAAGGTTATGGAGGAGTCATCAGCCCTTTTTCCCCTTAGCATGCATGTGCCCCACCCAAGTTATTTCTCTCGTCTTCTTTGTTGCTGCACTGAAGTCAGTCTTCTGTTTCTCTATTCTTCTTTCTTCTTTCTTTGCTCCTTTGTTTTCTTCTTCCTTTGTTCTTATTGGCAGCACCATCTCACAACAACCCTCCTTTTCTTTCATCGAAAATCATAGATATCTCTCTCTAAAAAAGAAATTAAAAGATTAGCCCTAAGGTTTCAACTTCAAAGTTTGTGAGTAAGTAAATAAAACCTCATCTTATTTTGGGTATTTGATGGTGTAATTGTTTTCTTTAATTTCCCTTCTTTATTCTCTAATATTATTGTAGAAGCTGAATTGTGGTTTTGTGTTAGTAATTTGAAAGATTGAAGATATTATGGTTAATTGGATGTTTATTCATGTATTCTAATATGTCTAGTGTGTGAATTAAGTTTCATATGAAAATACCATCGTTTGATAATTTGTTTGTGAATTTACAAGAAAATGTTGCAAAGTTGTCACTGTGATAGATTCTGTGTTTACGCATGATAAATTATGTATTAAATTATATACAGTGAATTAGGATGCTAGGAGTATTTTTTATGAATTCTAAGACACATATAGTTGTAATGGAAGTGGTCTTACAACATTTGGATCAATATAAAAATAATGGTTTAGTACTCTAAAGGAGGGGTTCTAAATCATTCAACTGTTGTTTTTATAAAGCTGTTTTGTTCATGCTGAATGTTACCTTGTGTAAGTTTATGTATGCACCATTGTTTCCAATCTCAAACATATTTTGAATTGATTTTAAAGTTGTTTGACATGATCTGAATATGAATATTAAAATAATAGATTCTCTATGATTTGATACATCATGTTGTTTGATGAATGTATCTTGTGTTAGGGAACCTTGTTAAGATGGGATTAGGATTTCCTTGATTTTAAGAGATAGGCTTTGAGATGAATGTGTAAGTTTATGATAAAGAATATTTAATGGTGATAAGCTTTGCTATTATTATGAAATGTTATGCAAACTATGAATCTTAGTATAATGTATAAGTATGAAATGTTTTCAGGTTATGTCTTCTGGTGATTTGAACTTGGCCAGTAAGGGTTAAATTACTGGTTTTCCATGGAAAATATTATCTTATTGGCCATTAAAAGTGGAGAGCTCTGCTGTAGTTGCCCTTGTTGGTAATGGCCAACTTGTGGAGGACACCAACCTACCCCCATGGTTGAAGATATGTATTATGGTATGATCCCAAGAATACCTGGCATTGTGGGGAATGTTGGATGCCTAGCACAATGGTGTTGGAAGCCTCGCAAATAATTACAAACTTATCAGATATGGACTAACCAATATGTTATGAACAACTATATTATTTTATTGATCATGAGAGAATGATTTTATTTAAATTCATTATGAAAAGTTAAAAGCTCTCATGAAAAGAAGTTTCTGATGAAAAGAAAAGCTGTTCTTTAAGGGTCCGTTTGGTTGGAGGAGTGGAAAAGTGGAAGGATGGGAAATTGTGGAAGGATGGAAAAGTGGGAGGATGGAAAATATTTAGTTTTCCCTCTTGTGTGTTTGGTTGGAGGGGTGGAAAAATGGGAGAGTGGAAAACTCTTTTGTTTGGTTGGAGAGAAAAAGAGAAGGATGAAAAATATAATTTATATAAATTGACTATTATACCCTTATTACATAATAGGTAAGAAATAAATTTATTTGTACTTATTAAATAATATAAAATTTACCACATTATATATATATATATATATATATATATTTATGTTATTATTTTTATTATTATAATGTAAAACTTACTTTTTCTATTTTACATCATAATTTTTACAAAACACCCACATCAATTTGTCTATTATACACACTTTCTTTATTAAAATAATATTTCTTTTCTCTTTTTTTATTTCCCACCTACCTCCACCTAACCCCTCCTCCTTTTTTTCATAACACTCTCTTATCTCTATCAATTCTCGGCCTCTCTTTCTTCTCCTTCTTTCTTTGTTTTTTTTTTTTGTTTTTGAGAATCTTTTTCTTTCCTCTTCTTCTTTTACAATTTGAGTTCTATGCTTTTATTATAGATGATGATTTTGGGTTGGGTTTGATTAAGGGCAGTGATTTTGGGCGGAGATAGCAAAAATTTTGGGTGGAGAAAATGGTGATTTTGGCATTTTCTTCAGCATCTTCTTCTTTCTTTCTTCTTCTTTTTCAATTTCGGATTGATTATTTATATGAATTTGTATATGGGTTTGATGAATTTTTACATGGGTTTGATGAATATGGGTGTGCTGTTGATTTTCTGGGTTTGATATGGGTGTGCTATTGATGAATATGGGTGTGCTGTTGATGAATTTGTAGACGTTGGGAGAGGGCAGTCCAGTAATTGCACAGTGAGAAGTTTTCTCTCCACAGTTTTCCTCCCGATTTGGGAGGAAAATAATTGTGGGTCCGGGTGAAAAATAATCCATCCCATTTTCCATCTGTCCCAGTTTTCCTTTGCTTCCCAAACAGTGGAAAACACTGTTTTTCATCCCATTTTCCATCCAAAGTTTTCCATCCTCCCTATAATCCTCCCAACCAAACACAGCCTAAAGGTAAAAATTTCTGAAGTTCTGTTGTGCTTTAAAGATAAAGAATTTGATGAAAATGTTTTAGTCTTCTATAAAGATAAAGCTTCTGATGAAAGTACTAGTTTATGTTAAAAAATCATTAGATATTGGTTCTTTATGAAACGTTAAGTTTTATGACTATGAAAGTTATAATATTTTATGAGAAGAAGTTTATAAAGAAAAGTTTTCTTATTCGTCAAGATGTTTCTAATTTAAGATGAAGTTATGAATTATCTGATTTAAGTCAAAATGATTATTTTGTAATGAGAATATATATATATATGTATGTATGTATGTATGTATGTATGTATGTATATGATTTAAAGCAATCAATATTGTATTTGGTGACTTTGTAAGAAATGAAAGAAATTAAATCTGAAAGGTTTTGGAAATATTATTCTGATAAGAAAAAAGAGAACAATTATTTTCCTATGAAGAGCGTATAAGTTATTATTATGAATAGTATAAAATACTATGCATGAAAAGATGTTCTTCTATCTGAATATTTATAAAATGAAATGATTTGATTTACATGCATTCTTATTAAATTCTTGTGTATCTTACCGTTATTGAGCTGTGTAGCTCACCCCTTCTGCTCTTTCAGTCAACAAGTTTTATTCTAGGGCAGAGGGAGCCTTAGTCGAGTTTTTGAAGGAGCTGGTTTTAGTTTTAGAAGTATAGATCCCAAATTAGCAATTTGATGTTTAGCTTTGTCATATTGTGTATTTTAGGATGTAATGAAAGTTGTGTACCTTAAAATATTAAGAGATGTATTATGTGGATGTGTGGAAATTGAATGACTAGTGAATTATATTATTCTTTGAGTACAGTGTAGATGCTCTGAATATCAAGTGAAAAGTTATATCAAGAAGTAAAGAAACAAGAATGAAAAGAAAGAGGGAAGCTTTTTTAAAAGTTTTGTAAAAGTTTAGTTGGTTCTTGTTATTATCAGGTTTAAACTTGATATTAACATGCCAGTCATGGTCACAAATCTAGGCATCGGGTTTGGGACGTGACAAAGGCATTGTTTCTCGTTCATCCACAGAGGCAGAATATCGTGCTTTGGCATCCACTACTGCTGAATTGTATTGGATTAGGATGCTTCTTCATGATTTTGGTCTTTTCCTTCCTCATCCTCCTCGTCTCTGGTGTGATAATGTCAGTGCTCTGGTTATTGCATCTAATCCTATGTTTCATGCTCAGACCAAGCACATTGAGGTTGATTATCATTTTGTTTGTGAAAAGGTTCTTAGGCATGATTTGTTGATTAAATTCATCTCTACTCATGATCAGCTTACTGATCTGTTTACCAAAGGTCTTCCTTCTCCACGTTTTAATTGGCTTACCTCCAAACTCATGTGAAAATTCCCTATTCGTTTGAGGGGGGGATGAAAGCCATAGTAGTGCACTACAAAAAACTAGGCCTATAGTGGCATTTGTGAAATGCCACTATAGTACCGTCACTATAGACCTATAGTGGCGTTTCTAAATGCCACTATAGACCTTTTAAAAAAAAAAAAAATTTAAAAGGCTATAACTGCGTTTTAGAACACCACTATAGGTCTGCCCTATAGTGGTGTTTAGAAACGTCATAATAGACCAATTTTTTTTTTTTTTTTTTTTTTTTTTTTTAAAAAAGGCTATAGCAGCATTTTAGAATGCCACTATAGGGCAGCCCTATTTCTTCTTTCTCTTGAAGAAGCTGCTGTAATAGCAGATTCTCGGGAGTGGTGACCTTAAAATCAGCCGGTGGGGTTTTTGCCGTGTAGTTTTTCCCCATTCGTAAACAAATCACCGTGTTAATTTATTTTCTGTTGCATAGTTTAGTTAATTGGTGATTTGTTTATGCTACCACACGCTTTGCATGTTAATTTGATTAATTAATAAACTTGGCTAATTAATCAATTAATTCATCACAAGGGGTTAGTACATTTTTGGTCTATCAAGTGGTATCAGAGCAGACATACTCTGATTAGGGTTAATCTTTGTTGTGTGATCCATTGACCCCTATTTGTCATGGATAGAGGACAATCTCTTATTATACCTTTTTTATTTGATGACACTAACTATACATATTGGAAAGTACGCATAAGAGCTTTCTTGCAGTCTTTAGATGAGAAAGTGTGGCAAGTTGTAGAGATAGGTTGGACTAAGCCTATGGAAGCATCAGCTGACTGGGTTGATGCTAAGATCAAGGTGGCAAACTTCAATAGCAAGGCATTGAATGCTCTATTCAGTGTAGTCACGAATGAGGAATTCAAGAAGATATCCTTTACTAAAACTGCTAAGAAAGCATGGACCATTCTCTAGACAACCTATGAAGGAACCAAGGCTATCAAGGATTCAAAACTTCAGAGACTCACTAGAAGCTTTGAAGAGATTAAGATGGAGAAGGATGAGTCATTCGATGAGTTCTATGCCAAGTTCAAAGACATAGTAAACTCAACATTTAATCTTGGGGAAACCATTCCTGAACCCAAGATTGTGAGAAAGGTGCTCAGATCTCTACCTGAGAGATTCCATGCCAAGATCACTGTCATTGAGGAATCAAAGGATATTGACAGAATTCCTTTGACTGAGCTGGTTGGAAATCTGTAAACCTATGAGTTGGGTTTGATGAGAATAGGGAAATCAAGCAAGAGTAAGAGCATGGCTTTGAAAGCCAAGAGCAATGACACAAATGAGTTTTCAGACGATGAGATTCTAAGATAAAATCCTATATCATGAGACAATTCAAGAAGTTTATGAAGATTGCCAATGCGAAAGGATTCGACAAGGACCGAATGCGATCCAATTCTTCGCAATTCAAGAGTCAAGACAAAGGGAAGAAAGATGCTAGGGATAGCGGTCAGTACACTGTACCCTCAGGACCAAAGTGCTTTGGGTGTCAAGGTTTCGATCATATGAAACAAGAGTGCCTTATATTCTCAAGACCATCCGAAAGAGCAAGGCACTTGCTGCTACATTGAGTGACACTAAGCCTGAGGATGACTTCGATAATGAGGATGATGGAATCCTAAATGCCTTCACTACCACTGTAAATCCTACTGAGGGGATTGTTGAAGATGTGGATGAAGAAGAGGAATTGGTGGAGTCTAAGTTTGAGAAGATGGATGAACAAGATGACATCCACATAGCCTATGCAAAGTTATAAAAGGTCTCAGAAAAGCATGAAAAATTGTATCGGTTGGCCACCAAGAAGCTTAGTGATGTGGAGCTTGAGCGAGAAGAAATCTCCACAAAGTTTCATGAAGCCAATCAGACTATTGGAGCACTGAGATTTGAGAAAAATTTCTTGGCTGAGAAGACCAAGAAGCTTGAGGCAAAATTGTTCCAAGTCAGAGCATAGCTGGAAAGGACTTCAAGTGCTAAGCTCGATTAGATGCTCAGTCTTCAGAAATCGGCTTCAGATTGAACCAGTTTAGGGTATGATTTCTCTTCTCCTAGTATTGCGTCTACTAGTACTACTATTTTTGTTCCTTCTACTAATAATATTGAAACTGAGAACAATGATGTTAAAAATGAATTAGCTAGTGATAACATAGACAAGGGTAAATCTATCTTAGGAGCACCCCCTAAGCTTGATAAGAAAGAGATTAAAAACCCTAGAGCTAAGAAGGGAAACTCTCAAAAGCTTAAGCATAAAAAGCAACATTTTTGTCATCACTGCGGCTCTATTGGACATACTTAACCTAATTGCTACAAGTGGTTAGCCACTCAAAAGAGCAACAGCATGATTGCGTCAGGAGACCAGAGTTAGTTTCCATCCTCTTTTGCTCCTCTTGGAGATCTTCTCAAAGCCCTCATGTTTCTTTCAAACTTGAACAGTTTTAATCCTTTCCCCTCACCACCGGATCAAGAGTTTGCTAAACGGAAAGGTTTTTCCAAGGTGTGGAAGGAAAAGGGCTCCAAGTGATTCTGTCACTTATTCTCTCTCCCCCTCGTGTTTTTATTTTGCATTACTTGTGTGTTTTGCTTTATTATTTTGAGTCAGTCTAGTTTTATGCATTGCTTTTTTTAACTTGTTTTTGTTTGTTTTCTTTTCAGTTTTGGTTTATTTTGTTTTTCATATAAAAATAAAAATAAAAATAAAATTGAAAAATCAGAAAAATACAAAAACAGTGTGTGTTTGTGTACATTGGTACTTGTGTACTTTGGATGGTCATTGAATCAAAGTTTTCTAAACTTTGTATCTTTTGTAGCTTAGATAAGCATCTCCATGCACAACTAAGCAAGTGAGTTTTGTGGCTCGTGTGTGGGTTTGTTATAGCACGTGTATAGCAGTTGTAACCATTTTCTTCCCTCTCATGTTCTCTGGTTTTACTTCTCTTCAATTGTATATGCATATATTTACTAGCACGCTCATTGTATTTGTATCTAGACTGTTTTCAGTGTATAATACTTGAAGTATCTTCAGCCTCATCTCTCTCTCTCTGTTTCTTTCTTCTCAAAGTGTTTGTTATAGAATTTGTGAGTTTAAAAGGGTTTTTACAGTCATGTGTTCAACCGTGTGATCTAGCAAAGGTCAGCTTGATAAATTGCTGTTTCCCATAATGGAATCAGAGGACATATACAAGACTGGAATTGGTTTCCACATACATCAAAAGTATGTGATACTTTGTAACCCTTTTATGAGTTCTGAGACATACAGATCCGCCAAATCTCTTGACAAAGTATCAAATTCAAACTCAGGTATTCAGCAAGAAATTCTATGGTAGACTCTTATGGAAAGTTGGAAATTATGTACCAGCTTCACTTTGGCTCGAGGACATCAACAAACAATTTTCAGCAAGTCAATAAGGCACAACTAAATCTACAGAAGATAAAGATTCACAGTATAGGAGCGGAACTGACAGTAAGGTAACCACATTAATCTCTTAAAATTGAACTCAATTGTTCAAGGTATTAGGGAAATGTAATAATGTTGAACATGAGACAGTTACCACCAAGATAAAGCTGTAGATGAAAATGCTTAACAAGATTGCTATTTGACCACTTTTGACAAATACAAAGAAAGTGAATTTTATAATGAAAATAAATAATATATTATAATAGTAATATATGATGAGCAACCTAAACTATGACAAATAAAATGAGGAAGTAAGCTTTATAAAAGCTAGACAGCAAGAAACAAATGAATTAGCCAACATAATTGACTTTATTTATTCATCCCAAAAGGGTATATGATGAATGTCAAATTACCAAAGACTAGAAAATACTGCAAATTCATAGATCTGTCATGAGGCACACCTGCATATCACAGGTTCATATACTATCACCATGTTAACCCATTGACCTGAGAATAAAAGGACAAAGAGAAACTTGATATAAGTGAAACATATTAAGTTTTTCTATATTTATATTTAAAAGTTGAAGTATAACAATTATTTTTGCTACATTCTTATTAAGCCACCTCATTCTCTACATCATTAGTCTTTTTCATATTTATTTTTTAAATTAGTTTTTTTACAATATTAACAATATAAATTTGAGTTTACAAATTCATTTTAGGTTGTTTTAGCTTTACAAATTCATTTTAAGCGGTTTAAACTTTACATATTCATCTACTTTAATTTTGATATTATAACTAAATAATATATTAATGGAAAATCAGAACAAAAGTGTTGGCTACTTATATTCCTCTTGGGCAGTTTTAAATTTATTTATTAATTTGCCCATTTATCTTCCTTTATTTTGGATCTTCTTATTTTCTTCCTATTGCTATAAATTAGCTTGTAACCCCATGCATATGTATGGATACACTTAAAGATATATAATAAGATGCATAATTTAATTCCTAATATATACTTTAAATACTATTGATAGTCATTTTTATATTTTCTTAACTCTTTAAAAATTTTTGTAAGGATTGTCCATGTTTAATTATTTTTTTATTATTGTGAACCACTTTTTTTATTTATTATTTATTTTTACAATTTTTTATTTTAAACTCTTTGGTTTTTGTACTTAATAACTCATTTGAATGAATATTTATGATGTGATCCCATATTTGATTCTAAAATTAAGAAATAAAACTCTTTAAAAATAAATAATTTAGGACACATGGCACAAAATTGAAACTTTAATTTAAAATTCGAATTTGAGTTTCTATCAATTTTGTAAGGTTGAATTTATTCAACCATCTAATTGGCTTTATTCCGTGCCAAATTTGCTTGTAATTCAGCATTTAGTAACCCTGTATTTAGGTGGGATTGTTGTAAGGGTAGTGAGTGAGATAGTGTGAAGATTGCTCAAGAGTGTGCAAGAAAACAGAGTGTCGCGGCTGGGACTCGCGACTGGACTCGCGGCTTCAACCCGCCAGAAGATGCACACGTGCCAAGCATGCTGGAAGATGAACAGTCATGCTAGCTGGAGCACTACAGGACAAAACAGAACAACTGGCCATACGGTTAACTCGCGACTGGAACTCGCGACTCAGTCAAGCCGCGAGGTCAAGCCGCGAGCCACCCCTGTTTTGGAAAAAACCTGACGTTTCGCATTCCACTCCTCTTCAGTATAAATACCCTTTTAACCCACGATTGAAAGAGAGCTTCCAGAGAGAATTTTGAGAGAGAAACCCTAAAGAAAAACCAGATTGTTTCACCCACAATCTCTACCTTAGAGTCTCATCAAATTCCCTCACTCTCTTCCTCTCCATTGTCAAATCCTTGAGAGGCCATTATACCAAACCTGGTTCTCACCATTATCATCTCTGTGAGACAGACGTTTGGAGTTCTGGGAAGCAGTTAGGAAGGAGCCAATATTCATTGGTTGATGCTACGGTGTAGTAGCGGAATCCGGAAAGCTAGAAAAGAAAAAGGTTCGGCGCAACCTCGTTGGAGCAAGAAGCTTGGAGGGCTTAGGTGCATTGGGTAGATTAGGCTTGGAGGGTCTATTGCTGTCCTTGTATCCCAACTGTATTTTCTAGTGGATTGATTACCGCTTGGAGGGCGGCGGAGAGGTTTTTCGCCGAGGTCTTCGGTTTCCTCTTCGATAACATATCTGGTGTTATCGCTGTGTTTGCATCTTCCTTCCTCTCTATCTCTGCCTTTACATTATCTGCTGTGGTTTATTTTGTTGTGGCTTAGATAGTTGTTTAATCAATTCCATGTTATAGCATATGTTAAGTTTCCGCACACTAGTTGTTTAACATATTGCTTGTGTTGATTAAATTGATTTTTGGGGGTCTAAACGTTCAAAAGTGTTTTTGTACACGTTTTTGAACTTTCAATTGGTATCAGAGCGGGTACACTTGTTGTGGTTTAAATACCTAAGTGTGATCCTTGACCCCTTGTGTTTATTTGCCATGGATTGTGCTTTGTATGACTCTTTGCATGATTTGGTTGGTGATGAATGTAACATGCCACGTGTTTGTGAAAATGCCTCTATGAGTGTTAATCCTCATAAGTGTGATGACATGTTATTTGAATCTATGGGTGTTGTTGACAAACTCTTCAAGAAAAATGCTAAGAAGTTTCAAAAGAATTTGAGCAAGTTATTTTGTGAAAAGGATGATTTGATTGCTAAGCTCAATGAATCCAACAAATTGGTTGAGAAATATAAAAAACTTGCTGAAATTTCTCTTGAAAAGCTGAAAGAGTTTGAATGTTTGAATATGGACTTGGATGCTAAACTTGTTTTGTCTAACAAACTTGTTGATGATCTTAAATGTGAAAATGAATCTCTTAAGATGCATGCCAAGTGTTTGATTGCTGAACCTATTGTTAAAAAGGATGATAATGTTTGTTGCAATCATGTTGTGGTACCTGATTTTGTGCCTAGTGTGTGTTCTACCTTAAAGGACAAATCGGTGTACATTCCTCCACATAAAAGAAATCAAAAGGTGAAGAGAAAGGCTGTTAAGTCAAAGCCTTCGTTTAGGTCTCAACCTAAGGCTTTGGATGGATCTAAGTTTGTTCCAACTTGCCACCATTGTGGTGTGATTGGTCATATAAGACCTCAATGTCATAAGTTGAAGAGGGAACAAAACCATGTTGCTAGATCCATTCCCAAAAAGCCTAGTGGACCTAAACACATTATTTGTCACCATTGTGGTGCCTTTGGTCATCTAAGACCTCATTACTCTAAGTTTCAAGCTCTTAAGAGAATCAAAAGAAAAGAGAAACTTGAGCTTTTTGGAAGTTGTGCTAAAAAGAGTAAACTGGATTTGAGTGAAAATAGCATGTTGCTAAAGAAAATGTTTAATACTCTTAACTCCTTGACTATGTGCATCTCCGGTTCTCATTCTTCCAACCCTCGTCTCACTTCTCATGAGACACTCATTCCAAACAATTGTTCTGTTTGGATGAGGAAGGGTTCCTATGGTTGAGCTTTTGCTCCTTTGGTCCTTGATCTAATTCTTTCGATCTTTGTAGGACCCTTCATGCATTAGATGCTTCATTGTCATGCATTTGTGCATCATGCATATCTTTATATGCATTTTTTTGTTTTTGTTTTGATCTTACTTTTATGTCTTTGGTTTGTGTGTGTAAAAATCCAAAACCACATAAAAAGTAGAAAATCAAAAAGCTTGATCGACGCTGTTGAGTTTTGTCTCAAAACTTGTTTTGCCTTGTACCTTTGTGCTAATGGCTTTGTGCATTTTCGAGCATTGCTTGTTTCTTTGCACTCATATCACTGTGGAAGAAATCTTGAAATCTATGTGATTGTTGTAAATAGATCTTCAAACTTGTCATGAATGATTAGTGAATGGTTATGTTGATCTTGAAACTTGCATAGACTTGTGTCTATATATCTTCCCACTCTTTATTTTTGTTTTTGCTAAGAAGAGCTCACTAAATGTAAATCTCCAAATGAAAAGAGATATTGAGCTGCAAAAGCCTGTCGCACATTCTAGTATTCGACTAGGAAAAAGGGTAAGCGACCTTATATTAAAGAGAATGTTTATTCAAAAAGCCAAAGGCTTGTTCATTAAAGTGAAATATCAAATATCACTCTCACAATGAGAGGCGATTGTCTCAAGAGATCAAAATGATCAAATGTTATGGAGTCAAATGTAAAGCTCCAAGATATGTTATCAAGTTTTGTGGGAGGTCATATATACATATTTCTATAATTGAGATGGATCACTTGATCTAGTGCTAATTATGTATGCCTTGGTTGAATTGATCATTGAAGCTTCACATTAGACTAAGGATTATTTCATTGTTGATATCCACACACAACACACAAGTTTATGTTCAATAAATGCCACATTCATTTGTGTGATTGTACTTGATGAAATGTGTTTTCACATGCTCAATCTTTGTTAATTCAAGCCAAAAAGATTTTTGAGTGTTTTAGGTGTTTTTGGAAAGTATTTTTGTTAAAAAATCTGAAATTTTTCAAGAAACCCAGTTTTGCCCTGTTTTGGCGACTTAGTCGCGGGTAAGTCAAGTCGCGAGACTCAGTCGCGTCTTCGCGGGTCATTTTTGGCATCTTGTTCGCGAGTGGAAGGTCCAGTCGCGAGGGTTACTCAGAGATTTTGGCGGCTCAGCTCGCGACTCCCTCGCGGGTAGACCCTCCAGTCGCGAAAAACACTTAGAAAATTTTTCAAAATTTTGTCTTTGAGCGTTTTGGCGGCTTGCCCTGGCGACTTAACTCAGTCGCGAAAATCGCGTGTTTTGCATATTGAGGGTTATTTTCAAAGTTGTTTTCAAAAAAAAAAATTTTTCCCCTCATGCATCATTGGCATTGTTCGTACCTTCATCTCTTGCCCTTGTTTCTTCTTGACCCTTTGTCTATTCCTGACAAAAAGGGGGAGAGTATACTCTAGAGAATGTTTCGGAGTATTTTGTCTTTTCTATATGACTCTTGTGCACATCCTTAGGGGGAGAAATTCTATTTCTCATGCACATTTGTAGGGGGAGAGATATTCCATAGGGGAGATGCATATACCAAGGGGGAGAAGACATTGTGTTAACTAGAAAACCTTGTTTTGTTTGTTTTCTTGTTGGCTTTATGGTGCTTTGTGTTATGCTTTGGTGTTCTCATTGCATCATGTTTGTGCTTTGGACATGCATATATCCCTATGTTATTATACTTCATTGAATGCATGTTCAGATGATCATTTGCTTTGCTATGTGATCATTGTAGTCATTTCTATACTTGTCATTTATTACTTGCTTTACCTTGAGGGTCTAATGTGGTTTGTGCAAGTGTTTCAGGGTACAAGTATAAATATGTTCCAAGTGCATCACAGCTTCTCATCACTTTGAAGGGGAGAAACTTTAATCACTTTGAAGGGGAGAAACTTTATGCACTCTTAGTTTATATTGTTTAAGTTTTTATTCAATATATAATGTGTTTGTACCCATATGCTTTTGTAAGCTTTTAGGGTTTATGTTTTATGTATAGTTTGTAGGCCTTGTGGTATGTACCATGCTTAAGTGCAGCCTTTATGCTATGTTGAAATCAGTACTTTAATCTAAATGTTCTGCATTGTGATTGTTGTACTGTCACTCTTGTGCCCTTGTAGGATTGTTCCTAGATGCATATGCCATGTGAGCTATGCATTGGTTGAGTGTTGAACATACAAGTGTCTTGCTTTGTGCTTGTTAGCTTGTATGTCCTTGTGTTCATTCCAAGTGTGAATGAACACTGTGATCACTACCTTGTGGTGTTCACTTGGTTGATCAAGCCATGGTTTGTTCATTAACTCCATCTTATGCTTGATCTCTTTTTGCCTGTTTCATATGCATTTATAATTTTCTGCTTACAATGATCATGGTGTATTGTTGTGTTTCAGGAGTTTATGTTCATATGATTCAAGTGCTTCACAGCTTCTAGAATTAGGTGTGAGTGAGTTTTGATCAACTGTTCCCAACTCACATGTTAAGTCTAGAGTCTGTTTTAGGGTTTTGTCACGGAATAGCCAAAGGGGGAGATTGTAAGGTTGAATTTATTCAACCATCTAATTGGCTTTATTCCGTGCCAAATTTGCTTGTAATTCAGGATTTAGTAACCCTGTATTTAGGTGGGATTGTTGTAAGGGTAGTGAGTGAGATAGTGTGAAGATTGCTCAAGAGTGTGCAAGAAAACAGAGTGTCGCGGCTGGGACTCGCGACTGGACTCGCGGCTTCAACCCGCCAGAAGATGCACACGTGCCAAGCATGCTGGAAGATGAACAGTCATGCTAGCTGGAGCACTACAGGACAAAACAGGACAACTGGCCATACGGTTAACTCGCGACTAGAACTCGCGACTCAGTCAAGCCGCGAGGTCAAGCCGCGAGCCACCCCTGTTTTGGAAAAAACCTGACGTTTCGCATTCCACTCCTCTTCAGTATAAATACCCTTTTAACCCACGATTGAAAGAGAGCTTCCAGAGAGAATTTTGAGAGAGAAACCCTAAAGAAAAACCAGATTGTTTCACCCACAATCTCTACCTTAGAGTCTCATCAAATTCCCTCACTCTCTTCCTCTCCATTGTCAAATCCTTGAGAGGCCATTATACCAAACCTGGTTCTCACCATTATCATCTCTGTGAGACAGACGTTTGGAGTTCTGGGAAGCAGTTAGGAAGGAGCCAATATTCATTGGTTGATGCTACGGTGTAGTAGCGGAATCCGGAAAGCTAGAAAAGAAAAAGGTTCGGCGCAACCTCGTTGGAGCAAGAAGCTTGGAGGGCTTAGGTGCATTGGGTAGATTAGGCTTGGAGGGTCTATTGCTGTCCTTGTATCCCAACTGTATTTTCTAGTGGATTGATTACCGCTTGGAGGGCGGCGGAGAGGTTTTTCGCCGAGGTCTTCGGTTTCCTCTTCGATAACATATCTGGTGTTATCGCTGTGTTTGCATCTTCCTTCCTCTCTATCTCTACCTTTACATTATCTGCTGTGGTTTATTTTGTTGTGGCTTAGATAGTTGTTTAATCAATTCCATGTTATAGCATATGTTAAGTTTCCGCACACTAGTTGTTTAACATATTGCTTGTGTTGATTAAATTGATTTTTGGGGGTCTAAACGTTCAAAAGTGTTTTTGTACACGTTTTTGAACTTTCAAATTTCACCTATTATATATATATATATATATATATATATATAGATTTGCCACTCTCTTCCATTTTATGCATATTTTTCTCATTCAAAAAAAGGTTATCTCTCTCTTTCTCTCTCTCTCTCTCTCTCTCTCTCAATTTTGTTTTTCCATTTTTTGTTGGATTTTTTATTATTATTTTAGTTGTATTTCTACCTTAGATTGATGAATATTTGTGTTTTTTAGAATTCTACTTTTCACTATTTATAATTGAAAAATGAAATCAAAGAAGGATAAAAAAATATTCATGGGTCTTACTTAATCATTAGTGGTAGAAAAGATACAACTTGATAGCTGCCTATAGGAGGATCTCCAACAAGAGGTTGTACCCTCATTGTCCTATTATTGAATAATTCATATATGTTCCTTGATGCAAATATATATATATATTTTTTTATCATTTTATTTACAACTCTAAAAACTTTTAATGAATGGTGTTTGCTGTTGATCTAATTTAGGGGAAAAAAAATCATATTGTAATATGTTATATTTTGTGTTGTTGTCAGGTTTTAGCTTATTTGGAAAACTACATGATTGTTTGAAAAAATTGATGAAGAACAATTTGTTCAATTGAAGACAATGGACTTTGTGCAATTTTCTTTCACTATTTAAAAATATGCTTTTGAACAAATTAGTAGTAAATTCTTATGTATTTTTTATATGATGTTCTTAGATGCTTGAATAATTGTTTTAAGTGTTTACGAATATTATATATTATTCGTCAATTTCCTTATCTTATTAATGTATTGTTTGAGATTTTTAAGGAAACAAATTCAAATTTTTGTTTAAAATTTTTTATTTATCTATTTATTTTTCACATAGGGTTAGAAGTTAGATTAGATTATGACAGCAGTAACACAATAATTCTTTTTTCAAAAAAACTTTCTCTACTTTTTTCTTCCTTTGGATTTGTACTCTTTGTTTTTTTTAAAAGGAAAAATTGTTACAATCTTTTATTTTTTTCCTTTCTTTTTATTTTTTATTTTTTTTTTATTTTAAACTATAGTTTTGATGAGTTTTATTAATTTTTTTAAGTTATGTTTCTCTGTGTTTTTGATTGTATGGTAGAAAAAATTGGGTCTAAGAAAGTTTGTTTGAAACTAAAAGAATAATTTCCAAATTTTATATACTTTTTGATGATATACAAAATATTATAAATAAATTTTATTAAAAAATTAATATTTTCACTAACTCACTTTTTGAATTCCTAAGAAAATTTGTATTGTTTTGATTTTGATACGACATAAATTATATGTAAGGACTCAAATTGTATTGATCCCAAACTCGTATTGGGTTCAAACGCTAACGGCCTAAATAATAAATTTGTAGAGTGTGGATATAGAATAACTAGATTAACTTCAAGAGAAAAACGATTAAACTTAACGTTGTTAGATGGATTAACACAAATATTACCATCAATTTCTTCTTTAATCAAGCTAAGTTCTTATTTTATAAGGTTTTCTTCTAAGTACCATTTGTTTAGAAGTCCCGCTCCCCTTTTCTCAATGCATTCTTCTATGTTATATACTGCCCTCTTGGTATCATCTTCACCACACACGTGTAAGTTGGGTTCGGGGGATCCCTTTCTGTCCCATCCAACACCTTCTGGAACCTCCAACTAGCAGCTGTAAGGCTGCTTCATCACTATTCAGGCATCACCTCCACATTAATGCGGCCAGAGAGTTGGTTGAGAGACAATTAATGCGGAGGTAGCTGTTGTTAAAAATATTTGTTTACCTTTTATTTCTTACCCTTGGTCCCATGTCCCATCTTTAGTGGTAATGTAGCTCTGAAGTGTGTTTGTAACGATATGGTGCTCAGATCGTCCTCGGACACATATTGCCAAGAAGGATTTGGTCCTCGGACAAATACTGAACTCACCTCACGTGATATCTACTCTTCTTTTCATTTGGTTACCCTTATAACCTGATATGGGCCTCATCAGACAGTTTTACGTCATCAGATGGGCCACAGGCCCAATGAACATGGTTTTAATAATTTATTGATTAACCGGCCCCCATATTATATATATTACATTTGTAATTGTCGTTATAATAAATGAAAATATGATTATGAATTACATTACTATTTATTAAATTATTATAAATTGAAAAATATATACAATAATGAGACTATTTTATAAATATTATAACACGCAACGTGCGAGATCCGCGACAAGTTAAATAATAAAAATTGATACATTATAATCTATACTACTATTCAAGAGGTGTCTCCAATTTGAAATAGATATTTTGTTGGTTCAAATATACCCTTCGATTTAAGTTAAGACAAAATTTGGGAACAACTCAGTAAAAATAAATTTGTATTTTTCACCTAAAACACAACCTACAAAATACGACCAATCTCCTAGTATACCACGTCTTTAAAACTATTCTACACTTTTTTTTTTTTTTTTTTTTTTTTTATATATTATCCTTAAAAAGGAAATAAGAAAAAATAAACACCCCCACTGCCACAAAATAACCCCACTACACGGTAACCCATTATAAATAAAATTGCCACTCTTCATATTATTTTTACTTTTAATCAATTACTTCAACTATTACTACAATTGCTACTATATGTCTATCATTTATCACAATTAACTCTCAACTAACTTTTATTTTGCCTTACTTTTGTGGTCCATTTGAGCGTGCCTATGATCATCTTAAACACATCCTACCAACTAGCAACTACTGCTGGCTTTATTTTACCTTTATTTAATTATCTATTTTCTTATTTTTAATTGATTTGTGTTTAATGCGAAAACTTGAAATTTGGCTTGCAATAAGGATTGTTTTAAATTTCTTGGAAAGTATGTATTTCTTTTGGCGTAATTAATATGATATTTGTGTGTATATGTGTGTGTGAAAAACGAACTACTAAACATACACAAACTTTAATTACACTCTTTTACCAAGCTTAAGTAACATGTTTGAGTGCTCAAACATGTTACTTAACCTGAAGTACCAGAACAAAAGAGCCTTCTTTTATATATTAATTGTCAATTTGTCACACATATTTGATTTTAGTGTGAAACATTTTTCCCTTTTAGTTATCATCCCTCCCGTGGTAGAGATATGGCTTTACACAAAAAGAACTCAACCAAGGTCAAACAAAAATTCTAAAAAAGATTTTGCCGAGTATTTTTAAATAACAATATTTAGCAAAACCCCTGCCCCATGCAAAATTTCAACATCTAAGTACCGAAAATCCAACTAAATGATTACAATTGGCCAAAATTAAACAAGTGACGAAGCAAAGATAAGTTGTCTCATTGGACAATTTTATTTATTTTTAAACATATTACATTACACAGTTTCATGCATAAACATAGGAAACCATAACAGTCTAGGCATCAACAAAGGGATAAAGTTCATATCTAACGTTACAACTGCCACCAACAACTCGCCCACCTCGTTTTCCATCGCAACAGTTGGGAAGTTCACTAATCGCAGTATCAAGACACTTCTTACAATCAAGACCTGAAAGGTCCCTGGTGCATTGAGCCAAACCATATAGTTTGCTTGATGAATCAAGCTTTAGGTCCCCGGTAGCATAGAATTTTGGATTGGCATAAGCTTTATTAGATAACCTGCTTAACAAATCCTTAACTTTTGGATTGAATGAAGTGGGATTGTCTACATCTTGGACGTTCCACATGTAGAACTTGTTTTTGTTATCGATTTCTCCAAAGAAATGTATGTTCGAGTACTTTAAAAGGCAGTTATCATACCAAATTATCGCTCCTTTTTTATAAGGACAACGATCACCAAGCTCTTTGCCTGCATCAATGACACAGGTCTTACAGTTTGTTTTTGAGACATCACCTCGGCATAGGGCTAAACCATTTGCTTGAGCTCGGCCTTGCCCAGTCGAGCTGAGCCCAAACCCTTTTGAAGGAACTTTGGTGGACAAAAGTTTAAGCAAGCCATTCAAGTTTGTACCATAAGGGCTATTGGCAGTGAAGTTTTCCTGGCTAAAACAAAAATGGTATAATGGGTCTGCACAATTGACTGCATAGAGGGAGAGGCTGAGTAATAGAAAGCTGACAGAAATATATTTTGAGCACAACATGTTGAATGAAATTGAAGGTTGGTTTTGTGGGTGTGTAATTCTCTCCAAGAACTCTATAAATAGACAAGACTTTTCAAATTTTGGCCAAGTCTGAGTAGAAAATGCTGACTTTATTCTTAGTGGCAACCTCATCTCAGTCCTAATCCTTTTGATTAATAAACCTCTCAAAATCGCACTCAGACTTTGAACGTGCTGGAGCGTGGAGTCAATAATCTCGCACAAAATCTTTTGCTGGCGCTTTTATATTAATTAACTCATGAAAGTTCTAAGGAATCTAGAACTTGTAATTCAGGGGGTTCAAAAGAACCCCCTGACTTGGAAAAAAAAATTATATATATAAAATATTTTTTCTATTATCCTTAAAAAATAATTTTGTACAACTTGGCTTAAATCTTGTACACCATAATCACAACTCAATGCCCAAAATCAAACAACATAGATCAGCTCATCCCAAAGTTAATTAACAACACAAATCACTCTCCCTTTCTCTAATGAATTTCATCTCAACTCTATTCTCTATTTGCCTTTCTATATACCTCCGATTTTAAGAGTAAAATGTGAATGTTTGTAAGTTCTAAATGTCTCTCTTTATTATAAATTTATACTTACTCCGTCTTAATTTGTTTGTCATGTTTGAAAAGTCAAATTTTTAGAGAACATCATTTATTATCTTGTCTGCCTTATAAAAATGTATAAGTTTACAAAACTACTCTTAAATAAATTTATTAGCTTTTTAAAAAAGAGTTATTCTTAATAAGGCAACTAAAAAGGTGCCTCAATTAAATTGATTTTTTTAAATGTTTGTTAGGTTTTTTATTTTTTATTTTTTATTTTTTTTTGGAAAATAAATTAGGGGTATAATTGGAACATTAGTAAACTAATAATTTTTATTTTTAGAAAAAAAAAAATTATTTTGGGACATCCCAAAATAGAATAGAAGACAAACAAACTGGGATGGAGGCAATATTATGTATATGTGAGAGAGAGTGTGTGTGTTTGATATTAGTTGTGTACATTATTTTTTGATAGAATGTTATTTGTGTGAATTTCGAAGTGTGTTAATGTGTACATGTTATAAATATAAGATAACTTTATATAATTTAACAACTAAGAAATACAAAGGATTTGTTACATGTGTATATTGTTATCATGTTATAATAATTTTTTATTATAAGCTCAACTGATAAAGTCTCTAATGGTTGTATAAGAGATCTGGGGTTCAATCCCTACCTACACCAAAAACTGATTGGTGTCTTGGTCTGATGATAAAGAACTACCATCAGGAGTAGACGTCATAGGTTAAAACTCTCTAAAAAAAAAAAAAAAAGTAAAATTAGTGATTGTTAAATGTATTATTTATATATGGATGAGTGTGGTTATGTGGGTCAATAATTAATATAATGTCAATAATTTATAAAAAAAAAAACAATAACAAATAAATAATGACAATTACACAAAAATAAAAATTTTATACAAACTTAACAAAATAAAATGGTCACATCTATAGATAATGACAATTGATAATAAATTATTATGGGACAATTTCAAAATATAAAAACTTGTAAAAGGAAATTGTAAAATTTCATTTATTTATTATTTATTATTTTTTGTTAATAACACACTATATTCAAGTTCTCCTTTTATTAATTTTTTTTTAGTTTAAGTTTCTTAAAAACCCCTCAAGAAAATTCCTGGAGCTGTTATTGTCTATTGGATCAATGGGATTAAAATAATATGTTGAAAGATGTCATTAGCTCATGGTTTTTGCATGGGCTCAAAATTAATTTTGAAAACCATGAGCAGTGGCTAACCTTATTGACTCCACTGCTCAGTGTTTTGAAAATTGGTTTGTTAAAAAATATAAATTATTACCTAAAAAATGAAATTAGACAAGAAAGTGTCAAATAGAAGTGGAATGTGGATATGGGTGAGATCATGGACAGTCATGGTGCTATTTTATAAAAACAAACAAACAAATAGATAAATAAATAAATAAATATATATATATATATATATATATATGTGTGTGTGTGTGTGTGTGAGAGAGAGAGAGAGAGAGAGATAGTGTAGGATGGTTTTTTTCTTGCATTTCTTGCACCCTAAACAGGTGCTAAAATAACCGGACAAAGTCTGGGCTTTAGCCGGAGGAATTATGGGATGAGTTGGGCCAGGGGCCTTCCACAAAATAGCTAAGCTTATCCTTTCTAGCCCGTCTACCTACAGACATTAAATCCAAATCCACAAGACAACCAAATGCATGTTAGTTGCCATACAGGTTAATATATCTGTCTAAATGAAGAAATATGCTTTTAAGTAAGTAAATTGGGCCACAAGGTTTTAGACCCTCATTCTCATAGCCTTGCATTTTGTTGAAATTCATTCACAGACCTAAGTTTCTACAATGGAGGATTACTCAGCACACAGAGAAGAGAGATGTAGAGCAAGAAGCAAAGATTGAGAAATGAACTTCTTGTATTGATAATTAGCATGCTTTGTTCCTTATATAACTACAACAGAGGTGGGAAAAGTAATAACAGAAATCTAACTAACTAAGCAACCTATCAAATCTATACACGTGTCATCTACAGTATTAACAAACTAACTATAAACAGTATCAAAACTACAAGCCGTTTTGCTCACAGCTACTACATGTAGCTTATGTATAGTATTACAAAACTAATAACAATTATAATCTAAGCTTACCATTACAATTTAAGCAACCTTAAACACTCCCCCTCAAGATGAACCATATATATTTATTAGGTTCATCTTGGACAAAAGATAATAAAACTGTTTGTGTCCAAGTGCTTTAGTGAAGAAGTCTGCAACTTGATGTCTTGAGGGAACAAGGAATGTTTTGATTGTACCATCTTGAATCTTTTCTCGGATGAAATGGCAATCAACTTCAATGTGCTTAGTTCTTTCATGGTACACTAGATTGGCTGTAATGTACAAAGCTACCCTACTGTCACAATAAAGAGAAGCTGCTTGTTTATGCTCTAATCCAAAGGTCTTGAGCAATGCTATGAGCCATACTATCTCACTTGCGACTATGGCCATAGCAGCTCTATTCTCAGATTCTGCAAAAGATCTAGACATTGCATGTTGCTTTTTACACTTCCAAGAGATCAAGGAATCACCAAGAAAAATACAAAACCAGAAATGGATCTCATAGTGTCAGGACATGCTTCCCAATCAGCATCATAATATGATTTAAGTCTCAAGTTTTTATAGGCCAAAAATGAATTGACCCATTGTGATAAAATAACCAATTAATTTAGCTAAGTGAATTAATTAAGTTAATTATCATGCAAACGCGTGGTAGCACAAACAAATCACCAATAAACTAAGTATGCAGCGGAAAATAAATTGATACGGTGATTTGTTTATGAATAGGGAAAACTAACACGGCAAAAACCCCATCGAGTGATTTTAAGGTCACCATTCCCGAAATTCCACTATTATCACAACAAGCGGTTATAAGTAAAAGAATCCAACCTACATTTAACCCTTTCCCCAATACCCAATTAGACTTGTTCTGTAGTGACAATTTCTCCTTTTGATGCACGGCTCCTAGTACGTGACTAACCAATTGCACAGATCCTAGTACGCGACTTCAATCACCAACTAGAGAAGGTTGTTGGCTACAAAATTCTTTAGTTCATTCACAATGAAGAACAAAAAGATGCTTGGTCACAAAACCCTACAGTGTACAAACACAGTAACTTCTTTACAAGAACGATGAACTAGGGCAAATTCTGTCTTCGGTCACAATTTGCTTGAACAAACTTTGCTCAAAACTTGTGCAACTTGTGTCTACTTTGACGACCTTTAAAATAATCATTTTATATGTCTAGGGTTGTGAGAAAAGAAAGACCAAACACATAATCACGGATTAGAGTCAAAACAGAACTGAAATTTTGTTTTTTATAAACCTTGAAAGATGCCTATCTGTCAAGCTGCTATTGAGCAATTGTCGAGCCACGGGGTTGGAACAGCTTCTTAAGCTCGATAGATGCTAGCTGTCAAGCTTAAATGACAGGTACTTCTTCAGCTTGTTTCTTGGACAAACTCGCATGCCTTTAACACTTGATCTTGAAACAGAGTTTCTTGAAGTATTAAACACATCCTAAATTTACCCAAATACAAGTAAAATGCGTTTTGTCAAAGGATTAACCAATTTCATAAAATAGTGACATACGTTCCTAACAAGTGAATCATATATGTCCTAACAATTTTGAATCTACAGAGAGAAACAAACCTTGTCCTAGATTCCTTTTCAAATACTTAAGGATTCTATAAGCAGCTTGCAAGTGGGGCACTTTAGGATTATGAATTGGCTTAACTTGTGCACTGCATAACAAATATCAATCCCTGTGCAAGTGGGGCACTTTAGGATTAAGTAAAGCAACTATCCTATTCGTCTTCTATAAAGAGCAGGATCAGGAGCATCTTCACCAACAAATTGCTAAACTTTTCTCCATTGGAATGTTTGCAGGTTTGCTTACCAATAAATTAGTGTCAGATAGAAACTCTAAGGTGTACTTTCTTTGACATAAAGACAACCCTTTGGTAGTTCTAGCAACTTCAAGATCTAGAAAGTACTTTAAAGTACCTAGATCCTTAAGATTGAACTTGTTTTCTAGGAACTACTTGAAGACATTTACTGCATCTACATCATTACTAGCAATTAGTATATCATCCACATAGATCAAAAGAATGATGGTTTAACCTTTATTAACCCTGGTAAAAATAGAAAAGTTTGATTTTGATTGAAGAAAACCAAGATCAACAATGGTAGATGACAGTTTGGCAAACCATTGCCTGCTGGCTTGCTTAAGCCCATATAAGGACTTGGTTAACCTACACACCTCCTCCTTGCTGCCAAAACTAGGTGGAGGGAGCATATATACCTCTTCATCCAAATCCCCATGGAGAAAGGCATTGTTGACATCCAATTGAGTGAGATGCCAACCATAGACAGCAGCCAATGCCAATAAGGTTCTGACAGTCACAAATTTCACAACAGGAGAGAAAGTTTCATAAAAATCAGCCCCTTTAGTCTGTGTAAAGCCTTAGCTACTAATCTGGCATTGTACCTTTCAATAGAACCATCTTCCTTAAGCTTGACCTTGCACACCCACTTACATCCAATGGGAATTTTACCAGGAGGCAATTTAGTCATAACCCAATTATGATTGGCTTGAAAAGCATCAATCTCAGCCTTCATTGCAGCTTGCCACAAAAGATCTTTCAAGGCTTGAGCATAGGAATCTAGTTCTTTAGCAACAGACAAGGCAATAGAAAAAATTCTATGTGGAGTTGACAATTTACTATATGAAAGAGTGGAAGAAAGAGGATAAAGAATACCTGAGTTGCTAGTAGTAGTGGATTCTTGTGATTGAGTTAGAGAAGTTGAGGCCAACATATGTGCAGAAAATTAGGAAGAAGGATTATGAGGTCTAGTCGACCTTCTAACAGGTGCAGTGGAAGTAAAGACAAGAGGCTCAAATGCAAGAATAGGAGCATCAGGAAGAAAATTAGGACAAGAATCGATTTGATTAGTATGAGAAGCAACCTAAAGGTGGGGAAATTTCTGCAAAAACTAAAGGCACATGAACCTGTGAATTGTCTGGAACCAATGGTTGAGAAGGAAATATGGAATGATTGATAGGAAGAGAAGGAGACACAGATTTGGATGTCCAATGCTTAAAAAGAAAAATAGACTCCCTAAAGACAACATCCCTAGAAGTGAAACAAGATTTAGTAGACAATTCATATAATTTGTAACCTTTGGAACCAAAGCGATAACTAAGAAAAATGCAAGCTTTGGCTCTAGGGTCAAATTTGGTTCTATTCTTATGCAAGGTAGAAGCAAAGCACAAATAGCCAAATACCCTGAGATGATCATAAGTAGGAGGATGACCTAGCAACCTTTCATAAGGTGTTAAACCATGAAGAAATGGACTAGGAATCCTATTGATAAGGTAAGTGGCAATCAAACCACAATCCCCCCAAAATTTCAATGGTAAGTTTGCTAGAAACATTAAAGCTCGAGCAACATTCAACAGATGTTGATGTTTTCTTTCAAACACTGCATTTTGTTGTGGTGTTTCAACACAAGATAGTTGGTGTACAACACTTTTAGAAGCATAAAAGGAATCAATAGCAAACTCAGGACCATTGTTAGTTCTAAAAACCTTGATAGTTGTTTTAAATTAGGTCAAGATCATGTTAAAGAAAGATTGAACAAGCAAGGATGCATCAAATTTATGTTTCATTAAGTAAACACAAGTGCACCTGCTACAATAATCTACCAAGGTAAAAAAAATACTTAGAACTAGACAATGTAGGAGTGGAATAGGGTCCCCAAATATCAGCATAAACTAAATCAAAACAAGAAGGGGATGCAATCATAGAATGAGGAAAGGGAAGCCTTTTTTGTTTAGCTAAAGGACAATCATTGCATTCAAAAGCTTTATTATCATTGCAAGAATTGAAGTTAGGTACAATGGATTTCATCAAAGCTAATCTTTGTGAAGAAAGATGACCTAACCTGCAATGCCATAGCCTAAAAACATCACTTGTAGAAACGGAAGTACAAGAATTGACATTGTTCACAGAAAAATGAGAAGACAACTTGGATAGAACTTCAAAAACAGACTTTGGCAAAGCAATTTGAGTAGAATTCTGCAAAGTATAGAGACCTCCTTGCTTTTTACCCAACCCAATCATCCTCCAAAGCTGCAAGTCCTGTATGAAACAGTAATAGGAAATAAAAATGCAACAAAGATGGAATGCAAAGAACATTTTCAAGAATCAAAGAAGTTGAAACTTGCACAGTTCCTATATGAGTAACCTTGGCCATGTCTCCATTAGGCAACCTAACTAAAATTTGGGCTGAAGAAGTGATGGTTTTAAAGAAAGTGAGTGAATGGACCATGTGATTCGTGGCCCCACTATCAAGAATCCAATAAGTGGGATTGATGTGAGAAGTGTCAACAGTGGAAGAAAACACAAAATACTCTAGAGATGGAAAAGACCATATACTTGAGAGCTCATGACCTTGAAGTCCAATGGAAGGTTATGCAATGATATTGGCAACTTGAGGAGTCTCTACAACTACTTCTGGTGGAGCTTGAGTACCAAAATTGCATTGAGAATTCAACAATCCTATCAGCTGTTGGTATTTTGCCTTGGTCAGACAAACACCTTCACTTGAACCTTCTTCAATAGCAACAACAGTGTTGGCAAAAGTAGTTGAACTAGCCTTATTTTTGAATTTATAGCCAGGTGGGTAGCCATGTAGTTTATAACACTTATCTACCACATATCCCATGGCATCATAGTGAGTACACTAAGGTCTCCCAGACTTGTTCTTATTGAAATTCTTGGCATTGGCATTGTACTTGTTCCCCAATGCAACCAAGACTGCAGTTGTATCAACTTGAATCTTCTTACCAGCTCCAAACTTTCTTTGTTTTTCATCTTGAAGCAAAAGAGAAAAAACCTTGCTCAAAGGAGGAATAGGATCCATGAGTAGAATTTGTCCTTTCACTGTAGAATATGTGTCATTCAGCCCCATTAGAAAGGCCATTGTACAATCTTCCACTTGATGACCACAAGTGCAGTTTCTATAAGTAGTAAATTCATCCTAAATACCCTTGAATTTGGTGTAATAGGCATTGATAGTCATGTCCTCTTGAGCCAAAAAATTGACTTATTTTCTTAGCTCAAGGCCTTGAAATATTGGTAACCAATATTTCTAATTACAAAGAGAAACTTGATATGAGTGAACCATATCAAGTTTTTCTAGATTTATATTTAAAAATTAAGTGTAACATTTATTGTTGCTACACTCCTGTTGAGCCATCTTTCCTCCACATCATTAGTTTTTTTTCATATTTGTTTTTTAAATTTAGTTTTTTTACAATATTAACAATATAAATTTGAGTTTACATATTCATTTTAGGCGTTTTAGCTTTACAAATTCATTTAAGGTGATTTAAACTTTACATATTCATCTACTTTAATTTTGATGTTATAACTAAATAATAAATCAATGGAAAATTGAAACAAAAGTGTTGGCTACTTATATTCCTCTAGGGCAATTTTAAATTTAAATATTAGTTTGCCCATTTATCTTCCTTTATTTTGGATCTTCTTATTTTCTTCCTATTACTATAAATCTGTCACTCTCTTCCATTCTATGCATATTTTTCCTAAACAAAAAAG